>NC_137125.1:29910173-31110173 GCF_949319135.1 Squalius cephalus
TCAGTAGAGTATGTAATCATGATTTGTAGAAAATATGAAACAGAGAGAGGTGATGAGGGAAAAACTGAGGGAGAAAGGGGTGCAGGAGTTCACATTAAAAAGGTTATTGAGCACAAAAGATAGGGCACAGATTAGAGTACTGATGACGTTTTTAAGAGAATCAGGGATTTTCAATAGGATCTGAAGTATAATTATTAGAATGTGAGGGAGGTATTGTAAAGGACTATAAGTAAAGTATAGAAGAACAGAGCTAGGTATTTTGAAAAATTAAATAGGTTAACCTGTTAAGCCTCACCAGTGCGTCGGCGCACTGAAGCGGTTTTTTTTATATATAGCTCAAAGTTACTATCAGATTTAATGTTATACTTCGACAAACTATACATCATTAAAAAGATATAAGACTCAAGTTTCAGTATTTGACCACTATTGTATTCTGAGAAACTTATAGCGACAGTTATTTCTTAATTTGTGTCAGGAGTTATGAAATGAAAAAATGAGTCGATACCTTTAATATGAATTATGCGCGTCAGCTGCTTTCATTCATAAAAAACTCCCGTGCTGTCGTCATGACAGCGATACACAAAACAACGTCCCTCAGGGCTTTAGCTCAAAAATGTGCAGACTTGGAGAAATATTGATATATTCTCATAGATTCACATCATATTTCTATAGACAGGAATAATATTTATTGAATTTATACCAAATGCGTCGATGTAATCATTATGAGCGATTGCATACTCTGATACTGTGTTTTCAATTCATACCAATAGCCTGAGGGCGCTATTATGCACAATAATAGTCCATATATAGAACATGAAGAAGAGCCATGATCATGTGACATTCCAGGACGTCACTGATACACACAAAGCTACAGAGTTCGCGCTGTAAAATGCAGATACAGATGTTTTGAAGATAATAAACATGATTGCAATGATATTTGAGTTACCTGTGTTTTTCAAGACATGCCAGGTATTTTCATAATAATAGATTATATTTATAATGTAATGCTAATCTATATAGACTATCATTGTGCAGAACAGTATACAATAGTATATTTTCTGTCTGATTTTTTTATCTGAAGCCAAATTAGATCACAGAAGATTATTTAAAACACTCATCTTGCGTTTTAAAGTAAGTTTGGAGCACAAACATGGTTTTAATCTCATAAATTGTCGTGTATTGATGGTGTGCTAAGCTAACATGCTAGCTAGCCCTAGGTGCACCTGCAACCTAGAAGTTATACTTTTATGTTTTTTTGAATGCTTACTGAAAGTTTCTTTATTCAAGAATGTTCTTTATTCTTTATTTAAAATGTGAGGTGAACTTTGAGAAAAGAAATTAGGGACTGAAACCCTATGAATAGCATGTGAATAGCCAGTCGTTAGTAACTATAATGCAGACAAAAGAAATGCATATTTCGAGCCATAACCAGGCTGGATAGGTGTGAATGTGTGCAGGGGGAGACTGAGACTGAATGGGGCTTGTTTGCACCACAAAACAATAGAGACAATAAGACTGAATGGATGACTTAGAAGATGACTAAACATCAGCAGCATTTTAGTGTCAAATCAAAATAAAGTAATTTGACATGGTCTTGAAAAACATGTAACTAAATACAGAGTTTTGGACTTATTATCTTCAGATTTTAAACATAAAATGTTTAGACATGTGGCTTTAGCTGTAGTGCATTTCTAGATTGCTCCAGTGCCAACTTCAATTTTATTTTCATGAGGATGTTTCATTAAAATTAATTTCTAATAACTTTACAAAACTTTGAAGCTATTTATAACAATTTTTGTCATTATGACAATAATTAATTCTACATTTACAATAAACTGCCAGGTGTCAGCTTTCAAATGAGACCATACTTGTGCTTTTAGTACAAAGGGTTCATGAACTGTATCTGTTTCAGTTTGGGTATGTCATTTCTGGGGATTTTTCAAAAGTGGGGTTGCAGCTTAACAGGTTAAGGATTTTTTTTTTTTTGGTGATATGTGTGTGTGGGTATGAGTGAATGGGTAAATTTGAGTGCATTAGTGGGAAAAAGGGAAAGGAAAGTAGATTGTAAACCTATTATCTGATCCACACTCCGGGGCAGAAGGTGGCGGTAATGCACCAATAAGCTGGATGCCAACCGTCGTAAAACAAGAAAGAAGAAGACCTCATTGACTGGTCTTGTCTACAACATGATCTACAGACCCTACTTGTTTACTCACCAGAGAGACTTATCTGAACTTCCCGATCCGACTTCAGTCTTCTGCCTGCCATCATCTGTTCCATGTATCCAGTTGTGTTCTACTGTTCGTCCGCCACCATCACTAGCCTTTACCTGCACAGAGAAACACCATATCACCAGCCAGCTAAGTTTACATCAGATCATTTGCCTGTTGACTCCCCTGTCGCCTCCACGCTCTACCTCTTCATCAACTCTTGCAATAAAGCTTTATATTTACTATTTACCTCATCTGTCCTCTATTTATGACAGAAGACCAGACCACCAACATGCAGGAAGCCAAAGGCACGAGCGGGGATCTGTTCGCCAATCTAGTCCAGGCAGTTTGACAGTCACTTTTTCCATCAACACCCACTCCTTCGGCTGCTGCCTCTGCTGTTCCCATGGCCCGACCAGCGACATACACCAGTGAAGTGGAGGATTGCAGTGGGTTCGTCTTGTTCATTACCACAACCCGCACTGCATTCTCCGCCCTCCGTACCATCTGTCGCCCTTCTAGCACCTGAACTCATGCAGGTGGGTTCCTATCACCTTACTCCTGCAGAGCATCAACAAAGATTGTTGAACCACCTCTGTCTATATTGTGGGGGAGAAGGACATATCATCACCAGCTGCCCAACTCGACCACCACGCCCCGCGGTGAGTACCATTCAACTTCCACCTAAGGACAACCGTTCAAGTCTTAACACCCCGTTCTTTCATTTCAGCGCAAGCCCTCATCGACTCTGGCTCAGCGGGGAACTTCCAATCTCAACACCTTCTTCAATATCAAGAGGAAACGCTGTTCCCAAGACCTACAAATTCACACCATTCTGGGAAAACCGCTGGGCCGTGGTCGCATCCGTCACTTCTCCCCCACCCCATCGGCTGCCTGCATTCAGAGATCTCGTTCATGGTGCTGGAAGGATCCACCGCTAACATCATCCTGGAAAGCCTGTCGATGCTGCAACATGAACCAAAGGTCAACTAGAATTCTGGTGAGATCCTTCAATGGGGAGATTCCTGTTTCCACTACTGAGTCACGAGTCACCAAGACCCCTTCCTACTCCAAGGTCTAAGCCGGGCGTTTCTACTGCTGTCGTCTCAACTACCACCTCATCGGCCTACTACCTGGGGCTACTCTGCCCAAGGGCAGAGTTTACCCATTGTCCATCCTGGAGCAGAAGGCCATGGAGGAGTACATCCAAGAGGCACTTCAACAGCGATTCATCCATACTTCCACATCCACTGGAGTCGGAGCGGTCCTCTCTCAGTGGCAGGGGAATCTCCAACGTCTCCATCCATGTGCCTTCTTCTCCAAGAAGCTGTCCCCGGCAGAGCAGAATTATGACATCGGTAACCAAGAGCTCCTCGCCATCGAGCTTTCTCTCTAGGAATGAAGACATTGGCTAGAGGGAGCAAATCACCGCTTTGAGGTAATCACTGACAACAGAAACCTAGAGTATCTTCGTGAAGCTAAACGCCTAAACCCACGCCAAGTCAGATGGGCTTTATTCTTCACAATTTTTGACTTTGTAGTCATCTACCGACCTGGACACAAGAATTTCAAGGCCGATGCCCTGTCACGGTTGTATCATCCCAAACCCAAATCCAGTGATCCTGAACCCATTCTCCCTCCAGCCATGATAGTCAGTCCCATTCAATGGTCCATCGACGATCAAATCAACCAAGCCACTCAGGCTGAACCTGCTCCGCCTGGAGGTCCTGAGGGGTGAATCTACGTTCCATCCACCTGTCGTTTGCCCCTCATGGACTCAGCTCACCCCTCTCCGGGCTCTGGATACCCAGGTAGTCAGCGAACCCTCTTGCTTCTATGACCCAGGACATCTCCCGATACGATGTTCGAAGGGTTGCTCGGTCGGTGCCAGTACCAATACATGCCCAAGCTTCCCGAAGGAAAGCTGGTACCACTGCCCATTCCTTAACGTCCCTGGTCTCATCTCGGGATCGACTTCATGACAGATCTCCCCTTTCTGAATCCAACCCCTGTGTCTTCGTCATCGTGGATCGCTTCTCCAAAGCCTGCAAACTTGTCCCCCTGAAGGGCCAACCCACCACCTTCGAAGCGCCGGAAGTACTGCCCGAGGATATTGTATCCGACCATGTTGACTCACCTGTGTTGCCTCACTGCTCTACTTCTTCATCCACTCCTGCAAGAAAGCTTTATATTTACTACTTACCTCGTCTGTCCTCCTCTGTTTATGACAGGAAGCTTTTGGTACCACACAATTTGATTTGAACATGGCCAAAAGGCTGCTATAACTACGTTGTGTTGTGCTATGTTGACATTGAACCACCGTTCAGGGCCATTGTTTAAGTTTGTGCCTAGGGTGTCTGGACAACATATGTACTCATCATTGCCCTGAAGCGAGAATCAGCCTTTTAAATTTCAACCGACTGTTGGGCTGTTTCATTCTTCAAGGATACGTGATGCGAGTGTTGCGTTTAATTTACCTCAGCTAAATAAGATACGTAGTTATTCAAACACAACCTACAACTTCCTTGTCTAATCTGCCATTTATTTGTTCTGTCTAACTGAAGGGACAGAATAACGTTAGCTAATAATTCAGTGAGTTTGCGATCTTGTGTAAATTAAAGTACCAGTGTATGCTAACGTTAGCTATTTTTATTTTAGTATTCAGATATCCTTTAATCCTTACCGTTAGGGAAAGTTTTGAACATCTACTGGTCAGGTATGACAAATATTTTAACTTTATGCCAAACGTTATATGCCATAATTAAGCCAAAATGAAGCCAAAATGACTTTAATGAGGAGTAATCAACATTTCAGCACTCCTTGAACAGACAGCGATTTAAGAGCGTACTTGTTGCACGTTAATGTTTTTTTCTTTTTTGGAAACGCACAGAAAAAACTTTTTTTTTTTAACCACTCGCACACCCGTTTAATTTTTCCTTTGATTTGTCTGCTATTTAGTCTCATTAGTTTCTTTGCTGGATTTTCTCATGTCTGCTCATGCTAGTTAACGGTAGTCACTCCCTGTATTCCTGTCATGTGAGCTCCAAGTTTACCTGTGCCTGCAGTGCCACCCTCTCTGGTCCCGGATTGTCTATCTGGTTTCGGACTCATGCCTAACTACTGGTTTCAGGGCTTGCATCTCTCCTCTGTATTTGTTGATGTTCCCTGGACTGATTCCCGTTACCGACCTTTATTGCCTGGCTTTCGACTATGCTCCCGTCTACTATGTACAGAACCCGATTTTGTTCATTAAATGTTCTGATATGCCTTTGCTTTTTATGTTTTATTTAGTATACTTACAAGAAATTTGTATATTCGTATATTTTTTTTTGTTTCGTTTTTTTTCACAAATGTATGACTTTTGGAATTATGTAGTTTTAATAAAGTTGAATTAGCTAACCTTCTATGTCATTTTTACTCTTCAAAGTGTACACTTGCAGGTGCTGATTATAATTAATTCACTGTTAGGCCCATACATAATAGTAAAGATAAACAATATTAATTAATAAATAAATTGTTCTTAATGCTTAATCTCGCGCAACACCGTTGCTACTGCCTGTAGCGTCTTACAATTCTACGTTGTTACAAAGTTGTGTGCACGTAGAGGTGGGCGATATATCGTTTAGACGATAATATCCAAATTGTTGTCTGGACGATATGCAAAATTGGGATATCGAATATTTCATAATTTGTACAATCCGACCCCCCAAACATGAAAAGAGCTGATAGAAGTTAAAGAGAAAACAAATAACGCACACTATAACCTTCTAAACAATTATATGTAGTGATTTTTAATACTGTAGGGCAGTACTATTCCCGGAAGCAACCTCCAAGTGGCCCAGCCCATGGTCCCGTGTCGTCAAAAACGCACATTCATACGTAAATTCGAAATAGTGCGCGCAGAAGCACATGCGCAACACCGTTTTGGAAAATTATATATTAATTATTTTTATTTTATCATATGTCATTTTACAAAAGGACATTTTACAAACCTACGTTTTGCGCATGTGCTCCCGCACGCACTTTTTCAGTCACAACACAGCAATCAGAGGAGGACGCGCTGAAAACTGCTATGCTGTTCTCTTCCTTCATAACTCGTACTGAGAAGGTTTGAGTTGCAGAGGAATTTGTGACTGTTTCACCTGTTCAACCACATCAAAGTTTCGTAATTAGTAAGTCCGTGCTTTTTCTCTTTTTGTTCTTATGTGCTGAAGGGCCGCTGTGCCTTGGTGAAACGGTGTTTGTATGTGAAGAGCTCTTTTCCAAAACGCCATAGGCTAAACCTAAAAAGCTGCCTCAAAGAACCAGCAAAAGTAATGATTATGAATACGTAAAATATTGCAATAAGACATTTTAATTGTTTATTAATTTCTGTGTCGGCTGCAAAGATGAAGTTGACGATCTACTATTGACTCGCTATCTTCGCAGTAGGCTAGTGAACGCACCGGAGAAATGCACATTTATTAGGCTACATAGTTTTATTTTATTTTGTTTTGGATGGTTTTGTTTAGAACCAGCTTTCTGTAAATATATTTCACATTTTTTAGGCCTGTGAGGCGAGTAGGCTACGGTTCGGTTCGGTTCATGATGATATCTCCAGTTCAAGCACCTTATGTTGTGATTGCTAGCCTATATTTACTTTTTATGTATTAAATTCAGGAAATTGGTGAATGAAAAATGTATTAAAATTAAGATACAATTAATACAAAACGAAATTCGTTTTAAAGAAAGGCTTTGTGCTTTCTGTTTTGAGTTCTCTGTGAAAGTTTGAAAGTCTTTTAGTGCCGCTTTCAGAGCGCGCGTCCATAATGGAGAACTGTCACGTGATATTGTTTTTTCCTCATAAATGCAAACACGAAAAATAAAAGACAAAAGACTTTTTTAAAAAGACAAACCATCAATTTTTGGAAGAAAATGGATGGATTTATAGCGTTTTGAGGAAAAAAAGGCGTTTTGGGGAAAAAATGGATGGAATTATTGTGTTCTGAAAATATTTTTTTTTTACTTTGAATTATCATCATCAACAATATTGTTTGATTTAATAATCACTGTTGCAAGAGGTGCCTAGTTCCGGTTTTTTTTATTGTTTTATTTTGTAAGTGGAAAAAGTAGGGGCTACCTCAGATTCTGTTTAGTTAGCTCCTTTATTGTTTTTTCTATAGCCTACAATAATAGGTCAAATGCAGCAAGTCAAAAGACCAACTGGACCTTCTTTGCCAGTTTGCATACATTTCTTTGAAGGATGGCAAAAATATCGTCTGAATATCGATATCGAGATATTGGAAAAAAATATCGAGATATTCATTTTTGTCAATATCTCCCACCCCTATGTGCACGTAGACAGCAACGTCATAGTAGAAATGCAACGCGCCACAACGTAAATGTGTTTGCTGGGGATTTGATTGAAAATCTATTCTCGATTTTAAATCAAATTTTGATTTGATATATGCATAGATTTGACTGTAGTTAACTGGTTTGTGTTACTTTTCCTATTTGACTGCGGTTGACAGTTTAATGGGTCTTGAAGAAAAAAATCCCACTCAATTAAATTAAAACCTTGAAATTTGTTTAGTTTTTCTTCCCATTTTAGGTCAGCCTAATATTATAAAACACATGCCATTTAAGATGACTATAATCATTACACACATAACTGGTAGCCTTCTGTAATAAAGCAAGGCAGGCAATTTTATTTTACTTGTTATATTAAAAATAGTAACAAATAAGCAAATTACAAACAATAGGACAAATGCAATTGAAAAATCCTTTTTAAAATAAAACTCCAGTGAACAAAAGACAGTCTCAAAAACGCGGGTTGAAATTGCTGTAGTTTCTGTCATCACGTCAAACTACCTTGTAACCAATCAAATCAACGAGTGGATCTCTGAGGTGTAGTGTGTGAGTGGAGGCGGGGCAAATTTGCATATTAATAGAACCCCGTATACTTAATGAGGCAAGGGTGTAAAGTTACATTTAAGCAATTTTAAGTTTTTTTTTTTTTTCAAGGAATAAACATTTAAATGTCATTTTGGTGATCAAAGATGAGTTTTAAGGGATTAAATTGTTGACTACAGGGGGACTTTAAACAAAAAGTTTTACAGTACAGTAGCCTAGGTCTATTTAACTACTACATAAATTGAATAATCAAATGTAAAAATAAAATACTGTAGTCTTCACTGTATGAATTAAATAGAAATTGATTGATATTAAAGATACAAAAGTGATTCAGTGAAGAGCAGTGTGATTTTTTTTTTTATCAACTAATGATGGCAGCAGTTTATGAGGCTGCTGTCCCTTTAAGAATGAATGCACGGATCTAATATACTGTTACACATCCAATTTTCTCCTAACTGTTTATGTTCATGTAGGAAATAACAGAATGTTTACATGAATACTCCACACAATGTGCATTTTGACATAATTGAATGTGCATTTGTGCATAGATAATTTGAGATTAAGAGGCGGCATCTGTGCTTGCGCTTCGGCTGTGTGTCCATCAGCGTGAGCACACAGCATGGAGTCCTTTTTCGCAGCTTATTGTGATTAATAACACTAATGTGTCAATAATTTGAAGTAGTACTGCAAAGTTAAAGTGTATTTTTTTAATTTGTGCATCGATGCGAATAGGTAGAAGATAGAATCGCAATTCATATGCAAATAGATTTTTTCGCCCACCCCTAGCGTTCACAGTCACTTTATGGGATTTACAGCAGCAATTGCTTACAAGTGTGAATCCTGGAAAAAAAAATTTAAGTCAAGAAATTAAAGTAGCTGCTTGAATATGTTAATTCAGCTGTATGATCAAACAGCTGATGTCACAACCACATTCTAACCAGTGTTGCCAAGCCTGCGGTTTTTCAGTGGAATTGGGCTACTTTTACAATGTTGCCACAGGTTGTTTTTTGTGTGTGAAGTTTTACAATTGACAGCACGTACTTATATAAATGAGTCCAATCGAGGTGTGAGTTCATCCAATAGATATTTTTTTAAAAACAAGAGCGTTACATGCTTTGTAACCAGTTGCAGATAGTATGTTTGAGCTGCGTGTCTCTCAGCCCATATCTTTCTATCTAGAAGAAATATATATAAAAAAAAGTTTTCAATGATACCACAATTGTTTGATTAACATTAATGAGACAGACAGCATGGTTCATTTTTAGCTTTTTTCTGCCATTTTCGTCTTGGTTTAAAATCTACATGTCCACAGAGTACAAAGTACACTATAATACTTTGATGACACGTCAGCTTGCTCATCAACACAGTTTGCATCTTGAGAGTGATGCGGTGCCAAAATAAGCCTCAAGTTATCAAAAATGCAACAGCGTGTCCATATATATTTTCGATGCAGAGAACAAATGTGAATGGCTGTGCATTTATTTGTAAGTTATAGCTATCACATGATGTGTATGTATTTGTTTAATTTATGGTGAGCTATGAAAACCATGTGTATATTGTGTTGCATGTAATGGCAACTGTAATGCACAGATCTAATATAATGTTACACATCAGATGTTTTCCCCAACAGTTAACCAAGCATTCATTTAAGACATAACAGATAATGTTTACATGAATACTCGCCAAATACTCACAATACTGTAATTCTCAGTGGCGGCTGGTGCTAAAAACAAACTGAAAATCCAACTGTTAGTAATGAAGGACTGAATGCAATTGTTACATATTTTTAACAGGTGATGATGCATCATTACTGCTTAGCTAAAAATGCAAAAAATCCACTATGCAAAATGCAAAAATAAAGGTACCACGGATCAATGTATTTGAGTTCAATATGAGTTTACAATGTCAAACACACACTGTAATGTTGCCTAAACACTGGCCAGTATAACACTACTTGTAAAGAAATATCGCCCTCCGTTCATTCTGGCTTGCAAATTTCTCAATGACCTTCTGGTTAAAGTCAGTTATCTCAGTCACCAGTTTCTTTTCCATTGACAGCATGGCCAATGCATTCAACATCTCCTGGTTCATGCTGTTTCTCAGAAAAGTCTTAACTCTTTTCGAGGTTGAGAAGCACCTCTTAACTTCTGCTGTTGTCATGGGTGTGGTGATGAGGATCTTTAGGAGAGTGACAGTCTCTGAAAAGATTTCTTCAAGATTGTTCTCAATAAACAGCTGGAGTAGATCCACAGCACCACAACAGGCTCTGAAGTCTTCCTTGCAGTAGATGAGACTAAGCTCTGTCTTCAGCTTACTCCCATTGAGCACTGGATAGGCCTTCAAAGTCCTGCTCAGTGCATCTTCAGGAAACACCACCATGAACTGTTCAAACCTATCCCCTTGCAGCAAGGTGGCACTAACAAGGTGGTTTGTGAAGGAGAACCGTTCCATGATGTGTCCCAGTATGGTATCGCAAACCTACAGTGGAGGATAAAAATAAATAAATTATGTAGTGATGACTGCAACATTTGAAATGACTAGTTTAAGTTATAAAGGGAGACCAGTTTCAATGTTTGAAGCCATTGTGCTTGGACCCTGATGATTGCCACTTTCGGCTATATTGTAAAATATACAAATTGCTGTGCAACTAGAATAATAAAACACCTTGCTGAAAAACAGAAGCAGCTTTCAAAAAGACAATAAACCTTTGCAACAAGTTAAACTGCATTGTTTCATTTACCTTCTATGGGTACTTGTAAATGTCTTATGTTTTTGATGATTTTACAATATTTTTGCTTAAATACTGTAGCAAAGAATAGATCCTTAAGTTAAAGTCATATCTAAATAATATAAAAATATTTTATAAAAATAAAAATTTTAATTCTTCCAATTGATCCTACATAAATGGCATAGTAAACTTTTGAAAGGTTAGATTCTTGAGTCCACTTCTGATTCAGTGTATATCTTGAGTAATTTATAATCAAGTTAATTATCAATATTTATCCTTCTAAATATTAAATGACTTTTCATCTTCAATCACTAGAGAATAATGATGAATATTGTCTGAACCTCTCACTGAAATCTTATTATGTTTTGTGAAGGTTTCTTGTTCAGAGCCAGAGCTCGACCAACTCCAACCTTGAAGAAGCTGTGTGTGTGTGTGTGTGTGTGTCCATAGTTACAGGTCCTGACTTTGTGAACAACTGGCATCCAGACGAAATGAAATGACCATCTTTTAGACAAACTCGAGCCTAAAAAATGCTGATATAAATTAGTGCTGGGCAGTATGACCAATTTTTTTTCAAAATTATACCGGTTTCTATTTGTATATGACGGTATTATCCATTTATAAAGCAGCTGTTTTTTATTTTTTTCTGATGTGCACAAATAAGTGACAGGTACCATAAGATTTTCTTCTTCCTGTTCCTTTTTTTTATTCGTTCATGCACGTTATGAATGAATGAATGAATGAAAAAACATTTATGTATGACTTGTGCAATAAATAAATAAATAAATAAATTTTGTCCAAGCATGACTGGGTGTTAACCACATTTTCTACTGATTGAGAGGAAATACTGCAGTAGATTGACTTAGAATACCCTATTTTACTGGCATGAGTGAATATTGTAGAAAAAAAATCCACACTAGTATTAATACAGGTTTGCAAGGCTGTTTACAAGGTGGAGGTGCCAGCAAGAGGCACTTTACGAAGGACAGAAACAGTGGTTTCCCCGGTAACGGCTGTACACAAACCAGCAACGCTCATAAACGCTGATTTATCAGAAAAGATAAAGAAATATTCGATTGAAATAACATCGAAACTTTTCTAAAGACCGTCAGTTCACTTCAGATACATTCATATAAAAACACCAGCGCCGCGTTTTGACTTTGAAACGTGCAGTGCTCATATTTATTCAACGATGTCACTGCCAACCACAAATAGACTACTATTTACAACAGCACTGATCTGCTTATTGAAAAGTAGAGATGAGTCAAAAATCACTCCAAGGTTCCTCACATGATCTTGTACGTTCATCGATAACAGGCCTAACTGGACAGCTAGGCCAGGTAAACGGGACAAGGAGGAACCAAAGATCAAGACTTCAGTTTTGCTTTCATTTAATTGTAAAAAAATATTAGCCAGCCAATTTTTGATGTCTTTAAAACAATTTAAGGCATTCTCAGAATACTCACAGGGAAATAAAACTGGGAATCATTGGCATAACAGTGATAAGAAATGTTGTACTTCTGAAAGATAAAGCTCAGGGGAAGCATATACAATGAAAATAACAGGGGTCCCAAAATTTACCCCTGAGGGACACCTCATAGTAGCTGAGCCGATGCAGAAGAAAAGTTGCCCAAATTCACAGAAAATGTTCTTTCTTTTAGATGGGATGAAAACCAGTGGATGGTTGTCCCCTGGATGCCCACCATACACTAAACGATTTAAAAGAATATCATGGTCGATTGTATCGAACGCAGCACTGAGATCTAACAAAACTAGGACAACAGGCGAACCTGAGTCCATGGAGAGTACAATATAATTTGTGACCTTCAATAATGCAGATTCAGTGCTGTGCAAACATCTGAAACCAGACTGAAATGTATCCAAAATGTTAAATGTATTTAGATAGGAGTAGAGCTGTGAATAAACAACTCTCTCCAAAATCTTTGACAAGAAAGGCAGTTTGGAGGTCGGTCTGTAGTTGTCATGTATTGCCGGATCCAGAAAAGGTTTTTTTTAACTGTACGTTCACACCGCCGCCGACTTGAGCTGCAAAGAAGCTCTGGCCGCCCTGTCAAGTACGCTTGTCAAAAAGTACGGGGAAGCTTGTTGACGCTTTGGCCGCTCTGACGTAGCAGCATTCTATGTTCGATCATGGGAGAAGAGAAGTGTCACACCATGAAATGTAAACAGAAAAAACAAGCAATACATTGACACTAGAAACCTTTTATAACAACAGCATTTTTATAACCGTTTTGGTCACATTTGGTCGGGAAAAAAGGAATAATTAGCTATTATTATTATTAGCCGGGGCTCTCTCTCTCTCTGCTCGTTCTTATATATGCCCTGTCAAGCGCGCCATGTTAAACTGACAGGACTTAAAAACACATGCAAATGATAAACTTTCACTCTATGATGGTTAAACTGTGCAATCTGATAATGATAGGAAACCCAGCAACAGCGATGATCAGCTTATCCTCCATTCTCTCGGAACTAATGTTTTGGTAGGAACTAAAGTTTACATCGTATGTTTCTCCGGAATCAGCCAGCGCGAAGGATGTCTATATTCCGATTGGTTGCTGGCGTTTGCCGCTGAACCGCGTCATAGCTTATTACCATAAAGTTGAGCTACTTTCTGATTCAGGGATGGAAATTAACTTTTTTGTCCACCGGCCACTGTGGCTGGTGGATTTCAAAATCTACCAGCCACTCAATGTTTTTACCAGCCACTTTCTTGTTTTTAACCGACAATGTGTAACTGCATGTGAAAATTAATACTACAAGATCTACAATACTTAAGCAGTTTATTTAATCTCAAGTCTCAATGAAATACTGACATTTTCTCTTTCTCTCTTATACACTCTTCCTCTCTTATATATATTTCTCTTTTTTACCTGGATGTGGCATTTGGGTGATTTGTGGTCTTTTATGGCTTCCAGTTTTAGGTTTTTAGTCCCAACAATGAAACTATTAGGCCCTGTTTACACGAGAACGCTCGTGGGTGAAAACGTAAAAATATTTTATCAGATGTGCCTTTCGTTTAGACGGCGACGGCGTTTTTGGGGCTTAAAAACGCAAAAAAGTGAAACCACCCTCCAGAGTGGAAATCTTAAAAACGCTCCACCGTCGCATTGGTGCGTTCACACCGGACGCGAATAGCGCGTCAGGCACGAGTGATTTCAATGTTAAGTCAATGCAAAGATGTTTTCTCTGCAGACCTCTTAACGCCTGCAATGTAACGCCACATTTTTTTTGAAGGTGTGCCTCCTCTAAAAGTGTCCGCCGTCCGTGTGAAACAGTATGCTATCTTTATTTACCCGCCACGGTGGCCGGTAGGTGAAGCGAGTTTACCCGCCACAACACAAAATCACCCGCATTTGGCTGGTGGCGGGTGCTAATTTCCATCCCTGTTCTGATTGACGCTCAAAACGCCCAAAACGCGACACCGATGGATTTGACGCTCCTTGCAGCTGAGAGAAGCCAGCTTCCATTGAAAATGAATGAATTCCGGTAACTTTGGAAGCTCAAGTCGGCGGCGGTGTGAACGTACAGTAACAAATGTAAGATTGCGTGTTTAAAACTGCTAGGAACAACTCCACTTGCTAATGAGCTGTTAATTATAGCTGTCACACTGGCACTGAAAGTCATAATATCCTCTTTAAAAAGACGTGTAGAAAGGGAATCCATCTTATAGCTGGAACACTTCAACTTGGAGACTACATCTGCTAATTGTTCTGCTGTAACTAGTTTAAAATTAGTCAGAGCTGGATAGTGGAGTCATTTATGGTTGATTATATGGAGCAAGTACAATTCCATATTTAATTTGCTCAATTTTGTGAGTAAAGGAGTATAGAAATGTTTCACAGTTCTCTTGTGTAACATCCAGAACAGTATTTTTGGTTGGGTTTAAAACATAATTAATTGTATTGAACAAAACTTTAGGTCGATTTGCATTTTCAGATATTAATGTAGAAAAAAATTGTCTTTAGCATCCTTTACAGCTCGCTGATAATTTGTTAAGCAATCTTTTAAGATGCCATAAGAGACCTGAAGCTTGTCTCGTTTCCACTTGCGCTCATCTTTTCTGCACTCTTGTCTGAGAGCGTGAGTGACATTGTTTAACCAAGGCTGTGAAACACCCTTGACCCTCCTAAACTTAAGTGGAGCGACATTATCAAGTGTTAACGTACAAGACTTATTAAAAGCTTCAACCAGTGATTCAGTGTCAAGCCCAGTTGAGACATTATCTGAAAAATGCATTAAATAAAATTCTGAAAAAAGATTGGCAGTAGACGAGTGAATAGACCGGGATTTACATAAAGGCTGAATGTATGTAGGGCAGGGGGGAAGGTAGACAAAGGCTCAAATATTATTGAATAATGGTCCCAGTCGTCATCGAGCTAATAGTTGGAGATATGCTTCTGACGAACACCTCATATGTGGAAATTTTGTTGAGTTTGTCCACACTAATACGTTTTCATTTGAAAACGCATCTTTTTCTCAACGTTTTGGCCTTCTGTCCACACTGACTGTGCGTTCACACCAAACGCGAATAGCGCGTCAAATTCGCGTCTTCCGCGTCTAGTTGGACGCTTGAACATTTTGAATCCGTTCGCGCGTCCAGAGCGAAAGTTTGAAGCGAAATTGACGCACGTCTGAGGCGAAATCTGCTTGCAAGATGGCTGATGTTGATCGAGCATTCATCGAGAGAGTTACCGCATCGGAGCGAGGATCACCCTTCAGGACACCAACTACAAGCGCTCTATTCCAGCTGCAGAGCGCCTGTCCATCTGTCTTCGGTTAGAAAATGTATATGAAATTTTATATACAGTATATTAAATATTGAAAACCTATCAATGTTTTTCAAATTGTGGTATGGATACGACTGTTGGCGCTCTTTCTAGTGATACTCACTAGTATATACTCACTTCCTAGTGATACTTAGTTCCCTGCTATATTGAATAATATATTCTGCTGTATTGCTATACTCCATTTTGAATGAGTATCCCTTCACTTCACCACGTGACAGCAGCAAGCAGGCTCCTGATTGGTTAACGCGGTGCGAACAGACGCCAAAGTTCAGATTTTTCAACTCGGGCGTCAGAAGCGAATTCGCGTCAAACCCATGAATGCACAAAAAACACCAAATAAAATAATTTGCGCGTAACGCACTCAATTCGCGAATGAGGCGAATTCGCATCCACCGAGCCGTGCTAAACGCCTTATTCGCGCCGCAGGAACTCCAGACGTGCGTAAAAGCGTCTTTACATTGTCTTAACATTGAAATCATTCACGCCAGACTTCGCGTTTGGTGTGAACGAAGCACGAGACAGCGTTTTTAGCACCAAAAACAAAACTTGTTGAAAACGCCCTCCAAAATGGATACATTTGAAAACACTGTTTTTAGACCAAACATATGGTGACTGAGTGCAACCTGGACGCATCAGTGAATGGTGAGATATTTTGTTGAATAAAATGATCCTGCCAGAAGAATTGCATGATAACTTCATTATGTCTTGTTCTGTCTGTTCTCATCTCAGTAAGCTTTTATGAGGGTTTTACGCATGCGCAGTAAAGGTGTATTTAGTGTTTTCCGACGTTTCAGTGTGGATGAGAAACTTTTAGAAAACACTTGAAAACGGACGGAGAGCGTTTTGAATCTAATAATCCGTTTTCAAATCTATCCGGATTAATGTAGAAGTAGCCTAAAGTATCTAATGCAAAATTCAAATGTTGGAGTACAAGCTAAAATATGTATTTTATTTTATTAAATATCATACTGCAGTGTAATATGGACTACAATAAAACTCACCTCTGATGCAATCCGTTCATGGACCTCTGGACTGAGCGACCGGCGCCTCTTCGCTTTAGAACCACCTGTACTGCGTTGGTCAACCAGGGAAGGGTGAGAATTTCTGAAAAGGAATAAGACAATGTATAAATAATAATAATAATAATAACAAAAATCACAAAAGAAGGAATATAGCTGCTACCTGATCTTCTGTATGTCCTGCTGGAACTGCTGAATGCTCTTCTTGATGTGGACCGAATCGATGTCTTTCTTCTGGAGTCGAGTAAAGAGGACTTCCACATGCGGTATGATGTTGTGGAAAAGTTGCAGAAAGAACTTAAAATCCTGATCCTCAAGCAGCATGGCAAAGGCTCCTGCCTCTCTGACGGTAACAGGGTCAAAGTCACCTGAGTCTCGTATGGTTTCAAAACAGCAGATGAGGTCTTCTCTGTGCTCGAACACGGTATTGATGGCACAGCTGTGAAAGTTCCATCTAACATTGCTTGAAGTTGCTAATCTATGGGCCACTGCTTTATCAAGAACATCTGTGCGCTTTGGTGATCTCGAAAAAAAGCTGGCAAATCCTCCAAGGTCAGAGAAAAAAATTCTCACTTTGGCTATGTGAGAAGTGGCCTGTTGTACTATTAGATTGAGTTGATGTGCATAGCAGTGGATGTAGTGGGCATTTGGGTAGACATTTTGTATCATCCTTTGAACACCAGCAGTGGCACCCTTCATCACACTGGCTCCATCATATGCTTGGGAGATGAGTTTACCCTTCTTATCCTCAGGAAGGATGACAGCAAGACGCTCTTTCAGTGCTGTGGCAATGGAATCAGCTGTAGCCGAATGCAGTGGAATAAACTCAAAAAACCTTTCCTGGACATTGCTTTTGGCATCAATGTAGCGCAGCACAAGCACAAGTTGGCACTGTGTGGCAATATGAGTGGTCTCGTCGGCCTGGATCGAGAGAAAATCGCTGCTCTGTGCTTCTTTGATTATGTGTTCCTTCACAACAGACAACATACAGTCCAACAGCTCGTCCTGCACCATTTTCGAAGTTCCCTTAAACAAAGTGTCATTCTCGAGGTGCTCTTTCAACACTCCATCAAGGGAAGCAACAAAATCCACCAAGCCACGGAATATCCCGGGATTATCTGAGCTCTCGCTCTCATCATGGCCGCGCAAAGCCAGCTCAAACGCGCCGCAAAATTTCACACAGTCTATTATCCTAGAAAGGATGTGCCGATTTTTTGCGACCTCTTCATTGTGCCTTCTAATGCCGATCCTGTAGCCTTCATCTAGCTGTTCAGCAATGCTAAGCTTCCCGAAAAACTGTAGTCTCATAGCGTTGTCAAGATGGCTGCGGCTGCTTTCATGCCGTTTGCACTTTTCAGAAAGATGTTTTAAGTCGCGGACCCCTGTCGTTGTCCACGACGTTTCAGTGCCAGGATTTTGAAACAGCAAACAGGGAAAACAATAAAAGGCATGACTTATATTGCATCCAGCTAGCCAACTCCGCTTGCCGTAAGAAGTGCTGGAGAAGGCCCGAGTGTAAATTCGCCCGCGATTACTTGACTTCTGCTGAATATGCAAGTTGGGTTGATCTGGTCCAAGCTCCTTGATCCTTTTTTTTTCTTTGTGAGAACGTTTTGTAAAAGGGTATTTTTGTAAAGATAAAACTGAATTTTCTTTCATCTCGAAGAGAAATTGCGCTTGCTTGCTTCCACATTGATCAGTACCAGTCAATTGACAAGCCACTGTGCGGGAATAGGAGTCATTGAGAACGGTCCAATCACATGAGGCTAAAAATATAAAAACAACATTGATTCGCTAAAATCAAAAGTGTGAGGGTCTGGGGCGCAGAGCGCTGCGACCCGAGGAAAATGTGACGCAAGACAATCAGAGCTCAGCCTCAAGTCACATGCTCTTGCACATGCCCCACACACAGATATGAACGAAAAACAATTTATTTATTTTTAAATACATTTTAATATGACTAATAGTGGAATACTGTGACTAAATTTTATTTCTTTATTCATTTGCGATATATTTAACTTATTGTTAACATGTTAAAGTAGCTTTCTTCTCTGATTAACTTAATAGGGGGCAGCGCCCTCTATTTACCAACCGCCACTGCTCATTTGACAATTTTTTTAATATATCATTCATTTCTGTAGAGGCCAATATTTTAATAAGGATCAATTGACTGAGTTAAGTTTTGAGAATGAAACCAACCTGTTTGTTCCTCAGTATCTTCTTGTTTCACACTGAATACTTCTTCAATCCTGATGTCTCCACTCTCCTCTTTAATAAACGCCATCTTTATAATAGTGTGTCACATGGATCTCAGTTGCTTCACCAGGTGTTTAGACACTCTGTCATGATTAAGATGTGAATAATTAAAGGAAAGAAAAGACAAATCAAAACTAAATCTTAGGGTGCGTCTCAATCAGCTCCATAGTTCAGTAGCTAGTGCACTGGTAAGAGTCAGTCAGAGTGATCTTAAATTACCTGATTAGACCAAAAAAAAAAAAAAAAAAAAAACTCAAAACTAGCACTGCAAATTAATAAAAGAACAAATTATACAGCGACGGTTCATATTTAGTTATGACTTATATTTGTATTTATTGATTACATTTAATATATTTCCACCAAAATATTTGCTGTTGGTTTGTAAAAGTTGTCATTACACATGGTTGATGTTCTTGTTGAATTAAACGGCTTTGACCAGCATGTGTGTCGTCAGCGTGTGGTGATTCAAGCGCTTCAAAAGTGTTAATGTTTCAAAGCCCTTGTTGATTAAAGTTGACTCGGTCTTCCGAAAAGCTCCCTTTCTCTCATCAATAAAAGTCAGTAGCCAAATTCGTTTACGATAACCTAATTCAAGATATAGGGAGCGAAATAAGACGCACCTTCTCTGTTTCTTTTCTGTTACTGTGCAGATGAGCTTTACTCACAAAAATAAACATAATGTTAGTTAAAGCATTGCAATATTATATTCAATAATAATTCCCTCATTTTACATCACTAGTAAAAACTATACATTTGACTGAATTGGGGTTTTATCGATTTAAACATGCTGGAAAAAACACAAACCTTTCCTCAGCCAAAACAATACACGCAGCGCGGCGCAACCTTACGACGTCATTTTGCCAGATCAAAATAAAAGTCCTGCTCACACGCTGTTTTCTAAAACAATAGTATGTGTGTGTATGTATGTATGTATGTATGTATTTGCTTGTTTGCAATCTTTTGAAAACTGAACATAGAAAGGAAATAATAACATCAGTTAGATCAAATCAAATAGTAGAAGAAACAAATACAACGATAATAAAAAGAAAAATGAAAAACAGAGAAAATAATATCTATAATAATACACATTTTTCATAAATAATAGGTAAGTTTACAATATACCACATTTTAAAGTCAACATTTTTATTTTCTATAAGTTGTAAAAATAATTTTGTGTACATTCATAAAATAAATGAACAATGCTCTCTTCCCTCTTTGCAGAAAACACATTTCAAGTTGATATCTTTACACAACTTTGCAAACACCAGTTTTACAGGATAAAACCAGTGAGCAATCTTTAAAGATACCTCCCTAATTTTATTAGTTATACAAAAGCATCTAAAGATTTTAAATGTCTCTTTCCAATTGACATCCTGAAATTTTGATCTCCAAAATCCAATAGCTAAAGGAACAGTGGAGATTTGGCAAACTGTTCTAAGATAATTATTAAATGTTTTTGTCTTTTAAATTTATACCTTCCTATTTACTAAGACTAAGATTTCAAATTATGGCATTATGGTGATTAATGCCATTCCCTCAGAACTTATATTGTTAGAAAACTATATAGAAAAAAAAAACTTAGTCTTAAATTGGAAGGTATAAATTTAAAAGACAAAACATTTTTTTTTTATAATAATTATCTTAGAACAGTTTGCTAAATCTCCAGTGTTCATGTACTCCTTGAAAGGTACATAAAATTACATAAAATACAAATGACCATTACTGTTCAAAAGTTGTGAAACCAACAAAATAACTAATCTGATTAACTAAAAACCGAGTCTTTTCTGGTGGTACTATGTCTTTATTATTCCAAATTAAGCATTTGTGAGGGGAGAAATTGTGTTTGTATTTGGAGTTTCGCAATATACTGGTGTTGACTATAAGTGATATGATATTCAAAAACATATTGTTTATTAAGAGTGTGACAATATATTGTGATGAACGTAATATTTTAAATGAATAGTACACATATGATATATTACACATACACAATCCAGCGCCAGTATCTGGTTGACATCCCAAAGTACAATAGGTGGTGGTTTTGTACCTCAACGCTGCCATCTGTTATTAAGCAGAAGATGCAGCGCACCGCTACTACTGCCGTGCAAAATCATGCTGTCCGATAAGACAGAGGAGAGTCTCTACCCACACTCCATATAAATAAGCTCGCCAGTATGGGAGTTTTTTGGATTTAGAGAAAATTACACATTAAGACACCCCATCGGCAGGACTTGCCGATCAACAGGGTGAGAGCAAAAGGGAGCAATACTACCATCCTCTTCATGTTACATTAACCTGTTAACTGTGATGCCTTTCTGTGTTCTGTTATATTAACATCCCTTAAGGCTTTTAGTCCAAAAGTTTGCTCATTCGGATAAAAACTTATGGATGTTTACTTCAAATATATTGAGAGAAGAATATTTTTGTTATATTTTTATCCCAAATAAGGCGATGTGAGCATTATGGCGCAATAAACTCTTACATGTAATTTCTTTCATTCATACAACACCAGAGGATGCTGCGCTTTCAAGCAGTACTTGCAAACCAGGCAGGTCCGGTATTGACTAGTTGTACGGGTTGACATGTTTCTATTTCCACTTCCTTAAGTGCACGCTTATACACTTCTGGTCCTGAGATACAAGAGAGAAGATATGACGGATGACGCTACCATCAGGGATGTACAGCGCATGCCGCTGCGCAGCGCATAAGCCCTGAAGAGCAAAAGGGTTCAAGATGTATATGTAATATTTCTAATAAGCTAACATGTCAAGTTAATTGTTTTCAGGCTATTCATTTTGTTCTGTAGACAGAAAACAGTGAAACTGCATTCTGTAAAAATTCAGAATAAGCAGCATTTCCTCTCATTTTAAAAATAATTTTAAGTATTCTTTTATTTAGATCTGGAGTCTAATAATAGTTATACACAGAAAATGTAAAATGGTAGCTTATGTAGGCTATATAACTGCACTTGTTTCTGAATATATATTAATTTAACTATAGCCTAGTGTAATGAATACACAAACAGGACATTTGTTAAAAACACACACACACACACACACACACATATATATATATGTGTGTGTGTGTGTATGTATTTCCTGATTCATTTAGTTAATTACATTTCTAGTGTTTATTTTTTATTTTTTTTAACTATAATCAAACAATAATGTAGACTGTTATTCTCAAATCAGGCATTCAAAATGAATTGGTTTATTATATATATATATATATATATATATATATATATATATATATATATATATATATATATATATATATATAATAAACCAATTCATTTTGAATGCCTGATTTGAGAATAACAGTCTACATTATTGTTTGATTATAGTTAAAAAAAAAAAAAAAAAACACTAGAAATGTAATTAACTAAATGAATTATATATATAATTAATTAATATATTAATATATACACTTTAATTATATCTAATATATTTGAGGAAATATGATGAGGAAATACAGTGCATTGAATATCTCTGCAGCACTTCTGTCAAATTAAGTCATGCTTTCAAGAGTTTCCAGTCTTGGCAGTCCCATTAAATCTTATTGGGAGTGTTGTACATTTACAGTAGACTGATCAAATAAAAATTTTAATATACAAATTCTTGGAAAAAATACACTCTTACCAGAATAGTTATTAAACTTGTGTGGATTTTTGTTAAAGCTGTTAAAGTTATAGAGCTGTCACATATGTGATTTTCTCTTTTAAGTTGTATGGTATAACCACTAGGGGGAGCTCTAAGCGTATTTTTGAATTCTGGTAGTTTAGAACTAAAGAAGAGCTGTATATGTTGTTGAACACGCAGTAAAGGATGACGCACTTTTTGTTCTGTGCATTTTACTGAAAAAATGAGTACTCCGAGTCTTTATTAAAAACCAACACAAATAACATTTGAAATGACTTATTTTTTGGATTAAATAAAGCAGTATTTTATTTTGTTCCGGTAACCAGAACTAAAAAATAGCCCAACGTTTTTGCTCAGAACAAACTAATTAATTTTGAATGCCTGATTTGAGAATAACAGTCTACATTATTGTTTGATTATAGTAAAAAAAAAAAAAAAACACACTAGAAATGTAATTAACTAAATGAATCAGGAAATACATAATGAAATGTGTCTATAGGCGATAGCGGCAAAATAAAACGTTAAAGAAAAACATAGGACTTTATGAATTTTCTGTTTATTCAAGTTATGTTTAACGTAAACCACCAGTGTTGTTGGCATGGTTTTTCTTGGTTTGTTTTTCTGCACAAATTGCACTGCAGTCTTTCGGATGCTGCCTTTGATATGGGAGTCGGGACACAGCTGTAGTTAGCAACAATTTGTTATTGTGACAATTCATTTTGTTAGTTTCATTTTCAAAATAACCAGTGGTGGACTGTAATGGTGCGTTCACACCGGATGCATGTAGCGCGTCAGGCGCGAGTGATTTCAATGTTAGTTGAACAATGTTAGCATTAATTCAATGCAAAGACGCGTTACGCGCGTAAAAAATTCCTGCGGCGCGAATGACGGTACGTTCACACGGGGCATCAGCGTCAACGCTTGACAGAAGGCGTGGCTGAAGTTTGGCACTGACGCCATGGTCATAGCAGCGTCAGCCAATGAAATTAGACAGGAACTCAACAACAAGCTTCATTGTCATTCAATGGTCATAAAGGACCGGGTGATTGCCCACCGCAATAATTAGTTTCTCCTCCATTTTAAAATTTATCCTCAGTTTGCTGCTCTTGAACAGGATGAACGTGATTGGCTGCCGCCTGGTTACTGTATTTGCATAGAGCAATCTGATTGGCTGACGCTTCCGTCGGCGGCGCTTCACTGGCGTTGCTCGCGGCAGAAGTTGAAAAATTCTCAACTTCTGCCGCGAGCAACGCCAGTGAAGCGCCGCCGACGGATCCACAATTCTTTTCGGCAACGCTTGACGTCACCCATTCAAAGTCAATGGGAAGCGTTGACGCTGATGCCCCGTGTGAACGTACCGTGAGGCGTTTAGCGCGGCGCGGTAGACGCAAATTCGCCTCATTCGCGCGTCAAGTTCACGCGAATGACGCGAATTGAGCGTCTGGCGCGTTAAGCGCGTTACGCGCGAATGATTTTATTAGTGCTATTTGTGCATTCACGCGTTTGACGCGAATTCGCGTCTGCCGCCCGAGTTGAAAAATCTGAACTTCTGCGTCAATTCGCGCCGCGTTAACCAATCAGGAGCCTGCTTGCATGCTGCTGTCACGTGGTGAAGTGACAGTTTATAATGTTATTTTATGTTTGGCCTCAATAAATTATTTTGTAATAGGCCTATGACTAAAATGCACAATAAAGCAAATAAAAACATAAAACTCGATTTCAATATATGAGAGATACTCATTTTGTATTGAATGCTATTTATTCCATATCTATTCTAGATTATATGAAATATTATTAATCTAATGCATGGGTCACCAAACTAAGGCCCGCGGGCCGACTCAGGCCCGCCACCCCCCTTTGACTGGCCCCCCAGCCCCTCTGCCCCCCACTACTTGAACCGGCCCTATGAGGCAATCCCCAAAAGTCGTCATGGCCAATTTTTTTAAATTGCTTTTTGGAAAATAATAACATGTCTGCATCTGGTATTTTGTTGATTTTTTCAGTTAAAAATGTTCGAATTTTCGTCACCCGACATGCTCGAGATCAAGCAGACAAAGCACGCGCAGAGAACTGTCAGATAACTGTCAGATAACTGTCAGTGTTCAGGACAGCAAAATGGCTAGCGTTAAACGAAAAGTTGATAGAGAGTGCAGAGTTTTCAAAGAACAGTGGACCAACGATTATTTTTTTGTTCAGTGTAAGGACCGTGCAGTTTGTATTATATGTAAAGAAAGTGTGGCAGTTTTCAAAGAATATAATCTGCGTCGTCACCACGAAACCCGCCACAAAGAGTATGCTAGCTTGCGAGGGCAAGCAAGAGAAGACAGGATTCGGAGGATGGCTGTGCCTGGACATAGTAGTGGGGATGGCTGTGCCAGGCTAGTAATCTCTACTACACAATGAGGCCTGCTGGTGGTCATTTTGGTCTGGGTCATACAATTCTATGTTATATAGCTGACCCGGCCCCGGCCCCCCCATCTCAGTCAGGAACGATAATGTGGCCCCCAGAGAAAAAAGTTTGGTGACCCCTGATCTAATGTAAAGACAACAAACACAATTTAGTGTATAAAAAAAATAATCACAGGACAGGTTTCACTTTTGAAGGCTGCAGCTCCATTTATTATCAAAACAAAAATAAATCACAGATTAGGTGCGGGCGAGGGTGAACCTCGCGCCGGGCTGTACAGCGCGGGCTCGTCAAGCAGCGACCACTCGAGGCCGAGGCTTATACGGCCTACGCTGTCCTCGTCAGCGTCCTCACCGTTAGGTCCACCAAACCTACCTCTTGGAGCAAATTGTGAAACTCCTGAAACCCTCCGGAGGGTTTGGTGGACCCGAGTACAGCGACGATGTCCCCTACGCAGCTGTTTCTGCTCTCCAGAGCATATACGAGCGGTGAATCTCTCGATTAATGCTAATGCTCGATAAACATCTAAAAAAAGATGGCCGCCAACAGGTTTCGAAACTTTTGCCTCTGACGCGCGTGACGCGCGTAAATTTCGCTTCAAACTTTTGATTTTACGCGCGTCAATTTCGCTCTTGACACGCGAATGCACACAAAGTGGTCAAGCGTATAACTAGATGCGGCAGGCGCGAATTTGACGCGTTGTTCGCGTCCGGTGTGAACGCACAGTAAGGAAGTACATTTGTTAAGTATTCACATACAAATGTCGAGTACTGAGTTGTTGTTGTTTGAGTTGTTGTTGTTGCTGAGTTGTTGTTGTTTGAGTTGTTGTTGTTGCTGAGTTGTTGTTGTTTGACATGTCTCGTTCCACTGTCCACTGCATTGTCCACAGAGTCGCTGAGGAGGTGGTGGCCATTCGCCACCAAGTCATTCACTTCCCGAACACCCCAAAGGACCTGGAGGCAGTTTATTATTTTTTATAATAAAAGTATTATTTTAATTACCAAAAAAATATTTTTTTATAATTTCTGTGTGTTTGCAGGGCTGGCCAGACACAGAGCTTTCTTGAAAGCTGCAGGAGCAATCGACGGCAGCCATGTCCGCATCAAGCAGCCCTGATGGTCAGAGCTACAGGAACAGGAGACTGTTCCCATCTTTTATCCTGCAGGCTGTTTGTGACCATCAGGGCCGTTTCATTGACACCTACGTGGACCCGTGTCAGTGCATGATGCACGAGTGCTCCGCTTCAGCCCACTGTACAGGAGGTCAGCGCACCCTCCTCCAGGGCACTTTATCCTGGCAGACTGAGGGTACCCATGCCTCTGACACCCCCTCCCCCTCATCACTCAATTTTCAGAGGATTTTTTTTTTCATCACAGCCTGTGCCATGCTCCATCACATCTGTCTCCGGGTTTGTGACATCATGGCCCCGGAGTGTTGTGTGGTGAGTAAAGACCCAGTAGCGAATGACAGCCAAATAGTCTTTTAATAGAACGTAAATGAGGCAGCCACCAGCAAGGCGAGAAAACAGAAATCTTCTTGAGAATAATCACAACAGAAACAGCCAAAACATACGGCCAGTAATCATCAACGGAGAAATCTTCTTGAGTACGAGCTTAGACAGTGGTCAGCGTAGATGCTCGGGCACAGCTGGCGGCTAGCCTCTGGTCACACAGGAGAGTACACAGAAGACGCACAACTGGGAGCTGCAGCAGCATAGTCAAGCGCAGCACTAGACACAGAGAGCTGGTTAGAGCATAAGCAGTATAATACTTGCAGCTAGATGAATCCCCGACAGGACAGGACAAGACAGGACAAGGAAGAGCGGGTGTGCAACAATATACTTCTTTCATCAGTAGTCAATGAACAATCTGACAAAGAGGCAGGAGGAAGAGAGAGGAGAAGTAGCAAACGTAATCAGAGAGAAAAGGGGACAGGTGCGATGTACTTAGAGTAGAGCAGGAGAAGATAGGAAACAGCTGGGAAGAGGAGAGTGAGTGATTGAGTGCGTGCGTAAAACGGGTGAGTGTGATAAAGCAAGTGACCAGAAGAGGGCGGAAAAAGATAGGAAGAGCCAGGATCATGACACGGAGGATGAGCACGAGGAGGATGTGGCGGAGGATGAGGGGGAGCATGTTTTAGAGACAGTCAGTGGTGCTCCCTGGCGAGACCAGCTGTCTGCAGAGGTGTCTTCCCTGGAGGAGGCCATTTTTTAATTCATCCAGTTGACAGCCCTAGTTTGAATCATCTGTAATTTATAATAAAAGATTGAGTTGGTTTACTTAAATATTTTTAGGGTAATCAGTTTCCACAAAAGTTTTAAGTATTCTGAACTTACCACGTTTTACAGTGTGCTTCTTGGCTGGTGTTGCTATCGTTCTCAAAAACTTCACCGACGGTAAGGGAAGATCCACTCAGCCACAGCGTGTCTATGTACTGAGCCAGGGTACAGGCGGTTTCTCCAACTGTCATCAGTACACAGAGGAAACCATCCAGTCCACTTCAAAAACACACCTTAAGAGTGCCTTCATTCCAGGGCACTCAGTGGCTTAGCTCCAAAAAGCCCTCAACATAATACTTCAATGGACATCCATCCTGATGCAGGGAGAGCAGTAGGTCCTCGGGTGGACAACCGAATATTCGTTATTTGTTACATTTATATAGTACTTTTCTCGGCACTCAAAGCGCTTTACATATGGAAGGTGGGAGGGGGAATCTCCTCAACCACCACCAATGTGCAGCACCACCTGGATGATGCGACGGCAGCCATATTGAGCAAGAACGCCCACCACACACCAGTTTATTGGTGGAGAGGAGACAGAGTGATGAAGCCAATCAGTGTATATGGGGATGATTAGGAGGCCATGAGGATGGACAGAGGCCAATGGGCAAATTTGGCAAGGATGCCAGGGTTACACCCCTACTCTTTTGAAGGACATTCAAAGAACACTTTTGATGGGATTTTTAATGACCACAGAGAATCAGGACCTCGGTTTAACGTCTCACCCGAAGGATGGGAATTGTTTATTTTATATATTTTTTTACAGTATAGTGTCCCCATCACTATACTGGGGCGATAGGACCCACACAGATCAGAGGGTGAGTGCCCCCTGCTGGTCTCACTAACACCTCTTCCAGCAGCAACCTAGTTTTCCCAGGAGGTCTCCCATCCAGGTACTAACCAGGCTCAACCCTGCTTAGCTTCAGTGGTCAACCAGTCTTGGGCTACAGGGTGATATGACTGCTAGATTCAACTTGTTTTGGGTTCAATGTTCTGTCACAACAAGTCAGACAAGATAAAGAGCAGGGGGTTTATTTCCAGCAATTAAACTAACACAAAAACAAAGAAGATAATCCACAATTGTTTGTGCAAGTCTTTCCACATTGATTGCACATAAAAGGCTTTTCTCCAGTGTGACTTGTGTGATCCTCAAGGTATTCTCTGTCTGTGAAACTCCTTCCAAAGTGATGGCATATAATATAGAAAAATTAAACAAAACTCAGCAAATACTCATCACACAGACATGAGCAATTTTTAAATGATCTAATTCAAAACAAAAACAAATATTCTCTGTTTATGTAATCTGTGTGAAAAGAGATGTACAGTCCTTCCCATGTTATCTCATTACCGCTATTGTGAACATGCCTACGGACAGTGCACGCTATTCATATGGTGATGATGGGAGGCTATGGATGCAAACAGAGTCAATGCCCACATTAACTTTTTTGTCACTTTATAAATTTAATGCATACTTGCTGAATAAAAATATTAATTTCTTTTCAAACACTTCCTCTTTACTGTCCCGCTGGCATTGTTTCACACAGCTCCATTCATTAATAATGGAACAGTTCATAGAGTTTGAACTTGGACTCAAATATAAAGAAATGCGGTCAGTGCTTATTTCAAGTAGTTCAGTAAAGTTGGCAATATATTCACAAATTCAAACTTCCCGAATCAGTAACTTGTGAGCTAAACGTTGTTAAAACATAAATGACACCTATTTCTAATCATAGTAACACAGACAACGAGCTTTCCTCAAAACAAGCTTTATAATATTTTTTCACCACAGATTTACACAGGAAATTTGTGGGGCGCTGTAGAGCTAGGGAGGGCTCCGAGACTGGCTGCCCTGCTTAGTTTCATAATACATGTCTGCTGAATCCATGCGCTTCATTTTAATATATCCTGCTCACTTTACGACTTAATATAGTCTAGATACTCTGAAAAATATTTGTTGCAGAATGCTGAACACATTTATAATTTATTATTAATTCAGTGCATATAAAGGTCTATGTTTGGATGAATATTTTGGAGGAGCTCTGCCCGACCTGCCCATACAGACGAGCCGCAGATGATAAGTTATATTTCCTTAATATAGTAATGTTGAGAATGATTGGCGAATCATTGTTAACTTGAACTGGCCAAGACTAATCCGATCTGGCCCACTGTAGCTACTGTTTGTTGAGCCACAGAATGTTGTTCCATGCACTACCTGATGCATACTGTGTGAAACCAACATATTTATTTAAACTCTAAGGAGCTGTTTACACGACACCATTTTCAACTAAAAATGTAAAACTTTTTATGCGTTTTGGCCGTACATTTACACAGCAACAGCTTTTTGAGTGCCTGAAAACCCAAGCTTTTGAAAACGATGACGTCATGCACGTGTTTTACGTGTTCATCTAATGGCCTGGCAGCAGAATACAGCGTTTTTAGTCGTTTTCGCGGATCCATGTGAATGGGGATTGCTTTGACGATGGTGTCGTCTGTAAGCAGAAAACTCAAAAGAAAAACTACTCTGTTTTTAAGCATATCGTTGTCGTGTAAGCATACCCTAAGAAACATGCCTGTTGGGCTCCATTATGTTTTTAAAAAAACATGCATTCTTAAAGGCCACACCTGTAGATCTAAGATCCCACAGTATTTTTTAACATGCATGCTGGGTATGCGTACAGGGCGTGTCATAAATATCATCAGCATTGTATGCATAATGTATGCAAACAGCAATTCTTTTAACTGCACATAAGCTGTATGCCTATGTCAACAACATATACTATCAAATATACTTGAAAGGCTATGCCAGAGGTCTTCAATAAAACACCTAGGATCAGTGAAAGGATTGTTAGAATGTTTAGCTATTTCACAACCCACAGCTGGAACCAGCTTCCAGATGTTACCAGATGAGCCCCAACAGTAACCATCTTCAAGTCCTGGTTGAAAACAAGTTTACCAGTGCTAAGAATGAATCATATAACGCAGTTGCAATGATCATATTCATTAAGGTTATGCCATTTTATTTATAATCTTACATTTTCATGGCACAGCAAGATAAAAGTTTAATCCATATTTGATTCTGATTTGATTCGCAAATGACAATTCAAGTCTTTCTTATGTGAGGAGCTCTTGTCACACTGAAGTCACGAGAAAAGCCTCTCTCTAGTGTGAAGTCTTGTGTGAGTCTTAAGGTTTCCTTTAACCATGAAACTCTTTCCACACTGAGGGCAGGTGAAAGGCTTCTCTCCATTGTGAACTCTCATGTGAGTTTTAAGATTTCCTTTTTCTGAGAAGCTCTTCCCACAGAGTTTGCAGGTGAAAGGCTTCTCTCCAGTGTGACTTCTCATGTGGGCTTCAAGAGATGCTTTATACGCATAACTCTCTAGACATCCGTAAGGCTTCTCTACAGTGTGAACACTCATGGGGGCATTTAGGGTTACTTTATATCTGAAACGTTTTCCACACTCAGAGCATGTGTGAGGTTTCTCTCCAGTGTGAAGTTTCATGTGAATCCTAAAGGTAACTTTATGATTGCAACTTTTTCCGCACTGCTGGCATGTGAAAGGCTTCTCTTTAGTGTGAATTCTCATGTGACTCTCAAGGAAAATCAGAAACTCTTTCCACACTGCTGGCAATTGAAATGTTTCTCTCCGGAGTGAATTGTTACTTGCACATTAAAACGTTTCATGTCTGTGAAACTTTTTCTACACTGATGACATACAAAACAGTCCCCTTTTGAGTGAATCCTAATGTGCTGATTAAGGGTTACTTTACGGCTGAAACACTTTCCACACTGATCACATGGGAACGGCTTCTCCAGTGTGAATGTTTATATGATACCTAAGGTTAAGTTTTGTTGTGAAGCTCTTTCCACATTGTTGCAGGTGTAAGGCATCTCTCCAGTGTGAATTTTCATGTGCCTTTTAAGGCCTCCTTTTCGAGTGCTTTTGGGTCCTTTAACTTTTGGGTCCTTTTAGGGGGGTCTGAGATCACTTGGTTTTTCCACATATACAGATACTGAATTGCTCCGAGAGCGTTTGGAGGGCTCAAACAAACTAGGTGAGAAAACACTCTTAAAGTAAATTCCCCTAAAACTTAAAAGATCTAAAAAAGGACATAAAGGCATTGTAAAAATAATCAATCGAATCAAGCGCATGACTTATAGACAGCTGTACCTGGGTGTCTGGCTTCTGCGGTCAATATTTTGCAGCGGGGCCCAGTTTGGCAGCCTCATTCTTGTGGTGCGCTTGAAGGGGTGTGTGTGTAAATTAGACGTGTTTCCTCTGGATGCTGCCACCTTCATCAGGCAAAGTTTGCAGATTGCCTCATTGACATTTTCAGGTTGCCTATTTGCATTTGGGTTGAATCCAAAATATTGCCAAACAGGTGCTTTTACATTTCGTTTATAAACTAAGTCCACCGCCATCGTGTCTGTCATCTTCAGATCTTCTTGAAAATCAGTTCGCCTCACTCTCGTCACGTGATAAATGAAATCTGACTCCTGCAACTGTCATTTGGCTCACGTCTTGTGTCTTTTTCTCTAACTTAACTAAATGAGATAATAAATCATTTGAATAAATTAGTGCTGTCAATCTATTAAAAAATTAACTAATTAATCACACATTATTTCCTGTGATTAATCACAATTAATCGTGATTAAAAACATAAAGTTTGAATATATTTTAACATATATTTTTAATATATTGTAAGTTTTTCATATATTTTATAATGTAATAACTTAATAGTTAATCTCCGAACTAATGTAGAAACAACATGAAGACAGTATATTTTAAATACTTTAGTGGCATCTTTTTATAAATGAAGGTGTAACAGGTACAGAAAGTGTACTGTTAAATGTATCTATAGTTTATTAGAATTCTCACAAAATTGTTCGTTTACATGCACCTGATATGACTGCCTAAGTGAAGTGAGTACCTTTCCCTTTAATTGATGTGATGTCATGAGTCAATACAATTTCCTTTTCTGTCCCCTCCTCTTCCTCTTTTCATTGGTGATGCAGTGGAGAGGTGAGGTTATTTTGGGCTCCTGATAATCTCTTTTTTTTTTTTTTTTTTTTTGGCCTGTCAGTTACACAGATAACACATGACAGTATGTATGTGTAGCTATGCTATCATCATTCACTGCCTGTTTTTTTTTTTTGGTGGCCGACAGAGAAAACAAGAGAGAGAAAGAAGAGAGAGAAGAAGAAGAAGAAGAAAAAAAAAAAGTTGTGGAAAAAATCAACAGAGAAGGGGGAAAGAGAGAGAGAAAGAAGGAAACTGGGGGATATAGAGAGCGAGGAAAAAGACATAAAAAAAAATAATACATTTAAAAAAAGACAATTTGCTTCGATACCTGCTGACAAAAAGAGAAAACAACAGAAGACACAACATCAGAGAAACTGCAGCAACAACCAACATCTGTATGAATCACAATAAATTCTAATTGTTAAATGTTATTGAGCAGCACACATAACTAATATTACAAAATAAGTTTTGAAGCAACAGCAAATCAAGACAATGTGTGTCTGTAAGCACCTGTTTTTACACCAATGTGAATACTTGAGTGTACACCTGTATGTATGAGCGTGCTTGTGTTCATAAGGTTCCTCCATGTAAATGTTTAATAGTGTGTGTGGGGAACAACAGCTCCATCCCGCAAGGCATGAAGCAGGCATGGAAAAGACCCGGGCCCCAAACATCCGGAGGCCCCCCAGGGAACCACCGCAGGGACAACCGCGGCCCCCACCCAGAAAAGGGCAGAGGAAAGCCCGAAGGCGGGACCTCCGACAGCCACAATATAGACGCCCCAGGGTGCCGTGGCGGCAAGCCCGCAGGCTCCACCGGCAGCCGACCACACCAGGGCAGACCGGCCCCTGGGTCCGGAGATCCAAGGGCCCCCCACCCCCCAACCGGGGCCCAGCAAAGCCAGTGGGGCCAGGCCCCGCCAAGCAACCGCCGAGAGCGGGCCAGCGCTCGCCCGAGCATCCTGCCCCTGCGCGAGAATCCACCAACGCACCGGCGGCATCCTCCACCGGCAGGGCATGGTGGTGGGGTGGGGGTCGACTGAGATGATGAGTGAGGTGGAGTCTAAGGCCCAACATGACACATAGATGTAGACGAACAAGCACACGTATACACAAGCATACATTCCCACCCTCATGCACGCATACAAATATTCACACCCTCACTCCACATGTAGACATGTCACAGGTCGGGGTGGGCCAAGCCAGACTGCACCCACCCCTAGACCACTATCACCCAGAGGAGCGTATCAAGGAGGAGGCAAGAGGCAGGAGTAAAAGGAATGACAACTTTATTTTATATTAAAAAGCAATTAAGAAATCCTAATCTAAAATTCCTTGTCCTCTTCTTCCCAGGGACCCGGAGCAGCACCGCCGCGGGTATGGACCGGCGAGTATCTCAGGTGAGTATCACAGGTGAGTAAGGATGTCGAGGCTCACTTCCTTCACAGACTGGTGTCAGACTCCCAGTGGGAGAGCGTTGGACAGGTGCGTATCACAAGTGAGTAGAGAGAACGGGGATCACTTCCTTCACAGGTGAATGTCAGACTTACAGCGGAAGGGCGTTCGACAGGTAAGTGTCACAGGTGAGTAGAGGGATCACGGCTCACTTCCTCACAAACTGGTGCCAGACTCACAGTGGGAGAGCGTTAGACAGGTGGATATCACAGGTGAGTAGAGAAATCACAGCTCACTTCCTCCACAGACTGGTGCCAGACTCACGATGGGAGAGCAGTAGACAAGTGAGTATCACAGGTGAGTAGAGGGTTCGAGGTGTACTTCCTTTCCAGACTGGTGCCAGACTCGCAGTGGGAGAGCAGTAGACAGGTGAGTATCACAGTTGAGTAGAGGGTTCAAGGTGCACTTCCTTTCCAGACTGGTGCCAGACTCGCAGTGGGAGAGCAGTAGACAGGTGAGTATCACAGGTGAGTAGAGGGTTCGAGGTGTACTTCCTTTCCAGACTGGTGCCAGACTTCGCAGTGGGAGAGCAGTAGACAGGTGAGTATCACAGTTGAGTAGAGGGTTCAAGGTGCACTTCCTTTCCAGACCGGTGCCAGACTCGCAGTGAGAGAGCAGTAGACAGGTGAGCATCACAGGGGACAGAATCGACTTCAACAGCAATACAGTTCTCACGTGGGTTGCAGGGGACAGATAACTTCACACCATGCAGGTGGGCTTCAGGGCTGCAGCAGACTCAAAGTCGCAGACAGAGCGGGGTTTCTCTAGAACAGACAGAATCAACTTCAACAGCAATACACAGTTCTCACATAGGTCGCAGGAGACGGATAACGTCACACCATGCAGGTAGGCTTAGGACTGCAGCAGACTCGAGTCGCAGGCGGAGCGGGGCTTCTCCAGGACAGACAGAATCAACTTCAACAGCAGTACACAGCTCTCACGTGGATTGCAGGGGACAGATAACTTCACACCATGCAGGTGGGCTTCAGGGCTGCAGCAGACTCAAAGTCGCAGACAGAGCAGCGTAAGGCAGACAAATTTAAGACTTCACACAGCAGTATACAGTTCTCACGTGTGTTGCAGGGGACAGATAACTTCACACCATGCAGGTGGGCTTCAGGGCTGCAGCAGACTCAAAGTCGCAGACAGAGCGGGGTTTCTCTAGAACAGACAGAATCAACTTCAACAGCAATACACAGCTCTCACGTGGGTTGCAGGGGACAGATAACTTCACACCATGCAGTTGGGCTTCAGGGCTGCAGCAGACTCAAAGTCGCAGACAGAGCGGGGTTTCTCTAGAACAGACAGAATCAACTTCAACAGCAATACACAGCTCTCACGTGGGTTGCAGGGGACAGATAACTTCACACCATGCAGTTGGGCTTCAGGGCTGCAGCAGACTCAAAGTCACAGACAGAGCAGCGTAAGGCAGACAAAATTAAGACTTCACACAGCAGTATACAGTTCTCACGTGTGTTGCAGGGGACAGATAACTTCACACCATGCAGTTGGACTTCAGGGCTGCGGCAGACTCAAAGTCACAGACAGAGCGGGGCTTCTCTAAAACAGACAGAATCAACTTCAACAGCAATACACAGTTCTCAAATGTGTTGCAGGGGACAGGTAACTTCACACCATGCAGTTGGGCTTAGGACTGCAGCAGTCTCAAGTCGCAGGCTGAGCGGGGCTTCTCTAGGACAGACAGAATCAACTTCAACAGCAGTACACAGTTCTCAAATGGGGTGATGTTGTCTCGCAGAGGTTCTTCTTTCTAGACACCGCACGTAGATGTAGCAATCTCACTCAGCTCTCACGGTAAATAGTAGACCCCCAGGACACATGGGCGGTTGCACAGCAATAAAAAATATTCTTCCACACACACACACTGCAATCCAACTCTAAGCATGCAATCGTGAGGGGAAACGTCAATTTAAACACTGCAACTTCACTCTTCTAGTGTGCATAAGGCCAGCACTCACCCGCAAGTCCTGGTCTACCGCACTGATGATCGCCAGGGGCGGACAGAACACTCGTGAGACTTTTCCTCACGGTCACAGACGGACTTCACTTCGCTGAACTCCAATTGGGGAGAGGAGGTGAGAGATCGACAAAGAATCAATATTTCACTCGGTGAAAGGTGTACACATGCTCCAAACACTTCAATCCAATACCCAATTTAGTGGAGAACACATGCAATTATGAGATTCAGTTTGTTAACTACTCATCTCTCTCTTCTCCAGCTCAGTCAGCGCATTTCATTCCTCTGGGCCGTCCTCACATCCTCTCAAACAACGCTCCTCTTCCTTCAAGACAACCCCTCAACTGCAGTGCCCATAACCAATTCCCCACGAGAGAGAAACCACCAACGATCGGGGGGAGGACGATCCAGATCAACAGGGCAGAAGAACAACACAGCACCACAACATGGCACAGCACACAACAACCAGCCTTCTCCTCCTCGTGTGTTTTATCCTCTCAAAAAGCGGGAGTGGCCTCAATCAGACGCTCAGGGTGAAGTCCCTACACCTGTCGCCAATCTGCCGATTAGTTGTCATGACGACAAACACTCATACAGATCTGGAGCTGTTTGTCACCCCGTGACAGACACACAAAAATGGACACGGTATCCACACTCGCACCCCCCATATGCACTCTATACTCCTAGATCCAGGCACCACCACCCCCAGCGGGGTAATCAGCGCCCGATCCCGGAGCTGAACCCCCTTCGCTCCGGCGCGGGGACAGGAAGACCACCCCGGTCCCCGCAGCAGTAGAGAAGACCACCAGCCCAGACCCCGACCGGACGGCCAGCTCATCCTCACAGCCCCCGGCTCCGGACAGAGAACAGAGAGCAGGGGTGTGAAAAAAAAAAAAAAGAAAAAAAGGAGACCCCATGCCTTACCCCACCCGCTCAAATGTAGTGTTGGTGTGTGTTGTTCTACGGTGCTTTAAAACAGGGGTGCTTTAAAACAGGGGAGGGGCACCCTCCACAAGCTTGTGTCAGCTCGCCCCCTCCCTAGAGCCCTCAATGTCTATGTGCAACTTAAAATTGAGAAGTGGGCACTGGCACCAGAGGGAAGGCTGAATGAACAGACCGCCCTCCGGATGTCATTCAGTGTGCCCAACCCCCAAGGCCCTATATGTATGTGTCATGTGACAGTAAGTAATGAGAATGTCTAAGCTGTAATGTATAATTGAGATGCAGGTGGCCACGAGGAGACAGAGGAGTACCACCTCCCCCGCATCCCAGCGACGCACCCGCACCTCAAAACCCTACCTATGTGTTGGTGTGATGGAGCGGGAGAAGTGAAGCCTTAGGGATGGGGAGGAAAATATCAGAGGGGGCAAAATACCCCCCCCCTTTGGAGCCAGCTCCCCCACTGACCCCCACAGGCACCCCCGCTACCCCAAATCTGCCCAGGGCGAGGGGCCCAGGCCCATCCAGACCAGGGTCCATGGCAGCCCGGGGCGGCCCAACAGACCCCACAGCAGAGGAAAAACTACCCCACCCCATCATTCAGTCAGCTCCCAGACTACATAAGACAATAAGACACCCAGGTAAAGCCCTTTTTACCCGCCTCTAAGATTATTTTTATTTTTCCAGTTCATGAGGACAGTCTTCTTAGCAATGCATAGGGCAGTGAAAGCCATGTGGATTGTGTTACCTTCTGTAGTGACACCATCTAGGTCGCCCAACAAGCAGACTGAAAGAGAGGCTGGAATAGAACATTTAAGACACTTTGATAAGTCTTCACAAATCCTGAACAAATACCTCTGAACAGGTGGGCAGAACCATAAAGTGTGGATATAATTGTCAGGTGTATTACCCTTACAGTGTGAGCAGTTGTTAAAAGCTGTAAAACCCATCCTGAACATCCGATGACCTGTGTAGTGCACTCTATGCAGGATTTTGTATTGTATTAATTGTAAGCCAGGATTTCTAATCAGTTCAAAGGTTTTTAAACATATCCGAGACCAGAAATTATGGTCCCAGCTTATTGATAGATCTGCCTCCCATTTTGCAATAGGAAGTGATACTGATTCATCTATTTTGGAAAGTGTCCTGTATATTTTAGACATTAATTTGGGGGTTTTGAGATTAAGAAAATCTGCCAGACTTGGTGGTATTTGTAATTGGATATGATTAGACTTAAATTTCCTTTTTACAATAGATTTAATTTGTTGATATTCTAAAAATCTGTGCTTGTTAATCCCATAATGTTTAACTAATTTGTCAAAGGGAATAAAGTCTGTCCCTTTGAATATATGTTCCAGGTATTTAATACCTTTACAACTCCAATCTGTGAAGTTTATCATATTGTTGTTTAGCAATATGTCAGGATTGTTCCAGATGGGGGTACGTTTGCATGGGATCAGTGAAGACTCAGTCATTTTTAGAAACTCCCACCATGCTGTCAGGGAAGAGCTGATACTGATGCTTTTGAAGCATACGTGTCGTTTGCTGATCGAGCTAATGAATGGCAGATCCGAAATCTCTATATTATTGCATAATGCCTGTTCTACATCTAGCCAAGGCTCATCTAAGAGGGTGTGTTTTAACCACCCTGAAATGTGTTGAAGCCTGTTGGCTAAAAAATAGTGGTGAAAGTTAGGTAGATCTAGTCCTCCTTTATCCTTGGTCTTTTGCAGCGTTTTTAAGCTAATACGCAGAGGTTTACCTTTCCAAAGGAATTTAGAGATGGAGGAGTCCAGAGATCTAAACCAGTCAAGTGATGGTTTGCTCGGGATCATTGCAAATAAATAATTAATTCTTGGCAAAACCATCATTTTTATTGAGGCGACTCTTCCCATGAGTGATATGGGTAGAGACTTCCATCTGATTAGATCATCTTCTACCTTCTTTAAAAGTGGGATGTGGTTTAACTTAATCAAATCTGCCAGCCTAGGAGAAACATTAATACCTAAATATTTAATATTTCCAGATTGCAGTAGAGTGGAAGAATTCTGGAAGGAACAATTAATTGGAAGAACTGTTGATTTTAACCAGTTTATTGAATAATCTGAGACTCTTGAGAAAGAGTTTATTAATGTAATTACCTCAGAGAAAGTGGTTTGTGAATGCTGAAGAAAAAGTAACACATCATCTGCGTAAAGACTAACTTTATGTTCTACATTCTTGCATTTAATGCCTTTAATCACTGTAGCCTGTCTAATTACTGCTGCTAGTGGTTCAATAAAAACTGCAAACAGTAAGGGGGAGAGGGGGCATCCCTGCCTGGTGCCCCTTTTAAGATAGAAGCTAGAGGATGTTTGGGCATTAGTCCTGACACATGCTGTTGGAGAGTTATATAATATTTTTAACCAGTTTATGAGAGAGTTTCCAAAACCAAATTTTGTGTAAAGTTGCAAATAGAAAATTCCAGTTGACCCTATCAAAAGCTTTTTCTGCATCTAAAGACAATATTGTAATTTGAAGGTTTCTATTGCATGAATAGTCTATCAAGTTAAGTAACCTACGTGTGTTTGTTGAAGAGTGCCTCCCCTTTATGAAACCAGTTTGGTCGGAATGGATTATGAAAGGGGTTATCTTCTCTATTCTTTTTGAGATAGCTTTGCAGATTATTTTAGTGTCCACATTAATAAGGGATATTGGACGATAGCTGGTAGGCAATACCGGGTCTTTACCTGGTTTTAGCAAGAGACTAATGTTGGCAGAATTCATATTTGGTGGAAGTCTGCCATTTTCTTTCGTTTCCTGCAACATTCTGTAGAATGTTGGTGCCAGAATTGCCCAGAACTCTTTATAGAATTCTGCTGGAAAGCCATCTGGACCTGGAGCCTTTTTATTGGGCATACTGTTCAAGGCTTCTTGAAGTTCATCTAATGTCAGTGGAGAATCCAATGCCATCGCTTGATTGTCTGATAATTTCGGAAGAGTTATATTGTCAAGAAATTGGTCAATTTCGTCTTTAGATGGGTTTATCTGTGGAGAATATAAAGATTTGTAAAAGTCCCTGAAAGTGTTGTTTATTCTTTCAGGGTCGTATACTGTATCCCCAGTTAAATCTTTAACAGCACATATAGTTGTTTTTTCTTTATTTATTTTTAACTGATTCGCTAGGAATTGACCCGATTTGTTACCATATTCAAATTCTTGCCAGCGAAGTCTTTGTGCTAAGAATTGAGTTTTTTTATTAATAATTTCATTTAATTCTAGTTTTGCTTTACATATTTTTTTCAGCATTTATTGTTCCTGGGAGGATACGTAGGCTTCTTCTAAAGTTTTTATGGTTTCTTCTAATTCCTTAATACGTTTATTTTCTCTTTTCTTTTTATGCGATGAGAATGAGATTATTCTACCTCTCATCACGGCTTTGCCTGCTTCCCAGAGAACAGATGCTGATGTTCCAGACAGGTCATTATAGTCTAAATATAAAGCCCACTCTTCTTTAAAATATTTTATAAAATCGTCGTCTTTAAGCAATGATGTATTAAATCTCCAGTTATTACTTGGTGGAGTGGCCTTCTTATTTACTAGAGTTAAAGAAACAGCAGCATGATCGCTGACAGCTATAGGGTTTATCTCTGTGTCTGAAATGTCACTCAGCAGTGAGCTGCTGACTAGGAAATAATCCAGACGAGAGTATGAATGATGGACATGTGAGAAGAAAGTAAATTCCCTACTGTTGGGGTGAAAAGAACGCCATGCATCGCAAAGTCCATAGTCGCTCATGTACTGTTTAACTATATTTGCGGATTCCCAATTGCGCTGAGTTCCAGCTGTACTCAGCCTGTCCATTTCTTTATTTAGTCCAAAGTTGAGGTCTCCCCCAAGAACGAGTGCACAATCTAGGTGTTCAGAGAGTGCGGTAAAAAAACCATGAAAAAAAGAGGGGTCATCAACATTTGGACCATATATACTAACAATACATAACTTTTTATCAAATATAGATAATTTAATGATTAGAAATCTACCTTCTGGATCTATAACTGTTGAGTACTGTGAATTTAACATTTTTATGTATTAAAATTGCTACTCCCCTTTGCCTAGATGTGACCGGATGCTCTCCTCCCATGTTTATGAATATTAATTATTTAATTAGAGCTTGCCGCCGACAAATTTCCTTTTAGTCTGGGTGACACGTCATTTCCGATTGGCCATAAATGGCCTCCGTCAGCCTGTTAGGATACGCTGCTTCCTGTTGACTCGGGGGTTCCCTTTCGCTTCCCACGTGCGGGCGTATCGAGTGTGGCGTTACGCCAGCGGTTGCGTGTTTCTACAATGGCGATTGCCTACGCTTGTTGCAGGCATGTGTGAACTCATTTAGGCGGCGCTGCGGGATCAAAGTGAGATTAAATAACCTAGAGGTGGGCGGTTCGGTGCTTGACTGATTTCATCGTCGGCTTGTTTCAGAGATATACCGACCAGTTTACGCGACGGGATCAAAGTGAAACCAAACCATCTAAAAGTGGTTCGTTCCGAGCGATTGACTGACTTCATTTTCGGGTGTTTGAGATCTGTTGTGCAAATTCCGATTCAGAAGGCCTATTTAATGCGAGGAATCGCCGTTGTCCTACAGTATTTCTTCCGTGCCTGTCCATCTTGATTAATAGCAGAGACAAGCCTAAAAGGACTTTGTTAAGAGTTATGGTTTGTGTCTTATGAGTGGAATGACGATGTTATAATTAGTTTTTTTTATTTCTTTATTTGGAAATTATTTGTTAGTGGGAGCTATTGTTCCCAGGCGAATGTTGGGGTTTATTAGTAATAATTTCTTGTGTTAATATTAATTTGATTTATTCTGGAATTATTTCTTTATTGTGGACGCGTGTGTTTGTGTGCGTGGGTGTGTTTGAGTGAGTGTTTCTCTTTTGCTAGACGCTGGGGGCTCCAGCCAGGAATCCTCCTTTTCCTTTTCTGTGGATTGGTGATGGTTTGAACACAGGGTGTGGTGTGCAGTGAGACGCACGGATTTTGTGTGCAGTGGTGCGAGTTACCCCAGAGTGTGTGTGTGAAGGTATTACCTGCTCTTGAGTCCTCAGCCAAAGCTCTTGAATGTAGTGTTATTGTATGTCATTGTGAGTGTTTGTTAAAATGACCATGTTCTCTTCCCTGATCACAGAAATGATCAGTTGGTGTGGCATGTCCTGCCTGGCACGCCCAGTTCATTTTAAATGAGATTTTATTGTTAATAAAGAATTATTGTGCATGATATTCACGCCTCTGTTCCTTCCTAGTGCAACCAACTTGCGTGCCTTAAGATAAAGTGTATCAATCATTCTCTGTGTGATGTCAGAGTGGCGTAGTCGGTTTTTTTTAAAGCTGCAGTTATTCTATTCTATAAAGGTGCAGACTAACTCATGCCACATAGAGTTATAGCAGGCTGAGAAGACATTAGGAAACTCAGTTGTTTTAAGTTGATCTGTAGCTGTGGGAGCTCTGTGAGTCTCTTGTAATAAAACAACGTCTGCCTGTAGTTTTTTAAGCTGGCTAAATATTTTTAACCTCTTTTCACTGGAGCCAGCTCCATTCACATTCCATGTGACAAACCTCAGTGCACCCATAAATGTGTGTGTATAGCTAATGCTGCTCGCTGCTCAAAGGCGTATACGCGCTTGTATGTGAGTATGTCCTTCATGTCTGTGTGCGCTGTAAAGTCGGAGTGGTTGCGTTGACGCTGAGTGTATATGTACATGGCCGTGCCGTGCAGATGTGTGATATAGGGTGTTGTGTGTGTATGTGTAGTAAAGCAGGTGATCGGTGCAGTAAAAGGAGTTGGAAGAAAGAAAGACATACAAAGAGGCAAGCAGAGAGGGATGAAAGTAAAAACTTGAAGAAACGAAAACATTGCAACAACATTTAAACGCTGCGGAGACTAACGGTATCGTGTTTGTTATGATATCGTATTAAATTAGCGAATTGACATAAATAGTTAGAGTAAAATGGAAGAACAAGAGAGGAAAGAAGAAAAAAAAAGAAAAAAATAACGGATTCTTATCTGGAGTGGTATTAATATAACCACGGAGTGGTACTGAGGTTGCGGTAAAGCTGCACGTCCACATAGAGCCGGGTCCACGGCGATGACAGCTCGGGAGCCCTTTTGGATGAGACTGCGTTGGATTGGGAACAGAATTTTGCGTCGTTCCAAGATTTCTTTGGGGAACTGGTCGTTTACGCCGAAGTCTGTTCCTTTCAGCTCCCTGCCGCGACTCTTCACCTGCTCTTTCTGCTTAAAGTATCCGAATTTGGCCACAATAGGACGCGGCCTCGGGGCTCCAGGTTTCTTCGCTCCCATCCGATGTACTCTTTCGAAGCAGATGTTTTCCACGGTGTCTTCCGGAAGCTTCAGGTATGTCTTGATAAAGTTTTTAACCGTGGCTTCTGCGTCCTCATCGGCAGATTCCGGGATGCCTGAAAACACCAGGTTATCTCTCATGCTACGGGCCTGGAGATCGATGACAGTCTCTTTTATTTTTTTATTTTCTTCACTTAGATGGGTCACATTCTCCGTTAGAGACTTGACCGAGTCCCGTAGTGATGCATTTTCAGCCGCGAGTGTTTCCACCTGCTGCTGGCTGAATTCCAGTGATTCCCTCAGGGATTTGAATTCACGGTGCAGGATCTCGACCAGGGACAACCTCGCGTCGAAGCTGGACAACCGCTTATCGATTGAATCCAGGATGTCGGTAAAGCTTTTACCCGTCGGCGATGTTGTTTCAGGCGAGACTGCCGGGTGACTTCTTTTGGAAGACGGCGTCTCGGTTTTGGCTGGAGAACATGCATTTTGGTTTTTCTTCATGACTATAACGTCGAAGCACCAGTCGATGTATTCCTGAAGAGTTTCTAAATTTTCCTCGTTGTCCTCGCTGTTCATTCAGTTTTTCCGCCAAGAGCAGTTTTTCCGCCAAGTCTCCAGCGTCTGACGTCACCTACAGCATTTCCGGGAACGGATTTCGACAGCTGAACTATTTCCCGTCGGATTCTGTTCCCCCTGATGCTGATAATCTCTTTTAATCCTAATTTTAATTGTTGCTTTTATGTCTATATTTTCACTCTAATTTATGTATATAATATTATTTTACCTATCTGTGTGGTTATTTTTGTCATTTCATCCTGTTTAAGTTATATTTTTGCATCTGGGCCTAAATGTGAAATGAGAGCACATGTGACAAGTGTACATCACATTTGTTTTATAGAGTTAACGAGGGCGAATCTCACTAAGAGGCTGATTACATTTGTTTGTATATCAGGAATTAAAAATCAGTGAAACTGCCGAATGCTGTCCTGTTTTTCTCATACGCAACCAAAGACACAACGCAGACAACAGACCAGTTACAAAGGCCAGTATCACTGATAGGCTATTAGCCAACTGCTAGGCTACTGATGACATATGAAATTGATTTACAACATTACAGTGTAATTGAAGGCAAAATTAGAAATGTTGCTGTACAATAGACTGAAAGAAGTCTAAAAATAAAACTAATTAAAAATCAAAATCAAAATATGAATAAAACGATAAAAATATGAGATAGATAATTTTTTTTAACCTCTTAAGTGTCACCGGCCCACCGGTGGGCCCAAAATCATTACATATTTAAAACAGTAATATCCTATAATAAACATAAACTAATCTTGACAAACTATATATCATTTGAAAGCTTACAAACTCTAGTTTTCATATTTGGTGAATGATTTCCAAAATAAATTAGAGAGGAGCTGTAATTTATCAATTTGCAACAAGAATATTTTCATATTTATAAGGCGTGTTCAGACCTTTATTTTGAAATAGCAATGAACATGAAAAATCATGAAAGAATGGATGAAACCTCAGTTTGTTTTCATGCCAAGAGTTCAAAAGATATCATCCATTCAATTATTTTAGAAAAAAATATATTAATATGTTTTTAATAACACATATGGAAATGAAGGCGCCCTTATATGGGCAGTAATGGAGTCTGGTTGTCACCTAGTGAAAATGTTTGGTACTGCGCCCAAACAAAATCTCACTGAAAGCTCATTTTTTGAGATATCAACCTAAAATTTGAAACACAACTTATTCAGATTTTTGGCTTTGATTTTCTAGCAGTTTTAGAGTCGGCCAGGTTTTAAAAATATATATTTTATATAAAATATGAATAATTAAATTTTTTAAATTGTACATTTTCATAAACACAAACTTATATAACTTTTTTTTTGTTTCACTTTCTTAATTTTTTTCACTTCAGCAAAAATCTGCCAAATGTCTTCTTTAAAACAAGACCAATTTTATGTCTATACTCCAAAGCATTCTTTAATTACAACCATTTAAAGTCGAAATGTGCATTTTCATGTATATTTAAAAAAAGGGGGGTGACACTTAAAGGGTTAAATAACACTCCAGGTATCCGCACCAGTCACATAACTGAAAACTATGAAAGCCGGGTGACCGGCCAACCAGTTAAAAATAAATAAAAATAAAACATTAAAGAAATTACTTCCTCTGATTTTCTGTTTCATTAATAAAGTTTGACTACTCGCAGCAGTCTCTCATGCGCTTAGAGCTCGTGTGAATTGCACGTATAAAATTAAGTTAATGAACAACCTCTATATATCAGGAAACACATAGGTCGCTGAATTTCATTGCGCTTCATGAAGAGTTTTTCTTTTGTGTGAAGAAGCCGTTCGCCGGAGATGTGTTAAAAGATAGCGGAGTGCATTCATGATTATTAGTAGCCTCACGTCGTCATATTCAGATTCTAGTCAGAATATGAGACTGATACTGCTCCATTTGCCTGTGATTATGGGGCGTGTTTCAACCGAACCAGGAAGGAAAATGCCTTGCACAGAAATGAAATTGAAACATAAAGACTACTATTTAAGGCTATTTAAAATTCACTAACAAAAAAGAACTTTAAGTAGCTTATTTATAGGCTATGCAACGTAAATATTTTATTTGTCAACTTTATTTTCAATGTGTACTTTATTTTGGCAAGTATGAAATTGTACGTTAACTTTTATTTAGGCCTTAGTAGAACATCATTAACATTTAAACATTTATTTAAACTATTTTTAAACAATTAAACATTTTAATTAAAATGAACATGTTGTTTAACATAATTAAGAACTACTTTGACCTTCAGTTACAGGCATTCCATCTGCAAGCGCGGACGCTTGTGGAGAGGATTCCGATGGACCATCAGTTTCCTCTGGGACTTTTACCATCGCCAGGACATTGTCGTTTTGAATGTCCACTTTCAATGAACCACATTCAAGAAAGTATTCTTTCATGTCCTGTCCATCTTGTAAAAGGTTAGTGAGGTCATGGCTCAAATTTTTTTTTTTGTGCAGGACAGAATTGTGAATTGGGAAGATACTCTCCCCGAAATCTCAGAAAAGAGTGACATGTGCAGTGGCAGTGGACTTGTACATGCCCGGTTTCTGAAGCATTTTGCATTTTTCGCAACAATGGAATTTGTTCTTTGGATGAAACTCCGTCTGCCAAAATTTGCAGTTCCCGCAGCAAGACACAGCGACCTCGGGCCGGTTAATGACACCATAAACAGACGTCACCGGTTCTTCTTTTTCTTCATAATGCTGGGTACACTCCAAAAGATAATCGGGCTGATTTCCCCCCTTCCGATAATCCTAGCTATGTCCCGATTATCTTGATGGTTCAACAGATTATCTTAAATACAAAACTGGTGAGCAAATCCCAAACACCCAGATTGGGCTCAGGTGCAGGACATCAAAATAGCATAAACAAAAAAAGAAAAGTGAAGTCCGCACACTGCATGCTACTCAAGATGAATTTATTAAAAGCACAACGTTTCAACCATCAGGTCTTCATCAGGTGCAAATGCAGTCTTTGCACCTGATAAAAACCTGATGGTCGAAACGTTGTGCTTTTAATAAATTTATCTTGAGTAGCATGCAGTGTGCGGACTTCACTTTTCTTTCTTTTTTTGTCTTATCAGATTTTCCCTTGGTGTGAGGTGTGTTAAGAGTGTCCGAACCTGCTCGGAAGAACGTCGGAGCCGCCCCGATCGCTAATCGTAAATATTCAACATGTTTAATATTTACGATCAAAAATCCTGATGTGTGGGGGGAACCCCGAGGACAAACGCTCTGGAGATTATCACATGAAACAAAACAATATCCAATCAGAAAGCGAGATGATGGAAGACGGAAGCATAACAAACGCAGTCATGGCGCAGCACAAAGTGAAATTGTTGTGGACAGCAGAAATGGAGGATCAGCTTGTTGATAATTCCAACAAGTATTGTTGTTCCAACAACAAAATCATTCCAAACACTATCATCGCAATTTTTTCCTGCATATCGTTCAGCATGCTTATTCTGAAGTCTCGCGAGATTTTGTTCACAGTCAAGACTGTGATCTAGGATTTTTTGTCCTCATGTTTGTGGTCTATCACATTTTGAAAATCTTATAAGATGTAAAAAATCTTTTGGTGTGTACCCAGCATAAGGAGTTATGTCACCAAGCCCAGGCAAGGATGGAATATCTTCGATTTGACTTTCTTTAGTAAGTAAGAAAGAGTTCTCCATTAAATTATCTTGTGCTCAAGCAGGTGACCTGGTAGGATTTTCCATAAGAAAGTAATCCAATTTGAGCTTCCCAGAGCTGGAGCCTTATTCTGCCCGTGACGTACTCCACTTGAGCGCTCTGGGTTTCCAGCTGCCTCCCTTGAAACTCTACGTTTTCTGTTCCCACGGTCAGGTGCGCTATCCTTGCAGTGAGTACACCAATCTGACAAAATAGAAATAAGAAAAATCATTAAATAGCAGATCAAGTACAGTTGTTCTTAAGTATAATTTTAAATAATATAAATTAAAGGACAAGTAGTTATGCCAAAGTCAAACATATTAGTAGGCTATTAGTAGTTTATGTATAGATTAACAGTATAATTTTAATGTTAATTATTTATTTGTATTAGTTTTGTAATATGTTATTGTTTTTTTCATTTTAAACAAGTGTGAATATGTTAACACAAAGAAATACATAGTATGTTAAAACAGTTGTTGCATGAGAGAAAAATTTGAACGTTGCAATTTTTATTGTTATGAAGTTATTTAAGCTAGGTTGGAAAATAATTTTTTTGTTATATTGTGTTTAAAAGAATGTTCATGTCCCAAAAATAGCATAACCTACGTCATTGCATTAAATGTATGGAAAAAAAGTTACAAATGTAGGCCTTAGATCATCATAGAGTTTATTTGATTACCAAAGAAATTAAAAGATTGTTAATTTATTAGGCTTACTTTGTTTTAAAAATGTCATTATACTTTAGGTTTTGTTTAACTTTTTATAAGGACGTTTTTATGAATTCTATTTAAAATAAAGCGATATTGTGTTTATTAACTTTAGGGTAGTTTAAATACATTCGACATACAAATACATTTCTATAGTTTGACGTGAAGACGTATTTGTAGAGTTAATTAGTTTGTCTAGCAGGTGTTGTATATGTGATATTTTTTTTCGATTTAAGGGCCTTTGCAGACATCAAATTAGTTACAAATGTATCTATACGGCTGTCCTGCACTTTGTCAGGTGTTCAACTCTGTCTAGATGGCTAATTACTCTGCAGCTGTGACATGGTGTAGTTTTTGTTAATAGATTGTAAGACATATGACGAGAAGATGTTTATTACAAATGAAAAAGTATGCATGAAATTATTTTATATTAATGTGCATTAACATGGTAGTACCGATTCGAATTGATTTATAGATTTCTTTGATGTCCTAAAAACCAGTGTGGCTGGCATCCAGGCTAGATTATTAGGCTACTGCAGGCACGGTGTTATGGGTGCCCACCCAGTTTTCAACAGGCCCACCCAAAACTTTTCTGATGATGTAAGAGAGTTTTCAATCACGAACTCTCTTACATCATCAGAAAGAGAGTCACGCTTGTTCAGCACCAGAATAGCAAATCGCACACATTTGCTCTGGATAAATTTAACAATTACATGCTGTCAATGTCCGAGTCGAGAGCACATCAAAGTAATTCTGGACGTTCTGATCACTTGTGCCAAACAAGAAGTACCCCTGCGTGGCAACCGGGAGAATGATGAGGTCAAAAACGCAGGTAATTTTCTGTAATTTTATAGACTTGTCTGCAGGCATGATAAAGCAACTCAAGAGCGACTAGATGCGATCCCTAGCAATGCAAAGATGCTCAGTCACAAAATTCAGAATGACCTGTTGGATGCTGCGTGCACTCTCCTGTTGTGACGGATTAAATGTGAACTGCATGAGGGATCTTTCTATGCTATTTTAGCAGACGAGTGTAAGGATGTATCTAAAAAGCAGCTGGTGGCCGTTTGCTTTCGGTATGTACACATGGGGACTGTGCGAGAATGCGCTGTTGGCCTCGTAGCCACAGACAACATGACTGCTTATGCGATAGCACAGAAAATATTAGAAGTTGTCGCAACTTTTGAACTAGACCCTAGCCTTTGCGTTGGTTTTGGGTTTGATGGTGCATCGGTAATGGCTGGGCATAAGGGGGGTGTCCAAGCCATCCTTAAGGGCACCTTTCAAAACGCCATCTACGTGCACTGTCACTCTCATAGGTTAAACCTCGTCCTGTCAGCTGTGGCCCGGACATCGCTGGATGCTTCTACTTTTTTTGACACTCTCAACACCTTGCACACCTTCATGTGCGGCAGCGAACGTCATGCCCGTTTCCTTAACGCGCAAAGAGAGATGCGGCCCGATAAGAAGTCATTGGAATTGGAGCGAGGGTGTGACACCAGGTGGGATTCAAGATCGGCCGCAGTGACAAAAGTTTTCATTCTGTGTGATGTTATCGTGTAGGTGCTGGCACAGTATGCGGAAGAGGGGGGACAGAGTGAGATTGAGGCACAGTCACTCCTTCAGCAGATCAGAACAAAAAAGTTCATATTCCTCCTTGTACTTTTCAAACAGTTGTTCAGTAAATCAGACTTCACGTCTAAAAGCCTCCAGTCCATCGACACATCAGTGACAGACACGGTTGATTTGATCGAGAACCTCAAACAAGAACTGACAGACATCCGCTCCGGTGACTCTGCGTTCTCAAATATGTTGGCAACAACACATAAGATGATGGAGGATCATGATGTCGAGAACTGGGATGTACCCAGTTTGCCCCGCTCAAGAAAGCTCCCAGGCCGATTTGAGGGAAGTATTGTCACATGCACGTTGGGGAAATCGACAAGGGTGAGGAGTGACAGTGACCTGCGCAACATTTCCAACACGCTAATAGACTGCCAGCTTAATGAACTGAACACTCGATTCCACAGTGACACCTATGGCCTCATGGCATCTGCGGCAATCCTGATGTCCCCTAGCCTTGATACAAATGACACCACCTTGGCCACTATAGCGAACTCTCTCAATGATACAGGGAAGCGCTTCCACGTAACCATATCAGAGTCGGAGCTCTAAGTGTTTGTGCAACTCATAGAAAGGAAGAAAAAAAAAGAGGAGAACATCTCAAAAGTCTTGTTGAAGTGATGGACATATGCAATGAGGACGTTTTCCCGAATATCCATGCTTTCTTAAAAGCTTTGATAACACTGCCAATGACATCCTGGACAGTTAAACGCATCTTTTCCAGTGTCAACCGGATTAAAACACCAAATAGGAGCACCATGCTTACTTCTCGCCTTATGTCCCTCTGTCTGTTGACATTTGAGAGAGAGCTTACAGTAACTCTCGACTTCGATGAAATCATTGACATTTTCAAGAGCAAACCCCGCCGACTACTCCTGAAATTTCGGAGAGATAGGTAGCATGCCTTTTCCTACTGCTCTGTTAAACAATTTGATTTGCAATGAATCAATATTCTTCTCATACTCTCTCTTCTTCCCTTAACTTCACGTTTGGCAATCTTTTAAGCCTGTCTGTTGGCGCAAAAATATGAGTGTCTTTTAGCCTACTCAGTTGTTATTTTTTAGCCTGATAAGTTAATGGCTTCTGAAATTTTTGTTGTTGTTGTTGTTTTTCTGCAATGCAGATAACTTTGATGATATTGTGATGCTTGATCCGACATGTTCATTATATATTTTACTGTTTCATTAAATAATGAACACTTATGTTTTTATTATTAAAATGCATTATATGCAATTGTATACTATTCATTTGTTACTTTTAACCTTTAATAATGTACCGGCTGAAAGTTATCTGTATAGTTTACAACATTAGTTGAGAAAACAGATATTATTCCTTGAGAAAAATTTGCATTAAAAAAACAGATATTGTGACGAATGTCATTCTAGAGTGGCCTAAAAGTTGCATGAATTCCAATATGACTGTTCACACTGAGGTCTCACTGCAAAATATCTGACTTGTAAATCTACATATGGCCAAAAATCAGAATCCATGTGGTTTGTGCTTTTCACACATCTGAGTCACATAATCGGACTTGGGTAGGGTGACCAGATTTCTCGAGGTGAAGAACAGGATGGGATGGACAGGCAGGCACGCCAAAAATCACAGACAGTATCTCATTCAGCGAGAATGAATGCCACTACTAAAACAAGAAACCGTTCACTGCAGCCACATACCCCGGGTTTTCCATGCATTTTTGTAGTAGGCTACCTTGAGTTCTCTTCCTGGGGATTTGAAATTAAGGCAAATTCACATTCTACAGAAAAGAAAACTCAAAAGTAAAAATGGTTCTTGGAAAAAGCTAACCAACTGTTTTGAACAATCAAACGTATGACAAATTTCTTTCAGTTGATAGTCTATGGTTCAAGGATAATACAAAGTGTTTTTCCATTAAAAACCATTTAAGCCCACATTTATTTATTTTTTAAATAGCGCTTTTAATAGTGCAGCGCACAGACTCTTTATAATTGTTGTGAAATTGCGGTTTTATTTTGCTTTGGCAGTTATTGGGTTAATGTGGTGAGTTTGGAAAAGGCCGGGTAGAGAGAAATGAGCGAGTGAGTTAGGCTAGTAGCCTGGAAATCCAGACCTAAATGTAAAAGATTAATGGTCTGGCGTCGACTGATGAAAATCGCCCAGCTCGAGGGGCGGCACCAAGTATGCATTTGAAAATCTCACTGCACACAATTGGATAACACTACGACCAATCACAACAATAAACCCCATACGCTTAGCTACCAGCGGAGCTAACTGGTAGAGTATACTCTTACCGTATCCGGTCGGCAAAACAGCAAAAACGTCCTTCTTGCAAAGGAACGATTTGAGCAGCGTCTTCTGTTCCTGTTTTAGATAAAAAGCCAAGTCTAACTCGTTCATTGTAGCGGCCAAAGCCGTTTCAAACAACTGGTATTCATCCAGGGCTGGACTGGGACAGAAAATCGGCCCTGGCATTTTGGCCCAGACTGGCCCACTACATATGATCATAAACACCACCCATCTTTGCACGCCCTTGAATATGTTTTTGTTCAACTCCTATTCATTAAAACCACTAATGCCATGTAATGAGTGAGTATAAACGAGTGAGAGTTAACAGATGAAATAAGTACAAAATTGTAATTTATTAATACAATTGAACTACACAGAGATGAATCCAAAAAACAAGATATAAGCTGCATTGGCATAGCAATACCAGTGTTTCTCACAGGAATTTTGGTAAAACTGTGGTGGCGGACCTCAGTCTTTCTAGGGGGGTTTGGGGGCATGCCCCCCCTTAGAAAATTTTGTGCATTTTAATGTTAAATTCATCAATCTGGTGCAGTTTGAGGGTTCAAAATTAAAAGCTCCAACCCATATTCAGTGTGCAAATATAACAAAGAAAAATTCAAACCGCTTTTAGTAACAGTGTCTGTCTATATTACTACATAATAATAGTTATAATATTAATCTCATGACAGTAGCCATATATTGTAAAACAAATGCACTGAAAAATAAAGAAAACTTTATATTTAGTTTAGAACTAATTTCTATACTTGAAAGAGATCAGCACATGATCTTTTATTTTGATGGAAACTGCATCAAGCTTTTATTTTGGCGGAAAACATGGATAAAAACGCGTCTCATTAAACTTCTAGTAAATTGCGGTAATCGTCAACTATGCAGATGAGGAAATAATGCGTAACTGGGTTATGGGTTCCTACACTCATGACATAGCCTAAGTGTTTTGAAAGTAGTTCTGCTTACCGCGGACTCTACACTTTCTCATCTCTCTCTCCTGATCCTCCTCACTATCCTCATCATCAGCCACTAGAGCTGATGAAGGTTCTGCTGCTGCAGAAAACCTATATATTGACACATTTTACAGCGTCTGCTATATCTATTACACACTATTTCTCTGCACATTCCTTGCGTTTCTCTCAGACTATTTTTTTTTGACAGATACACACTTGACATTGCACGCTCATTCAAAGCCCAAAGGGGGAGGTTTTTTAAAGCTGTGATTGGGCCAGCCCAGTGTCAATCAAGAAAACAACCAATGGGCCGCTGATCTACGCGTTTCATGGGCCGGTCTGTCAGTGGAAAAAATAACGCTTACTTTTTTTGACCAATGCATTACACCGGCACAAACCCAGCGCCGCCTATTAAACAAAACAAAACGAATGGGCCGCCGATGTACGAGTTTTATGGGCCGTTAAAAAAAAAAAAAAAAAAAAAGTATGAGATGTATCGGCCCAAAAAGCACGTCGGCCCACCGGGCATTTGCCCGGTATGCCAGATTACCAGTCCAGCCCTGTATTCATCCATAGCCATCTTGCAATGTTTACTAATGACTTAGACATCACAGCGCTGTCGTCATCTGTTTAGCTCGCCTCTGGCCCGCCTATATCAGATAACCCGATGTGATTGGTGCAGCTCAGATCGAGGGGCATATTTAATGAGCATCATTACTCACTGAGCAAATTCAACTTGTGCTCTCGCGAGAACTCTGGATTACCAGGGTATTAGGCTAGTGCGTTTGTGTACAGTTGTTATTGCTTTCCGATTAAAAGTTCAGTAACGGAGCCTCCTTGTCTGTCGCTCTTCAGACGTTACAATACTGTGAATGTTTGTGGGAAAAAAATAAGTTTCAATCATAAATTTACAAGAAAATTTAAGAAGAAGATCATATTCAGCACGTAAACCCGGGGACAAAAAAAGCTTTATACTCACCAAAACTACTGCTTATTTTTACACTTACTTTCCTCAAGGAGACTTCAATTATTCTGTTGCACAGGTTTTCTGTGCGTTTCAGTTCCAACAATAAGTCCTTTCTATCGAGGCTAATGCTGAAAGTAGAGTTTTAATTCTCGCCAGGGCTGAGAATGTCCGCTTGACAGAAGCACAGGGACAGTCACCGCAAAACATCAGTGTACAGCTGCCCCATGCTCTCACACAGATTTTTTTAAAGGGGTGGTTGATTATGATTTGACTTTTCTAACTTTAGTTAGTGTGTAATGTTGCTGTTTGATCATAAACAACATCTGCAAAGTTACAACGCTGAGAGTTCAAAGCAAAGGAAGATATTTGCTTTTAAAGAAATCGTTTTTTAAGGACTACAGCAAACGGCTGGTGAGGACTACACGAGCTTCCTCCCGGGTTAGTGACATCACTAACCCTATAATTTACATAAACCCCGCCCCCGGGAACAAGATTTATAGATTATCATGACAGAATATGCTAATCAGTGACTAGAAGATAACTACACATAAGCTACATAAATTCATCAACTAACCATTCAGAAACGTCCTGTTGCAATCTACATGTTGGCACTTCTTGTGTCTCTCCATCATTGTCTGACTCCAGTTTGAACATAAACATTGACATTTCCAGTGCATGTCTGTGTGAGGTAAAAGGACAGGAGCTCTTGAAGCTCTGCCCCCTGTGCTGAGAGCAGCAGCTAATTTGCATTTAAAGGGACACACAAAAACGGTGCGTTTTTGCTCAGCCTCAAAAACAACAACTTTAACATGCTATATAAGAATATCTGTGGGGTATTTTGAGCTAAAACTTCACATACACAGGGACATCAGAGACTTATTTTACATCTTATGAAAAGGGCATTACACCACCCCTTTAAGGAAATCAATGAGATCAGCGGGACTTTTGCCTTCAAAATCAGTCATGGCATACATTACAGTCAGTTCGGTTTTTACCCGGACAGATCGAATAGTTCCGTGACTCTGCGTTAAGCTGGATAAGGCTGAATAAGGGATTTATTCCAGTAGGTTTGAAACTGCTGGGGAAGAGAAACATTAATATGTGGGTTAAAAAAATATTAAATCTACAAGAATATATTTTAGTTTATGCAGTTCGCTACAGATGCGGTTCGCTAGCTCTCACTAATAGTGATAGTATGCGCTCTGTCCATCCAATCAGAGGACGTGAAATTGCAGACGTTATTGTACACCTGCTAGATGGCCCCGGTGCAGTCTAATCGAAATCTGATTGGCTGATTAAATCTGATTAATTATCTGATAGGTTAAAGAAACAGTTTCACTGCCATTCATTTTAAGCTACAGGCGCCCGCACTATTGATTCTGAAGGCCTCAAGGCAGATTTATTTGACCATGGCAACACATGATGGCTGGAATATGATTGGATAAAAGCTCTAACATAAACATACTCTACTGGAAGCAGCGCAACTAAGAGAAAAGCTATGGAATTAAGAGAACATACATTTGAAATAATTTAAAACACATTCATTGAAAAAATATTATATATTATAAATAAGTTAGTGATTCTGAGAGAAGGCCCTGCTGGCCCACCACTGCTAGGATCTAATATAGCCTATACTGACACACATCCAGTTTTCACCAAGCTGTTTACATTCACTTAAGCCGTAACAGAATGCACTGACATGAGATACTCCACTTTTCGTATACTCCAGCCTGCCAGAGTCACGTGATTTCAGTAAATGAGGCTTAATTACGTCATAACTGTTTCGAAATGTTTCAAAACACTTAAAAATTTCAATGGTTCACCGCTGGGGACAATGATCTCTGTCAACCCATGAATCAGTAGGAGTCGCTGAGAACCAATGAAGGAGTGTCTCTGATCAGTTTTATAAATTTGTAGATGTTTTAATCTTTTGTAGACGTTTTAAGTCTTATCGGTCTGTTTAGCTGAGCCATTCATAGAACAAACAAAACAAACCCTGACAACTGATAAAATAATATAGACACTTGATAATCTTATTAGATGATTAGATAATTGCATCTGAAAGATCTTACTTTCAATAAAAAAATTGCAATAGATTTGTAATAGATTTGTTACACTGTTCTGACCACTAGGGGTCACCGTGGAGACGGGTGTCAGTTTGTTTCGAAGCCTCGACACAATACGGCAATTTGCTTCAACTGTTTCAGTGTTCCACGAAGCCTTGATCTGCCCACCACTATCAGTAACCCAACGTCACACTAAACAAATAAAAATTGCCAAATGTCACCGAATAACACTAGGCTCAAACAGCTAAACTGCAATGCAAAAAACAAGACGTACCTCGGTAGTCCATAGGAACGGCACAAAGGGGCGGGCTTTCGACCATGACGGGAGGCATTCCAGGAGGCATCAACAACAAGTTTATATACCCCAATGGCAAGAGCTCATTGGTCACGTATTAAATAATAGTGACGTGATGAGAACGTCACCCGACTTCACTACACATACAATACATATAATAAAATAAATGTTAGAGGAATTCAGTTTAATTCTTGTTGAAAGTCATATTGTCCAATGATGTGCTGAAAATATTAAGAACAACCAATTGACTAATTCTGTCAAAAAAGCAAAACTGTAATGTTTGAGAGCAGAAACATTAAACTAAACATCTAACCTTTTTCAGACTGTTAGTGTTTTGTCAATAAAATTAAATCTATGACTTCCACCTGAGCAGCATCAAATTATTTCATTGTTTTGATACTTCTGCTTGAGGATGAATATCACAATGTTCGAATTGTGTCAAAGCTCTTGGGGGATCCAAAGTTCCCACCCCCCTTTTTTATGAGTTTCAGAAGTTTTTTTTTTTTTTTGCAGCTGAGCATTTTACTCTGTGCATAATTGATAAAAACTTTTCTCCACAAAAAAAAAAATTCTATGTAATAACAAACTTATAACATTTAAAGCTATAAAACTTGTCCTTTTAACACTTTGCATTCAGGGCCAGTATTTGAACAATCTTCCCCCAAAAAACATTACATAAAAACAAAAAGAGCATTTTATATGTTGCTATCTATTCTTTCCATCCTTTCTGCCAGTGTTATGAAGAGACACTGGCAGTGGTTGATGCGTTGACATGATGCGGGACATGGCTCCTCCGCCTTTTCAAATAATAGTGTTTGGTTTACCTCACAGACTGCAATTCGTACTTGACAGCAACATGGAAGCGAATTTGAGCGCTGATACGTTGGATTCAATAGTAACTTTAGAGGTGTGAATAAATTTTAGCCCTTTCATTCTGAAAACGGAATAAAACTTTGAGCAACCGAACACACATCTCCAATCCATATTGCTCCGTGACATGACAACGGTTCTTTTGAACCGGTTCTTTTTTTGTGATCCGATCGAACCAGTTCACCAAATCGAACTGAATCGTTCAAAACACAGTCAGCGCTGATCCAGTTTTCTAAACTTACTCGCTTTCGGACGTGCCTGACAGTCACAATGACTCAAAATAACAATATCCCGGAGTATGTGTTACTCCATTAACTCCGAAAGTTAACTAATGGAACTGATGAGCACGAGCAGCTGACACTGAGCATTCGTTTACTGCCGAACATACAGTCAGGTACAGCCACGGTCGCTTTGGCCAGGTGGTGTTTATAGCCTATGGGGCGGGACGCTTCAGATTCTAGAGAGCATTTGATTGGACAGAAGATGTGATGAGAAGCTGAAGTCCGCGGTGACGTCGTAAAAATCCATGATCCATTTTAGCGTAAGTGAGAGACTGTAAGTTTTGAATGCTTATATCTCCTCAATGCAAATTTTGTCATTGTTTTGGAACACACCAGCTTATTTATAACATTAAGGCTAACATATTCATCCTAAGAGCTAAAAAACTAAATTTGATTTCAGGGGGCCTTTAAAAGAGAGTGGCAGCATTGCTTCATTCACTAATGTTTAGAACACAGTGGCCTGATTTTCACAGCAGATTTGTCTCGCCCTGTTTTACTGGCAGTTGACAGACAATGTTTCTCCCTAAGCCAGGACCAAATATAGGGGTAAGGGTCAAACATCTTGAGAGGGGGCCATTAATGTCAATGAAAAGTACTGCACAGAGGCTCCTAAATCGAAAGCGATTACTTATGTGTCAGTGGCATTGAGGACAGAGAAGCCTTTTTCACACTCAAAAGAACTTGCCAGGTATGTTTTACCCAGCAAACAAGCCTGCATTGGCCCTTTACGGGCCTACTTAGAGCTAGCCTAAGGGCCCCCAGGAGGCTGCCAGCGCAGAGCAGTGCCCCTGAGAATTTGCTCATTGGCAAAACGTTGGCTCCTTAGCGCTGGCCCTGCACAGGCAGCCTTCGCCTAGCCCCCAGGAAGCCCTCACAAGACCCACACAGGGCCTGCACTATGAACCAGCCACACCTTTATCTCACTCTCAATTTCAGAATCTGGAGGACTTGGCTGAAAAGAGCATTTTCTTACAGCCTCTGAAAAGCAAATAGGCCTATATAAAACAACACTGTGTGTGGTAAGTAATTTATATATGTTATTTCTAAAATCGCAAGCTAGCTTACCTGTTACAAACCTCCTTAGCCTCAGGTTCTGAAAAGGTTTCTTTTGGTTTGAGCCATTCCAGTTCAATTGAGTGGCTAAAGAATGGCCAATCGTTGTTAATATTCTTGGACTTTACACCCGCCAATGGTTCCTAGATAGGCAGTCTAACAGGAAGGGAAATACACAAGCAATAAAAAGTGATTTACAATGGAAAAAAAGTATGTATAATTTAAATCTGATTATATAATTCTCAAATTAATTTAGATAGCATAAATATTTGACTGTAAAAACAGAAATCAAATCACTCTATGTGTTACTTTCAGTCAGTGAAGAGTACAGTTGTTAAGTTATGGCAGAATGTCAGCTGCAGTTGCACTGTTTCCAGTTTGGGGACATTGTCAGTAGGTTTTCTTACTTCAGACCCCCCTGGTAACTTTATTTCTCAAAAGCAATTTCTTTGAAATTTCTCTTGCGACACTTTGTTGAGAAGCTACAGTTGTTAGAACAGTGGCACTAGTTGATCAGGACAATGGGTCAATTCCCAGGCAAGGGACTGTAGATACACTATATGGACAAAAGTATGTGGATGCCTGCAATTACACCCACAAGACCTGATTCGTTCAAAACTCGGATTCAGTCAGTAAAAAAAGAATCATTGCTGTCTGTTGCATGGTTCTGCTACGGTTTCATTTTGAAAATTTTGATGCCGAAATAAAGGGAAAACAAACAATATTGACAATATTGTGTCTAAAATGTAACTCATAATTTTAACTTATTGTTAATTTAACTGTTGTATAAAATAAATATCACATTTGTAATTGTGCTGGGGAAAACGACACTCTTGCTCATGTGATATTGTAATATAACTATATAATATGATATAAAATGACAAAAACTAATTTGGGTACATACCTATAACTGCACACATCACTCAGTAAAAGCACGAGTGACAAATGCAATATCAGTTCTCAGTGCCTTGCACATCGTCAAAACAATAATTAAACAGTCCCTCCAGTTTTTCGTGATTCCGCGATCGCTGAATACAACGCAAAATCAACAAAATGTCGAATTTTTTTGCAATCCTGCATAATTCCTAATTTAACCGGAAAAAAAGGTTCACCTCCTTACTTAGATCACCTGCTGCAGCCAAAGCCTGTCACATATAATACCCGGTCCTCACTTCATCTTCAATTAAGCGTTCCCAAAACCAACTCTGCCTTTGGTCTTGCATCTTTTCAATCTGCTGCCGCTCGCGATTGGAACGCTCTGCAAAATATTCTCAAACTGGAGACATTCATTTCAATTGCATCCTTCAAAACTATTATATCATTCTTGTTCACGGATATATGCAGTTGCTTCTCTACATAGTTATTATTTTTTATCACTCACTATCACTTCTATGTACACTTAGCTGGTTATAAGTGTCTGTTGTCTACTGTGTTGTGTTTTAAACTGTATCTTGTATGTATTTAATGTATTTATTTTAGCCCTCTTTCCCTTTCCCTAAGTGGTTATTCCACTTGTCAGGCCGCCATTGTAAATAAGAACTTGTTCTTAATGACTTGCCTGTAAAAATAAAGGTTTAAAAAAAAAATTAAAAAATTTTTTTTTTTTACTGAAGCCTATAATGTAAAATGCATTTTGCAGCTGCACAGCTAGCACAGTGAGTGTCTGGCTCACTCATTGCCTGTGCTGCAGCAACTGCACATCCAATGGCGCGGCCGCCTCTGATGTGTGCGCCAATGAGCTAGCATCACGCCATTACACGTCAGAGCCGCCAAGGGGGCGCAGCCTCAGCCTATATTATTCTTTTACTGTCTGTGATATTAGTCCCCGAAAAACGCCGTTTTAGCAGGTTTAACGACTGAAGCGACAACTTGCCAGGTTACTATAGTGCGGGCGGCTACGCAATACTCGTTCCCTACTCTCAGGGAACTGAGGTTACGATAGTAACCGAGTAGTTTCCTTTCAAACGGTCACTTCGTATTGCGTAGCTATACGCAGTGGGGGACACCATGCAAAACGCCGCACTATAGTGAACTGGTTGCCTACTGCAGCTCAGGACCCCTCAACTTTAATCCCCCTCAGGATTTACACACAGTTCTACAGTATAAATTACTACACCTGCTGTTAATATTTACATGGGTCAGGTAGAAAAATTGCCCATAGGTTGTTTTAAAATTTAATTTGATGAGAATTTGATTAGACCAAAATAAACAAGCTTTATGCATTTTGTTTGTGATTAGTGTCATGTATGACTATTGTGCATTTGACATAATACTATTATGGTAAATGTGATGTCCTAATTATAAAAAATAAAAATCACAAATTTTTTCACAAATTTCTGGAAATTACCACCACAAAATCAGTCATTTTGATCGCAAAAATCACACAAAAAAATCGTGAAATCCTGGAGGGACTGATTAAAATATCATCATAGACAATGCATATTGTACACCCCCCACGCACATAAAGAATGAACTTACAATTGAAATGACATTACCGATTTTCTTCTCCTGTCCTCCTTTCGCGTGCAGGAGACAGACGTAATATGTTGCCGTAAATGACGCGAATTCTCGTGTGAACAAGCAAATCCACAAAGATAGAGTAATAAAAAAATGTATATGTACGCTAATTAGATAGTTTTCATTTGTTAAATCATTTAGATATGTCTAATTCAAAGTGTCAACCAAAATTTAAGACCTCTCATAAGTAAAAATAAGACATTTTAGGGTTCAGCAACCTTGCCGCTGGTGCCACTTCACGCGGCCATCGAGTATGATCCTTGAGCCGCACACTCGACCGCAGATGGAGCAGGGGAAACCAGATACCAAGGGGGTACCAGCCACCCATTGGTGTCTCTTGATTCGCCTCTTGGATCGTCGGTCTTGGTTGGTTTGGTGTATTTGAGAGACTGCAGTGCCACAGGTGACCTGCCAGGCTGATCTGTCGAGTGCCAGAGATTCGAGCTGTGTGAGGGGGATGTTCGCACGCTTCAGGAGGTCCCTGGTGTAGTCCTTAAAACGCCGCTTTTGCCCTCCAGCGGAGCGTTTTGCGCCCATTAGTTGACTGTAGAGAACTTGGCGGGGCAGGCGGTGTTCAGGCATTGCGTATGGTGTGCCCTGTCCAACGCAGATGTTTTTTGGCCACAGCTGCTTCCATACAGATGGAGTCAGTGTTACTGAGGATGACTGTATGGGGGATTCGATCTTTCCAGGACAAGCTGAGGATCTTCTGTAGGCAGCGGATATGGAAGGCCTCTAGGTTGATGATGTGCTGGTATGGGGTCCATGACTCTGCCCCATAAAGCAGAGTGGAGAGACATACCGTATTGTAAACAGCGACCTTAGTACTGACCTTCAGGTTATGGTTTTCAAAATCCCTGCTACGTAGGCGTCCAAAAGATGATGAGGCTTTATTTATCCGGGTGTGTATTTCTGTGTCAAGGGAGCAGCATGAGGACAAAGTGGAGCCGAGGTAGGTGAAGTGGTCCACAGTTTTAAGACGAACACCATTTATATAAAAAATGGGGGGGTGTGGGGGCGCGGGGTAGTGAGATAGGACAGGACCTCGGTTTTTTGAATGTTAACTTGTAGGCTAAAATATTGGTACAGACTGGATATTGTGTTAAGGGCAGAGAGAGGCATTAAAATGGAGCAGATATATGCATGAACAAAACACAATGACTAAACAATATAAAGTATAACTTATATGCAGTTCAGGGAAGGGACCAAATAATCTGTCCTTCCCAAGTCTGCATAAATCAAATCACAAATAACAAAAACCAAAACATAAGCAAACTCAAATTAAAGAAGCATTATAAACAAATAACCAAATATCTTCAGCCATATAGCTCAACCGTAATAATGGTTAAATTAAATAAATGAATATTCAATGATCACAGTAAATAAATTGAAACCAAAATACAAATTCAGAAATATTAATATATCCCGTACTGGAAACAGAACAGCAACCTTACGATGAGACACAGAGCATGGAGCATACAGCACTGCACTTGATTAGAACGCAGCCATTGCCCTCATCACGCGCGATAAGACACGCTGCACCGGGGTCAATATCCCGAATTCTAGCAAAACGTGGAGCCAGATATCTGCAGTAAGATGGTAGCGCTAATCTCTGTGGCATCAATGTTTACTTCTGTATGACAGCGATGTCGTATTACGGGTCACTGTCACGCTGTGGCCAGTTCATGCGGGCCTCATTTAAAAAAATAATGTGAACAAATCGGATCTGGCAATAAATAGGAATTGAGCATTAAGGCCTGCAGTCTGAACGTAGCCTTTGTGGCTTTCTGTGTCACTTAAGAATGCACCAAGACTGTATAATTTGTTTAATATTTAACCTGCTTTGTATAAATTAAATGTATACAAATGCTATGCCCTATGTGTCACCATTATGTTCAGTTATATTCAGTTCATGGACTACTAGTTTGTTTTCATTCCTCACATGTGTTTCCTTGTCTGTGTTTCCCACCACCTATCAGTCACCATGGACACTAATCACATTCATCACAGCTGCTAATCGTTTAGTTAATCGCCACTGTGTATTTAAGTTTCTGCCTGTGTTCTGTCTAGTGTCTGGTATTGTTTGTGTGTTGCATGCTGTCTCGCCTGCTGACTATGTTTTTATTAAACTTGTTACCTTTCAATCATCTCTGTCTTCCTTGGATCTAATCGTGACAGAATACCGGACCTAAATAATGGATTATAGAGTGCAATTTATCGTCCTGGCTCAGGAGAGCCAGGATTATTTATTTTTCATTTGTTAAGAACTTTTGTTACCTTGCAGTCACCAGCCCCCTCGCCAATGAAACCCTGAAGACCTTGTTCTGTATCAGGGCAACCTTCCACCATCCTATCGACCTCCCAGACACCACAGATCTGAACTGGAAGGAGACCGTCTGGAGTGCGTCGCGCCCCGATCCAGAACACAACCAGACCCAGAGCCCGGATTACCACCTTTGACCTCAGAGAACTTAACGTCGAGCCGCAGGTCGTGCATCCACCTGCAGTGCCTGTGCAAGAGGATCCCGTGGCTCTGCCTCTGGCCTCAGTCCTCTTTGCTCCAACTCGACCTGTCGGCTCCGTCTTGGCTCCTCCCACCTTCGGCTCCACTGGAGACCCTCAGACTTGCGGCTCCATTGGGTTCCCTCGTCCTGCCGGCTCCCCCTTGGTCAGTCATCACTCTACCTCCGCCACGGACTTGCAGTCTGTCTGCTGCGCTCCAACCCAACAGCTGCAGCTGTTACCTTTCAATCATCCCTGTCCTCCTTGGATCTAATCGTGACCCTATGCTCCCTGGAGGAGTTTTTTTTTAATATATTTAAGAATGAACTATATATTTTCCAATAAGTCGGCGAACCCAAGCTACTCTTCTTTATACGCATGCGTAAACCGCTAGACGCTATCCGGAAGCCGCTTGCCAAAACAGCAGATCCCTCCGCGGACAACATGGACACCGCAACAACAACACCAGCCCCAGCCCCGAAGACAATAAAGTTTGGGTTTAGAGATTACGCGTACACGGCCAATAAAAGAACGGCTGTGTGTAATATCTGCAGTGCCAAGATAAGTGATTCATCGGCCACAACTTCAAATTTCATTCGTCACTTCAAGTTGCACAGCGAGAAGTAAGTGGTTGGTCACTGGGCCAACGCAAAGGTTTTGCTAGTTTTCAAGCACAAGGTTTTCTGTGGTATCTATCTACTTCCAACTTAAATCAAACAGCTAGCGATATAATGTAAACTTGAGGTCCACATTCACCACGGGTGTGTTATCCCGTGCCTGTCAAAAACCTACTATGTAATGTCCAAATGTGCACCTCGACGATCTCAGCTAATGGCTGCTAAAACAGAGAGCTTTTAGGATGATAGTGGAGGGACAGGGACGTTTTTACTGCTTACCAGGTGAGACCAATTGGGACGGGAGCATAGACTGTAAAAAATATGGACAAAGCGTCTGTGACGTCACCCATAGACTTTCTGAAGAACGGTTTTGAAGCCGTTTATGGGGGCTATGGGCGGCGCCATCTTGGGAAATCCTAACCCCGCCCACCTTCTGGCCAATCCATATATGGGTAAAGGACGCGAGTCCGGTTATTCTGCAAATGGAACAGCGTGCGTCACTCAGCTCGCTCTGCTACTCCGGTTATCTATGTATATTTTAGGCAACAATAAAACGAAATAAGTTATAAAACACCACACTGCCTCTTTTCGTTTTCATTTAAAGAAATCTTAAACATTATAGCCACACAAATGTGGTTCAGGCAACGCGTATTGATTATATTCACTGCATATAACGTTAGCCTATTTATAACAAAACGAAATATAAAACTAACCCTGCCTCTTTTCGTTTAAATATAATATAAAAATATGAAACATTTTAATATGGTCCAGGCAATATGTGCATTTGTACTAAACAACAGATGTTGCAGTAAACAACATTACAGATCATCTTTGTTGTATTAAAATTAAAAATGACAAAACTCAACCCAGTCTCTTTTTGTTAAATTTCAGTTTTATCAATATTAGCCATTATAAAAGTATAAGTAAAAGGTACAAGAAGCTATACAAATAAAGCAAACAATTCAGTCAAACATACAAAGCCAGCGCTCTACTCTAACCATACAACGGTAAAGTTAAATAGCTTATAAAGTTATTAAATTTCACTTAACTTAGCCCTCAGCCAAAACGATTGGCCAGGGAACAAAATGATAGATTCACGAGACCAAAAATCGCCCGTTAGATATACACAAGACGAATTATATATCATGTTTAACCACTACAGAGACGCCAGAGTCAGCGGCAAATGTCAGAACGACTAGCCGAGGAAAGGCTGTTCCAGGCGGGGTACATGAGCGCCGAGCGCCCGGTGATCGCCTGCATCTCACAACCTGGATAAAATTTTCATAAATCTTTATAAATAAACCACAGATTTGAGCTTTAAACAACTACATTCTCGCCTGAAAAACTCTTAAAACTACATTTCATGATACAAAAACAGTAGTATTATATTTCAGCTGTATATTAAAAAATGGCGCTTCTTATGTTGTCATTCTCCTTGGCGCAGCCTATGCTCGTTATCAGCTGTCAATCAAGCTGTCAATTCAAAGTTAACCACGCCCTTATTTGGCATACATTTTATATCTAAATACTATCTAAACTAACGAGTTAGAAAAAAAATGCACCCCCCTCACAGTTGTCAGGCACTCGGAACCTATCGAAAAATACAATAAAAGTCCATGGGACCAACTTGTAAAAACATGAATTTATGCTGTGAATGTTGCCCCTTGGACGGGAGCCATGTTTACACAGATACATCAGGGTATTCATAGATTGAAATGATCCAGTTTAACAGCTGTAGTTCTGACTCCTCCTGAGAAGGGAACATCAGCACATTCTACTGTCTGAAAAACTTACAATAATATGAAATTCCCAGATATATGGTCTTAGTTCTTTTTAAGCGTGTTCACGTTGGCCTAATTGGATTAAATTGAAATTTTGAATGTTTTTGTTTAGTTTACACTTTCATAGGGGACATCACAGCAAAATAACTATATGTAGGGCTAGCACAAGATGGGAAAAGTTATTAATTCTTGTTTACTTGTGTTCATTTAATTTATTTTTATTTTAGAGCATTTAAAGTGCTTCTTAACAATATTTTATTTATTACACACAAGTTAATTTATTTATTTTTGTAATCCATCAGCCCTCTGTGTCTAAATAAGTAATAAAAGTCCCAGAGTTAAAATGTGTAAAACGAGCCTGTGTGTGACTTGGTATGACTTGATGACTAAGTGTCACGGGGTGACGAAAATTCTAGGTTGAGTCAAGGCGGAACTAATGTCCGCCGGGATTTGCTTCCCGCCGCACCCAAAATAAGAGAACTCCGGCTTAGTTCCGGGCGAGCGCAAAATTCCCGCACTCAGGATAATTAGCCGAAATTGCCGCCAGCTGTGCACTATGAGACACGTTGTTATTAGGATGGGATATAAGGAGAGAGGGACACGACGAGAGAGTGAGAGGTGAGGCGCGCAGTACGTGAGCGGCCGTGGCCGTGGCCGCGGTCGCGGCGGGAGGCCGCGGGAGAGAGAGGACGAGAGAGAGACAGACGAGAGAGACAGATGAGAGAGACAGATGAGAGAGCCAGAGAGAACTTCGGCTGGATTGCGGGTGGAGGCCTTGGTGCACTGTGGGTCTGTTGAGTTGCAGTTTTATTGTGGAAATGAGCACGAGTGAAACCTTACAGTGTGTGGTGGAAATGTGAGTGTGGGAATTGTTTCTGCTGTTCACTCGCAATCACAGCTGTCCATTCCTCCCTCTGTCTGAGTCCAGTGAAGAGCCTGCTAATGCTTGAAGAGCCTGCTAATGCTGTGAGTTACACGTGTCTATTCCTCCCTCTGTCTGAGTCCAGTGAAGAGCCTGCTAATGCTGTGAGTTACACGTGTCTATTCCTCCCTCTGTCTGAGTCCAGTGAAGAGCCTGCTAATGCTGTGAGTTACACGTGTCTATTCCTCTCCCTGTCTGAGTCCAGTGAAGAGCCTGCTAATGCTGTGAGTTACACGTGTCTATTCCTCTCTCTGTCTGAGTCCAGTGAAGAGCCTGCTAATGCTGTGAGTTACACGTGTCTATTCCTCCCTCTGTCTGAGTCCAGTGAAGAGCCTGCTAATGCTGTGAGTTACACGTGTCTATTCCTCTCTCTGTCTGAGTCCAGTGAAGAGCCGGCTAATGCTTGAAGAGCCTGCTAATGCTGGAAGAGCCTGCTAATGCTGTGAGTTACACGTGTCTATTCCTCCCTCTGTCTGAGTCCAGTGAAGAGCCTGCTAATGCTGTGCCGAGAAACGCGAAGAGAACGCTGAAGAGAATGCGGAAGCTGTGGATTATGTCCATTCCTCTCTCTGTCCGAAGGTGCTGAGAAACGCGAAGAGAACGCTGAAGAGAATGCGGAAGCTGTGGATTATGTCCATTCCTCTCTCTGTCCGAAGGTGCTGAGAAACGCGAAGAGAACGCTGAAGAGAATGCGGAAGCTGTGGATTATGTCCATTCCTCTCTCTGTCCGAAGGTGCTGAGAAACGCGAAGAGAACGCTGAAGAGAATGCGGAAGCTGTGGATTATGTCCATTCCTCTCTCTGTCCGAAGGTGCTGAGAAACGCGAAGAGAACGCTGAAGAGAATGCGGAAGCTGTGGATTATGTCCATTCCTCTCTCTGTCCGAAGGTGCTGAGAAACGCGAAGAGAACGCTGAAGAGAATGCGGAAGTTGTGGATTATGTCCACTCCTCTCTCTGTCCGAAGGTGCTGAGAAACGCGAAGAGAACGCTGAAGAGAACACGGAAGCTGTGGATTATGTCCATTCCTCTCTCTGTCCGAAGGTGCTGAGAAATGCGAAGAGATACATGAAGAGATAACCTGAACTGAAGAGACTTTTAACATTGTTTTTATTATTTAATAAAGAGTATATTTATTTTGAATGCTGTGTCCGCCATTTCCTTTGTGTCCACGGCCGGCTCCTCAGGGGCGGCACGCAAGCGAAGGGGTGGGCGGCCCGCTGGCGCTCCACCCCGACCTGTGACATATGTCACGGGGTGACAAACAGCTCCAGATCTGTATGAGTGTTTGTCGTCATGACAACTAATCGGCAGATTGGCGACAGGTGTAGGGACTTCACTCTGAGCGTCTGATTGAGGCCACTCCCGCTTTTTGAGAGGATAAAACACACGAGGAGGAGAAGGCTGGGTGGTGTGCTGTGCCATGCTGTGGTGCTGTGTTGTTCTTCTGCCCTGTTGATCTGGATCGTCCTCCCCCCGATCGTTGGTGGTTTCTCTCTCGTGGGGAATTGGTTATGGGCACTGCAGTTGAGGGGTTGCCTTGAAGGAAGAGGAGCGTTGTTTGAGAGGACGCGAGGACGGCCCAGAGGAATGAAATGCGCTGACTGAGCTGGAGAAGAGAGAGATGAGTAGTTAACAAACTGAATCTCATAATTGCATGTGTTCTCCACTAAATTGGGTATTGGATTGAAGTGTTTGGAGCATGTGTACACCCTTCACCGAGTGAAATATTGATTCTTTGTCGATCTCTCATCTCCTCTCCCCGATTGGAGTTCAGCGAAGTGAAGTCCGTCTGTGACCGTGAGGAAAAATCTCTCGAGTGTTCTGCCCGCCCCTGGCGATCATCAGTGCGGTAGACCAGGACGTGCGGGTGAGTGCTGGCCTTATGCGCACTAGAAGAGTGAAGTTGCAGTGTTTAAATTTACGTTTCCCCTCACGATTGCATGCTTAGAGTTGGATTGCAGTGTGTGTGTGTGGAAGGATATCTTTTATTGCTGTGCAACCGCCCATGTGTCCTGGGGGTTTACTATTTACCGTGAGAGCTGAGTGAGATTGCTTACATCTACGTGCGGTGTCTAGAAAGAAGAACCTCTGCGAGACAACATTACCCCATTTGAGAGCTGTGTACTGCTGTTGAAGTTGATTCTGTCTGTGAAGTTATCTGTCCCCTGCAACCCACGTGAGAACTGTGTATTGCTGTTGAAGTTGATTCTGTCTGTCCTAGAGAAGCCCCGCTCAGCCTGCGACTTTGAGCCTGCTGCAATCCTAAGCCTACCTGCATGGTGTGAAGTTATCTGTCCCCTGCAACCCACGTGAGAACTGTGTATTGCTGTTGAAGTTGATTCTGTCTGTTCTAGAGAAGCCCCGCTCAGCCTGCGACTTTGAGCCTGCTGCAGTCCTAAGCCTACCTGCATGGTGTGAAGTTATCTGTCCCCTGCAACCCACGTGAGAACTGTGTATTGCTGCTGAAGTTGATTCTGTCTGTTCTAGAGAAGCCCCGCTCTGTCTGTGACTTTGAGTCTGCTGCAGCCCTGAAGCCCAACTGCATGGTGTGAAGTTATCTGTCCCCTGCAACACACGTGAGAACTGTATACTGCTGTGTGAAGTCTTAATTTGGTCTGCCTTACTCTGCTCTGTCTGTGACTTTGAGTCTACTGCAGCCCTGAAGCCCAACTGCATGGTGTGAAGTTATCTGTCCCCTGCAACCCACGTGAGAACTGTGTATTGCTGTTGAAGTTGATTCTGTCTGTCCTGGAGAAGCCCCGCTCAGCCTGCGACTCGAGTCTGCTGCAGTCCTAAGCCTACCTGCATGGTGTGACGTTATCCGTCTCCTGCAACCCATGTGAGAACTGTGTATTGCTGTTGAAGTTGATTCTGTCTGTGCGACTTTGAGTCTGCTGCAGCCCTGAAGCCCACCTGCATGGTGTGAAGTTATCCGTCCCCTGCAACCCATGTGAGAACTGTGTATTGCTGTTGAAGTCGATTCTGTCACCTGTGATGCTCACCTGCCTACTGCTCTCCCACTGCGAGTCTGGCACCAGTCTGGAAAGGAAGTGCACCTTGAACCCTCTACTCACCTGTGATACTCACCTGTCTACTGCTCTCCCACTGCGAGTCTGGCACCAGTCTGGAAAGGAAGTGCACCTTGAACCCTCTACTCACCTGTGCTACTCACCTGTCTACTGCTCTCCCACCGTGAGTCTGGCACCAGTCTGTGGAGGAAGTGAGCCGTGATTTCTCTATTCACCTGTGATATCCATCTGTCCAACGCTCTCCCACTGTGAGTCTGGCACCAGTCTGGAAAGGAAGTGCACCTTGAACCCTCTACTCACCTGTGATACTCACCTGTCTACTGCTCTCCCACTGCGAGTCTGGCACCAGTCTGGAAAGGAAGTGCACCTTGAACCCTCTACTCACCTGTGATACTCACCTGTCTACTGCTCTCCCACCGTGAGTCTGGCACCAGTCTGTGGAGGAAGTGAGCCGTGATTTCTCTATTCACCTGTGATATCCATCTGTCCAACGCTCTCCCACTGTGAGTCTGGCACCAGTTTGTGAGGAAGTGAGCCGTGATCCCTCTACTCACCTGTGACACTTGCCTGTCCAACGCCCTTCCACCGTAAGTCTGACACTCACCTGTGAAGGAAGTGATCCCCGTTCTCTCTACTCACTTGTGATACGCACCTGTCCAACGCTCTCCCACTGGGAGTCTGACACCAGTCTGTGAAGAAAGCGAGCCTCGATATCCTTACTCACCTGAGATACTCGCCGGTCCATACCCGCGGCGGTGCTGCTCCGGGTCCCTGGGAAGAAGAGGACAAGGAACTTTAGATTAGGATTTCTTAATTGCTTTTTAATATAAAATAAAGTTGCCATTCCTTTTACTCCTGCCTCTTGCCTCCTCCTTGATACGCTCCTCTGGGTGACAGTGGTCTAGGGGTGGGCGCAGTCTGGCTTGGCCCACCCCGACCAAAGAGTATGACTTGACCCTTACAACAGAATGACTTGAACTTACAATGTTAAGACTTGGACTTGACTTGAGACTTGCATTTAGTGACTTACTGTGATACAAGCAATGTAGCCTGACTACGCCACCCAATTAAAGAGCTGGGACTCTATTAAAGTAACCTTATCTTGTACTTACAAGTTATTTTAGTTTGGTGGGAGCAACACAACAGAATTACCCAAACAACAGTTTCAATATAAAAATATATTTATTACAATCTCTGATTACAATGATAAAGGGAAAAGTATGGAAGCTTGTTTCCGCCACAAAAAAAAAAAAAAAAGATAATTGCGACTTTTTATCTCACAATTGCGAGTTTACATCTCGCAATTCTGACTTTATTTCTCAGAATTGCGAGATATAAAGTCAGAATTGCGTGAAATAAAGTCAGAATTCTGAGATATAAAGTCAGAATTCTGAGATATAAAGTCAGAATTGCGTGAAATACAGTCACAATTGCGTGTTATAAAGTCAGAATTCTGACTTTTTTTCTCGCAATTGCGACTTTATATCACGCAATTCTGACTTTATATCTCAGAATTCTGACTTTATATCACACAATTGGGAGATATAAAGTCAGAATTGCATGATATAAAGTCGCAATTGCGTGTTATAAAGTCAGAATTGTGAGATATAAACTATTCTAAGGTAAAAAAAAGGTTTTTCCCTTAGAATTGGACTTTATATCTCACAATTCTGAGAAAAGAATTGCGAGATATAAACTCGCAATTATGTGTTATAAAGTCAGAATTGCGTGATATAAAGTCAGAATTCTGAGATATAAAGTCAGAATTGCGTGATATAAAGTCGCAATTGCGAGAAAAAGAAGTCAGAATTCTGACTTTATAAGACGCAATTGCGACTTTATATCTCGCAATTCTGACTTTATATCTCAGAATTCTGACTTTATATCTCAGAATTCTGACTTTATATCTCAGAATTCTGACTTTATTTCACGCAATTCTGACTTTATATCTCGCAATTCTGAGAAATAAAGTCAGAATTGCGAGATGTAAACTCGCAATTGTGAGATAAAAAGTCGCAATTATCTTTTAAAATGTTTTATTCAGTGGCGGAAACAAGCTTCCATAGAAAAGAGTGCGCCGTGCACTCACTCGCTCAAATTTAAAAACTGGACATCGGAAAAAAAACACATTCACAAATCCACTGGAAGTCCGTATTAGGCACCCACAGTCCATAAGCGTTTCCTCTAACGCAAGTCCGTCTCGCACCAAGTAGCGACGTATACACAGCAGGCCACCTGTCAATCACTCGTGCGCATCAACACAACACTCACACAAACAGAAAAGAAAGAGCCGCCAGTATCTCCACAGTAAATAAACAGCATAAACACAACACCACACTAGGAAAGCTATCAATCGTGCAATACTCAATTAGATCACTGCAATTCGTGAATAGATAGTTATGAGAGTGGCAGTGGCGTCATGCCCATTCAAAGTGAGGGGGCACGTGCCCCCTCAGATTTTTCCTCCCTGATAATTTTTTTGTCACAACTTTATTCCTATTATGCTCCATAATATACCAGAGCCTATAACGACTCAAATGTATTCTTCTGGATGTGTAATAAATCGGTCAGCATCAGCTCTTTTTCCTAATATGGTGTCTGTGTATCAAAGATTCGAGAGCGCTACGCGCGTAGCGCTCTAGAATCTTTGCTGTGTATGTTAGCAACTCACTCGTCTCGCACGTTGAGCTGGCAATGTTTTACAGATGGTCTTGAAGTGGTAAGTGGGCAAAGCAACAAATCAGCATTGAATTAGTTATCGGATGATATTAAAAGGTAGTGGGATTATTTGTGGTTGACCTGGAAATTTTAACTTGATCAGAAAGTTATGGATTTGATATTAGCTGCGAATTCAGAGCATTAACTTAAGTTGTGTCAGTGTAACGTTATCGATAGCTAGCCTAGTCTAACCGTAAACTAGTTGGCTAACAAGTTTCTAGCTTTTCTGTTAGCTCATAAATTACTCTTTACAAGTTCCTTATTTAAAATATAATAATGAGCAGTGTAACTACAGTATTTCAATGATTTTACTAAAGTAATGTTACATAGGCCTATTACATTTGATTTGATTACTTTTTTACATTTCTGTCAAATATTAACCATTTTCAAATAAACGGGGTAGTGTTAACCTTATTCAGCACTGAAATCTGTCAAACTTCTTTCAAAGTCCTTCATCACATATTAATATTAAAATAACTTAATTTCAGAGCACCACAAAGTCAGACCTCAGCACCTTTATGTACCTTTAATGTAAGATCGTTCTTAGGTCACATACCAATTTAAAATCATAACATAAAAACTGCAATGGTACTGTTTTTAAAATCATGTGTAGTAGGCCTAAGTCTACAGTAAGTGTGTGTGTAAACATGCTTTAATGAAGTAGACTTCAAAAGCTTTTGAATTTGAGCTTACAGTTCTTTCATCAACCTGTCTTTTACATAAACTTACAAAATAGATACTTTAACTTAGTCCTCAGATAGAGGAGGGTTGCTGCTAGCTCCGTTAAGGTATTTCTGTCCCTCCCAAACTGCATTGAAATGGTATGTTTAGCAGCCAGAATTTAAAAATTTTCAGGGGGAGAAACCCCCTGACCCCTCCTAACATGATCCATATCACCCGTCAGAAAACAATTGCAACGTCTCAGATTGTGCCCCCCCAGAATTTTGGCTTGCATGACGCCCCTGGAGAGTGGTATGACTACAGTAGACAGACTGGAACTCTTCAATTTAGGTGAGACAGATCTTAACTTCAGACGAGGCAAGGCACACAACTTAACACAGGGCGTCACTCACCAATAAACTGGGAACAGACGAATCAAATTCCCAGTATTGTTAGACAGTGCTCCACAACACCACCAGCCCAAGACAGACGAAGCAGAGCTCCGGGCAGCACAGCGGAGAACAACAGCGATCTGTAGCGCAGCAGAGGCGGCAGCAGTCCAGCGCAGATGAGAACGGCAGCAATCACGGCGCAGCAGAGGAAAGACGAAGATACCAGCAGCCAACGGATTATCAGCAGGACCGTCAGTCAACAGAACTTCAGCTTCAACACGAGCAGACAATAATCCATGCAACAGTTGGGGCAGGGAAATAAAAACAATCACGACTACCGTCCAGCAATAAAAATGTGGAGAACAGAGCTGCACTACAGAGTTCACGTGATCACAGACACACTGTTTTTAGTTCCTTCGCCTTTTTGAACCGTCTGTGATTTGACATGGCAATTACCAACAGCTGTCCATCTGCTAATCAGCTGTGATCCGGACTCCCCGGAAAATACGGGGGCGTTACCCTACATTCTAAATCATGGTCAACAGTCACAAAATAATAACGTGAATAATAAAAATAAAATCACAACAAAAACACCAAATCAAATAAGAAAAGAAAACCAAACAGTGCCAAATACACACAAGAAACACATGAAATAAAATGGACCATAATCTCTCCATATGACAACCACTGACTGCGATCTAATTCTTCAGGTTCACTGGCTATAATTAAAATGTTTTCTGCCATTTTGGCTTTATATCTTGCATTTTCATAATCCACTGTAAGAAACAAAATAAATGTCAATCGGTCTTGTATCTATTCACATTTTCCTTGACACCTTTCATGCAATGCTCAATTTAAGTTATTTACAATTCTGGGAGAAATGAGAAATCTACCTGTTGTACCCAAAATACTGATTTCATGGGCTTTCCATGTTTCTCCAAGAACTTCATGCATCATCAAATCTGCCTTGTTTTGCCAGGCTGTTGGAATGGCTGTCCATTCTGTGTCTGTGTGGAACAAAAGTAAAAAATTAAACGAACAAATATAAAAAATAAAATATTTGTACTGTATAAATTATTCATTATTATTTATTTTTAAAGTAAGATTTGTTCATGAGTTTTTAAGGGATCATGTGTTGTCTTGTAGACACAATCTGGCGCAAATAATCAGAGGAGGACTGCTTCCCTCATCTACCACCAGGCTCCATCTCCAGATCGGCTTTTTAATCACAGGCTGCCCTGTGGATGCCCTACCGCTTGTGGAAGTTCAGACTGTTCTGTCCTGCATGTGGGAAGCAGCTGACTATGGCCTCCACAAGAGAGCACGGAAGGTCCTGGACATCAACAGGTACTACGTTATGGTAACAGAGACTCTCAGGTGTACTGTTTGTTGCCTGAATTACCTGTCTACCAGTCAGACTGTCCTGGACCAGCTCGATGTGCCCCATAGAAGACTGTTTCCGTCTGATTTTGACACAGAAGTGAGTTACAATCTACACGCCTTGTACAGAATTTTGTAATGTGTTTATAATAAAGATATTAATATTTCATAATTAATCATGTATTTTCTGAAGCAGAAATGTGTCATATGAAATAAATGCAAAATAAAAGTGTTTTTTTTTAGCATAAAATAAATTACATGAGCAAATCTTCTCTTTTACACAAAGTCCAGTTAACACAGAACGTTCCCCTAACGTTCCCGTTTGGTTATTTTTTGGGGGAACCAAATAAGAACGTTCTGGGAACGTTCTCTATTGGTTGTTTTTAGTAACCTAAAGAGAACGTTCCCAGAACGTTCCCTTCAGGTTATTTATTGGCATTTTTTTATAACCTAAAGAGAACGTTCCCAGAACGTTCCCTTCAGGTTATTTATTGGCATTTTTTTATAACCTAAAGAGAACGTTCCCAAAACGTTCCCTGCAGGTTATTTTTGGTTAACTGAGTTGATGCAGAAATTCAGCATAAGGCATACAATGTAAGCAATTTGAGATTAAAATAAATTGATAAAGCACGCTAAAAATGTAACCTTTCACAGCAGCTGAAAACAAACCAAATTTGAGGTGCACAAACTTCTACAGGCCTCCAGAGAAATCAAGTGTTTGCACAATTTAAAGATTTAAATTGTGTTAAAAATATTCACCAAAACTGTGATCAGTTAGTTCTACAAGCCAGAGAAAAGATTACATAACCATTATCAGGCCGCAGAGGGCACTAATGCACAATGTTTTAGTGTTTAGTTGTAAGCATTTTCCAGGAATACTGCATTCAGGTCTCGATTCTTGAAGCAAATTTACTAGACAACTGACAAATTAGATTGGGAAATAGCATTGGAAACACTTACAAGCACATTATCAATATCACCTATCAAGATTTAGGCTACTATCCACATGTGCAGAATCATGTTGTGATTAGTTAGTATTTAACCACCAATACTTTACAATTCTCTTGAAAAAACACTTTTCCCGTCATCTGATAATTGTAACATGAGTGTAATTGGTTGCAAGATTGTAGTACCACACACTGTGTCTAAAAGGCAATCTCTTTGAAAGGTTTCTCAAAAGCAAACCAAAAACTGCATAATATGGTACAAGACGAGACATATGAAAACCTGGTATAGTATGTTGTGTGTTGAAACAGCTGCACAACATGAGTAAGTGGCAAAAACACTTCTGTACTGGGGGGAAAGATAGGCAGTCAGGTGGTAGGACACTATTTAAATATGAAAGATTTTATGATTTTTACCATACAAACACATTTTGGGGGGTTATAGTCTTTTGGGAAAGACTAAACAAAATGACAATACAATTAAACAACAGGCTTTACATGTTTTATTAAAACAGGAACAAATGGAGCAACAGACATGTTTTGTTACAGCATTAAAAAAAGAAATAACTGGGCAAATAGTTTTAGGTGTTGTGTTCCATGAAACAGAGTCATACATGTTTGGAGTGACATTAAGGAAAGTAAATGGTTGCACTATTCCTTTTTATATTTTTCCTTCACTTTTATAACTTTTTTTGTCACTTGTAATAAAAGAGTAAATTTTATATGGGTTGTTTATTTGCAGTTTCACCAAGAATTTGTTCAGCACGTAGACATAGGATTAACTAGTAGCCAGTTAGTTTGGTTTTGCACTTTTCCATGGACACTCAGAAACGTTAATGTTTAACTAAACTCTGGTACTTCTGCCTCTGGTAAAGAAAGTGTTAAGTAAAACCCCTTCCGCTCTTCCTTGTCAAATATCCTGTTTGTTGTGCACACATTTGCGTGTGTGTTGGACTGAGTATGTATATGCCCCATTCAACTACGCCACTGCTGAATGCATATAGAGGAAAAACTCTTGTGTCATTCACCAGCTTTCACCCATCTGTGCCTTTCCTGTAATGCCGACACTTGGTCCTTTCAAACCAGCCAAATGAGGAAATCTTTAAATAGAAGAAAACCTGTAAAATAATGACAGGAGATTAAATGAATACAATGAATAAATGAATATTATAATCTACAGGTAAAAAAACAGGGGCCTGTTCTTTATTCGTGGATTAAATTAGGATTAGGTTACATGTATCAGTATTACTGTTGACGCTTTGAGATGATCCAGGATCGTTAGGTTCTTCGAAGTCAGCAAGCACAAACTTGCTCAGGGCAAGAAAACAAGATTAGAATGCGTCTTTTTTAAAGATTTTTTCCCCCAGCCAGTGTTACTTTCTTAAAATAGAACCCTACAGAACCAGGGATTAATTAAAAATACTAATGTACTTGTTATTAGTAGTCCATAACAATAGAGACGATTTTACTCATTGAGAGATTTATTCGTGAGGGAATAATTATAATAATTATCTTAATTTTATTGGATACATTTTTAATTTAATTTATACACATATTAAATACTGTAATAACTCTGTTATAAATTTGTTCCTGGGCCTTAAGAGATGTGAATTGCTTATTAATTACAGTAGACTCTTGGCACTGAAAAAAAAAAGTGTAATACCTGTTCAAATACACAAATTTGTGAAAAATTTAAATAATTAGCAATCGTGTAACAATCATTTATACATATTATTTATCTTTAAGACATTTCATATAATGTTGCCTGCTTGGCCATTTCCTTTTTTAATTATATGATGTTGTTATGTTGCTGTCTTGATGCCACTCGTTGCATTGCTGATCATGGTTTAAACATTAGAGTACATCAATACATCAATACAAATGCACACAGAAGGGCACAGATCTCAGGTTTCTGGGCGACCAGAATATACCCATATGCACCAATGACATTACCATGCTGAAGTGACCAGATGTCAGGAGAATGAGGACATTCCAATATCTCCATTTTTGAGCGACTGGTAGAGCAGTTTTTCGTTTGCACCAAACCTGCCTGGGTGTAATGAAAAAACTCAATTTAGCATATGATGTGTATTTTTCAGACCATTAATTAAAATGAAACAATTCCTTCTTAGAATTAAACAGTATAGGTGAGTACAACTGGGGTGCCCTTGCCCTTTACCCCCGATCTGTCCCCGGGTGTTCTGGGTGTGTGTCCACCGTGTGCTGTGTGTGTTCACTACTGCTAATGTGTGTACGAGGACAAATTCCGAGTAGGGTATAAACGGAGGTCGGAGCCAGCTGCAAATGGGTGGGTTAGCAGCAAGTGGGTGGAGCTTTAGCCGCAAGTGGGCTGTACAAACTTCCAGAGGATTTTGATTGGTTTATTTAGTATCACCTGTGTTGTAGTAGCTATTGGTTTATGCTCCACAGTTGGTGGCGTTAATGTGTAAGTTTTGTTGCGATCCATCAGAAAACAAAGAAGAAAACCGCTTTCACATGTCAGCGTGCCGTTGAGATGAAGGGGTAAGCTTGTTGTACAGTTTTTAGTTTTGTAAAAAAGCATTATAAGTTCTGAAAAAGACCATTTCATAATGGCGTTTGTACACTGTTTTTAGTCTTGATGTATTAAAAAAAGAATAAGGGTAAAGTGTATCCAAATAAATTTCTGTAGTTTTTTTAGTAGCACACAAATTACAAAATCTGTAACGTGCATGACAAGATCTTTTCTGCATTCCATTTCTACAATTTACTCTCCAGATTATGGATTCTGAAGACCAAAATAAGGTATTGTGGCAGTGTAATTTTTGTACGTTTTAGGAATGCATTGATTTTCAAATTGTAAATGTCTTAAACGTTTTGTAAATGGATTTGATATTTGAATACAACTCCTAACTTAATTGTACAATGCATGCAATTCTTTTAAAACTTGTTTTCATTGTAGTTATGCTTTTTTCTGCGTAATCCACAATGTAATGTAATGTAATTGAAACATTTGTTTTAATATCATAATTATTTTATAAAATGTATTAGCCTACTCATAACAATCAGTGAAATAAATGTGAAACGCATGTTATTGTGCTTCTTATGGCTAGAAAGTAAATATTGACATTAAAAAATAAAATGCATAACAAGAACATCATTGATAATGTTAAATGTTATGTTCATATTTTTTTTTCACCTCAGGTGTTGCATGCTGGAAAAATAAGTCGTCTCACTACAAACAGCTCTTCTGGAGGATGTACTCCACTTGTTTGGAGTGTGGGTTTGAGTACAAATGCTGCACACCTGGTACGTTTTGTGTAAATTGGTGATGAATAAACTAGTTAGTCTAAAGGAAAACTAAAAATCTAATTTACTTATGTCATCCCTTGGAGTTTAAAAGTTCTGGACACCATTCATTTGCATGGCATGGACCTACAGAGCTGAGAAATTATTCTTAATGTTTGTATATGTTCAATGTCAACTATAAACCCTAGTTCTTATTGTGCTTCTTGTGTATCCACCAGGTTATGCTGGGAAGGGAAAGCGAGGCGAGCTCCATGGCATTTATTCAGAAACCTTCCACCCTGGATTTTGCAGTTTTCACTGCATGCAGATCAGTTCTAATGAGCTGATATAGTGTCCTTACAAATAACAAAAAAAGACTAAAAATAATCAAATAAAATAAACACTTTTGCAATCAATTCTGAGTGACTTGTACATGATTTTATTCATTGAAAAAAATAATTTATCCACCCTGAGATTTAAATGTAATGTATGTGTAACACGTTCAGAAGAACATTAGTCTGCTATTTAAAAAAATTATGCAGTAAAGATGGATGGTAACTTTGTTTTTGTTTTTTTACATTAGCCAAATGTTTTTCATGTATTTAAACATTCACTTCACAGTCCAATTGCATCACATTTTAATATGTTAATTTACTTGATACTGTAGAATTGTAGAATATATCTAATATTCAGAAATATGCTTGAATAAGGCCTACAGCCTGATGAATTTAAAACACCATCACTTTAAGTATGGTAAAAGGTGTAAAGACGTGACTTCATCATTGACAGTGAGTGGTATTGGACACACACAATAATAACAAAGCTGTAAGAAATCAGACCATGATGAGGAATGTAATATTTTATCGTTTATTTTCATTACTGTCGCTACTTCCTGCCATACTCATTCACCGCCGTCCTCGGCAATGACAGCTTGGGGATTTCCGCATAAGCTCCTCCCACTTGTGGCGTAAACTCCTCCTACTTGCACATTTCTGAAATCCCTCCTACTTGCGGCATAAGCTCCTCCCACTTGCGGCGTAAGCTCCTCCCACCTGCAGGTCTCCGGGCTGCAGCGATACATACATGCAAATTCCGAGTACTTGGCCTTCACTTTCACTAAAGTCATTTTTACCCCTTTTGCTTACCCCATTTTTTGTAATTTTGCTTAATCTCAGATGAAAATAGTACAAAAAATATCCTCTACAAAATGTTTGATTACTTATTAAATATTTAGCCTTTAAAATTTAATGTCATGGATTTCTTATTTAAAAAAAAAATCCTGCAGGATTTTTCCACTTGTGCAGCGCACATGTGCTGGATGTCCCTGCATGTTTTCTGTTGTACTGAAGGGTTCATTCTAAAACCTGTAGAAATTTCAATGTATTCATATTGTAAATGTATACACCTGAAGTAGGAGAGAGGCTGCACTATGCATATATACTTTTATTTGCACATAAAAGTATATAGTGCGGCCTTTCTCCTACTTTACGTATTTTATCCAGGCCAGCACTCTTATAGTTTATAAGCATATGAATTGAGTGAAGCTCCTATCCTCACTTAAATGTATGTACCTGCAAATATCCTGCAATAAATAAATAAATAAATAAAATAAAAAACACCCTCCCTTAACCTCCTTTAACAGGGCCGCGTGCAAAACGCATTTGACAGCTCTGGGGAAAACACTCACAATCCCACAAATTATCATACTATGATAAAACCATACATTTCCACATATTATTTCATATTACATACTACTTACCTCTCAAACATTTGCACATCAAGAACACCAAACACAGACTCGCGTCGCGTAGTGGTTTCTTCTCTTTCAGCATTGGCTTATAGGCGACTCGCATATATCGCCACCTATGGGTTGTTGAATATTAAATTATGTATATTTTCCTATGATATTTTCCCATCCCTATCCCTTCTTGGGTACCTAACACTGACTGCACAATTAATTAATTAATTACATTTAATTTTAATTGTAATCAATTTCGTTAATCTAGCCAATTTAGTTCATATTTTTATTTTCTAAAGTTAATGTAACTTAGATCTCTTTTATTTTATTATCTATTTTGACTTATACTTTTATCACTTTTTGACAAGGTAACGCAAGGTATCATGGTATCATCATATAAATATATATATATATATATATATATATATATATATATATATTAAATATAAATATAAATAAATATATATATAATCTTCTGTCACAATTGATATTCTTTTCTGAGGTAAAGTACTTTTTACTTAACCGATTTAGGCTACATTACTTTTAAAACATACAAGCCCACTACAAAGGTAAATGATACTTGAAACTTTGAAGAAAGTAAATAATAAAATCTAATGATAGCATAACGTTACTATATTATTGGTAGGCCTACAGGGTAGCTAGCCAGATAAATAACTGCCGCCTTCACCTAATGAACATATAAACATTTTAAATGGTCATAAAATTGATTAACTGTCTTTTCCAGGAAATGTACCACTACTTTTCACATAAACAATGGTTTTCCGGGGTTTTTTCCCCACAGTCTACTGTCACCACAATTAAATACCGTTAAATGGCATTAAGTCTGTGTGACGTCATTTGGGGAACAAATCCGCTCAGATTGAAAGAAACTTTTTTTTTTTCATCAGTCATGTCTATTATGTTAACGTTTATTTCAGTCATGTCTGTGATGTTATATCGTTACTTTAAAATAAACAAATTATATAATTGTTAATAATAATATCGTTACTTTGTATGGAATGGGCGTTGTCTTACAGGCTTGGCTGCGAGTGCGTGAGCGCTGGCGCCGCGCGTGCACCTAAAGAGAGCGAGACGTGTCTTGTAAAGATGAGATCAGATTTATAATGAAATCGGCAGTCATATTTATTAATACCACTACATTTAATAATATTTAAATATGTAATATTTTTAATATTGTTTTCTTGATAACAATAATTGTTTTTAGATGCTATTAATATATTAATAAATCAAGAGCCTTTATTAGCTTTTGGAATGTAAACCATGAAAATAATTATTCAGTAGATGATATAATTTTCATTTATGGGTGAACTATCCTTAATGTGAACTCATATAGCTTATTTGTTCTTATTTTCAGATGTTATCATACAATTTATACATTTGAACCTTTTTATGATTTATAAAATAATTATTCTTTTCTCTCTTTTTCAGCTTCTTCGATTACTTGACAGAAGTACTTGTATTCTTCGATCTGGTTGTTGTAAGTCATACATACCAGTCATCCTACATCTCAGCTTTGCCCCATCTAACAGACTTTTGTTATAAGAACGTTCTCCAAAATATTCAGTGTTGGTTCTGGGAACGTGAAAAATGTCCAGTTTTCTTGACGGTAGAGGAATGTGTTTTAAAAGGTATAATGTTCCTCAAACATTCTTTCAATTTAATTTTGATTTAAAATTCAACATTATAGGAACGTTGATTTGTAAAATTCCAAGAACATAAAAATATCCAGTTTCTTTAATGTTACAAGAATGTTATTTAAAGGTTAGTGTTCCTGAGACATTCTTTCAATCATCTTTCTAAAGAGTAATAAGAACACAAACTACAACTTCAGACACAGCCTTAGATAAACTGAAGATAAAAGACATTAACTCTCTCTAGATCTGATTAAACAACTCCACAAACAGCATTACCAGTTTCACTTATTACTAACCAAACTGACTTTATTAACAAATATTCTGCATTCTGCAAAACAGCACATTTTCTATTTGCATTAGGTACACATATTATAAGGTGATGAAGTTCTATTCCACTCTTCAAGATTTATATATATATATATATATATATATATATATATATATATATATATATATATATATATATATATATATATATATATATAAAGACTGCACAAAATAAGAGTACAAACTGGAATAAATAAATGCTCAACCTTACAATTATCCATATTGATTGCAGCTACTTGGACAATCTTTTGAAGGACTATGCAAAAAAAATCAGCCTTGCGGGGCACTTTAGGTCAAGATAAATAAACGCTTTTTTCTAAACAAACTATATTTTTTTCTTAACCAGTATTTTAATACTTTAGGTTAGTTCACATTGGGGGCATAAATCAAGCCAAAGAGGAGAGTAACAACTGTGGCAAAGGTCTTGCACATTATCTGGACCAATCTGCTCTTATAGTACTACAGAGAGGCACCTTATATTTGGGTTTGAGTGGATAGTGGCAACATCATCTTCAACGATAGTTAAGATCCTCATCTTCTCCCCTTGTGAATGTGATCCGTGTCCTGCAGTAGAAAATAAATCAGCATAAAATTAGGGTCTTTTTTTTATTTTATTGAATTATGTTAGACCACAGAGTGTTCCTAAAGGTCTGCTCATGTAACTTCACTTGAAAAGTAAAGGTGGTCATGTTTTTAAGCATGTTCAAATTCAGCCATAGAACTAAAACTGATAAACAGAAAACGTTTCCCAACTCCAAACAATGCCATATCAGCAATGATCTGATTGCCTGTGGCACTCGTCAACAGCAGAATCCACGGCCATTCTGATTTAATGCTTTTTATTTTAGGTCACCCAAAATCGTACATGTATTAAGGCACACATTCTGTTCATCACCCAAAACTGGTCGTATTGCATCAGTGAAGATTGGTTTAAATCACTAGTCATTGCCATTGCTTCATTACTGTTTAACCTTATGATTGTGCATTGTATTGTTTTAACAGGTTAGATATCAGAGGGAATGTCTCCGGACAGTGTTGCGAAGCAGTGTTCATTTTCCATTGTCTTTGCTTTGGTAAAATAACAACTTGTTGAATTTGATGAAGTCAAACTGATCACTGAGAAAGTTTCAACTACGATTACCGGTATTTAATAAAGTAATTTTTACCATGACTTTGTCTGTGATGATAAGTTTTGTATATCACACAAAACCTATCTCTTAACAGCATCTGGTAAATAGGTGAAATATATCAGGTGTGAGTGTATATGCTGATGATCTTCTTACCAGGCAAGTCTTCAGGATGTTTCCAGACTTTTCCCTCATAAACAAAGGCAGACCTTTAAGAGTTGTAGACTTTCTTTGAGGAAGCACATTGGAGTTTCTGTGTCTGAAAGACAGAAAAACAAATACAGAACAAGTTATATACAAAGAGAAGCATGGGAATTACCTTGAAAAAGAGATGGCACCATTCAGCCTTTAACCAGAGAGATATGATCACATGCAAAATAATTACTTGATGATCAAGTTGGTCTAGGAGGATCTTCATCTCATCTCCATACGCTCCACCACTTGCTCTGTACAACCAGATGTGTATTCATCTAACTAAGAGAAAAAGGTGCTCTTCGGATTAGTTTGTGTATCCTGTGTTACGACCTCTAGGGGTCAGCCGCAACAGGAAAAGGAAGAGAGTCACACTACCAGAGAGATGACGTGTAATATGAATTTTATTGACCATGAAGGGTTAGCGTCAGGGGCAGACAAGGCCAAAATAACAAACAAAACAATCTTCTTTTTATAATCTAAATGACCTTAAACGAAAGAAAGAAATGAAAATACAGTTTAACTTACCTAACTCCCTTACCCATAACCAAAGTGAAAAAGCAATACAAATAAAATGGCATCTAACCCCCTACATCCCTTAATATGGTCACATTATATACAAGAATAATTACAAGCTTATTTAAGAAGTATCAGGTTGACAAGTTAGAATCGTAATCCAAGGAGTAGTTAAACAGGCAATAGTCAGATATAGGAGATAACCAGCAGTAGTTACATTCAACAAACACTAAAAGTTTCACCAAACACTATCTCTAAACACTATCTCTTTGGGCACAACACTTCAATCACATTTTCACTAAACACTATCTCTCTGGCATGACACTCTTAATTAAATAATAGTGAAACGAACAAAGCTGAAGAGAAACACAATTAAAAAAGGTACGACCGCAAAGTACAAAGGCATAAAGCACAAAGTCAGCGAGGCTCAAAGGCAACCATGGTGTGTCAGGGGCGGTCCTTATATCCAGGTCAGGTGCATAGCTGGTCCAATCACAGTCTTCCACAGATTAACAGAGGCAACGCCCATCTGAAACACACGCTTGTGTACACACAAAGAGAAGGCAAGCAGGACACACCCACACACAAGGACAATTGATACAAACACACAAAATATCTCAGGATCCTAACACCTGTAATACTCAGCAGAGACCCTGAAAAACAAAAAAACATTGTTGAAACAGTAAGAATTAAGTGTAGACCAACACAAGTAAATTCAGTTCAGCTAATTAAAAGTAAACTCACCTGATCTTTTAAAAAATAAATGCCACTGTTTTAGCACATCCAAGGATCTTGTCACTGTACTGATGTTCTTTAGTCTAAAAAGGACAAATACAACAGAACAAAGATACATAATTTTATTAAACAAAACAACAACCTAAAAAATTTGTTATAGTAGGTTAATTTAACATGTAGTAGAAATAATATAGAAATTGAATAATCAAATGTGAAAAAGAATCACTGCGTAGTTTTCACTGTATTAATTAAATAAAGATACAAAAGTTATTATAAGAGCAGTGAGCGATTTTGTCTTTTGTTAATTGTTTAACATTAAGGATTTAGCCTAATATTTGTTTAAGGATACACAATATTTTTATCCTATTCACTTTAAAACATACCGCACACACATACTACCCATTCTATTACTACCCATTTTATTATTTAATATGCAAAGCTAACATACATATTTTTAACATAACACATTAGTTTTGCACATGTAGGCCTATATTATTAATTTTTTCCTCTAAATTGTATTGTATTGTATTTAATTATATTGCACTACTGTAGAATGCCTTAGCCTCAACCTAAGCATGCGCAGAAAGCGAAAACTACCTAGACACGTACGACGGCCTTACGTAAACTATTATCACCAGAATGATTGACAATTAGGAGGACCAATAATAGTCTTGATGATCCACCCGGAAAAAGAAAATCCTCCTCTATACCTTGACATTGCCGACTGTGTTTACTTGAATACTTTTTTTGTTGTTGTTGTTATTGACATAATTGTATGTGTATTTCACTATTAAATCGCAATACGCCACGAAAGAGCTGAATTCGCACTCAGATTCTGTCCGAGTCCGAGAGAAGCAGCTTTCAGTCTCTCAATCACCGCAAGCACCGCATTTTAGTCTTTATTCACGACTTACTGAGCTTAACATTTTTAACATCTTTTAAACACCATGCACGTCCTTGTCCTTCTTTTCTCATTCAAGCATGTTTCCTCACTCTAGTCTGGGTAGCAATAACGTTAAGTAGCAATGTGCTACGTGGATAATCTCTAAATAGAAACTTATCGTCACCACGAAATATATCTTTTAACATAATACTATATTTTATCAACATATGTGTGCAATTTACAGCCTATTTTCATTCATAAAACTTAAAGAAAACTTACCGCAATCAGATGAAATCCAGTCCCTTCGAGGTTGAAGGAGGAAACCTTTACTAACGTAACCTCGGTTCTCTCTAGATGAGGGAACGAGTGTTGCGTAAACTAGCTTACGCTACGGGAAAATCCATTTTCTCGAGAATACTGAAGCCATAAAAAGTTACTTTGTTCCTATAATGTTGAATTTTAAATCAAAATTAAGTTGAAATAAGGTTTGAGTAACATTATACCAGTGGTTCTCAATTCCAGTCCTCGGGACCCGCTGCTCTGCACATTTTATATGTCTCTCTTATCTGACACACTCAAATCAGTTCATGGAGTCTCTCCTAACGAGCTGATGATCTGGTTCAGGTGTGTTAATTAAGGGATACATACAAAATGTGCAGAGCAGTGGGTCCCAAGGACTGGAGTTGAGAACCACTGCATTATACCTTTTAAAACACGTTCCTCTAACATCAAGAAAACTGGAAATTTTTCACGTTCCCAGAACCAACACTGAATATTTGGAGAACGTTCTTATAACAAAAGTATTTTTAGCTGGGGCCATGTTCATTACGTTCTGATTATTGTAACCATTCTGTAACCATTAATGAAACATTTTAACTCGTATAGAGGCCCATCACACTCATATTCAGCCTTGTTTATTGTTTTTCTCTTTTTCTTTTCTTTTTGTACGTATGTCCACAGCAGATTCTGTACACCCCAAAAGTTCTTTTAAGAGCTAAGACACAGTCAGTTTTTTGGTTTTGTAAGTACATGTTTTGACTATCAAACAAGTTTTCAGTATTTATTGGCATAATGCAGCATACCTGCAACATGAAACTTAAAGGGTACATAACATGCACAGTTTCACCTAATCTCATGTTAATCTTGAGTACCTATAGAGTAGTAGTGCATCCTTAATATCTCAAAAAAGTGTTTAGTTTTATTAAATTTATAAAAGAAAAATACAGCTTTCCGATTCTCTCCGGAAAAAGCCGAGGTCCTGGAGGCGGAGCTATAGAGTCAAGCGGTAGTGCTTGATTTCCAGCAAAAGACAGAAATCTGATCCAGTTGTACTTACATGAATGGGGTCTTTTATCACTGGGACCACTCCACGTTTTAATAGCAAACGATTTGCAAATCCAGCGTCGACCTGAGCCTTGTTAATAAAACATTCGTCACTGAAATGGCCAGAACACACAACCGCACTTCCTACACTCCGTTGCTGCCCCGGAAAAACAAACGGCATCCACTGTTCCTGTAACACTGGGTTCTTTGGAAAGCTGGACACGGTAAGCTTTCCCTCACATCCAAAAACACACTTTTTTGTAGACATTCTTGAACAAATCCTATGCAGCGCTGGCTGCCGATGATTTCCTGTTGAAGCGCGTTGATGTGCGCGGTCTCGTTCTCCTCTGGTCGACGTGCGCGCGGGCGCGCTTTTCCGAGAGAAATGCTCATATAAGGAGTTCCACTCTTATCTACGTCATTAGATCCACGATAAAAAAAAACCCAGCCGAAACTTGTACCAACCCGGAAGTAAGATTTTCAGCACAGAAATTCTCCGTTATTCGTCCAAAATATTTTTTTTAAAACTTTGCCCATGTTTAACATGAGAATCCATCTCGTTAACACTGTAAACAACTCTGAATACATGAAACACCATGGTACCCCCCCTTTAAGGACTGTTACCAGGTTTGATTATATTTTTTTCATTTCTTTGTTTTATTAGATTTTGGATCGTCTTCCTCTGTTTTAATTTCAAGGTAAGTAATATTACTTAGCCGCTCCTAAATGTGTTGTCATGTTGTATATTTTATTTTTAAACTTACACCGGATATTTATATTTGGTCATTTTTTTTGTGATGGGACAAATAAGCTATTCATGCAGATTCAGCACTGGAAAAAATTAAGAGAACACTGCAAAGTTATCCGTTTTACTATTTATAGGTATGAGTTTGAGTAAAATTAATATTTAATTACTACTGAAAACATTTCTCCCAAATTCCGAAGACTGCACTGTTTCTGTGTGTTGAGTAGCTGAATTCACACACTGCTGATAAATCAGATCACTACAAAACAGTACAACATTCTCAAAAGATAAGAACATAGTAAAATTGCTACCTGTATCAACCTTGGCATTTCAACATATTAACGAGGTCAAATAACCGCGGCAAGCAGGAGTTTTGTTTTCTGCTCTGCCTCGGTCGTCAAGTTGTGATGTTATCTAAGCTAATAATTTAGCAACTATTCAGTTCAGCGCCAAACTGCGCAGTCCTTCCTAGACTGTATGTGGACAGTGTGGCCCACACTGTGCAAATCCTGATTAATTAAAAAAAAATAATTCTAATAAATACTTGCTCTGTTACAATTTTATTTGCATAACTTATTTCAGAAATTGCACAAAACAAAACCCCCTTTTCAATACTTTAATGTATTCTCCTTGTACTTACTATTGCAGAATATTTTATGAAAGCAAATATTCTGAATTTAGAATGAACTCAAAATCCAGAAGGCAAAGGTACACAAGGCAATGGAAATGTGCCCGGAAGTCACTAACTGAAAGGATTATTGGAGAACAATCTAAATGCCTTCCAGTAACATCTCAATATGGTCAAGATCAGGTCAATGTGGATGAAAGAAATGACAAGGACATCTGGGGTGCATTTAAATGTGCAGAGACAGGAGTCAGTGAAGAAGACTGCCGTTTAGGACAAGAGAGTGAGGATAATGGGGTCAGTGAAGAAAACTGCAGTTCAGAACATGAGAACGAGGATCATGTCTTCAGTGAGGAAAACTGCACTTCAGGGCCTGAGGATGTGAATCAAATGTCTCCAGCCTCACTTGCAACATTTTTGCAGGGTTGGTCTACAAAACACCTTATTAAACACATTGCCATTGATGACCTTCTGAAGGGACTTAGACAAAATGGACATCCAGAGCTGCCTTTAACAGCAAGAACCTTGCTGCAAACTCAGAGACATATTAAAACAGTCATGAAGTCAGGAATGGAGTGTGTTCATTTCAACCTGAGAAAGAGTCTTAGCGAGCAGTTGCAGCACTACCCAAGGGATGTAACTGACGGAATAACAACACTGGAGCTATCATTCAATATAGATGGACTGCCCATTTTCAAAAGCAACAAAGCAAATCTATGGCCCATCCTCTGTGCCATTCACCTGACACCTATCAGAGTCCTGACACACAGACCCTGACACTTGGTCCTTCCAAACCAAAAGATTTGGATTTTGTTGAGGAAGCCATTAAAAAGATTCAGGATCTCCTGGACAATGGTTTCGAAGGAATACAAATTCAAATTAGATGTGTTGTATGTGACGCACCTGCGAGAGCAATGGTCAAAAAGATAAAACAGTACTCAGGATATTACGGGTGCGATAAATGCACTCAGAAGGGCTTGTGGGTTACTGGGAGAGTAACATATCCAAAGGCAGACAACCTCACGCTACGCACAGATGAGACATACCGTGCTGAAATGGCAAAACGGCAGAAAGATGATGCCATTTCAGTGTCCCCATTTTTGAGGCTCCCTTTGGACATGGTTAACCAATTTCCAATAGACTATATGCACCAAGCCTGCCTGGGGGTCACAAAAAAATTTATCACAGAGTGGATGAGAGGAAACCGGAATGTGCGAATGTCAGCTGGACAAATCAATGAAGTGACTCAACGGCTGCTGGCACTCAGAAAAGACATTCCGAGCTGTTTTGCTAGAAAACCAAGAGGTCTGGACGAAATAGATAGGTGGAAGGCAACAGAACTGCGTCAGTTTGCCGTTTACACTGGCAAGATTGTACTAAAAGGAATTCTGGCCGACCAGCTGTACGATCATTTTATGACATTCAGTGTTGCCTTGGGTCTTCTTCTTTCACCAAACTCGGCAGTGGACCACAACTGCTACAGCAGTCAGCTGATGAAATACTTCGTAGAAAAAACGAAAGAACTGTATGGTGATCATTTCATGGTATACAACATACATTCCATGATACATCTATCAGCAGAGGCCATGAAGTTTGGTTGTCTTGACGCTTGCAGCGCTTTCCCATTCGAAAACTTTCTGGGAAAGCTTAAACGACTCGTAAGGTCAGGAAAGAAGCCGCTTGTTCAAGTGGCCAAACGTCTGATGGAGAAGTCAAATTTTCCACAGACTCACCACAAAGTTCAAAACCACAAGACCAAACAATGCTTTCATTCTCGGGGAGGGGAAATGTTGCGTGGCCATTGAAGAAAGGGAAGAGATGGATGAGTCAGGCTCCCGAATGTTATTGTGCAAGGTTTTTGAGAAATCTCAACCACTTTTCAAAGACCCATGTGACTCACAGATGATTGGTTGTTTCAAAGTGGAGTCAAGACAATCCAAAATGACACTAATCCCAGAACAGCAGCTATCAAAAACTGCCATAATGATTGAAGAAAACCAGGAAATATTTTTTTTGGCCATACTGCATACACTTTAATTCTCTTCCCCATCCCACCCCACCTCACCCCACCTCACCCCACCTCACAACCGACGGGCTACGTTTCAGCTTTGTCCAGACACTGGGCTGGGAGAGCAGGAAGATGAGGGTCTGCTTTTGAACTGTTCACTGTATGGGTCGTTCTTCCATGGGCTGAGGATGGTCTTGCTTTCATTTCAGGGTGAATATTTAAATTTGACTTTGTGACTTTGTACCCATGTTATAGCAAAAATGATTTGTGATCAAACACTAATTTGCGGACCCCCAGTTGAAGACCCTTGCTGTAGAGTGAACTCATATACAAGCAGTGTTAATTCAGGACCAGAGTGTCATGACTGAACAGACAGGAAACAGTTGCAGGTACTCAATAAGTGTTTAATATCTCGATAAGGTCAGAAACAGTACAGGCACAAATAAGGGCGGCGACTCAGGCTCGTGCAGGGACTATTCGATGGTCTGTGGTGCTCTGGTGCTGTGATAGTGCAGAATCCCGATCCCGGTGTTTGAGTGCGGTGAATCCAGTGACGAGGAACAAGACGGCGAGAAGACAAGGCAGGCGAACACAGACACGGCAAACTTCACGGGAACACAGACACGGCAACACAGGACCTCAACAAACAATCCGACACTGGAACAGAGAATGGTGTGAGTATATATAGGCAATGGGAATGAACAGCAGCTGTGAACAGTGATTGTGATGATGATGATCAGCTGGAGCGCTGACAGACACGTGAGCGGGACAACGCCCACTCACACATAAACACAACGACACGAGACAAGAAAGAAACAATGCATTCAACAACCGTGACAGTACCCCCTCCTCTAGGAACGCCTCACGGCGTTCCCAGACTCCCTTACCTGTCGATTGTAATCATCGATAAGAGAGTGATCCAGGATGTCACGAGCCGGAACCCAACTTCTCTCCTCCGGACCGTAACCTTCCCAGTCCACCAGGTACTGGAATCCGCGTCCCCTCCGCCTAGAGTCCATAATGCGACGGACCGAATAGGATGGTTCCCCATCTACGAGTCGCGGCGGTGGGGGAACCGGGGCAGGCGGATTAATGCGAGAAAAAAAAACGGGTTTAATTTTGGACACATGGAATACCGGATGAATTCTCCTGTACACTGGAGGGAGGTTGAGGCGGACTGCCACCGGACTAACAATCTTGGTGACAGAAAACGGGCCAATGAATTTAGGAGCCAGTTTATTGGATACGGAGCGGAGCGGAATGTTCTTAGTAGAAAGCCACACTTTGGAACCGACGACATATACGGGAGGCCTAGACCGGTGGCGATCGGCTTTGGCCTTGGTGCGCGCCCGCACACGGAGGAGAGTCTCACGGGCTCTTGTCCATGTGCGGTGACACCTCTGGACGAAGGCGTGAGCGGAGGGGACCGCGACTTCGGATTCCAGACTAGGAAAGACCGGTGGCTGGTATCCTATACTACACTCAAAAGGAGATAGGCCCGTAGCTGACACTGGCAACGAATTGTGGGCGTACTCCACCATAGGCAGTTGCTGACTCCAGGAGGAAGGATTCCTGGCAGCCGTACATCGCAAGGTTCTCTCCAGGTCTTGGTTGGCTCTCTCAGTTTGACCATTGCTCTGAGGGTGAAACCCGGAAGATAGACTGACCGTCGCCCCCAGTAACTTACAAAACTCTCGCCAAAATTTGGACACAAATTGGGGACCCCTGTCGGAAACCACGTCTGTCGGGAGGCCATGTAACCGAAAGACGTGATTAACGACTGCAACCGCTGTCTCCTTGGCTGAGGGTAATTTGGGCAAGGGAACAAAGTGGGCTGCCTTCAAGAATCGGTCCACCACGGTTAAAACTACCGTGTTACCCTGGGAGGGTGGGAGGGCAGTAACAAAATCTAGAGCGATATGGGACCAGGGTCTCGAAGGCACCGACAGCGGTTGGAGTAACCCATCTGGGGGTCGATTGGAAGACTTACCAATAGCACAAACTGAGCAAGCCAAAACAAAATCGTGAACGTCGCGAGCCATAAGCGGCCACCAGAATCGTTGTCTGACCAAATAGAGGGTGCGACTAACTCCTGGATGACAGGCTAGACTAGAACAATGACCCCACCGAATAACGTCTGGACGTAGTTCCTCCGACACAAATAAGCGGTTCGGTGGGCACCGGATCGGAGGCGTTACCCCTTCTAGAGCCTTCTTGACTCTCGATTCGACCTCCCAAGTGAGCGTAGAGATAATTAGGGTCTCAGGAAAAATACGCTCGGGAGTAGGTGCGTGTTCGGATCGATCAAAAATACGCGACAAAGAATCGGGTTTGATGTTCTTGGAACCCGGACGATACGAGAGGGTAAAATCAAATCGGCCGAAAAAAAGTGCCCACCGCGCCTGCCTGGAGTTCAACCTTTTAGCGGATCTAATGTACTCCAGATTCTTATGATCCGTCCAGACGATAAAGGGTACCCCGGACCCTTCTAACCAATGACGCCATTCTTCCAAGGCTAACTTGACCGCCAACAACTCCCTGTTGCCAATGTCGTAATTTTGTTCAGCTGGTGATAAGCGATGGGATAAAAACGCGCATGGATGCATCTTGTTGTCTGAAGGTGAGCGTTGTGAAAGAACTGCGCCTACCCCCACCTCTGACGCGTCGACCTCCACCACAAACTGACGTGAGGAATCAGGGGCGATTAAGATGGGAGCCGAAACAAAGCGGCTCTTGAGGTTGGAAAAAGCAGTCTCGGCTGCTTCCGACCACCTGAACGCAGTTCTGGGGGAGGTCAAGGCAGTCAGAGGTGCGGCTAGTTGGCTAAAGTTGCGAATAAAACGCCGGTAGAAATTGGCGAACCCCAGAAACCTCTGTAGGGCCTTACGGGAATCTGGGTTTGGCCACTCTACCACAGCCTTAACTTTGTCAGGATCCATACGCATACCCTCAGCCGACACGATGTGTCCTAAGAAAGGGACCGACTGTGCATGAAAAGCGCATTTCTCCGCCTTGACAAAAAGCCCATTCTCTAGCAACCTTTGGAGAACTCGTCGGACGTGCTGCACGTGTTCCTGGAGAGACGAGGAAAAAATCAGAATGTCATCCAGGTAAACATAAATAAACTGATCGATCATGTCTCGCAGCACGTCATTGACGAGTGCTTGGAAGACTGCGGGACTGTTGGACAAACCGAAAGGCATGACCAAGTATTCAAAGTGCCCCCTAGGGGTGTTGAAGGCAGTCTTCCACTCATCCCCCTTCCTGATACGAACCAAATGATAAGCATTACGTAAGTCCAATTTTGTGAAGATGGATGCTCCCTGCAACCTCTCGAAGGCTGAAGACATCAACGGCAAAGGATAAGTATTCTTTACCGTGATGTTGTTCAGCCCCCGGTAATCAATACAAGGTCGCAGCGATCCATCCTTCTTCCCCACAAAAAAGAACCCCGCCCCCGCTGGAGATGAGGAAGGTTGGATGAACCCGGATGCTAGAGAATCAGAAATATATTTCTCCATAGCCTCCCTCTCCGGAACCGAGAGTGAATAAATCTTGCCTTTAGGCGGAGACTTACCTGACAGTAAATCTATAGCACAGTCGTAGGGACGGTGCGGAGGAAGAGAAGCAGCCCTTGACTTACTGAACACTTCCCTCAGGTCACGGTACTCCGCGGGCACGTTTGATAAATCCACTGCTTCCTCCTGCAATACAGGAACAGAGACAACAGAACAGGCAGACACAAGACAAGAACTATGACATTCAGTGCTCCAGGCTGATATGGTTCTTTGTTTCCAGTCAATGCGGGGGTTGTGTTGATTGAGCCAGGGGTGACCCAATACAATGGGGGTGTGATGGGAGTCCGTGATGTAGAATGATATTGTCTCTGCGTGATTCCCTGAGATGATGAGTGTAATGTTCTCGGTGGCCTGGGAGATGGTGGGTAGTGACTGTCCGTTGAGTGCATGTACGGTGATTCTCTGGGGGAGTGTTCTGAGTGGGACTTGAAGCTGTAGTGCAAAGGTGCGATCCATAAAATTACCTTCGGCCCCGGAGTCCACCAGTGCGGTGCAGTGATGATCGTGGACAGACCATCTAAGTCTTCCCGGGAGGATGGTGGATGTAGATGAGGACTTTTCGGCGGAAATCCCACCCGATAGTAGCCTCATGCTTACTATCGGGCTTGGCCTTTTACCGGGCAGTTGTTGGCAAAGTGTCCCGCTCCCCCGCAGTACAGGCAAAGGCCAAGGGATCTCCGCCTCTCCCTCTCCTCCCGGGAAAGCCGAGCTCGACCCACCTGCATAGGCTCGGGATCGGAGGGACCGACCGCGTCCATGCCGCTGGACCGCTGATGTTCCACCCCCCCACGAGGCAGGCTGGGTGGAGCGCGTGGTCCGACCCGGGCTAGTCGGGCGTCCACCCTCAGAGCCAGATCGATAAGTCCATTCAGTGAGGGGGGTAGGTCCAGGGCGTAGATCTCCCTCTGGACGCGGTCGGCCAGCCCATGCAGGAACCTATCCCACTGCGCTTCCTCGTTCCAGCGACACTCGGCCGCCAGGGTCTTAAACTCAATGGCATAATCAGAAACCGATCGATCTTGCTGACGTAGATCTGATAAGACCCTGGCAGCCTCTCTCCCCGCGACCGCGCGGTCGAAAACTCTCCTCATCTCCGAGGAGAGCTCCTGGAACGAGGAACAGCATGGTTCTTGATTTTCCCACACCGCCGTCCCCCATAGTGCCGCTCTCCCAGTCAGTAGCGTCAGAACGAATGCCACCTTCGTCTCCTCTCTCTCGAATGTCCGTGGCTGGAGAGCAAAATGCATGCCGCATCGAGTCAAAAACGGCCGGCAAAAGTTAGGCTCACCAGAGTAAGGCTCAGGAGTCGGAAGGCGTGGTTCCGACTGGGAGGCGGACATCGGTGGTGTGGGAGGGACGGGCGGTGCGTCTGGCGCAGCGGGAGGTTGCAGCTGTTGAAAACGCTGGGTCAGCTCGGACACCTGCGTGACGAGAGCCTGAATCGCGTGCGCCGCATCCCCTTGATGACGGTCCTGAGCGTCCATCCTTTGAATACTTGCACGAACAAAGTCATCCATAGTTGCTGCGGCGCCACCTGCTGCTTCCATCAACTGGTCGGATTGTTCTGTCATGACTGAACAGACAGGAAACAGTTGCAGGTACTCAATAAGTGTTTAATATCTCGATAAGGTCAGAAACAGTACAGGCACAAATAAGGGCGGCGACTCAGGCTCGTGCAGGGACTATTCGATGGTCTGTGGTGCTCTGGTGCTGTGATAGTGCAGAATCCCGATCCCGGTGTTTGAGTGCGGTGAATCCAGTGACGAGGAACAAGACGGCGAGAAGACAAGGCAGGCGAACACAGACACGGCAAACTTCACGGGAACACAGACACGGCAACACAGGACCTCAACAAACAATCCGACACTGGAACAGAGAATGGTGTGAGTATATATAGGCAATGGGAATGAACAGCAGCTGTGAACAGTGATTGTGATGATGATGATCAGCTGGAGCGCTGACAGACACGTGAGCGGGACAACGCCCACTCACACATAAACACAACGACACGAGACAAGAAAGAAACAATGCATTCAACAACCGTGACACAGAGATTGTGATGTGCATATTGATAGGCTGTGCATTTGTAATATAAAAGCATTGTTTTTATCTCTCAACAGATGGCGACTTTTGCAGTGGTCGAGTTTGCAGATGATAATTCTGTAGAAATTATCCCAACCACTTGGTTGGAGGAAACGATCAAAGTATGCTTTTATTCACTAAACTTTAGACAAGCAATTCCCGCACACTATCGTAACTTGCAAAGAAGTATTCTTTATTCACACAACGTTTCGGTCACACGACCTTCATCAGGAGTATACAAATGTTCAAATTCATCTCTTTTAAGATAAACACATGACCAATTACCAAAGCTCCATCTGTAAACAATCAAGCTCATTAGGAGTATAAATTAACATCACATCATAAACAGTTACAAATTATGATAGTTACAACAATCAATAAAGATCCCACTGTAGGTTAACAAGATCATCTAATACACATGATCAACACGTCGTCATCAAACAGCATCAAATTGTTACAACAGTCAGACTCCATAACCACTCAAACTCATTGTGAATACATAGTAGGAACAACACATCATTCAAAACCATTACATCACTATAACATTACATTAAATGGTGCTTCATCGTTCATACCCATAGGAAATAAAGTTTGAAGGGTGTAAATCCAGAACAGTTCGCGTCTCTGTAGAAGTAATTCAATGTCTCCACCTCTAGGTGGCAAAGTTACTTTCTCAATCCCACAGAAACGTAAAGAGGTGACATCGTGATTCAAATTTAAAAAGTGTACCGCGACTGGATAATTCATATCTTTTCTTCTGATCGAACTCTTATGTTCACTAATTCTTTGTTTCAATTGACGTGACGTTTTTCCCACATAGCCTATACCACAAGGACAACGGATCAAGTACACAACATGAGTGGAAACACAAGTAATCACAGATTTGATGCTATATTTTTTACCAGTTCTAGGATGACAAAAAAATGATGTTTTGAAAGTATTATTACACTGAGCACAATTCCCACAACGATAATTGCCCTTCTGTATAGGACTAAGTAAACTCTGAGATGCACGAGGACTAACGCTCTGAAAACGAGCATGTACCAAGCTATCTTTTAAATTCCTGGCGCGTTTATATACAATCAAAGGAGGATGTCTAAAAATATCGTTCAACTCCGGATCAGAAGACAATAAATGCCAGTGTTTTTTAAAAATTGATTTTATCATGTAGGACTTAGGTGAATGTGTTGTAATACAAGCAAAAGAATACTTTCTTGTTTTCTTTGTCTTCTTTTTTAGCAATTCAGACCGTGTCTTTTTAAAAGCTGTATTGTATCCTTCTTCGACCCAATCCAAAGGATAACCTCTGTTCAAAAATTTATTTTTCATGATTTTCGATTTCTCAATAAAATCGGAATCAGAATAACAAATCCTCCTCAATCTATAGAACTGACTCTTAGGCAGTCCTTTTTTTTAAAAAGTCGGATGAAAACTGGTAGCAAGTAAAAGTGTGTTACGATCAGTCTCTTTTGTAAACAAAGTTGTAGTCAAACTGCCTTCGTTCTTCTGTACCCACATATCGAGGAAGTGTACTCTAGACGAATTAATTTCAGAAGTAAATTCTAAGTCGTCAACCAAGTTATTCAAATATGTCACAAATTCTCGAGCCTCATCGTGATCACCCAAAAAAATACAAAATATATCGTCAATGTATCTATACCACTTCATAATCTGTGAATAGAAAGGATTATTTTCTGTATTCAATACATAACTCTCCTCAAAAAAAACCATAAATAAATTGGCATAGTTAGGGGCAAAATTCGAGCCCATTGCTGTCCCACTTATCTGGAGAAAAAAATCCATATCGAAACTAAAATAATTATATTTCAAAAGGTACGAAGCCATCTCGACGATAAAGTCTGATGGTGGATTAGAGTCCTCGCGTAACGAAAGATAATGTCTAAGTGCAATACGTTTATTAAACGTATATACGTTTTACGTTTCTGTGGGATTGAGAAAGTAACTTTGCCACCTAGAGGTGGAGACATTGAATTACTTCTACAGAGACGCGAACTGTTCTGGATTTACACCCTTCAAACTTTATTTCCTATGGGTATGAACGATGAAGCACCATTTAATGTAATGTTATAGTGATGTAATGGTTTTGAATGATGTGTTGTTCCTACTATGAATTCACAATGAGATTGAGTGGTTATGGAGTCTGACTGTTGTAACAATTTGATGCTGTTTGATGACGACGTGTTGATCATGTGTATTAGATGATCTTGTTAACCTACAGTGGGATCTTTATTGATTGTTGTAACTATCATAATTTGTAACTGTTTATGATGTGATGTTAATTTTATACTCCTAATGAGCTTGATTGTTTACAGATGGAGCTTTGGTAATTGGTCATGTGTTTATCTTAAAAGAGATGAATTTGAACATTTGTATACTCCTGATGAAGGTCGTGTGACCGAAACGTTGTGTGAATAAAGAATACTTCTTTGCAAGTTACGATAGTGTGCGGGAATTGCTTGTCTGTTGAAACGATCCACCTGGTTGGTCTCATTAATCCTACGCACCTATCAATTGCAGGTGTGCGATGGAGTTTGTTCACTAATTCACTAAACTTTAAAATAACATTCCACTTACACTCGTTTATTTATTAATTTATTTTCATTCATTTTAAATAGGGAATATACTGTTTCTGGACCTACACGAACTCAAGGCAGTTGGTAAAAAACAATGCGATTCCTGACAAGCAAAAGTGGAGGCGGTACTTGCTGAAAAAAATTTGGTTAAGAACAGGTATAGTGATACTATTTCAAGATTTAAGTTTGCTGCCTGACTAATGAAGGTGATGTTAAAACCTTTTCTGATTACTTGCCAAAATTTCTAAATGCCATCTTCCAGCCAACATTTTGTATGTGGGCCCATGTGGGTTTGAAATGGGCTGAATGGATTGTCCACAGGTTCCATAATGGATCATATAGTATGGCGCTTTTAAACAGGTGGGCCCCAACTGGGCCCATCTTGGTCCCAGTTTTAGTTTTTTTGTGGGTACTACAAGGATACTACATGGGCTGAAATACAGGCTGTAAGTGGGTTTGTCCATGAGTTCCATGTTGGCCCCAGCAACTTACTCATTTAGGTTTTATGCAGGATTTCACAGGGCTTTAAGTGGGGCCCAACTAGGAATCATATGCATGTGGCCCAACTAGGGATCATCTGGGTTCCATCTAAATGAGTAGCAACACCAATCCGTGTATCATTCGTTCAGTCGTTTTTTTATTTAATATTGAAAGTAGAAAAATGTTCCTTTTTCGATTTTTCATTTTTTCCATGAAAACGAAAAACAAGAATTCAGCTTGATTTTTCGTTTTTCGTTCTGAGGTAGAAAAATGAATAAACAGCTTGAATATTCGATTTCTACACGTAGGCGGGAATGAAACGCCCCTTTCCTCTGATTTGTCAGCCGAAGATCAAACTGTCCCGTCATCAGTTATTCATCAGTTCTGCACTGAGTCCTCCGTTGTGCGGATTCTTAATGCGTTTATTGCAACTACATTTCATCTTTTTTTTTATTTTAAGCCATGCTTTGTGTTCTTTGTGAAGAATTTTCGGAGCCTGATGAAGTCTGTATAAATAGGCTATGTGTTTAATACTACAAAATATGGCCGATGTTACAGTTACTGCACTTGCCGCCCAGAACAAAAGAGAACATGCCTATTTAAAGTTATATACCTAATTGTTAAAATACATACTTTTAACCTGTATTAAACCTGTAAATAAATTGGGGACAGTTAGAAGAAGCAGCAACTATACATTTATCACAGCTTACACTGCAGACCGTCTGTCCTCCTCCATCTCTTGTCCCAGACTATTTTGAGAGTTCCCTCTCAGTTTCTTGCCAGTTGATCTTTGCAGTCTTCTTAAGAGTCTCTGCAAAACAAATTAGGTTTTTTTTAGAGATTATGATTTTAGAGAAATCAAGTTACTTACACATGTCACAATACCTTATGAAAGAATAAAAACTTTTACTCAGGATAAAAAACAAAAACAGCATTAAACTTCAATAGGAATGGTGTTGGAAGGGCATTTAGAAAATCAATAGAGAATTACTGTTTATTTATTCAGACTATTCCGATTTAATTTTGTATTAATAAAACCAGTTTATAAAGTATGCATAGGCGATGTGTTTAAAAGCATCAATTCATTCATTGATAACCATTTTAAAAAATCAATAAACAACAATAATAATACATTATTTGTCTCAAGACTTTTTTGTCATTTTAATATTAGGTAGTTTCTCACAATCAGACTCTCAGTCTATGATAGCCCTGCTGGAAAAACCAGCATAGACCAGCATAGCTGGTCATACCAGCTAGACCAGCATATGTTGTGTTTTGGTGCTGGTATGCTGGTGACCAGCATGGGATGCTGGTATGCTGGTGTGACCAGCCTGGGATGCTGGTGTGACCAGCATGGGATGCTGGTGTGCTGGTGTGACCAGCATGGGATGCTGGTGTGCTGGTGTTGTGACCAGCATGGGATGCTGGTGTGCTGGTGTGCTTGCTGTATGCATTAATTAAATGCATCCCATGCTGGTCACACCAGCACCAACATTGGATGCTGGTTACACACATTGGAAACTATGCTGGTAAACAGTAATAGATGTTAAGGATGGTAGCCTGTTCACCAGGGTGGAATGCAGGACAGCTACATTGAATTTTGGTATGATGAAAATCATGAAAATACAAGCTTACATTAATACATGTAACAAGTTCATTTAATAATAACAAATAAACATTAATACGTTAATACAATAATAACAATTATTTAACAAAAAACAACACTCTTCTGGCTCAACAAGCAAATTACAATAAAACGCATTAACAACAATTGATCTTAATTAAGTGCTCACTATGGGGTTCTAAAAATGAGTCGACTGCTTTGTGCTTTGTACTACACATTTGTCCTTGTCAACAGTAACCTGCTAACAGTTGCCTACTTTTTCAGATAAATTAGTATAAGTTGATGTGTTTGCTCTCCGTTTATGTCGTTTTGTTCTGTCATCCTTACTGTATTGATCCTACTTTTTCAGGTAAATTACTAAATGTTGATGTGTATGTTCTTTGTTTATGTCGATTTGTTCTGTCGTCCTCAGTGTCATCTTAACTGTCGTCTTGTTCTGTCATCTTAACTGTTGTCTCTTTCTGTCGTCTTGTTCTGTCGTCTTAACTGTTGTCTCGTTCTGTCGTCTTGTTCTGTTGTCTTGTTCTGTCGTCTCTTTCTGTCGTCTCTTTCTGTCGTCTTGTTCTGTCGTCTCGTTCTGTCGTCTTGTTCTGTCGTCTCGTTCTGTCATCTCTTCTGTCGTCTTGTTCTGTCGTCTTGTTCTGTCGTCTCTTTCTGTCGTCTTGTTCTGTCGTCTTGTTCTGTCGTCTTAACTGTTGTCTCGTTCTGTCGTCTCGTTCTGTCGTCTTGTTCTGTCGTCTTGTTCTGTCGTCTCTTTCTGTCGTCTTGTTCTGTCGTCTTGTTCTGTTGTCTCTTTCTGTCGTCTTGTTCTGTCGTCTTGTTCTGTCATCTCTTTATGTCGTCTTGTTCTGTCGTCTTGTTCTGTCGTCTCTTTCTGTCGTCTTGTTCTGTCGTCTTGTTCTGTCGTCTCTTTCTGTCGTCTTGTTCTGTCGTCTTGTTCTGTCGTCTCTTTCTGTCGTCTTGTTCTGTCGTCTTGTTCTGTCATCTCTTTCTGTCGTCTTGTTCTGTCGTCTTGTTCTGTCGTCTCTTTCTGTCGTCTTGTTCTGTCGTCTTGTACTGTCGTCTTGTTCTGTCGTCTCGTTCTGTCGTCTCTTTCTGTCGTCTTGTTCTGTCGTCTCTGTGTCGTCTCGTTCTGTCGTCTCTTTCTGTCGTCTTGTTCTGTCGTCTCGTTCTGTCGTCTTAACTGTTGTCTCGTTCTGTCGTCTCTTTCTGTCGTCTTGTTCTGTCGTCTCGTTCTGTCGTCTTAACTGTTGTCTCGTTCTGTCGTCTCGTTCTGTCGTCTTAACTGTTGTCTCGTTCTGTCGTCTCTTTCTGTCGTCTTGTTCTGTCGTCTCGTTCTGTCGTCTTAACTGTTGTCTCGTTCTGTCGTCTCTTTCTGTCGTCTTGTTCTGTCGTCTCGTTCTGTCGTCTTAACTGTTGTCTCGTTCTGTCGTCTCTTTCTGTCGTCTTGTTCTGTCGTCTCGTTCTGTCGTCTTGTTCTGTCGTCTCTTTCTGTCGTCTCGTTCTGTCGTCTTGTTCTGTCGTCTTAACTGTTGTCTCGTTCTGTCGTCTCGTTCTGTCGTCTCGTTCTGTCGTCTCTGTGTCGTCTCGTTCTGTCGTCTCTTTCTGTCGTCTTGTTCTGTCGTCTTGTTCTGTCGTCTTGTTCTGTCGTCTTGTTCTGTCGTCTTGTTCTGTCGTCTTAACTGTCGTCTTGTTCTGTCGTCTTGTTCTGTCGTCTCTTTCTGTCGTCTTGTTCTGTCGTCTTAACTGTTGTCTCTTTCTGTCGTCTCGTTCTGTCGTCTTGTTCTGTCGTCTCTGTGTCGTCTCGTTCTGTCGTCTCTTTCTGTCGTCTTGTTCTGTCGTCTTGTTCTGTCGTCTTGTTCTGTCGTCTTAACTGTTGTCTCGTTCTGTCGTCTCGTTCTGTCGTCTTGTTCTGTCGTCTCTGTGTCGTCTCGTTCTGTCGTCTCTTTCTGTCGTCTTGTTCTGTCGTCTCGTTCTGTCGTCTTAACTGTTGTCTCGTTCTGTCGTCTCTTTCTGTCGTCTTGTTCTGTCGTCTTGTTCTGTCGTCTTAACTGTTGTCTCGTTCTGTCGTCTCTTTCTGTCGTCTTGTTCTGTCGTCTTGTTCTGTCGTCTTAACTGTTGTCTCGTTCTGTCGTCTCTTTCTGTCGTCTTGTTCTGTCGTCTCGTTCTGTCGTCTTAACTGTTGTCTCGTTCTGTCAACAAGACGACAGAACAAGACGACAGAACAAGACGACAGAACGAGACAACAGTTAAGACGACAGACCAAGAGGACAGAACGAGAGGACAGAACGAGAGGACAGAACAAGACGACAGAACAAGACGACAGAAAGAGACGACAGAACAAGATGACAGAACAAGACGACAGAAAGAGACGACAGAAAGAGACGGCAGAAAGAGACGGCAGAAAGAGACGACAGAACGAGACGGCAGAAAGAGACGGCAGAAAGAGACGACAGAACGAGACGACAGAACGAGACGGCAGAACGAGACGGCAGAACGAGACGGCAGAAAGAGACGGCAGAAAGAGACGACAGAACGAGACGACAGAACGAGACGACAGAACGAGACGACAGAAAGAGACGACAGAACGAGACGACAGAACGAGACGACAGAACGAGACGACAGAACGAGACGACAGAAAGAGACGACAGAACAAGACGACAGAACGAGACGACAGAAAGAGACGACAGAAAGAGACGACAGAACGAGACAACAGTTAAGACGACAGAACAAGACGACAGAAAGAGACAACAGTTAAGATGACAGAACAAGACGACAGTTAAGATGACACTGAGGACAACAGAACAAATCGACATAAACAAAGAACATACACATCAACATTTAGTAATTTACCTGAAAAAGTAGGATCAATACAGTAAGGATGACAGAACAAAACGACATAAACGGAGAGCAAACACATCAACTTATACTAATTTATCTGAAAAAGTAGGCAACTGTTAGCAGGTTACTGTTGACAAGGACAAATGTGTAGTACAAAGCACAAAGCAGTCGACTCATTTTTGGCACAAATGGAACCCCATACTCACATTTTAAAGTTTTTTTTTTAGTCTGTTAATGTCCATTATTTTTTCTGTGATGAACCGTCCGGCCTTTATCCATCTGGCCTGCAACTCTGTCTCCTCCACATTCTTTCTGTCAAGCCACTCCTTGAAGCAGACTGAAAAGAAATGAACAGATAAATAGTGATGCTTGTGTCGCACCAGAACAAATAAAAATTTATTACTCCATAACCCAGTACTTGGCATGCCACAAAGACCTTGTGGCTACTGCTACCTTTTAATGTCTGAAGTTTCTGGGGGGTTAAAGGCTGCCTGCTGGTTTTGGTTGTGGGGCATTCCTTCCCTGTGAGACTTCTTTCCCCCAGAGTCTTAGTGCCCCAGATTGCCACTGCCAACTCCTTGACAAATAAGGAATCCTGTGTGCTGTTTTGAATCCTTGACCAGGCCTCTCTGCGCACTCGAACATCTCCCCCCAAGTGAATCTGACAAAATTAAAAACAAAAATAATCAAGGTACTAGATTGTACAAATGCATACAAAATTTATTAAAACTTAAAGTATACTGTAGTTGGGGGTTCTTAATCCATGCACACAGATGAAGAGCCTTACGAAAAATGTTTATTCAAGTGTTCCATTAGTATACTTCTTTTAAACTAAAAATAAGAAAGTATACTTTCAGTCTACATGTTATATACTTCTCAAAAATATACTTAAACATTACTTAAAGGAACCGTATGTAAGAAATGTATTTCAATTAATCATAAAATGGCCCTGATATGTCACTAGACATTAAGAAATCATGTTGACCATTCCTTTGAAAGATGGAGACGGCTGAAAACGGAGAAGAATTTGAAGACAGATGCCAACGTTGCAGCCTATCTGGCAACCTTGAGTCAGGGGGAGGGGGAGGGGATACACCGCTCTACAGTAATTTGAAAGTGATTGCAGTACCAGTTTTGGCCACAATCTTACATACGGTTCCTTTAAGTATACTTTATAAAATGAACTTAAAGTATACTTCTTTTTCGTAAGGGGAGGGCAATACTGTACCTCATCTCCTTTTGAAGACACAGATGGTTCCACCAAACAGTCAGACTCTGCAACATATACAAAATAATGTCAATGTACTCAATATACATATTTACCCTCTTGCATCAGGGCCTATAGTTTGGTAAATATGGACCATGATAGATTTCAGATATCTGTGACTGTGAGTAATATATTTGTTATATATACACATGTATATCCTTACTTTGTAAGGTCTCCTTTGGGCTTCGGGCTCCAGGGTCTTTGACAGTTAGAAAGAAAACAAACATATCACAAATATGACAGATGATGGAAAACATGACAACAAAAAATATACTTATAAACCCTCAAAGATCACAGCTGAAGTACTCCAATAACTTATAGTCTTCCCCAATCCCAATGCTATTCCTTTAATTTGTATCTTATTAGCTGGTTTAAATGATGATTGGGGGGGGGGGGGGGGGGGGGGGGGCTGTCCTCTTTACCACTGCACTTTGCTGTTGATGAGGATTTCAGTGCCTTCAGCAATTGTTGCTGCAATTGCATGTTTAGAGAACGTAGTTCTTTATTCTCTGCCTCAATTTCTGCTCTGAGTTTCTCCTGCTCCTCTAACCTATAATAGACGGACATAGTGTATGTCATGATTAGCTGACATTATAAGAAAGAAAAAAAATATATATATTTTAATATATTAGGTGTTATCTAGCTACTTATAGTATATCCACCTAGTTCTGCTATGGTGCTCTGACAAGCAGGTTAAATCAAACATTGGGCTAAAGATCAATTCTCTTGTCAGAACACATTAAGGTTATTCAAAAATCACTTACTTGTTTGTAGTTTCCTGTAGTTGCAGAGACATATTGTTTATTTTTTTTAGGTAGAGATGTTGCTTCTTTTTTGCCTCCTCAAAAAGTTTTTCTGGTACAACCCCACCATCATCATCATCATCATCCTCTTCTGACAATGAGTCAGACAGGGTTTGAGCTCTCATTATCTTGCTTGGAGTTGGGCAGAGTGGAGACTGTTTTCTTCTCATTTTTCTCTCTTTTAGCAAGGTTAAGAGATTATTTTGTTTGGCCTCTTCTGCAGCTTTTTTCTGATTTGTCTATAAACATGGATAAAAGCATAATTAGGAAAAAGCATCACAGTGTATTGCAAGACTCCCACACATCCAAACAAAACAAACAAAGCATTGTAAAAGCAATTACCCTATATGATTATTGAATAGATTAATGATTGGAGCCTAATATTATCACCTGATAATGGTGATAATTTGATAACCTGTATGTGGTCAGAGACACAAAAATACATTGCAGTACATACATGGTTTATGGAGTACATCCCCCCCCCCCCCCCCCCATAGTTATATTTTCACTATAACTTGCATTCTGTAGTTACATTCAAGTGCCACAAGATGGCACTAGCTGTAATTACAGTTGGCAATAGCTGTAATTACAGTTAACAGGAAAAACGATAGCAGATCAGCAGCAGCCAATAACATTAATTTACCAATTTTACACAACTAAAAAGTTAGCTAACATAGGAACTATAACAGCAATATCAACTTTACATTTATTGCTTTGGCTTCCTCTGCCTCGGAGCGCGACCGTGGAGGCGTGGTCTCCTTCAGGAGTCTCACACGGACCCGCTTACCCTTGGCCAGTTCCTCCTCGATCTCTTCTCTGGACTCTGGAATGTTAATAACACTGAATGTAAGTACTTGAAAGCACCTGCTATAACGTTATACTCTGTCATGCAATACTAACACCGGTAGCATTGCGTCCTCTGTCCTAAGCGCTTACTAGCTTTGCTAGCGCGTTAGCCAAAACTCGTATCCCAGTTAATAGACGTACTACTAACGTTAGTAAGTTATTAAAGTTAAAGTATTTCCAAGTTGGACATTTATGTTATTTATGAACTATTGGAGATAACGTTATAACGACTCACCCTTTAGGAACAATATTTGTCCCTTGAAAAACTTCTCTTGCCAGCGCACCCAGTAAGTTTTAGTGAGGTCACTAACGTTAAGGTCAAAGTCCTTAATGTAGGATATGGGGACGATTTCTTTACACCCGTCCTCTATATATTTCACATAGGCGAACATATTTTCTATTCTGTTGTATAGTTAGGTAGATTTAAGTAGATTTGTTGAGTGAAGTTGTCTGTAAAATCCTTGGCAAGACTCAATGAACTTGTATTTTATTATTTTTATGGTTGAACGTCACTTTGGAATAACCATACCTATATTTTTCCAAACATACTTCAAGATACATTTGGATTTGTGGGTTACGAAAGGTGGATGGTTGACAACTAAAGTGATATTTGACAGATTGTATACAAGGCCTACTCAAGCTGGTCCAGCCTGGTTTTACAAATCAAGCTCTGAAAACATCAAAATGCCAAGAAAATGTGAGGACGACTCTGTGTCATTGCCTATGGTCCAGGAGATGCTTGAACAACTAAAGACTTATTTTAAAGAACTTCTTGATCAACAAGAGAAGAGTTTTAAATCATGTGTTCAAGTGATTGTGGACTCTATGTGTGTTCGCATGGACAACCTTTTCAAAGATGTCCAAAGTGTGACTAAAGACATTCAGGACCTGAAAACAAGTCTCCAGTTTTCTCAGGCTGAAGTAGATGAGATCAAAGCTAAATCAAGCAAGATGGCAGAAAAACATCAAGCCATTGCAGAAAGTTTTGGTGAATACCAAGCTTCTTTAAACAGCTTAATGGGTAAACTGGATTACATGGATAACATATCAAGAAAAAAGAACATTGTGATCGATGGAGTTCCTGATGTAAAGTCTGAAACATGGATTGAAGCTGAAGCAAAAGTAAAGAAACTTTTTCTGGAGCATCTTAAAATAGAACCCAAGCATATTGAATTTGAAAGAGGACATCGAATTGGGAAATATGATTCTACTGGACGACCAAGATCTATTCTGATCGAACTTCTTCGGTACAAGGACAAACAAGAAATACTGAAGAGAGCAAAGTCCCTAAAAGGCACAAACATCTATATCAATGAGGACTACTCTGACAAGGTCCGCATGAAGCGAAAGGAACTGCTTCCTAAACTTAGAGAAGAGAGGAAAAAGGGGAACATCGCCTTCCTAAAGTATGACCAACTGATTGTACATCCTCCTCGATCCAGTTAAAATGCCTTACATGTAAAGGTATTTAACTGTTGCCTTTTGTTTGGTTTTTAACTCTTTATGTCATTTTCACACAGTTTCTCTGCAAGTAATTTGGTCTTTAATCCAGATGATATTGATGATGATAGATCATATAATGACCTGGTTGACCCAGATAAAAATAGTTTAAATTTAAGGTCAAGTGATGCATGTCATTATTATAATGAAGTTGAATTTAATGCATTGTCCAAAAGTAAATCAAATTATAATCAGGGCATGTTTTCTGCTTTTCACTTGAATATCCGTAGTCTACCTAAGAATTTTGACTTATTTATACAGTTTCTATCAACTTTAGAACATCAGTTTTCTGTGCTTGCTCTGACGGAAACGTGGCTGAATGAGGACATCAGACAATTTTACTCCTTACCTCAATACAATGCAGTACATTTTTGTAGAACTAATAGAAAAGGTGGTGGAGTTTCTCTTTTTATTCATGACGATTTTGAATTCTTTGAAAGAAAAGATCTGAGTATTCGTTTTTCTGAAACTGATGCAGAAGCAGTTTTTATAGAAATTCCAAATTGTGGCTGTTTTGGGGGTCAAACTGTAATTATTGGTTGCATTTATCGACCACCTGATAATGATATTGACATTTTTAATGAGGCTTTGTCCTCTATGCTGGAGATTATAAGTGTTAAGAATAGGCCTTGCATTCTTCTTGGAGATTTCAACATTGATCTTTTGAAACATGAATCTAATTCCTCCATTGAGTTCTTAAATACAATTTATTCTTATTATTTCTATCCACTTATTGATAAACCAACAAGGATAACATGTTCATCGGCAACCTTAATTGATAATATACTAACTAATCATTTTGTAAATTCAATTACATCAGGTGTAATGCTCACTGATATTTCAGATCATCTCCCTGTATTTCTGCTTTTTACAAATTCTCAGCAAAAAAAGCCAACCTATAGTATGAAACATCGTAGACTTACTTCTAAATATGTTGAGTCTTTTAAAAGGTCACTGGCTGAGATATCATGGAATCATGTCTTCGGACATCAGGATGCCGAAACAGCTTATCAGACATTTATGAATATATTTTTATCTTTGTTTAATAAATGTTTTCCATTGGTACAAAGTAGAAGTAAAAACAGGAATATTTCTAAGCCATGGTTTACACCTGCATTAAGAAAATCTTCCATTACTAAAAATAAGTTGTATAAAAAATCTCTCATTAGCCCCACACCGTTAAATACTGCGTACTATAAAAAATATAAAAACAAATTCAGCAAAGCTCTAAAAGGTGCCAAGAAAAAATATTTTTCTGAAAAGTTAGGAAATTCATGTGAAAATATAAAAAAGACCTGGAATGTTATAAATGAATTATTAAATAAAAAACAAACAACTCGAGGAATTCCATCTCAGTTATCCGATGGTATCAAGAATTATCAAAATTCCATCGATATAGCAAATGGTTTCAATGATTTCTTTGTGAATGTTGGTCCTTCACTGGCAAAAAACATTGTGAATACAGGAAAATTTACTTCACAAATTTTTGATTTGCCTCATCCTTGTTTAAATGAATTTGATCCTCCAACTCCTAATGAAGTACTTGAAATCATATTAAAGATGAAGGACACAGCTCCAGGACATGATGAAATTAGAGCTAGTCTCATAAAGAAAGTAGCTTCCGCTATTATTGAGCCTGTAACTTATGTTCTCTCTTTGTCACTCAAAACAGGCGTTGTACCAAGAGATCTCAAATTAGCTAAAGTAACTCCCTTGTTTAAGTCTGGGAATTCACATTTATTTAACAATTATCGACCTATTTCAGTTCTACCTTTGTTTTCTAAAATACTGGAAAAATTAGTTTATAAAAGGATATTAAAACACTTGACAGAAAATTTGATCTTATATGATCACCAGTATGGCTTCAGAGAGAACATGTCTACAGAAATGGCTCTTTTACAGTTTGTCGATAAAATCACAAAAAATTTGCATGAAAAAAATAACACTATTGGTATATTTTTAGACTTGTCGAAAGCATTCGACACAGTAAATCATAATATTCTTTTAGCAAAATTAGAAAATTATGGTATTAAACATATAGCCTTAAATTGGGTACAAAACTATTTGGAAGAGAGAGAGCAATTTGTTTATGTTAACAATCTGAGCTCAAGTAGGGGAAAACTTTTATGTGGGGTACCGCAGGGGTCCATTTTGGGACCTCTATTATTTCTAATTTATATCAATGATTTAAGAGTTGTTTGTAAAAATGTTATGCCACTCATGTTTGCAGACGATACATGTCTTTTATTATCTCATTCTAACATTGATACATTGATAAGAGAAACAAATGAAGAATTACAAAATATTTCTGAATGGTTTAAAGTAAATCAACTCTCTCTTAATATAGAAAAAACTAACTTTATGATTTTTAGCACAAAAAACAAAGGAGACTGTCAGGACATAGAGGTATCAATTGATGGTTTAAAAATTAGCCAAGTGAACCAAATAAAATTTTTAGGTGTTATTGTTGACCAAAAATTAACCTGGAAATATCATATTCAACATGTTTGTAGAAAAATAATGAAATCTGTTGGTATACTGAGTAGAGTTCGCTCTTTAATTGATATTTCATGTATGAAAACATTATATTACAGTTTAATCTATCCCCACATTCTGTACTGTAATATTGTTTGGGGTGCAACATGCCAAACATATCAAAATAAGATTTTATTAATACAAAAGAAATTCTTAAGAATTATGAGTAATTCAAATAGATTGTCATCATCTGCTCCGCTTTTCATAAAATATAACATTTTGACAATATTTAATGTTAACATCTATTGCATAAATATCTTTATGTACAAGTATGTGAATATGATAAATATTATGCCCAGAGCTTTTAATAACTTTTTCATGTATTCTTCGGATGTTCATGCCTATTCCACAAGGCGCTGTAAAGACTTTTATGTTCCTTTTTGTAGAACTACAGCCAATCAATCTACACTGAAATACAGAGGGCCTTCCCTCTGGAATCATTTAGATCCCATTTTAAAGACTAAAACCACTCTAAACTCTTTCAAAAGAGAGCTGAAACTAATGTTAACATGTAAATAAGTTTATTTTGTTAATTTGTTATATTGAAATGATTGATGTATTGATTGTATTGTCTTGTTTTGATCATGTAATTTTATGTCCATTTAATGTGATTTTGGGGAGGTGGTTTTATAAGACCTCATGGTCTTCTCACTCTCTCCCGCACAGTATTTTCGTTTTCTTCTTTTATGGATTTGTAAAGTTGTATTTTAAATGTTATATGTGCAAATAAACCTTCAACCTTCAAAAATGACAAGTAACGGTTACCTCACGAGCGAATTTAACTCTAACGGCGGGAAGCGCGAGATGCACTGTTGCCTTGGTTACAGACTACAGTCATATACTGTAGTGTATAGTGTGTCTTAGCTCCCACTATAGAATGATAAAGTTAAAGGGTTTATTAAACACGTCTGTATAACACAGCACAGTTCCACAATGATTATAATGTTGAATCAACAACTCTCTAAAGCAGTTTCAACAATAGCAGTACAAAGCAGTCTTATAATCTTCATGGAGTAGGATTTATTACAGAACTGTTGAATTGAGGCTGCATCAGTTGTACAAAATAATCTGGCAACTAAGTGTGTCACACTTTTTAGTGCAATAATCCTAGTCATCTAGTTGGCAAATTGCTGGTAAACTAAAAAGCTCAATTAATACAGACAGACAAAGGATTAGAAAACATTTCCAACAATGTTACCTGATAAATATGATTTATTAATACCCTTATTTTAGTTACGTAATTACTTTGTAAATTCAACATCCTATTCATGAATATGTCTGATAATTATTATGTCCTTTTTTAATTTTAGAATGTCAAAACGCAAGTACAAATTGTACTTAGAGCCTAAGAGCAGAGTTACATTTCCCTGTGCAAGACTGAAAAGAGGACATTTGGATGTAAGTCAGTTCATGAGAAATATGTTGTAATCCTGGGTATCAATATTATATAATTATATTGTATTCAAAGAATGTATGACTTCAGTCTTACCTGAAGATGTTCTTTTAAATGTGGCAGATGGTTCAGGAGATGCAGATGTTGAGGTGAGAGAGTAATTTTTATTTTTTTTATTAAAAATACATAATTTCCCATTAGGCTTTACTACATTGAGTACAGTTTTTTTTACTCTGTGCTTGTGCCATCTCTTCATGATCCTGTGCAGACCATGTCTCCTTCTGGCGATATTCAGCTGGATCCAGATGACACGGCCAACATGGTGAGCTCTTCTACCAACCACACCTGCAGGCTTGTGGCATATTGTTTTTTGAAATTGTTGTCTAAAAGTTACTCCTGGTTGTTCAGGTTTTGGCTTTCACCGGTGACCACATAGATCAAGGGGACAGAATCAATCCACACCTGAGCACTGCAGATGTTGAGGTGAGAGCAAGGTCGCCCATAAGGTCCTGTGTCATAATGAAACACCCCCTTCAATTGTATTAATAAATGACAATTTTTTACTTATTTCATCTATTAGGCTAACTCTCACTTGTTCCTACTCACTCATTACATGGCACACTTATTTATTTATTTTTTTTTGGGGGGGGGGGGGGGGGGCAAAATTGTTGCTGCATACCCTTCTGACACTGGGTAGTTGCGCCCCTGAGTCTGGGTGAGAGATGGATCTACTTTTTAAATTAGTGAAAGACATAATTGGGCTTTACTACATTTAGTACTGTTCTTCTTGATCCTGTGCAGACAATGTCTCCATCTGGCGATCTTCATCTTCAGCTGGATCCGTGGATGACACGGCCAACATGGTGAGCTCTTCTACCAACCACACCTTACAGGCTCTTTGCATGTTGTTGTTGTTGTTGTTGTTGTTGAAATTGTTGTCTAAAAGTAGGGCTGGGTATCGTTTAAAGAAATTCGATACTGATACCTTGACTTCGATACCGGTTCCTGAACGGTACTTTTTCCGATACCAATTTTACGAAAGAAAAAAAAATCCATTTTAACAACATTACCTTAAAAAAATGAAAAGTGAACAGAGATTATGTAAGGGTTAATGCCTGACGAGGTGTCCATTGTCAGGTATTAATGGACGACGGCGAGGCGTGAACCGTACGACGCGCAGCGTACTTCCGCCGAAGTCCACTTATACCATGGTTACTTGCCAAATAACACATTTTTAAAACATTAGTTTATATTTTAATTAGTTTTACAATCGAAATCTAAAGTTTTTACAAACAATAACTTGGTTTCCCTGGTTACGCCTGACAGTTTATTCACTAGGTGTCCTCTATCACTTTTTAATGGACACCCTGCAGCCAGTCAGAATCGAGTATTCACCCAGACCATGGTATAAGCACTGAATTAGAGACGGTAAAAATGAGTGGGTCACGCCCGAAAACCGCAACAGGCCAATCGTGGCTTAGCAACCGTATTTAGGCGAAGGGTCAATTCCGAGTCCTTATAGCAGCAGGAATAAAAAGCGATTCTTAAACTGGATTGTTATGGTGGAAAAAAGACATGTAGTGTCTCCTAGACTGTATCCTGCTTTTATGAGCCTTCATTTTAAAACACCCATTTGCTGTTTGGTGCATGTTTTGTTGAATTATTTTTTCAAATGTTTCTTTGTGCTTTCAGGTACTGCCTCTTGCTGCCAACCACGGAGAAAATGAAAGTGAAGTTAGACCAGGTTCAAGCTGCGCAAATCTTGAGGTCAGGGCACAACCCGTTCTGTGACAGCAGTCAGTAGGGCTGTACAATATGACCAAAATGTCATATCCTATTTCATACCCCGATAACGATACATATCCCGATAACAGGGCTCTACGGTAACTTTTTTTTTATTAGGAGCACTTGTGCTCCTAATTAAAAAAATCTAGGAGCACAGTCCAAAATTTAATAGCACAGATAATTGAACGTTTTTCAATGACACAATATTACTGTGCCACATATAACATGCACAAGTATGGAGAGCATGAGAAAAGAGAATTCAGAAACATAGCATCTTACAGAAGTTTATGTGATGAAGTTGGGGTCGGCGTGACTGAGACTCATGCTTTTATTACTCAAAACAATAATAAACAAAAGGCGCGCACACAGCGCTTGCACCGTAGCCTCGCTACAGCATTAAAGGACAATTCCAGTGAAAAATGAACCTAGGGGTAATTAACACATGGTTACCGAGTCGATCGTTCCCTGAGATGCGTTTTCATGATAATCGAATATAAAGTGTTTTATCTTTAAAAACAGATAAGCCTTGTTAGTGGTAATAACTAGCGATTTACTTTTACTTACTCTGTGCCCCATATACTATTGTTAAGAGCTAATCTGTTTTTAAAGATAAAACACTTTATATTCGATTATCATGAAAACGCATCTCAGGGAACGATCGACTCGGTAACCATGTGTTAATTACCCCTAGGTTCATTTTTCACTGGAATTGTCCTTTAACAACACTTTTTTCACTTTCTCCGATCACTCTCTCCACCTCCAACGTACGAGTCCTAGTCCTCCTCTCTCTCTCGTCTCTGAGTCGACAGCGGCTTATATCCCGTCTCTCCACGCCAATTACTGCAATAAGACACAGGTGTTTGTCATTTGCACTTGACCTACTTACATACCGCTTGTCTCCTTTCTCTCTCTCCCATTATAGACCGCGCTGAACCACGCCCCCCTCGCCACAGTTTACCTTTACCTACCTTCCTCAATTAATAAAATATCATGAGTTACCGTTGGAATTTCTGTAACTCATGATATTTATTTGCATCATAAAGGTTTATGGAATAAAGAATAAGTTAACGCTATAGTTTAACTGCTTAGTAAGGTCATCACTCTTCCAGTGACAAACATGGCATTAGCTAGATTTGTGGGTAATCTAATTTAGCAAATGTAAGCAATGTTAAAGAGTATTTAGAAGCGACGAATTAGGGAGAACCATTGTCATTAATTGGCTGTTATAATATAGATATTAATAAAAATGATGTTTATTCAGCCAGCGCACATACCTGTATTTACATCCTGTTTTCGGTTGAAGTCCAAAGTAGTCGATTGCCGAGTTCATGCGGGTGATCATAGGTAACTAAACCTATGTGCTTGAACTCGACAATCGACTACTTTGGACTTCGACCGAAAACAGGATGTAAATACAGGTATTTGCGCTGACTTAAATAACATCATTTTTATTCATATCTTTCACATCTACTGCAGTCAGATTCACCCGTGTTCACTCTGAAGGAATCACTCACATTGGCTGTGCACTTGTAATGACACATCAAGGATGTTAAGAGGCTAAAAGCAGGTTTAAATATTGCCCCATTGAAGTCAACAGGGTGCAAATTTTAAAAAGAGGATAACACGGTGTAGGCAACACAGATTTTTGTCGTTGTTCTCTGTATTGACAGCACTCCAAATGTACAAAAAAATGAGCTCTATGTTAAAATTGACCGGAGTTCTCCTTTAATCGGTTGGGCTCTACGTCAAACGCCATATACCGTCATATCGCACAGCCCTACTGGTCAGTCATACATTTCTTAGTTTACTGTCATTGTATGCAGACACATGCACTCAGGAATGTTTTTTTTTTTTTTTACATTTTTTGTAGATGTCTTCATCTGGTCGCTTTCTGCTTACATCTGAGCTGCAACCAAGTGACATGGCCCAGCAGTTTAGTTGTGATTCATCATCAGAAGGCAGTGTTTCTGAAGTTGATTCGGAAATTCCAGATATTCCAGAAGATGATCCATTCAGACAGATAGGTTTTGATACAGACATGGATTCAGTACTAATGTCAGCAGGTACAACGACAAAGGCTGAGGCACTGCTCATGGTGATGAGTCATGCAGCAAGACATAATATAACAGGGACACAACTTCATGACTTATTACAGCTCATAAATACTCTGTTTGGCAAAGAGGTGTTACCCAGATCAAAATATTTGTTCAATAAGGTCTTTAAAAACAACTCCGACATTGTGGAGTTCCACTTCTACTGCAAAACCTGTAAAGTATACATTGGCACAAAAGAAGACATACAAGACAAAAACATTGCACAGTGTGCAATCTGTAGTGCTTCAATTGAAATCAGTTCCTTGAACAGTGCAAGCTTTTTTATCAACATACCAATTGCACCTCAAATCCAGACACTGCTTGAAAATCCTCAGATTCAAAACAGCATGAGCTACAGACACCAAAGGCCACATAATGAGCATGTTATCTCGGGCATATACGATGGTGAAATGTATCGAAACTTGTCAAGACCTGGTGGAATTCTGTCAGATCCAGACAATTTGTCGTATAATTTCAATTCTGATGGCTCGCCTGTGTACAAGTCTTCCAGATTTTCTATATGGCCCATACACCTGCATTTAAACGAGCTCCCTCCCAAAATGAGATTTCAGAATGTAGTGCTTGCAGGTCTTTGGTTTGGTACTCAAGAGCCAGTTATGTCTATTTTTCTCAGACCCTTTGTTGATCAGGCCAAAACACTGGCATCCAGAGGTGTGTCTTGGAGAAAAAATGGAACATGTGTGTACAGCAAAATTGTTGGGTTATGTTGTTGTGTAGACTCAAAGGCAAGACCAGCCATGCAAAACACCACACAGTTTAATGGGTACTTTGGTTGTGGCTTCTGTTTACATCCTGGTACTCTAGTAGAGAAACAGGTGAAGTACACTGTGACTGACACAGAATATCCTGACAGAGAAGCGAAGAAAATGCTGGCAGATATGGAGCAAGCAGTAGCACAAAACAGAAGTGTCAGAGGAGTGAAAGGTCCATCACCACTCATAAACATGCCCTATTTTGATATAGTGTGGGGCTTTGTTCCAGACTATATGCATGCTGTCTTACTGGGTGTCATTAGACAGCTCACAGAGCTTCTTTTGAACAACAGTGATCAACCCTATTACACTGGGAGTCCCAACACTATGAGGGTGCTAGAAAACAGGATCAAGGACATAAAGCCACTACACCTGATAACACGACTACCCAGACCCCTTGCAGAATGCAAGTACTGGAAAGCCTCAGAGTGGCGAGCATGGCTCCTGTTTTACAGCTTGCCAGTCCTGAATGGTGTACTTCAACCACGTTATGTGAAGCACCTAGGCCTTCTGGTATCAGCAGTATTTCTACTTCTGAATGAGAACATTACCTTCCAAGAAATCAACAAAGCAGATAACATGCTTTTTGAGTTTGTGGCAAGGTTTCAGTTGCTGTATGGGGAGGCATCTATGACATTTAATGTACACCTGCTAACTCACCTTGCAAAATCAGTGAAATTGTGGGGGCCACTCTGGGCACACTCAGCATTTGTGTTTGAAAATGCAAATGGTGGTCTGTTGAAACTGGTGCATGGAACAAAGTGTGTTGCTGTGTGTAGCTGAACAAATTCCTGTTGCACAGAGCAATACCACTCTTTACCACAAGGTATGCAGTTAGTGAGCAAGTTAAGGAGTTCTGTTTGGAAATGACAAATGACCGAAGAGTAAAGAGTTTCACAAAATGTCAAGACACAACTGTTCTGGATAGTGGCAGAGTGACAGAGACTACTGATGATGAAAAAAGAGCCTTCATTTCTGCACAGAAACATCCACCAGACGAAATGGTAGTGCACAGGAGAATGGTGCATAAAGGACTAGTTTATACCAGCAAAAGCTATAGCCTCAGTAAGAGACGCAGAGACTTTTTTGCAAAGATGAGTGATGGTGTTTATGGAGAAATCCAGAATATTGTATCCTTTCCTTCAGAAGGGGGTACAGAAATTGCTGTCCTTTTCAAAAAGCTCTATACAAATGCCTCCTTTCCTTTATCACAAGGTTATGGGTTTGTGTCACATATCCGACTTGTAAGTGGAAGCCTTTTTTCGCCAGTGTGTCTGATTTCAGTAGACCGGTTAGAGCAGAAATGCATGGTTTTGAAAACGGGTGATCAGACGTACATTTGTGACTTTCCAAATGCATATGAGAGAGACTAGTCTTAAAGGGGCTATATGCTTTTTTCTGAAATTTAAACTCGCGACTGACACCTGTGGCCAAAAAACGGAACTGCTCTTCCTTTCTGCTCGCTCTCGCAGCGCGCGCTCGTACGTGCACACTTCACAAGTCATCTGCTGCAAGGAGGTCAACATGATGTTTACTGAGGTAAGAACAGTCAAATACATATATTGTTTGAGATAAGTGTTCTCTTATCAAAACGTCAAACGTGCAGCTGACAAACTACAAAAAAAAAAATAATACATTAAATAAATAAATAAACCCATTTTGCCATTGGCCTACACGCTGATGAAGGGCACACAGCCCGAAACTTTCGTAGAATATTAAAAACACAAATCTGAGCACTGTCCTTGACCACTTATTATACACAAGTAGCTTACTATCACCAAGTTTGAAAGACACATATACATAATACTATTTAGCAATATTTATTGACTACATGTCTTATTACGTGAAATAAAATGCATCACACTTTACATCTTCATTTACCTCTTATTTTGTGCGAAGATATAGAAACAACAAACAATATAATGTAGCTTTACATGGCTATATAATAAATAATGCATCAGTTTTATATAGCGCTTTTCTAGACACCCAAAAAGACTTTACATTACTGATGCACTATTCATACTTATATATATATATATATATATATATATAATTCTAAATCTTACCTTGATGCATCATTTCTGTGAGCAATTGTGTACTTAGCTGAATGTCATACAGAAGATGAAATGAAACTTGGCTCTAATTACTACCCCTCCCTCCCTTCATAGGACAGTTCAGAGGAGATTGACCTTCCCATGGAGGACAGCACTGACGGGAGCAACAGCGACCATGTGGAGGGTGTAGGAAGGGGGAGTGCAAGAGGAAGAAGAGGGAGAGGGAGTGGAAGAGGGAGGGGAAGAGGGAGGGGAAGAGGGAGGGGAAGAGGCAGAGGTGCAAGGACAGGGAGAGCCAGGGGGAGAGGAGCGCGCGCTCTCAGTGCGGAGGACAGACAGCGGGTCGTTGAGCTTATTGCTGCCAGAAATGCTGAGATGCAGGTTTTTCATATTTTACATGTACAAAATAAACACCAAAATCAACTTGTGTGGTCCCAAAAATGTTGTGGTTCTATCTTCAGGGAAAATTACAGCAATTAACCACTGAGGAGAAAGATGAAGTCCTTCAGCTGGTTGTAGGTCGTCTGCCAGGTGTTTTCCTTGATGTAATGGCATTCAGACATGCAACACCAGGGCCAGCAATTCCAACCGGGGGTCAGCCAGTTTGGTGCACCTGCCACAACTGTAGATTAATGCCTACAGATGTGGAAAACAAGTGCTGTAGACAGACTCCAACAAATTGCATCAGCAGAACTGTTCACATGGACCTGTACTGTCTTGATGAGGGCATCTTGCGCTTGGCACGCCAGACGTGGAATGACATCCTTTCACTGCATGACAGCCAAGACCCTGGGGCAGATAACAGGGAATATCGATACTCTGCCTACCGTCAGTTCACTGTGTGGCAACATGGACGTCTGGGTGGAGGTAATAGAGTTGTAATACCCAGCTGCTGTGTCTGGCGGATCAGAGACAGATACCCCGACCCTTTTGGAAATTATGTTGGATATAAAGAAGCCCACTTCAGAGCAAATTAAAAAATGTGTACAATGACAACAAAGTTTTACTGTAATCAATGGTTTATTGTAAATACTATGTATAAGACTGTTCAAAATAAAACATTTCAGTTGAGCCACTTGTCCTTTTGCATCATTTCCTTCAGGTTGCTGAAGACATGTCCTAGAAAGACACAGACACATACAGAGCTGTGGTATAACATCAAAATGAAGAGCAAATTAACATACTTTTTGTCTGTGGCAAATAAAGACATAGAAATATAGTTTTAGCTGTAACAAGTCATAAGCTTTTCATATAAATGCCTAGACTAGAAAAAACTAGACTTTATTGTTGCTGCATGAAACCTGAAAACACACAACGTGCAGAGCTATGGGTAAGTGTCAGACCTACCTGTCCTCTGGAGATTTGTGACTGAGCCAACTCTCCTGTAGGTGGGGGCACAATTCCAGGGAGAAGACCGAGGTTCCGTGGGTCCTCTGGCCTTAGACTCCTCCTCCTTGGGAGTCCCCCTGTCGAGTGCAGTCGATTCTTCAAGATTTTGGCCTGGAGCTGAGGGATATAACTGTAGTCTTTTTTGGTCCTTACTGTGTGGACACTGTAGCGCTGGGACTTCTTTCTATAAACCCGTTTGTAACTGAAAAACAACAGACGCCACATAAGTTGCCATAGCACACACACACACACACACACCTTAGCACACCCAATAACAATTACTCATTCCAAACAGTGACTTACGAAATGTTGCCTTTACGGTCCACATAAGCTGGCCGGCTATTGTGGTGGTTATAATCTAATGCTGCAAGAAGAGTCCGCGCTTCGTAGACTGGTGGCGAGAACGAAAACCTCTTACTAGCATACATAAGAACGTGGTTTTGAAAGGATTCCAGCTTGGAAGTTGTCCTGTGGAATACAAATTAAAATTACAAATAATTAGATTTCTGAATAATTAGATTTCAGAAACCACAAATAAAACAATGAAAAAACATATTACAATTTCAACTAAATCCTGCAAAGAAACATTTGAACATTTTATTCATCTTACCGAAAGGATAAAAACTTCTCCAAATCTTTTAGCCATCTCTTGTTGAGCACAATTTGGGACAGTGCCTCGTGTGCGGGAGAACCAGGTAGAATGACCTCTTTCCTCAAGGTGTCATGATCAAGTGGTTCATGGAGACATCTGCCAAGTGCCCACTCATGCTCTCCACAGACATGGTGTAGTACACCTCGCCAGATAGACTAAAAAAAAAAAGAAAAAAAAGGTGAAATAAAAAAAATACTTTTACAACATGACAGAAATTTAAATGCCATTTACATCTTAGAACAGCATGGTGAAAGATAGCATAAACAGTTGAGGATAAGTCAGTCAAAGTCATTAGGTAAACATAAAAATACTGTAGTGTACATATTTTGCTTCAACATACTAACCATGAACTCCTCTCTGTTTCTAGCCTTCTGACAAGAAAACCAAAAGTGGTTAACTATGTCCTTCATCCACACAAGGATTTGTTTTTGGCCACTGATGATTCCAGCCTATAAAATAAAAAATGTTTAGGAGAAATTGTTCCAAACCTGTACTCTAAATCAGAGATGATCAGTGGCATATCCCTCTTACAGCATGAAGTTTTTTGGTGAGGTTCTTTGCTGCATGCCATACATCCAAAGAATGGATGACACCGCGGTCCTTGTACCTCCCCCTCTCGGGATCTGCAGTGAAACAACCAAACATGAGAAAAAAGAAAGAAATATATACTCAAATTGAATAACACAAGTGAAAAATGTATTCTTACGCATCAAGGCAGCAATCTGCACATGTGCATCGGTGACTATTTCTTTAATGTCAAGCTCACTCATAAGACTGTCAAAAGTCTTTATGAATGCAACCTTCTCCATGTCCCCACTCTTACGATCAGTCTGCCTCTTATCAACAGTGAGGACACTGATGATGTCCATGGTTTCTTGCTCCATTGCTGTATATGTGCAGTACTGTGCACTGTGGCCTTAGGTGCAAAGCAAAAACATGATTAAATGTAGTTATGGTAATAATACATACTGCTCCAGAGCTGTATGTAAGAGTACAGAGAGGCCACCGGCTTCTGTGACTGACCTGGAGAGTCCATCCTTCCGTCAGCTGTAACAGATAAGTGGAATGTAACCATATACACCTAATAATGACAATGCTGTTCATCTTATCTGAACAATGTCATTTATGATCAATATCCCGTGACTTATAAAATATTACCCAAATCTTATGTGGCTGTTTGTTCTGTTCAGTACTTACCAAGGGCAACAACATTATCTTTATGGCGTAATCTGTCAATAACCACATTCCTCTTCTCCTCCCAAAACTCCTTCACTGCATCTACACAATAGGCATTTTGGATAGCGTAGAAGGTGCCGGGTGCCACTATTCCAATATTCATGAACTGGAAGAGGAGGGCGACCTTGGTGTAGTTATTTCCGGACAAAAGAATGTTGGTGGCCAACATGAAGTCTCCTCCATGCATGCCATATTTCAATAATGGCTGGCTGTTCCACACAAAGAGTTTGTGCCCATACGAGCAATACTATATGTGGGAAAAACATTGTATATAGTTTAACCAGTTTAAAGTGTAAAGTGCTCTTTGATTATTTTGGATCACATACTTACCCACTCTAAGCTAACTGCAGTACCCCGTGAACGCAAGCTGACTCGAAATGGTGGAATCCCTTCACAATCCTGACCTGTGCTCCTATCACTATAGTTACATTTACCTATTGGCAGTTGGAGAAAACTAACAAGTTTCATCAGATTTTCATGATACGTGATGGATGCAGGCTGATTGATAAGGTCACTTTCCACTCTGACTCCATCTGGCAGAGGAAAGATGGAATGTTCCGAGTCTTCTGTAACGTCTGGGTCTGCAGTTTGCTCCTCTGAGTCAAGTATGTCCATGACAGCTTCTTCCGACCCAATAAGAGGAAGCCTGTCGATCTTTTCTTGCAACTTACTGTGAGCACTGTGTATATAAAACACATGTAAATAAATATACATTTTCCTTCATGTATTAACCCTTGTATGGTGTTCGGGTCTGTTGGACCCGTTTTCATTTTTTATCAAAAGAAAAATGATACAATTAATTATTTTTTCAAACTGAGACTCATTAGCCTTGGCTCATTTTCTGTGAAGAATATATATCAGAACACATTTTTAATGAAAACACACTGTACACCCCCCCCTACACATTTATATTACACACAGGATGTTCGGGTCCACTGGACCCGGGGCTAATAAAAGTGTGGAAATTGTAGGTCCTGTGTACCTTTACTCTGTCCTCCTCCTGTCAGGGCCTGCTGTTAGTGTGTGTATGTTCTTGTATATGGTTTATGAGGACACAAATGTGTATAATGACATGGGTATTACAATGTAAACATGGTTTATGACGACATCTGTGTCCTCATACTAAAACATACTAAATGGTGTTTTTTGAAATTCAAAAAATGCCAAAAGTTTTCTGTGATTGGTAGGTTTAGTGGTAGGGTTAGTGTAGGGGGATAGATTATACAGTTTGTACATTAGAAAAACCATTATGCCTATGGAGAGTGACCGTACACCACATATCCAAGTGAGTGTGTGTGTGTGTGTGTGTATGTGTGTGTGTGTGGGTGTGTGTTTTGTGTGTGTGTGTGTCTGTGTGTGTGTTGTGGGTGTGTGTATGTGTCTGCATGAGTGTGTGTGTGCGTGCGTGTGAGAGAGAGATTGTGTGTAAGTGTGAAAGAGTGCAAGAGTGAGTTTTGTGCTTCTACTCCTGCCATTCCCACACAAGGTTGCAATTCTTAAATGTGATCTAACAAAGGTAAAGAGAAAATATTGACCATATATGCTGTTTATATTGCTTGTAATTGGGATGAAGTAAACATCTGTTGAGTATTTTAACATAACATTTTTGATTGTGCTGAATTAAAAACCCAAAAATGCAGCGGGTCCACCAGACCCACGAACACTGGCTGAGTAACAAAAATATGAACACCACACAAGGGTTAAAAAGTAGTGATTCTCACATCACAACAGTTCTTACCGCACATATATGGGTGGCACATAATCAACATCAGATGGTTCGGATGTGATTTTATCCTGAAGTTCTATCCTGCAACAGAAAAACAAAGGAAATGATTAATTAACAAACCCATGAGATGGAGAGTACTGCATACCAAAAGAGAGGTGCTTGCTACTAGTGCGTAGAATCTGGAAGAAACAGGTGCCACACACTCCAACTTAAAAAAAAAATAAAAAAAAATAAAAAAAAATAATAATAATAATAATAATAATATTATATATATATATATATATATATATATATATATATATATATATATATATATATATATATATATATATATTACATTACAGTTATTGAGCGATAACGTTTCGGTTTTTACTTTTCCATAAGCCTTCTGTGATCTGAATAAGGTCTATGGCCCGAAACATTATTGCTCAATAATTTTTTTTTTTTTTACACTAAACTTGGGATTGTGCAGCTCATATTCTTTTCGTAATTACATTACAGGACTGTAAATAAAATGAAGATCATTGGCAACTTACACACTATTCTCAAGGCTGTTGGCTACTTCTTCATCAATGAGTGGTGTGTGATCCAACAACTCCATTGATTTGAAGCTATACACAAACAAAATATCAAAACAATAAGCTATAATAACAGCACATTGTATATTACAAATCTATGGCAACAACACATCTACCTTTCTTCCAAAGGTCCCACCTCCTCTTCAAGTGGTTGTACTCCATCTATTTCAAACCTGACAATGTTGACACAACATTATGGCGTGAATATCCTTTCATGGTTGAAACACGCATAACAGAGTTTGATGAAACAGTAATCTGTGTGTGTTGCTTTATAAAGTACACAAAGGTAACAACAAGGAGCTTCAAGAAATTCACTATCTGAATTCTACCTGAAAAGGCTCACTCGTCCCATCACCAACTATTTCAAACATGTTTTACAAAATAGTGACAGACATCTTTGCAAAGAACTATTTTTGACATTTAGTACATTTTACACAAAACCCTACCTGTCTGATCCCCCTGTAGTGACTGTTGTAGGTATGTGTGGTAATCCTAATTTAATCGGTGTTGATGTTGACGGCGCCTTTCCTTTTGCCACTCCAGTTTTCTTATAGCTACAAGTACATAACAATTGCAAAGAAGGTGTGAGATCTAAAAGCATTTACAAGTGAACTGAAAACAACACAGTGCTATTTCAATGAACAGTTTTATCACGTATTACCTTTTCAGAAGAAAAAAAGCCATTTCTGGGTCACTTCGTATTCCCAACACAGATCTGAGCTCCCTCCAAGGCTCAAATGCGAAGCCGATGTTCACTCTAGTCCTTGCTCGGCGCCGGTCGCTCTCAATCTTCGATCTTTTTTGGCCACTTGTCAGGGGTTTAACTTTTTTAGTCTTCTGTGGAGTTACTGTTGGTGTCTGAGTTGTCCTGGGTCTCTTCTGTGTATTCGCACAATCCATTGCACTGCTTGCGAGTGTAGGCTACTTGCTGACTAGCGGTGGTGGCAGTGATCTGAAACGTTTAACATGAACGCGCTTGACGTCACATCCGCAGACAGCGCGGGAAAAATCCGACCCGACAGAAAATAGGAAAAATACGATACAGGCTTATAGGTGCACCCACTGTGAGCGGACAAGGTGTCAATATGCTCATCAGGAGATGTTTGAGTCATAAATGGTAAAATAAAAAGGCTATTGTTACGTTTATTTTGGGGAAAAAGTTGCATATAGCCCCTTTAATCTTAGATGGTCATTCTGTGAGTTGTTGGTGTTGATATAAGCCCTTTCTGTTTAATATGATTTCTGGCCTTGAGTGCGAAGACCTTTCCATGAATGGAACTGGTTAAGGTGTCATTAGACGGCCTAAATGTGAACTTGGGTCATGTGATAACAGGAGGGGGGGGGGGGGGGGGGGGTGGGAGAAATAATGTCTAAACTGCTTCGACATTTCTGTTCGACTAAGCTATATTATCTTTTTGAGTCTGATACTGCTTCGACATTTCTGTTCGACTAAGCTATATTATATTTGAGTCTGATACTGCTTCGACATTTCTGTTCGACTATATTATATTTGAGTCTGATACTGCTTCGACATTTCTGTTCGACTATATTATATTTGAGTCTGATACTGCTTCGACATTTCTGTTTGACTATATTATCTTTGAGTCTGATACTGCTTCGACATTTCTGTTTGACTATATTATCTTTGAGTCTGATACTGCTTCGACATTTCTGTTCGACTATATTATCTTTGAGTCTGATACTGCTTCGACATTTCTGTTCGACTATTATATTTGAGTCTGATACTGCTTCGACATTTCTGTTCGACTATATTATCTTTGAGTCTGATACTGCTTCGACATTTCTGTTCGACTATATTATATTTGAGTCTGATACTGCTTCGACATTTCTGTTCGACTAAGCTATATTATATTTGAGTCTGATACTGCTTCAACACTTCTGTTCGACTATATTATATTTGAGTCTGATACTGCTTCGACATTTCTGTTCGACTATATTATATTTGAGTCTGATACTGCTTCGACATTTCTGTTCGACTATATTATATTTGAGTCTGATACTGCTTCGACATTTCTGTTCGACTATATTATATTTGAGTCTGATACTGCTTCGACATTTCTGTTAGACTATATTATATTTGAGTCTGATACTGCTTCGACATTTCTGTTAGACTATATTATATTTGAGTCTGATACTGCTTCGACATTTCTGTTAGACTATATTATATTTGAGTCTGATACTGCTTCAACTCTTCTGTTCGACTATATTATATTTGAGTCTGATACTGCTTCGACATTTCTGTTCGACTATATTATATTTGAGTCTGATACTGCTTCGACATTTCTATTCGACTATATTATATTTGAGTCTGATACTGCTTCGACATTTCTGTTCGACTATATTATATTTGAGTCTGATACTGCTTCGACATTTCTGTTCGACTATATTATATTTGAGTCTGATACTGCTTCGACATTTCTGTTCGACTATATTATATTTGAGTCTGATACTGCCTTGCTACTCCTGTTTTAATGATTGTTCTCAGCTTTGCTGTTTCTATTGTGTTTTATGTGTTGCTATGTAGGTACTATTTATTTATTTTTATTTTTATTTTTATTTTAATCTTTAATCTGGTTGTTCAACCAAAGCACTGTAAAGCACTTTGGTCAGCCAAGTGGCTGTTGTAAACATGCTATATAAATAAAGTGACCTTGACCTTGACCTTGACCTGAAAAAAAGACAGAAAAGAAAAAACAGACAGGGCTTATCATTACTATCAAACACCCCCCAGTGTTTAATTTTTATTTTATTTCAAAGTGTTTTTATTGTTTTAAATGTGTTTCATTTTTGATTAAACATCCTCCACAATACATTGACACCGGATGCTTGTAGGAACATGTTAATGTAATCTCTTATATTGGTGTACATTGCTTGTTAACTGACTGTTTTTTAAACTTAAAAATTTCCCGGAGTTCTCCTTTAAGCATTATAATTTATTAATGTGAATACTGAATGCACTGTAAATGTTGTCTTGGTAGTAATGGTATCAAGTAATTCCTATAAATGTGAATGTAACATGTAAATATTCTGTTGCAGTAATAAACTTATTTTTGCAGTAATAAACTTACTTATATAAATAATCTTTAGTTTATTTATTGTAATGAATTTGTATGAGAAAAATAGTGTTATGTGTTGGCCAAGTATTTATGTACTGCCCTTAAAGAACTTATTGACATTGCTAGCCTAATTTCTATTTAACTGTCTTCTTTTTTAGTAATTTAAACAAGTTAACTTATTAAATGGACCATGTAAGAACTGGCTGCATAAATGTGTACAAAATAATGAGCTAAAGTAAATCACACAAGACCATGCTGGTAGACCAGCACCATTAATGAGACCTTGCTGGTAGACCAGCATCACCAGCAAGACCATGCTGGTAGACCAGCACCATTAATGAGACCTTGCTGGTAGTCCAGCATCACCAGCAAGTCCATGCTGGTAGACCAGCATCATTAATGAGACCTTGCTGGTAGTCCAGCATCACCAGCAAGTCCATGCTGGTAGACCAGCATCATTAATGAGACCTTGCTGGTAGACCAGCATCACCAGCAAGACCATGCTGGTAGACCAGCACCATTAATGAGACCTTGCTGGTAGACCAGCATCACCAGCAAGACCATGCTGGTAGACCAGCACCATTAATGAGACCTTGCTGGTAGTCCAGCATCACCAGCAAGTCCATGCTGGTAGACCAGCATCACCAGCAAGACCATGCTGGTAGACCAGCAAAACCATGCTGCTAGACCAGCATGGTCTTGCTGGTCCACCAGCTAAACCAGCACCAAACCAGCATAGACCAGCATAAACCAGCATAGACCAGCATAGACCAGCATGGAAATTATGCTGGTCTATGCTGGTTTTTCCAGCAGGGAGAATGGGCCTTAAACCTTTTATCCTGCAACAGCTGTGGTCTGTATGTTAATGAAGTTGTGACGCCCCATTGTCTGAGAAGGTTCTCTGTGTCCCACCCAGTCCCATTCTACAATTGACTACCATTTGTTCTACTACTTTTACAAGGCTACAACACATAGGCCTATTAGCCTATATTGACTTTAAATATATAATTTAGGATACAAAAGTACATGGTATTTATATTAAGTAGCCTACATAAATGTGTACATGTATTTGTAGTAAACTTAGCATAAAATAAATGTTTCAAATACAGATGGTGCCCAACCAGAATGAGACTTTTACCGCCGCCGTTCCCGCGGCGGCAAAATTGGGATGTGTATTTGCTGCCTTTTACCGCTGAGTGGCGCTGTAATCACAGACTTTGAAAAGTGTCAGTTTATTCTCTTTATGACGTAATCTGCCGCGGCAGTAATCTGAGCTGAGGTCACAGATAAATTCAAGATAAATATTGTGGTTAAACGAATTCAAATTCATTAAATTTAAACAAAGTAGACACACAGTAACATTGTGTGCCCAGTTTTTCTATAATTTAGAAAGGTTATGTCAATAAGTTACTTGTCATTTACTTTGTGTTATTTTAATGTGTTTGTAGATTTATTAACTGAAACATAACAGTGAAATAAATTAAAATAATTTACCGTAAAATTAAAACATTTTCAGGACTTGCAGTTACTAACCGATGTTAGTCGGTTTAAGCATTCTTTGTTATATTCAGAATTAAATAGGCTTACATGTTGTATCAATTGAATTCTTTAATAAATAATCAACCACAATGCCTATTACTGCCGCAGCAAAAATAAACTAGTCGAATTTCAAAGTCGTTCGCGAAATGACTAGGCTATACCGGGTGCCGCAAGTGACAGGGCAAAACAGCAGCAACTGCGGCATTTTAAAAGGTAAATTTCCTATCTGTTTATTTAAAAAAAAAAAAAAAACATGGCGCAAGATCTTGTAAAAAAACAACAACCGTTTTTCATTATTTGAACAAAAATGAGACTGATTGAATATGTAAAAATCTAAACAAACAAAGCAGAGAATAAAACAAACTTTTAGGGAAAAAATATAGGCCTATTATGCTACAACAGAATTGGTTAACATTAACGAAAGCAAAATATGTAAAAATACATTTCAAACAAACTAAAACAAAACAAATTCGTGGCCGAGTGGTAGGCTATAACTTACCTTTCAATAATTCAGATGACACGGGTTCTAATCCCGAACAAACATGGGCTACTTTTTTATTATTAATGCAGAGAGATTTGATAGTTCTAAAATATTGCTACACCATATTGTTTTTTTCTCCTATAGCCTATATTAAATATTTTATATTTATAAAATAAAATTACCATTAATTTCCATTTTACATTAGGGACAATTTTTATCCAACAGAATGGCTGAATTAACATCTGCATAATAATAATAATAATAATAATAATAATAAATAAACAGCACAAGGTCTTGTAAAAACACTTTTTTTAATAATTTTTTCGACACAATTTCGAGACAGTAAATTGCTAATGTTAAAAAACATAAGCAAATAAAAAAAGAATATAACAAACTTTTAAAACAGAGAAAATAGTAGACCTAGGCTATTCAGACGATAGCTCTGTGGTCAATGCATTAACAATAGTCTCTCGGAGCTTCAAACGATCTGAGATCGAATCTCAGTGTAGCCGACAGTGTTTGTGTTTTTCCATTCTTGATGCTTAAATATGCATCTGTTTATTAAAGTCAATCATCTTGTTTAATTATCAATTTACAACATAAATTTGCTACATTCCAGTTGAGCCGCTGCAAAGACGACACATCTGATGAGGAAGACTGTCAGCCGATTGCACCAGAAAATTAAGATGATGAAGCTCGTCTTTAATCTGCTAAAAAGAAATTTGTGTGTGAATCATTCACGAGATTGAGATGACTGACAGTGATACCCGGCCATAGCAACGGAAGACATTTTTCAAAACAGATCGAACAAATCAGAAAAATACTTTCAATACAGTATTGCTTTCAATTAAAAAATAAACAATGAAAATGTAAAAGAAAAAGAAAATTAATTAAGTTTGAAAACCCATCGCACATTTCAAGGTATGAATAAAGTGTCGGAACAGTTTATTTATTTAAACAGGGTTGCATCGATAGAGTTTATTCCCTTTGTGATGCAAAATAAGAAACACAATCTTATTCTTGCAACATTTTAAATTTCTATTGTCAAAGAAATTGCAGCTAAATTAAAAAATTAAAACGGTACAAAACGAAAAAAGTTCAAAGCAACATAAATTAAGAACAGGCGTTTTTCTTTGTCTCTCTCGCTCTGGATATTTTTTTAGTAAGTTTGGTCTCCCTCACTGCGCGCGGCGGGTCTTTCTCGAAATTAAGCATTTCAGCGTAAAAAAACACCATACAGCTGATAATACTGTATATGTCGCTGTGTGTCATCCACACAAATCACGAAAGAAAAAACTGTAACAAATAGCTTTTGTTCCTTCAAAGATAGCCTACAACATGCCTTGCTGAATTCACCTCACAATAAAACGAGGTGGGTCGCGAATTAAAGAGCTCTGTATCTATTTTGCCTTTGCCTGCTCATCAGGCTGGCTCCGACACTCTCCATATGAAAGACGGAACATTAACACCTCTGTCCTGCACCCCCACGATAAAGCAACTATTGCCTTCTCCAAACCCCCCACAGGCTAGCTGAGTTTGCAAAACAAAACAAAGAGTTTGCCACTCGTCGTGGTTTGCCAAAACACTTCATTATAAACTTCAATATTTCATTCAAAACAATCTCAAAACGCTTTGTGACATTTTGAAAAGCCGTGGATGCATTACTGCCACTGGAACCATGAACGCAAATACTGGTTCTGATTTTATTGTTTGTCGTTTAAAAGTCATATATATATATATATATATATATATATATATATATATATATATATATTAACAGAACTGCTTTTGAAATTACGATTGGAATCATTATAGGTTACAGAAGTAAAGTCATTGTATAATAGGCTATTTGTTGCTTATTGTAAAATGGAAATGCATGGTGATTTTATTTTGTAAATAGGCTATAAGCAAAAAACTATGTTTTAGAACTAGACAAATCTCTCTGCATCAACAATAGACTATAAAATGCATTAATAGGCTAATATAAAAATATCAGTAGTCCAAGTTAGTTCGGGATTCGAAACCGTGTCATCTAAATGATCGTAACGTAAGTTCAACCACTCGGCCACGATTCACTCGTTGCGACATGGCCTAACGTTCCAGTGTGTCTTCATTCAAATGAACGCGCCACCGCGTTTGTCGAACACTAATTCAACATGCCAGAAAAAAACCTGGCTTTGGAACAATGCATAGCGCCACTCGTCGTCGTGTGCCAAAAAAATTACAATAGTTTAGTTTAATTTATTTCAGTGTTAATGTTTGAGTTAAAAAAATCCTCTACAAATTAAATTAACACAAATTCGGCTACAAGAGTCCTTTATAGGCTAAGTAAAAAGCAAAGGGCTTACAGTCTTAATATTTAGGCTACTTTGCTTAAATTCGATACATTTATTTTCAGTAGGGCCTAATAAATTTGTAGGGATGTAATTTCAGTATGCTTCACCAACGCTATGTATTCAATTAAAGTTCCAAGAGGTCTGGTATATATTTCCTTCCCAGCTGACACAAAAAAATCACAACTTGTGCTTGCTGCGAACGCAAGTTATTTAAGGTGTCTCAACTGTACACAGTCTACCATACAGTGTGAATTCGTTACAAGGTTTTATTTAATTAAATTAATGTGCAGCAATTTGTACAAATAGAGTCTATAGGCCTACTATACTGTTGTAGCCATTAAATAATCTCATTTAGTATCATATTTGTTAAAATATTATAATGTTATTTTTTTCCATCTATGTTGAATATGAAAAGTGAACAGCACGAGTAAGATAGGATGCATTATATCGAGAGATGGATATGGAGTGGGTCAGACATGATTTTGACCACTTCATTAAGTTTTGTTTAGTAGAAAACCTTTATTTAAAGTGAATTTCGTTTTCTATAAATTGTATCTTAATTTGAATAAATTTTTCATCAACCAATTGCCTGTATTTAATAAGTAAGAGAAGCAAATATAACAGACACTAATCATGGAGGCGCCGGCACGGTCACTTGCATTGCACGTCAGCTGGAGCGCATCTCATCCTCCTAACTTAACGAAACTCAGCGTATGCCTCACACAGACATGATAAATACATCAAATACACAAAGCTTGAAATGTCTTCAAACGAAATAATTCAAAACGAAAAGAAAAAGGCTACTCTCTGATTATGTCTTTATGTGCATTTCTCTCTAGGTGCGTTCACTACAAATATGGCGATCGTCAACTTCATCTTTGCAGTCGACACTGTCAGAAAACACTAGTTTATTGATAAAAATCAATGCACGCATCACCGGATTTACAAATACACATCTTGCTTGTTGCACGCACACATATTATGTCGAAAAAACGAAATATTATGTTGAAATAACATTATTATTAATAATACATCTTTTAGAATATTTGATTAAATGCTAATTGTTGCGCTTGTTCAATTTAATAAAATTAAAACTTTAATTGTGATAATTAAAATAATTGAAAATTAAATATTTAGTGGCCAAGTTTTGCTAATTTAGGCTATAATATAGGCTAGTATATGCCTATTGCCTATATTAAGTAGGTCATATTAAGACAAGGCATATATTAAGTTATTTTAGCTGTTATGAGAAAAATAAATCTAACGAAATCTAAAATCTAAATCTAATAAATCTAAAAAAAAATTCTAACGCCAATTCAACATGTCAGAATAAAACTTGATTTTTGAACGATGCGTAACGCCACTCGGCCTGGTGTGCCAAAACACTACATTTTAAACTTCAATGTTTAATTCAAAACAATCTCGAAACGCGTTGTGACATTTTTTAAAGCAGTAGCCTAGCCTATACATTAAGGGCATTGAAACCAGGATCTTAACTAAAACCCGTTCCGCGTAATCTCTGAAAAATTATACCACACTACTCCATGTATTTTTTTTTTAAGGACTGCTTTTGAAATCACTATAAATTACTATGCAATTGTATCGCTCACGAGAGCTCTTCATTTATCTAATTCCTCAATAGAATAGTAAAAATATTCAGCGTCATTGCTCCTAATATCGTCTCTATTTTTAACTTTTGATTCTATTTTTTCAGTTCTAAAATTGATTCTATCTTTGGTTCTATTCTGTTGTAGCCTAATAGGCCTATTTATATATATGAAAAATATGCCTATCAGGCTTAGGGTTTTATATTTAACCCACTTACATTTTAAAATACGGCTATTGCTGCTGTTTTGCACAATGTCCCTTTGCGCCACCTGGCGGTCATTTCGGGAACGACTTTGAAATGCGGCTGGTTTATTTTCGCCGCGGTGATTTCGCCGCGGCGGCTGGCGCGGCGGTAATAGGCATTCTGGTTGGGTACCATCTGTACATTTTAGTATTTTTATTTCAAATAGGGTTTTCATGTGTTTGAGTTTTAAACTATAGTTGACAACATTGACATCAGAGGCTACAACGTTAAATACGTGCTAATACGCTAATCGCGATTAGCATATTACTATAATCAAATCAACACACAACAGCAGGTTGTAGCACGTGACGTCCATTATCCGAGTGTAAAAGACATAAACATAAGACATGACAGAACATTTCTGGGAAGTTAATGAACTCCATTAACACAAGATTTGTTTATCTGCATTATATATTCTACCATGAACTATGTTAACATTCTTATTAATTTAATGTAGACAGCAAACCAACATTGAATAAACATTGTTTTTCCATCTGAATCATCATTATGGTTGATATTGAAATTTCAATGTAAAATAAATGTTGAATCACCATTACCATATCGATGAAAACCTGATGTTATTAATGTTGATGGCAACAATATTGGAACAACATTGATCTATAGTTATCTTTATGATTGATTAAGCATTGATATTTGGTTTACCGGGCGATCGCTGAATGTGTTGAAAAGTCATTGATTTATAGTTGCCCGGGAAACGACGCATTGTTGAAAAGTCATCGGCATATAGTTGACCGGGAAATATGATTGAAAATGCATCGATATATAGTTGACCAGGAAATGTGATTGAAAATCTATCGATTTTTGGTTGACCGAGAGATCAACACCAACGTAGCCTACTGCATGCACCGGACACAGCTCATTTCTGGACCCTTGGCACAAGCGGGTAAGCTTGCTTATAATGTTCGATATGAATGAATTGTACCTCAAATACTGTTAGGCTGATCGTTAACATGATGGTTAGTGTAGTAACCGACGCAGTGCTGGTCACTGAAATAGATTTTTGTTTTACCATGTGTCAAAATCTGCCAAACGTACTTTGTGGTTCTCTTCTAGGTTATAAAGTTAGCAAAACCTCCGAGTCCAGTCTATTTTTGTGATAGCTCAAAATACATGTCTGTACCCATTGCTAGTGTCGTGAAATCTATTAACACAGCACCGCCACGAAATGCCGATTAGACCATCTCGTCGTAATACAAATACAAAATATTAATAATCCTCGAGCAGGGCTGCGATATGCGTGCGATACAGTTTTGTAACTCAATTGTGTTTGTTTTCAGAAATGATAACAGTCGTTTTATACTAGTGCTTTGCGATATCACGATTTTTGATGATCTTCTCCAAGATCTGCTTTTGAGGAAAACATTTCATTGGCGTTGTGTTCTGACATGCACCTTTTTTGAGCGCGGGGAAGCGGCTGACAACCAGGCCTGGCGTCAAGGGGGGGGGGGCTTAGCCCCACATACTTCATATAGAAACAATTAAAATGCCTCGTTAATTTTAAAGACATAGCCTATTTATTATTATTAGTCTGTTTTTGCCTGAGATTTGCGGTGAGATTTACGCATGTGCTCGGGTGTATGCTATATTCCTGCATGCACCCAGTATTTAAGCAGAAATTAATATAAATGTGCAATTAGTCGACCGGAAAAATCTAACTCTAATCAATACATTTACTATTTACTTAGTTATCCAGTTATTTAGCCTATATTGAATTTGAATTTGTACCAAGTGTTTAAATATGTGTTCTGTTTAACTTAAATGCAAATTTTTTGCATTGTGATTTTATTTTCTGTTTTAGATGCTCTACTCAGCAGATGGGGACAGCCGCCGTCACACACAGGCTGTGCAAAAGTGGCTGCGCTATGCGCCAGACCGGGCAGGAGGGACTGGACGACAAAATATTCGGCATCAGAGGACATTGAAGTGTAAATAAAGAGTACAAATAATTAAATAAAAAGGCTAATAAAAATGAATTTGTTTTAGTGTGGTGTGTTCAGTGTTTTATACGAGATTTCAAATGTTCTATTACTACTGGCTGTAGATAAAGCAGGCTATTTAAATTATGGCATTACATTTAAAATTAACTTTTAAAAACGATTGAAATTCCATTGAAATCACGTTGATCCTTAGTTTAGTTGAAATTTCAACATTGTTTCAATATTCCTGATAATTGAAATACCATTGAAATTTCGTTGATCTATGGACAGGATTTCAACGTTGTTTCAATATTAAAACAGGGTGCAAAATGATGTAGAATCAACATCAGAGTTCGATGTTGATTCAATGACTTATTGTTGAAAAAGGAATGTTGATTTAACATATTTTCAATGACTGATTGCTGTCTGTTTAAATAGGCTTTCTATTAATTGATCTCTGTTTTTCTAAAATTATAGTGGATATGATAAACACGAAACTTACTAACGTTAATAGAGACTGAAAAATGTTCTCTTAACTTACCTGATTTCGCCAATATGTTTGCAGGACACATCCAGTCCGACCTTCCTCTGTGTTCACATATCAGCTTCTGTTCTCCTCCGTTACATGTCACAACGCAAATTGATTCAAAATAATAATTTAACAGGCATAAGGAAAGACCGAGTAATCTTGCCGAGCAGTACATGCATGTCCTCATCAACTCAAAATGACGTATTTTCAAACATGACCAGAAAGGCGCACACATTTGTCATTGGCCAGTTAGGTAGATGACAGTCATATTAACCAATCATGATCAAAGGTGAAACAACCAATAGCAATTGTTTCAGTGTGATAATGGAAAAGATGACTTCTTCTTTTCTTTCTTTCTTTCTTTCTTTCTTTCTTTCTTTCTTTTTCTTTTCTTTTTTTTAAAGAAATGTGTGTTTAGTTTTATTTGTAGACTGGCTATATCATTTGATTAGTTGGTCAAATAGTGTTTTGATGACAGTGTGAATAAAAATGCAATCCTGCGTGGTAAGCTTTAAGCACAGACAAAAAATTGTAAGTCCAAACAAAATCACAAAAAGCAAAAAAAGTTTCTACTGCACTTCTCTCGTGAGATTGAAATTATACCCATTATTATTGTTATTGTTAATAATATGATTATATTTTAACATAAATTTAGATTTTTGAAGTGGTGTTTTGATCAAAATATTATACGATGCTAAAATAATAACAAAATGATAATTAGAAATAATAATAATTCAAAGATTATGTATTTCTTGAAGACATGACATTGATTCAACATACAGATTTTGTTAAAAAAAATAAGGAAAAAAAACTTTTTCAACTGTTTTGCAATAAACGTTATATTAAACGTTACATGTGACAACGTTAAAACAACAACTGACATTATTTCAACCATATTTCAACTTTGAGGGTCAGTCAAGAACCTATATAGAGATTATGTGGCTACCACCATGGGCCCATGTTGGCAGCCTATATGGGATTTATTGTGTTTGCCCATTTTGCGCCCATGCACTTATTTCCCATTAGTGACCCAACTAGGACCCACATAGGGAGCCCACCTGTTTTTGCCCATGTGGGACCTACTTAGCTGACCCAAGTGGGTCCATTTTGGGACCATATATTTTGGACCTAACCACGTAGCCCAAGCATAAACCATGTGGGGCCCACATATACATGTTGGCTGAGCTATAATATTATTTGACATATATTTTACAGACTCTTATGCCAAAGCCTCCCAGAAATGCCAGCTTGTTGCCGAAACGTCACATATTGACACAACAAGTAAAAAGAGGCCACATAAAATGCCAAAGAGGTTTCATTCTGAAACCATTTCTTCAGATGGTAGGTGTTCACAACTATATTTTATCTTTTATTATTGAACTATGGAATTAAAGGCATTTGTGACCTTTGCCTTTTATTTAAACATACAAAAATTCATTAATTTCAGATGATTGCGTTAGAAAGAAGAAAAAGGTGTCGAAACCTGTTGCACCTAAATGTAAGTTGTTACATAATTTACACAGATAGTAATATAACATTTTATTTGCACAATTCAAAGCAACCTAGACGTCTTTTTATATTTCTGTTATATTGTCAGATCAGCAACTGCCCAAAACATATCCTCAAGACAAGGGTAAGTAGAATGAAATATAAATATAAAAAATGTGTTTCAAGATTTAATCCACAATGGAAGTAATATGTTTCTCTCTCTTCTCCACAGGCAATCAGGAAAAGCCAAGATCTCCCAACTTATTCTGTAAGAAGTTTTGAATGTTAATAAAGATTTGAATGCCCATGCCCATTTAATGCCTATTGTACATTTATACTCTATTAAAAATTTATTTATTTACAGCAGAGGCATCATTGCCGTGCTCACTGTAAACTTTGTCACCACCCCAACAAGGTGTGTAACAAATTCATTGATATTCATAAATGTGTATAATGTCAATTTTGAAGCATAGGTATTTTTTATGCCACAGCAGATCAGATGTCAGATCTCCTCTTAAGAGAACCACAGGCCTTGACCGAAGAAGCAACAAAGAGTAAGCTTTACAGCTCTGTCACAAACATGCATGCACATTTCAGGAACTGATTCCATAATGTTTTTTTTTTGTTTGTTTGTTTGTTTGTTTGTTTGTTTGTTTTTTTAGACTACCGCACAAAAGTCTTGCAGAAGTTACAAGAGCTCTGCGAGAACCAGCAAGACATCCTCACACTGCAGAGAAGACTGTTGGCTGCGACTGTGCCAGTGGTAGAGACAGAGGAGGAAACTCTAGAACATGGGTCACCAAACTAAGGCCTGCGGGCCGACTCAGGCCCGCCACCCCCCTTTGACTGGCCCCCCAGCCCCTCTGCCCCCCACTACTTGAACCGGCCCTATGAGGCAATCCCCAAAAGTCGTCATGGCCAATTTTTTTAAATTGCTTTTTGGAAAATAATAACATGTCTGCATCTGGTATTTTGTTGATTTTTTCAGTTAAAAATGTTCGAATTTTCGTCACCCGACATGCTCGAGATCAAGCAGACAAAGCACGCGCAGAGAACTGTCAGATAACTGTCAGATAACTGTCAGTGTTCAGGACAGCAAAATGGCTAGCGTTAAACGAAAAGTTGATAGAGAGTGCAGAGTTTTCAAAGAACAGTGGACCAACGATTATTTTTTTGTTCAGTGTAAGGACCGTGCAGTTTGTATTATATGTAAAGAAAGTGTGGCAGTTTTCAAATATAATCTGCGTCGTCACCACGAAACCCGCCACAAAGAGTATGCTAGCTTGCGAGGGCAAGCAAGAGAAGACAGGATTCGGAGGATGGCTGTGCCTGGACATAGTAGTGGGGATGGCTGTGCCAGGCTAGTAATCTCTACTACACAATGAGGCCTGCTGGTGGTCATTTTGGTCTGGGTCATACAATTCTATGTTATATAGCTGACCCGGCCCCGGCCCCCCCATCTCAGTCAGGAACGATAATGTGGCCCCCAGAGAAAAAAGTTTGGTGACCCCTGCTCTAGAAAATGGGCCCTGTCAAACTGTAGAAGAGCTTAAACAGTTTGACACCTCATTAGAAAATAAAGAGACTAGGACAAAGATGGTAATAAATACAGCATAAGTATACATAAGCAAATACATAAGCTGGCAATGTTCATTTACAATAAAATGCTCACTCATTACATAATTTTCAGCTGTTACAATGATTTTACTTAAAAGGATTGTTCATTTGTGGGTGAACTGTTACTTACTCACACAGATGTTTCTTTAAACCTGCATGAAGGTTTTTTTTTAACATGAAAATATTTTAAAGAGTGCTGGTAACCAAACAGTTGCTGTTCCCCGTTAACTTCCACAGTGTAGAAAAATATATATGGAAGTCAATGGGGAAAATAAACTGTTTGGCCACCACTCTTTAAAATATCTTTCTTTATGTTAAAAAAACAAAAAAAAAAACTTCATGCAGGTTTAAAGAAATATGAGGGTGTGTAAATAACAGCAACGCTCATTTGTGGGGTAACTATGCTTTTAGGTTAAGTTCTATGTTTTTATGGTACATAACTGTCATGTTTTTTTTTTTTTAGGTTAACTACCTACGCTCCATCGGGGGAACCAATCCAGGGGCAGCTGTGCATAAGATGCTACGTAAAGTGGCCACAAATGATGTCCTCAGTGCCTACAGCATGAGAGGAAAGAAAACTAAAATGGCATTCCAGGAGCTTAGAATTTCCTCTCTTATTATAGGAAAGTTTAATTCCATTATCCTTTAAAAAATATTGATTGTCAATTAAAGTAGTTACAATTCGGAGATGATTTGTTGAAGTTGTTTGATCAGATTATTTCATCTAATTTTTAGGAGCAACACAGAGGAACTTCAAGTCAATGAAGTATACAGAAGTGGAAGATATTATCTCACAGGCCCTGAAATTCGCTCCACACAGGAATTTAAAATGGTAAACACACTGTATTTGTTGAATAAAGATAGAAACAAGACATGCAGCCAAGAGACTGTCCGCTCACACAAACACCAGACATTACGGTCTGTCACAAAACCAAGAAATAAACTAGACCCAACCCTGGGACACAACCCTGACAGTATTTAAATGCATTTTGAAATTACTATTAACTATGTCAGTGATACTACTGTGACTAACACATAGTGAAGGCTACATGCAGCGTTTCACAAAAGCATCGTAAGAGTGCGTAAAAACGGTACGATTGATATTAATATTACGGTCTGTTTCCCAGAAGCATATCGTTCCAATAAAATGGCAGGTTTTTTTGTTGTTGCAAAAAACCCTTTTAGCGTAAATAATCTATTGCTATTTGAAGTTAATGTAAACCGTATCTATTTGATATACTTTATGTAAATGGCATTTATCGCTAATTTTTATCTCGCTGCTCGCTGGCATCTATATTTTACAACAAAAGAAAATTTTGTTTGAATACCCTTTGAATACCCTTTTCAACAGTGACATCTAGCGGTAAACTGTTATTACGTTATAATTGAGGTACTAGCCTTATTAGACATTCTCTGGTACTAGGCAATGGCAATGACTGATTGAAACAAGAATATAAATTTTCTTTGTTACTATTCTTTGTTGTATTTACAGATGACTGTGGTGAAGGTGGAAGAGTGCAGGATCTACAATTACACTAATAATAAAATGTTTTAAGTAGTTAGTTTGTTTTTGTTTCGCTTTCTGCCATGTTTTGAATGTGATGCATAGCCTACTACCTGATTGTGTTTTTTTTTTTTTTTATCAACAAATAAAAAATGACAAAAACATGGGCTATAGGCTGATTATTATATAGATTTACTGTTGTACGTTATTAAAGTAAATTAAATTGTTGTTAGTTGAACATTAGAAATAACGTTCTGGGATTAATAAAACTTTCCTGGCTAACCAAAAACAAACCATAAAAAATAACGTTCTGGGAACCAAAAACAAAACGTGCTGGGAACGTTCTGGGAACCAAAAACTAACATTCTGAGAACATTCTGGGAACCAAAAACTAACGTTCTGAGAACGTTCTGGGAACCAAAAACAAACGTTCTGGGAACTTTAAGAAAACTTTCCTGGCTAACCAAAAACAAACAATAAAGAATAACTTTCTGGGAACCAAAAACTAACGTTCTGAGAACGTTCTGGGAATCAAACACTAACATTCTGGGAACCAAAAACTAACGTTCTGAGAACGTTCTGGGAACCAAAAACGTACTTGGTTACTAACGTAACCTCGGTTCTCTCTAGAAGAGGGAACGATTACTGCGTAAGGTATCTTACGCTAGGGGAAAATCCTTTTTCCACGAGATATTGAAGCCAAAAATTATCCTTAATTTTGAAATAATGCAAAACGCGTTGCAGCAGCATGCAGACATAGGCGAGACAGCTCGCGCGCCTATTGGCTGGTCTGCGGCAACTGCAGCAGCCTATCGAGCGAGGCCTGGCGTGGTCTAGGCCTATAAATATCGCTCGCAGGCAGCTATTATCTGGTTTTTCATCATAGAAGCAAACAGAGCGTGTGCATGCACGGCAAGATACGCAGTACTCGTTCCCTCTTCTAGAGAGAACCGAGGTTACGTTAGTAACCGAGTACAATCTCTTACGAGAGGTCTCTCGTACTGCGTAAGGTATCTTACGCTAGGGGACCCAATGCAAAACGCCGTGCGTGCAGGGATCTGACACCATAGATCCAAGGGCGAGAGCCCGGGATTCATAAAGTGCACAATCACCCATGGAGCTCACAGGGAGTCCGGGAAGAGAGAGGGGTTGAAACCGTACTCTTCCACACATAGCAGCGTCGTTTAAACGCTAATACATCACACAGACAGGGCGGGGTAGAAGTGTATGCTAGCGCAATAGCATCAACTATCCATCTGGATAGGCTCTGTTTCGACGCGGCTAGTCCCTTAGAACGCCCGCTGAACGAAACGAAGAGCTGCTCTGTCTGTCTAAAAGCAGACGAGCGAGACACATAAGCTCGCAGCGCCCTGACTGGGCAAAGGAGGTTCGCGTCTCTTTCCTCATCAGGGACCGGTAGGGCAGACAGGGAAATAACCTGCGCCCTAAACGGTGTGTTGAGAGATTTTGGAACATAACCGTGCTTAGGTTTGAGTATAACCCTCGAGTCATTCGGCCCAAACTCCATGCACGTCGTGCTCACTGTAAGTCCCCTATGCGCTTCACCGAAGCGAGAGCCAGCAGAAACACGGTCTTAAAAGACAGGTGTTTCAGATCAATCGTCTGCAATGGCTCGAATGGGCCACCTTTCATGGCTTCCAGAACCGTAGAAAGGTCCCATACAGGGACTGAGGGAGGTCTGGGAGGATTCAGTCTCTTAGCTCCTCTGAGGAAGCGAATAACTAAATCGTTCCTTCCTATTGACTGACCAAGCGTTGTTCTAGAGAACGCTGCTATAGCCGCCACGTAGACTTTGAGCGTGGAAGAGGTTCTACCTTTTTCCAACAGCTCTTGTAGGAAGGAAAGCACCTCCGTCACTCCACAAGCTGTGGGCGACACATCACGGGCTGTGCACCAGCCCGCAAACACTGACCATTTCGATGCGTAGAGGCGTCTAGTAGACGGAGCTCTAGCCTGTGTGATCGTGTTCATCACTCCCTTAGGGAGCTCAGCATGTACCCGTTGATGGCCCAGACATGAAGGGACCACAGTTCCGGGTGAGGATGCCATATCGAGCCGTAAGCCTGGGAGAGGAGGTCTCCGCTCACTGGCACTGGCCACGGGACAGTGCTCGCTAGCTGCATCACAGCTGGGAACCAAGGTTGGTTTTTCCAGAGCGGCGCTACGAGCAGTGCTGGACATCCTTCTTCCCTTATCCGCTCTATCACCTGAGGCAGGAGAGAGACGGGGGGAAAAGCATAGAGTGGGCGGCGGGGCCACAAATGTGCCAGCGCGTCCCTGCTCTTGGAGAAAAACTCCGGGCAGCGAGCGTTTTCTTGAGACGCAAACAGGTCTATTTCCGCTCTGCCAAATTTCCTCAACAGCAGCTGGACTGTCTGTGGGTGTAGAGACCATTCGCCTGCTGGAACATTGTTCCTGGACAGTCTGTCTGGTCCTATGTTCAGGAGCTTTCAGCGAGCGCAGATTGTACTGAGCCCACACCAGGAGGCGTTTCACTAGCCTGTACAGGTTTCTGGACCTGAGGCCGCCCTGGCGATTTATGTAGGACACCACTGACATATTGTCCGACCGGACCAGAACGTGGTGTCCCTTTATTTGGGGACGAAAACGCGTCAGCGCGTTGTCCACTGCCAACATTTCGAGGCAGTTTATGTGCAGGAGCTTCTCGCGTTCTGACCAATGACCAAAGAACGGTCTGCCCTCGAGCAGCGCTCCCCATCCCGAGGTGGATGCGTCCGTAGACACCACCCTCACCCTCGAGGAAGTCCCCAGGCTTACACCTGACCGGTACCATCCGTCCACTTTCCAAGGTTTCAGAGCCGCAACGCACCTCTGATTAACCTTGAGATGAAGCGAACTGGACTTCCACGCTCGGCGTGGGACTCGCGCTTTCAGCCAAAACTGCAGTGGGTGCATGCGGAGCAAGCCCAGCTGGAGCACTGAGGATGCTGAGGCCATGAGACCCAGCATTTTCTGAAATTTCTTGAGCGGGACAGAAGCGCCGCAGCGGAAAGAGCTCGCTGCGCGCTGAACGTCCACCGCGCGCTGTGGTGATAGACGTGCTATCATAGACAGCGAGTTCAGCTCTGTGCCCAGGAAAGAAATCTTCTGACTGGGAGACAGGGAGCTCTTCGCCCAATTGACTTTGAGACCTAATTTCTCAAGGTGATCGAGTAACATGGTCGTGTGCTCTACGAGCACTGAGCGAGATTGCGCTAGGATCAGCCAATCGTCCAAATAGTTCAGCACTCGCAAGCCCTTCATTCTGAGGGGCGCGAGCGCCGCGTCCATGCACTTCGTAAATGTACGGGGTGCCAGGGACAAACCGAACGGCAGGACTGTGTACTGATATGCCTGGCCCTCGAAGGCGAATCTCAAAAATCGCCTGTGACGTGACGCTATTTGTATCTGAAAATACGCGTCCTTCAGATCTATTGACACGAACCAGTCTCCTCGGCGAATATGCGCGAGGATTTTCCTGGTCGTGAGCATCCTGAACTGTCGCTTCACAAGCACTTTGTTCAGTTGCCTTAGATCTAGTATGGGTCTGAGACCCCCGTCTTTTTTGGGTACCAGGAAGTATCTGCTGTATAGCCCTCCTTCGCTCTGAACTTGAGAGAGAGGCTCTATAGCCCCTTTGCTCAATAGTTTCGTCACTTCGGCTCAAAGTAAATGTGCTACTTCTGTTTTTACTGTGGTCTCGACGCGCGCCGTATAACGGCGAGGGCGTCGGCGAAACTGCAGCGAATAGCCTCTTTCTATAATGTCTAGCACCCACTTTGAAACCCCGGGCAGCTTTGCCCATGCATCGGCATGAATAGCTAGGGGTTGAAGACGAAGCTCGCTCCGTTCGCTCTGCGATAGAGATGCTTCGGTGCATTGCAACGTAGTCGTCGCGCTCGTGACATTTGAGGGAGGGGGCGCGCTGATAACAGCGGGCAGATTGCCCGCGCTCGACTCCCTTACGGTGGTCAACCGAGAGGGGGAGGGCTGGGCGAGTCCCGTAGGAACTGTCATGCCTGTGTGTAGATGTGGGCGCGGGACGGCGGGCACATTCATTACACTGAAAGCATTTTTCGCTTGAGTGAAGCGAATGCCTGTTGGTTTCGTTTGTACAAAAACCGTGAGACATGCACAACGTGTTATATGTGGGCACTGGGTAGTGGGCACATTCACAACGTTTGAAGCGCAAGTCCGGTGGAAGTCCGGCCGCAGCGGGACTTGAACACCGTCGTTTTCCTAGGCGTGCTAGGACGACTTCAGGGCCTCGGGCTTTACCACAATCCTGGGCCGCGGGCCGCGCATGGTGGGGCGGCGGCCGGATGAGCGGGAGCACGGTCTCGCGCTTCGGTCCTGGCGGCGCTGCGGAGCAGCAGCAGTGGGCGGCGGCTGGGGCTGAGAGCTCTGCGCAGACGGTTTCGCACGGCCTGCAGCAGAACTGGAGCGCTTCGGCAGGAAGTGCTTCATAGCCTGAGATGCTTTCTGTACCTCGGCGAATCTCTCAGCGAAGTCCTTCACTGAGGATCCGAAGAGACCGGCGGGAGAAAGCTGGGCGTCGAGGAAGGCGGCGCGCTCTGAATCGGCCATGTCCGAGAGCGTCAGCCAGAGGTGTCTCTCAGTAACAGTGAGAGAAGCCATCGTACGCCCAATAGCCTGAGCCGCGGACTTAGTGGCACGGAGAGCGAGGTCCGTGGCGCTCCTTAAGTCCGGCACACAGATCGCTTCAGGTCCCTTCTCGTCCAGCCTTCGGAGGAGATCGGCCTGGAAGATCTGAAGTGTGGCCATGGTGTGCAGCGCAGACGCAGCCTGCCCGGCGGCGGAGAAAGCGCGGCGGAGCAGACTTGACGTTGTGCGGCAAGCTTTAGAGGGTAGGGCCAGGTTAGCGCGCCGTCCAGCGGAGGGCGGGCATAAGTGGGCCGCAATCGCCTCTTCGACCGGCGGCAGCGAATGATATCCTCTGTTTTTGGCATCGTCAACTGCAGAGAATGCCAGAGAAACAGAAGGACGCATTCTAGCTGAATGGGGAGCGTTCCAGGACTTAGCGACTTCTTCGTGTAACTCAGGAAGAAAAGGCGCTGGTCTGGACGCAGGCGAAGCGCGATCCCCAGGCAGGAAACAGCCATCCAGCCAGTTGCGAGCGGGTTGCTCGGGCGAAGACCACTCGAGGCCGAGGCTCGCCGCGGCCTGTGCGAGTATTCGCATGAGTTCCATCTCAATGGACGCTCTCTTGCCTGACGAAGTGCGGGCAGGGGGCGCGAGGTCCTCAGAGCTCGCCCAATCCTCACTGCCTGACGCCAGGATAGAACAGGAATCCTCCTCTCCCAGCAGGGCTTCCTCCTCAGCGATGTCAACGGAAGCGGCGGCGGACGGCGGCCACTGTCCGTCGGGAAGAGAGGCTGAAGAAGCCGGCGAAGCAGGCGGGCGAACCGGCGAGCTTTGGCGGCTGGGGGAAGGTTCCGGGACCCGCTGGGCACGGCGCTTTTTACGGCGCGATGCCGCGGTGAGCGGGGGAGCAGTCTCGGCGAAAGAGGCCAGGCGAGTCCGCAGAGTCGCCATGGGCAGTAGCTCGCAGTGAGGGCAGCCGCCTTCAGCGAGCGCGAGAGCTGCATGATCCTCACCCAGGCAGGAAACGCAGATGACATGGCGGTCCCCGTCGCTGAGTGTGGCTCTGCACGAGCCGCAGGAAGGCATCTTTAAAAAGACGCTAGCTCTTTTAGAATGTGTGTCGTGTCGGCAACACACACACACAAATAACACAGAGAATGAAAGGATATAGGCGCCGGAAAGCGTAGCAGGAAGGCAAGCAAGGCGGCGCGACCAGCGACTTCAGTGACTCGTCCCGCTGAAGATGCTCTCTCTCGACGGCGCGGCTTCTCTCCAGCTCCAGCGATGCGTGTACTTCGCTTGAAGGATGAAAAATCAGATAATAGCTGCCTGCGAGCGATATTTATAGGCCTAGACCACGCCCGTTTCGGCGGGACGTGACGCAGCGGGCGCGAAGCACCCTCATTGGGTCTGGCGTCACGCCAGGCCTCGCTCGATAGTCTGCTGCAGTTGCCGCAGACCAGCCAATAGGCGCGCGAGCTGTCTCGCCTATGTCTGCATGCTGCTGCAACGCGCATTAACACTAGAACTCCCAAGGTGGTCATTTTGACCGTTTTTAAATTTTACAATGTAATAACTTTGTTAAAATAAAATAAATGTTGCTGTAGGACTCTGACTTTTCCTAAATATGTGTATATTTTATTCTGACACTGTTATTTTATTAAAATCATAAAACACACAACAGTTCTGACTATTTCTACCTAGAACTACCATAACGGCATTTTGACCGCACGCGTTATAGATATCATAAGTCCGCTATATTGCAAGTTTCGCAGAGGAACTTCATCATACGACTGGCGAGCGAACTTCACTCCGACCACATGGAATCAAAAGCCATACAACTGGAGGAACTGCAAACAAAATAAAACCAAGGAGATGTATCAAATGTCACAACGTGTGTGGGAGCTGCACGCGAAAGGCGGTGTTTACCTGTGTGGAATGTGCGTAAGCGTCAATGATGCGGTATGTTTGCGCCGTTCAAATGGGCAGTTAACCTGATTTTGTTCGTTAATATTTTTTGTTCACTGAAACTAATCGTTCTGAAGCAGTTAGTTTTCTTGTTTAGCTAATGTTCATGTTTTTTTCTTAGCCTGTTTGTGTGTGTGCATTTTCACATTCATTTGAATTAAAATTGTGTGTCCTGTTTATCATTACCTATCATTGTAGATCCATTTATTTTTAGATTTTGTATTGATTATTGAACTTATTTACAAACAGGGCTGTACTAACTGTATGAAGCTTTGACGTTTCCTAACTTTTGTGCGTGTCTATTCACGTGGTGAGTGCGGTGAAAAAAAATATTATTTTGATGCAAAATGTTCCTCAAATAGAGGCAGCACCTGTCGGGGCAATCTTTCTTTTGTGCTTGTTTTAAGGGCTATGACGACAGGAATTAAAAGCTTCATTGGAAAAGAGAAGGTTAACATGTACAATAGATATTACATGACGAAAATGACGTTCAGTACGGCCATATGAACGTCAAAGTATGAACGGTCAGAATGACCGCTATGGTCGTTGTAGTAGTTATGGAATTCCGGTAGTTCTAGTGTTAAGCGCATTAAGAATTGGTTCTATAGTTATGTGCGTTTGAATATGTGTGCGCAGGTTTGTAATTCCCTACAAACCAAGCCTAAACAAAGTACTGGTCTTTTCGTATAAATTTTGATCATAGGTGTGACAAAAAAGCAGAAAAATATACAGCGCACCTACCATGACCCCCCCCAACCGCCCCCCCACCCCCACCCCCACCCACACACACACACACACAAACACACACACACACACACAGTGACATAATTTATATACATTTAATGAAATCCAGTCCTATATATTATATTATATTATATTTTATAACGTCCTATAATGGTATAATGCCATGTTGGTAGATTGCCACCTGTAGAATTTTCTTTTGTTGAAAGCCAAGATAAAAGTAAAAAGCTATTATTTTGTGTAGATCCATGTCCGGGGCAGTTCGACTTAAGCGCATTCTTTACACACGCACGCACGCGCAATGAATTGGAAACACTCGCTCTGCGCCAGTGTGGACGCGCACCGTTATGAATGCCTGTGCAGCAATGTGAAACAACGGCAAGCACACACGCAACTTCTACGGAAGACTGTATTCTCGTACTGTTTCGACTTACTTTATTCTCGAAATGTTTCGACTTTAATGTCAAAATACTACTTTTTTCTTTTTTTTTCTTTCTTTCTTTTTTCGTTGCGGTTCAGGGCTTCCGCAGGCTATTCAGATCATGCTATGACATTTTCTCGTTGTACCGCTGGCTCTAGAGGCAGTATTTTCTAACCATGTCGGGGGAGTTTTATGCATATGCGTTTTACAATAATGTCACTTGCCAGGTCATGTAAGGGGTAGACTACAGAATTTATTATACTTGTCAAAACAAAAATAGGAAACTCCACTATGTCTCTCTTTAAATTTATTTTGTCCCGTTGTCGGCTTCAGCTAAGAAAAGAAATAGTTCGCCCCACACGTCCAAAATTCTTAGCACTCTTTAGACAACCTTCTGCAACGAGTGCAGGCTCTTTGGTGGAGCTCTGCTTTGAATGAAGTTCCATCGTAACAAATGAATGGACTACTTGCGGAGTGACATGAAGACATGAATCAGAGGCACAAAAAACGTTGACAGTGGTGAGCGGTCATTATGTTTACCAATACCCTGCTTTGCGTGCGACCCGCAAAAAAAAAAAAAAGAGGCGGATTTGCATGATTTACAAGAGCATCATTTTCAGGTCGGAAAAGCCGGATTTCCGGATTTATCCGTAAGAATCATACCCCTGTTTGATACAGAATTTAATTTAATTTTGTCACTTCTGGGTAGGTAAGCGAAATGAATTTTCCCGACAACGCTTTATCACAGTGGGTGACTTCTGTTGGCAATGAGACAGGACAAATTCTTATCAGTGTCTTGACTGCTCAGGAAGGTCCAGCACTGGACACCATGGTCTATGATCACCATAACGCTATCCCAGCTAACAAAAATATGTTCTAAGAACGTTGTGGGAACGTTGATTTGAAATGTTCTAAAAACGTTGAAATGTCCAGTTTGCTTAACGTTGCTGGAATGGTATTTTAATGTTAGAAAAACATTGCTCGAACATTAGCATAATGTTGCTGGAACGTTATCTTAAGGTTAGCATAACGTTGCCGGAACGTTAGCATAACGTTGCTGGAACATTGTCTTAAGGTTTGCATAACGTTGCTGGAACGTTATCTTAAGGTTGCTGGAACGTTAGCACAACATTGCTGGAACATTATCTTAAGGTTTGCATAACGTTGCTGGAACGTTATCTTAAGGTTTGCATAACGTTGCTGGAACATTATCTTAAGGTTTGCATAACGTTGCTGGAACGTTATCTTAAGGTTAGTATAACGTTGCTGGAACGTTAGCACAACATTGCTGGAACATTCTTAAGGTTAGCATAACGTTCATGGAATGTTATCTTAAGGTTAGCATAATGTTCATGGAACGTTATCTTAAGGTTTGCCTAACATTGCTGGAACGTTATCTTAAGGTTAGCATAACGTTGCCGGAACGTTAGCACAACATTGCTGGAACATTCATAAAGGTTAGCATAACGTTCATGGAATGTTATCTTAAGGTTAGCATAACATTGGCATAACGTTGCTGGAACATTAGCATAACGTTGCTGGAAGGTTATCTTAAGGTTAGCATAACATTGCCAGAACATTAGCACAACATTGCTGGAACATTCTTAAGGTTAGCATAACGTTCATGGAATGTTATCTTAAGGTTAGCATAACATTCATGCAATTTTTTTTTTCGTTTTTCCGGTTCGAAAACGCGAGGCGCACAGCACTGCCCCAATCACACAGAACGAGCAGTGAACTGCGTTTTTTGTTGCTAGGCAAACACTGAAACAGCTGTCCTGTCAGTCAAGTAAACGTCAAATCAGCCTTTTATTAACTTTGTTTATTTTCTGTTAACATTTTGGTAGTTACGATTCGTGAAGTTGTTAAGCTCCTGGTAACCCGCGAGAGCACCACAAATTTATCCTCCATAATCGCACTCTCCGGCATTCAAAGCAACTGTAGCTTTCATCACTACAACGGAAGATCCACCTCTCCATTCATTCGATTCGAGTTGATTTTTTTTTCAACTCCAAAAACGTGAGGCGCAGCCGGCGGTTAAACGCGAGGCGCCTGGGGCGCATAAACAGCGCGGAGAACGTGCACTGCCATAGGAAATCAATTGAAATAAGGCGCCTCTCACTTCCAAAAATGCGTTAGGTGTGATTGGCCCCTTAAAATAACGCATGTATCGATTATATTGTTTCGCCACAAGGTGGGGACAAGTGACTGTTATAAAATGTATTTGTTATTGAATCATTTATTAAAGAGAACGTAGTACTAACTGTATGATGCTTCTGAAATAAGTCAGAAAGATGTGATGAATTGTTTTTGTAAATATGACTCATCTTATACATCATTTAGCCTATACAGTCTGTAAGTGTATGATTTAACATTTTCTGATGGTCTAGTGTTAAAAAAAAAAAAAAACATTCTTTAAACTGATGCAAGTTAAGCTCCATCCACACACAAAATAGAATCAGCATTTTTTAAGCCATTACATCAACACCTCTCATAATGGGAGTGGGGGAACGGATTCCAACAGCTGGTTTTTTTTTGCTGTCGGATTCTGTTCCCCCCATATTTCTGACACACTGAGGTTCTAATATTTCTCAAATTGATGCTGTTTAAGCTCCATCCACCCACAGAATAGAATAAGCATATTTTAAGCAGATACATCATCATCTCTCATAATTGGGGTGGGGGAACGGATTTCGACAGCTGAACTATTTGCCGTTGGATTCTGTTCCCCCTATGTTTCTTACACAATAAGGTTCTAATATTGATCAAATTGCAGCAAGTTGCTAGCCTCAATAGCCTAGTGGTCAGTGACAGGATAATGTTTTTTTTGTTTTTTTTGGCTTTGGGCAACCCGAGTTCAAGTCCCGGGTCATCGAACTTTACTATACTATCATAATAAAAGGCAAAAAAAAAAAAAACATTCTTTAAACTGATGCAAGTTAAGCTCCATCCACACACAAAATAGAATCAGCATTTTTTAAGCCATTACATCAATACCTCTCATAATAGGAGTGGGGAAACGGATTCCGACAGATGGTTTTTTTGCCGTCGGATTCTGTTCCCCCCATATTTCTGACACACTGAGGTTCTAATATTTCTCAAATTTATGCTGTTTAAGCTCCATCCACCCACAGAAGAGAATAAGCATATTTTAAGCCGATACATCAACACCTCTCATCATTGGGGTGGGGGAACGGATTTCGACAGCTGAACTATTTGCCGTCGGATTCAGTTCCCCCTATGTTTCTTCCTCAATAAGGTTCTAATATTGATCAAATTGCAGCAATTTTTTTGCCTCAATAGCCTAGTGGTCAGTGACCTGACAATGTTTTTTTTTTTTTTTTTAGCTTTGGGCGACCCAAGTTCAAGTCCCGGGTCATCGAACTTTACTATACTGTCCTATCATAATAAAAGGCAAAAAAATAAAAAATAAATAAATAAATTCTTTAAACTGATGTAAGTTAACACTAGAACTGCCCTGGCGGTCATTTTGACCGTTTTGAAAAAATAAATAAAATCCTGCTGGTACCTGACTTTTCCTAAATGTCTGTATTTTCATTTAAAATGTTTATCATATAAATGACACATAAGGCAAAAAAACAAATTAACAAATTAACCTATTTCGGCCATAGACGGTCAGATTGACCGCACTGAATTTCGCGGTATTATTATACATATAGCCTACCAATATACACAACAATAAAATGTGGTAATACACAAAACATATTCCACAACAAATCATTTAAATGTAATGATATTCAGAACAGAACAAGAATGAAAAAATAACAGCCTAAACAAGCCAAAATGAAATAGGCTAAAGGCCTACTTTCAAGCGAAAGTGAAAGTAAACGGCGTTGGGCTCACGTAACGTTAACACTCTAATTAGAATCAAAATGTTTCAACATTTGCGATGTATTTGGATGGTAAACTATTCTTTACTATAGGCTTTGTATTTCACTCACGTTCCAATATCGATGGGAAAAATCATCCTCTTCACATGCGCAAAATGGTACGAATTGCTACTGACTATACAGAGCAGTGGAATATTTATATGTTAGGTTGACTATTTTATTGTTATATTTTATAATGGCTATAATGAACAGGCTGCGATGTCAAGATTGCAATGCTGAAATATGATGCGTGTGTGTGTCGGCGGGCGCGATCGAACAGTGTAAAGATGAAATAGGCTGCTCCATCATTTTGTTCAGGACATCTACGGATATTATTATTTATAGATGTATAATTAAACTTGTTTAAATGTACAGTCTGTGTTGTTTTGTTTTTAAAAGATATCCTAATACAATAAATACATTAATCTCTCAATTGGGTATTTATCATTAAAGACAATAGAGTTTGGAATCTAGCGGTCAAAATGACCGCTTGCGGCAGTTCTAGTAGTTATGGAATTCTGGCACTTCTAGTGTTAAGCTCCATCCACACACAAAATAGAATCAGCATTTTTTAAGCCATTACATCAATACCTTTCATAATGGGAGTGGGGGAACGGATTCCGACAGATGTTTTTTTTTGCCGTCGGATTCTGTTCCCCCCATATTTCTGACACACTGAGGTTCTAATATTTCTCAAATTTATGCTGTTTAAGCTCCATCCACCCACAGAATAGAATAAGCATATTTTAAGCCGATACATCAACATATCTCATCATTGGGGTGGGGGAACGGATTTCGACAGCTGAACTATATTTTAATATATTTGCCGTCGGATTCTGTTCCCCCTATGTTTCTTACACAATAAGGTTCTAATATTGATCAAATTGTAGCAAATTAGTAGCCTCAATTGCCTAGTGGTCAGTGACCTGACCAATTTTTTGTTTTTTTTAGCTTTGGGCGACCCGAGTTCAAGTCCTGGGTCGTCGAACTTTACTATACCGTCCAATCATAATAAAAGGAAAAATAAATAAATATATTCTTTAAACTGATGCAAGTTAAGCTACATCCACACACAAAATAGAATCAGCATATTTTAAGCCGATACATCAACACCTCTCATCATTGGGGTGGGGGAACGGATTACGACAGCTGAACTATTTGCCGTCGGATTCAGTTCCCCCTATGTTTCTTACTCAATAAGGTTCTAATATTGATCAAATTGCAGCAAATTTCTTGCCTCAATAGCCTAGTGGTCAGTGACCTGATAATGTTTTTGTTTTTTTAAGCTTTGGGCGACCCGAGTTCAAGTCCCGGGTCATTGAACTTTACTATAATGTCCAATCATAATAAAAGGAAAAATAAATAAGTATATTCTTTAAACTGATGCAAGTTAAGCTCCATCAACACACAAAATAGAATCAGCATTTTTTAAGCCATTACATCAACACCTCTCATAATGGGAGTGGGGGAACGGATTCCGACAGCTGTTTTTTTTGCCGTCAGATTCTGTTCCCCCTATGTTTCTTACACAATAAGGTTATAATATTGATCAAATTGTAGTAAATTAGTAGCCTCAATAGCCTAGTGGTCATTGACAGGATAATGTTTTTGGGTTTTTTTGGCTTTGGGCGACCTGAGTTCAAGTCCCGGGTCATCGAACTTTTCTATACTGTCCTATCATAATAAAAGGCAAAAAAAAAACAAAAAAAAAACATTCTTTAAACTGATGCAAGTTAAGCTCCATCCACACACAAAATAGAATCAGCATTTTTTAAGCCATTACTTCAATACCTCTCATAATGGGAGTGGGGGAACGGATTCCAACAGATGTTTTTTTTGTCGTCGGATTCTGTTCCCCCTATGTTTCTTACACAATAAGGTTATAATATTGATCAAATTGTAGTAAATTAGTAGCCTCAATAGCCTAGTGGTCATTGACAGGATAATGTTTTTGGGTTTTTTTGGCTTTGGGCGACCTGAGTTCAAGTCCCGGGTCATCGAACTTTTCTATACTGTCCTATCATAATAAAAGGCAAAAAAAAAACAAAAAAAAAACATTCTTTAAACTGATGCAAGTTAAGCTCCATCCACACACAAAATAGAATCAGCATTTTTTAAGCCATTACTTCAATACCTCTCATAATGGGAGTGGGGGAACGGATTCCAACAGATGTTTTTTTTGTCGTCGGATTCTGTTCCCCCTATATTTCTTACACAATAAGGTTCTAATATTGATCAAATTGCAGCAAGTTACTAGCCTCAATAGCCTTGTGGTCAGTGACATGACAATGTTTTTGTTTTTTTTAGGTTTGGGCGACCCGTTTTCAAGTCCCGGGTCATCAAACTTTACTATACTGTCCTATCATAATAAAAGGCAAAAAAAAAAAAAAAAATTCTTTAAACTGATGCAAGTTAAGCTCCATCCACACACAAAATAGAATCAGCATTTTTTAAGCCATTACATCAATACTTTTCATAATGGGAGTGGGGGAACGGATTCCGACAGATGGTTTTTTTGCCGTCAGATTCTGTTCCCCCCATATTTCTGACACACTGAGGTTCTAATATTTCTCAAATTTATGCTGTTTAAGCTCCATCCACCCACAGAATAGAATAAGCATATTTTAAGCCGATAAATCAACATATCTCATCTTTGGGGTGGGGGAACGGATTTCGACAGCTGAACTATTTGCCGTCGGATTCTGTTCCCCCTATGTTTCTTACACAATAAGGTTCTAATATTGACCAAATTGTAGCAAATTAGTAGCCTCAATAGCCTAGTGGTTAGTGACCTGACCATTTTTTTGTTTTTTTTTAGCTTTGGGCGACCCAAGTTCAAGTCCCGGGTCGTCGAACTTTACTATACTGTCCAATCATAATAAAAGGAAAAATAAATAAATATATTCTTTAAACTGATGCAAGTTAAGCTTCATCCACACACAAAATAGAATCAGTATATTTTAAGCCGATACATCAACACCTCTCATCATTGGGGTGGGGGAACGGATTTCGACAGCTGAACTATTTGCCGTCGGATTCAGTTCCCCCTATGTTTCTTACTCAATAAGGTTCTAATATTGATCAAATTGCAGCAAATTTCTTGCCTCAATAGCCTAGTGGTCAGTGACCTGACAATGTTTTTTTTTTTTTTTTTAGCTTTGGGCGACCCAAGTTCAAGTTCCGGGTCATCGAACTCTACTATACTGTCCAATCATAATAAAAGGAAAAATCAATAAATATATTCTTTAAACTGATGCAAGTTAAGCTCCATCCACACACAAAATAGAATCAGCATTTTTTAAGCCATTACATCAACACCTCTCATAATGGGAGTGGGGGTACGGATTTCGACAGCTGAACTATTTGCCGTCGGATTCTGTTCCCCCTATGTTTCTTACACAATAAGGTTCTAATATTGATCAAATTATAGCAAATTAGTAGCCTCAATAGCCTAGTGGTCAGTGACCTGACCGTTTTTTTTGTTTTTTTAGCTTTGGGCGACCCGAGTTCAAGTCCTGGGTCGTCGAACTTTACTATACTGTCCAATCATAATAAAAGGAAAAATAAATAAATACATTCTTTAAACTGATGCAAGTTAAGCTCCATCCACAGTCCACACACAAAATAGAATCAGCATATTTTAAGCCGATACATCAACACCTCTCATCATTGGGGTGGGGGAACGGATTCCAACAGCTGTTTTTTTTGCCGTCGAATTCTGTTCCCCCCATATTTCTGACACACTGAGGTTCTAATATTTCTCAAATTGATGCTGTTTAAGCTCCATCCACCCACAGAATAGAATAGTCATATTTTAAGCCGATACATCAACACCTCTCATCATTGGGGTGGGGGAACGGATTTTGACAGCTGAACTATTTGCCGTCGGATTCAGTTCCCCCTATGTTTCTTACTCAATAAGGTTCTAATATTGATCAAATTGTAGCAAATTAGTAGCCTCAATAGCCTAGTGGTCAGTGACCTGACAATGTTTTTTTGTTTTTTTTAGCTTTGGGCGACCCAAGTTCAAGTCCCGGGTCATCGAACTTTACTATACTGTCTTATCATAATAAAAGGCAAAAAAACAAACAAAAAAAAAAATTTCTATAAACTGATGCAAGTTAAGCTCCATCCACACACAAAATAGAATCAGCATTTTTTAAGCCATTAAATCAATACCTCTCATAATGGGAGTGGGGGAACGGATTCCGACAGCTGTTTTTTTTGCTGTCGGATTCTGTTCCCCCCATATTTCTGACACACTGAGGTTCTAATATTTCTCAAATTTATGCTGTTTAAGCTCCATCCACCCACAGAATAGAATAAGCATATTTTAAGCAGATACATCAACATCTCTCATCATTGGGGTAGGAGAACGGATTTCGACAGCTGAACTATTTGCCGTCGGATTCTGTTCCCCCTATGTTTCTTACACAATAAGGTTCAAATATTGCTCAAATTGCAGTGAATTATGATCACTAATAGCCTAGTGGTCAGTGACCTGACAATGTTTGTTTGTTTTAGCTTTGGGCGATCCGAGTTCAAGTCCCGGGTCGTTGAACTTTACTATACTGTCCAATCATAATAAAAGGAAAAATAAATAAATATATTCTTTAAAGTGATGCAAGTTAAGCTCCATCCACACACAAAAGAGAATCAGCATTTTTTAAGACATACATCAACACCTCTCATAATGGGAGTGGGGGAACGGATTCCGACAGCTGTTTTTTTTTGCCGTTGGATTCTGTTCCCCCCATATTTCTGACATACTGAGGTTCTAATATTTCTCAAATTGATGCTGTTTAAGCTCCATCCACCCACAGAATAGAATAAGCATATTTTAAGCCGATACATCAACATATCTCATCTTTGGGGTGGGGGAACGGATTTCGACAGCTGAACTATTTGCCGTCGGATTCTGTTCCCCCTATGTTTCTTACACAATAAGGTTCTAATATTGACCAAATTGTAGCAAATTAGTAGCCTCAATAGCCTAGTGGTCAGTGACCTGACCATTTTTTTGTTTTTTTTTAGCTTTGGGCGACCCGAGTTCAAGTCCCGGGTCGTCGAACTTTACTATACTGTCCAATCATAATAAAAGGAAAAATAAATAAATATATTCTTTAAACTGATGCAAGTTAAGCTCCATCCACACACAAAATAGAATCAGCATATTTTAAGCCGATACATCAACACCTCTCATCATTGGGGTGGGGGAACGGATTTTGACAGCTGAACTATTTGCCGTCGGATTCAGTTCCCCCTATGTTTCTTACTCAATAAGGTTCTAATATTGATCAAATTGCAGCAAATTTCTTGCCTCAATAGCCTAGTGGTCAGTGACCTGACAATGTTTTTTTTTTTTTTTTAGCTTTGGGCGACCCAAGTTCAAGTTCCGGGTCATCGAACTCTACTATACTGTCCAATCATAATAAAAAGAAAAATCAATAAATATATTCTTTAAACTGATGCAAGTTAAGCTCCATCCACACACAAAATAGAATCAGCATTTTTTAAGCCATTACATCAACACCTCTCATAATGGGAGTGGGGGAACGGATTCCGACAGCTGTTTTTTTTGTCGTCGGATTCTGTTCCCCCTATGTTTCTTACACAATAAGGTTCAAATATTGCTCAAATTGCAGTGAATTACGATCACTAATAGCCTAGTGGTCAGTGACCTGACAATGTTTGTTTGTTTTAGCTTTGGGCGATCCGAGTTCAAGTCCCGGGCCGTTGAACTTTACTATACTGTCCAATCATAATAAAAGGAAAAATAAATAAATATATTCTTTAAACTGATGCAAGTTAAGCTCCATCCACACACAAAAGAGAATCAGCATTTTTTAAGACATACATCAACACCTCTCATAATGGGAGTGGGGGAACGGATTCCGACAGCTGGGGTTTTTTGCCGTTGGATTCTGTTCCCCCCATATTTCTGACACACTGAGGTTCTAATATTTCTCAAATTGATGCTGTTTAAGCTCCATCCACCCACAGAATAGAATAAGCATATTTTAAGCCGATACATCAACATATCTCATCTTTGGGGTGGGGGAACGGATTTCGACAGCTGAACTATTTGCCGTCGGATTCTGTTCCCCCTATGTTTCTTACACAATAAGGTTCTAATATTGACCAAATTGTAACAAATTAGAAGCCTCAATAGCCTAGTGGTCAGTGACCTGACCATTTTTTTGTTTTTTTTTAGCTTTGGGCGACCCGAGTTCAAGTCCCGGGTCGTCGAACTTTACTATATTGTCCAATCATAATAAAAGGAAAAATAAATAAATATATTCTTTAAACTGATGCAAGTTAAGCTTCATCCACACACAAAATAGAATCAGCATATTTTAAGCCGATACATCAACACCTCTCATCATTGGGGTGGGGGAACGGATTTCGACAGCTGAACTATTTGCCGTCGGATTCAGTTCCCCCTATGTTTCTTACTCAATAAGGTTCTAATATTGATCAAATTGCAGCAAATTTCTTGCCTCAATAGCCTAGTGGTCAGTGACCTGACAAAGGTTTTTTTTTTTTTTTTAGCTTTGGGCGACCCAAGTTCAAGTTCCGGGTCATCGAACTCTACTATACTGTCCAATCATAATAAAAGGAAAAATCAATAAATATATTCTTTAAACTGATGCAAGTTAAGCTCCATCCACACACAAAATAGAATCAGCATTTTTTAAGCCATTACATCAACACCTCTCATAATGGGAGTGGGGGAACGGATTTTGACAGCTGAACTATTTGCCGTCGGATTCTGTTCCCCCTATGTTTCTTACACAATAAGGTTCTAATATTGATCAAATTGTAGCAAATTAGTAACCTCAATAGCCTAGTGGTCAGTGACCTGACCATTTTTTTGTTTTTTTAGCTTTGGGCGACCCGAGTTCAAGTCCTGGGTCGTCGAACTTTACTATACTGTCCAATCATAATAAAAGGAAAAATAAATAAATATATTCTTTAAACTGATGCAAGTTAAGCTCCATCCACACCTAAAATAGAATCAGCATATTTTAAGCCGATACATCAACACCTCTCATCATTGGGGTGGGGGAACGGATTCCGACAGCTGTTTTTTTTGCCGTCGGATTCTGTTCCCCCCATATTTCTGACACACTGAGGTTCTAATATTTCTCAAATTGATGCTGTTTAAGCTCCATCCACCCACAGAATAGAATAAGCATATTTTAAGCCGATACATCAACATCTCTCATCATTGGGGTGGGGGAACGGATTTCGACAGCTGAACTATTTGCCGAAGGATTCTGTTCCCCCTATGTTTCTTACACAATAAGGTTCTAATATTGATCAAATTGCAGCAAGTTACTAGCCTCAATAGCCTTGTGGTCAGTGACGTGACAATGTTGTTGTTTTTTTTTTAGGTTTGGGCGTCCCGTTTTCAAGTCCCGGGTCATCGAACTTTACTATACTGTCCTATCATAATAAAAGGCAAAAAAAAAAAAAAAAAACATTCTTTAAACTGATGCAAGTTAAGCTCCATCCACAGTCCACACACAAAATAGAATCAGCATTTTTTAAGCCATTACATCAATACCTCTCATAATAGGAGTGGGGGAACGGATTCCGACAGATGTTTTTTTTGCCGTCGGATTCTGTTCCCTCCATATTTCTGACACACTGAGGTTCTAATATTTCTCAAATTTATGCTGTTTAAGCTCCATCCACCCACAGAATAGAATAAGCACATTTTAAGCCGATACATCAACATATCTCATCTTTGGGGTGGGGGAACGGATTTCGACAGCTGAACTATTTGCTGTCGGATTCTGTTCCCCCTATGTTTCTTACACAATAAGGTTCTAATATTGATCAAATTGTAGCAAATCAATAGCCTAGTGGTCAGTGACCTGACCATTTTTTTGTTTTTTTTTAGCTTTGGGCAACCCGAGTTCAAGTCCCGGGTCGTCGAACTTTACAATACTGTCCAATCATAATAAAAGGAAAAATAAATAAATATATTCTTTAAACTGATGCAAGTTAAGCTCCATCCACACACAAAATAGAATCAGCATATTTTAAGCCGATACATCAACACCTCTCATCATTGGGGTGGGGGAACGGATTTCGACAGCTGAACTATTTGCTGTCGGATTCTGTTCCCCCTATGTTTCTTACTGAATAAGGTTATAATATTTCTCAAATTTATGCTGTTTAAGCTCCATCCACCCACAGAATAGAATAAGCACATTTTAAGCCGATACATCAACATATCTCATCTTTGGGGTGGGGGAACGGATTTCGACAGCTGAACTATTTGCCGTCGGATTCAGTTCCCCCTATGTTTCTTACTCAACAAGGTTCTAATATTGATCAAATTGCAGCAAATTTCTTGCCTCAATAGCCTAGTGGTCAGTGACCTGACAATGTTTTTTTGTTTTTTTTTGCTTTGGGCGACCCGAGTTCAAGTCCTGGGTCGTCGAACTTTACTATAATGTCCAATCCTAATAAAAGGCAAAATAAATAAATTTATTCTTTAAACTGATGCAAGTTAAGCTCCATCCACACACAAAATAGAATCAGCATTTTTTAAGCAATTACATCAACACCTCTCATAATGGGAGTGGGGGAACGGATTTCGACAGCTGAACTATTTGCCGTCGGATTCTGTTCCCCCTATGTTTCTTACACAATAAGGTTCTAATATTGACCAAATTGTAGCAAATTAGTAGCCTCAATAGCCTAGTGGTCAGTGACCTGACCATTTTTTTGTTTTTTTTTAGCTTTGGGTGACTGGAGTTCAAGTCCCGGGTCGTCGAACTTTACTATACTGTCCAATCATAATAAAAGGAAAAATAAATAAATATATTCTTTAAACTGATGCAAGTTAAGCTCCATCCACACACAAAATAGAATCAGCATATTTTAAGCCGATACATCAACACCTCTCATCATTGCAGTGGGGGAACGGATTTCGACAGCTGAACTATTTGCCGTCGGATTCTGTTCCCCCTATGTTTCTTACACAATAAGGTTCTAATATTGACCAAATTGTAGCAAATTAGTAGCCTCAATAGCCTAGTGGTCAGTGACCTGACCATTTTTTTGTTTTTTTTTTAACTTTGGGCGACCTGAGTTCAAGTCCCGGGTCGTCGAACTTCACTATACTGTCCAATCATAATAAAAGGAAAAATAGATAAATATATTCTTTAAACTGATGCAAGTTAAGCTCCAACCACACACAAAATAGAATCAGCATATTTTAAGCCAATACATCAACACCTCTCATCATTGGGGTGGGGGAACGGATTTCGACAGCTGAACTATTTGCCGTCGGATTCAGTTCCCCCTATGTTTCTTACTCAATAAGGTTCTAATATTGATTAAATTGCAGCAAATTTCTTGCCTCAATAGCCTAGTGGTCAGTGACCTGACAATGTTTTTTTTGTTTTTTTAGCTTTGGGCGACCCAAGTTCAAGTTCTGTGTCATCGAACTCTACTATACTGTCCAATCATAATAAAAGGAAAAATCAATAAATATATTCTTTAAACTGATGCAAGTTAAGCTCCATCCACACACAAAATAGAATCAGCATTTTTTAAGCCATTACATCAACACCTCTCATAATGGGAGTGGGGGAACGGATTCCGACAGCTGTTTTTTTTGTCGTCGGATTCTGTTCCCCCTATGTTTCTTACACAATAAGGTTCAAATATTGCTCAAATTGCAGTGAATTACGATCACTAATAGCCTAGTGGTCAGTGACCTGACAATGTTTGTTTGTTTTAGCTTTGGGCGATCCGAGTTCAAGTCCCGGGTCGTTGAACTTTACTATACTGTCCAATCATAATAAAAGGACAAATAAATAAATATATTCTTTAAACTGATGCAAGTTAAGCTCCATCCACACACAAAAGAGAATCAGCATTTTTTAAGACATACATCAACATCTCTCATAATGGGAGTGGGGGAACGGATTCCCACAGCTGGGTTTTTTTGCCGTCGGATTCTGTTCCCCCCATATTTCTGACACACTGAGGTTCTAATATTTCTCAAATTTATGCTGTTTAAGCTCCATCCACCCACAGAATAGAATAGTCATATTTTAAGCCGATACATCAACACCTCTCATCATTGGGGTGGGGGAACGGATTTTGACAGCTGAACTATTTGCCGTCGGATTCAGTTCCCCCTATGTTTCTTACTCAATAAGGTTCTAATATTGATCAAATTGCAGCAATTTTTTTGCCTCAATAGCCTAGTGGTCAGTGACCTGATCATTTTTTTGTTTTTTTTATCTTTGGGCGACCCAAGTTCGAGTCCCGGGTCGTCGAAATTTACTATACTGTCCTATCATAATAAAAGGCAAAAAAACAACAAAAAAAAAAAACATTCTTTAAACTGATGCAAGTTAAGCTCCATCCACACACAAAATAGAATCAGCATTTTTTAAGCCATTACATCAACACCTCTCATTATGGGAGTGGGGGAACGGATTCCGACAGCTGTTTTTTTTGCTGTCGGATTCTGTTCCCCCCATATTTCTGACACACTGAAGTTCTAATATTTCTCAAATTTATGCTGTTTAAGCTCCATCCACCCACAGAATAGAATAAGCATATTTTAAGCAGATACATCAACATCTCTCATCATTGGGGTGGGAGAACGGATTTCGACAGCTGAACTATTTGCCGTCGGATTCTGTTCCCCCTATGTTTCTTACACAATAAGGTTCTAATATTGATCAAATTGCAGCAAGTTGCTAGCCTCAATAGCCTAGTGGTCAGTGACAGGATGATGTTTTTTTTTTGGCTTTGGCTTTGGGCATCCCGAGTTCAAGTCCAGGGTCATCGAACTTTACTATACTGTCCTATCATAATAAAAGGCAAAAAAAAAAAAAAAAAATTCTTTAAACTGATGCAAGTTAAGCTCCATCCACACACAAAATAGAATCAGCATTTTTTAAGCCATTACATCAATACCTTTCATAATGGGAGTGGGGGAACGGATTCCGACAGATGTTTTTTTTGCTGTCGGATTCTGTTCCCCCCATATTTCTGACACACTGAGGTTCTAATATTTCTCAAATTTATGCTGTTTAAGCTCCATCCACCCACAGAATAGAATAAGCACATTTTAAGCCGATACATCTACATATCTCATCCTTGGGGTGGGGGAACGGATTTCGACAGCTGAACTATTTGCCGTCGGATTCTGTTCCCCCTATGTTTCTTACACAATAAGGTTCTAATATTGATCAAATTGTAGCAAATTAGTAGCCTCAATAGCCTAGTGGTCAGTGACCTGACCATTTTTTTGTTTTTTTTAGCTTTGGGCAACCCGAGTTCAAGTCCCGGGTCGTCGAACTTTACAATACTGTCCAATCATAATAAAAGGAAAAATAAATAAATATATTCTTTAAACTGATGCAAGTTAAGCTCCATCCACACACAAAATAGAATCAGCATATTTTAAGCCGATACATCAACACCTCTCATCATTGGGGTGGGGGAACGGATTTCGACAGCTGAACTATTTGCTGTCGGATTCTGTTCCCCCTATGTTTCTTACTGAATAAGGTTATAATATTTCTCAAATTTATGCTGTTTAAGCTCCATCCACCCACAGAATAGAATAAGCACATTTTAAGCCGATACATCAACATATCTCATCTTTGGGGTGGGGGAACGGATTTCGACAGCTGAACTATTTGCCGTCGGATTCTGTTCCCCCTATGTTTCTTACACAATAAGGTTCTAATATTGATCAAATTGTAGCAAATTAGTAACCTCAATAGCCTAGTGGTCAGTGACCTGACCATTTTTTTGTTTTTTTTAGCTTTGGGCGACCCGAGTTCAAGTCCCGGGTCGTCGAACTTTACAATACTGTCCAATCATAATAAAAGGAAAAATAAATAAATATATTCTTTAAACTGATGCAAGTTAAGCTCGATCCACACACAAAATAGAATCAGCATATTTTAAGCCGATACATCAACACCTCTCATCATTGGGGTGGGGGAACGGATTTCGACAGCTGAACTATATGCCGTCGGATTCAGTTCCCACTATGTTTCTTACTCAATAAGGTTCTAATATTGATCAAATTGCAGCAAATTTCTTGCCTCAATAGCCTAGTGGTCAGTGACCTGACAATGTTTTTTGTTTTTTTTTTGCTTTGGGCGACCCGAGTTCAAGTCCTGGGTCGTCGAACTTTACTATAATGTCCAATCATAATAAAAGGAAAAATAAATAAATATATTCTTTAAACTGATGCAAGTTAAGCTCCATCCACACACAAAATAGAATTAGCATTTTTTAAGCCATTACATCAACACCTCTCATAATGGGAGTGGGGGAACGGATTTCGACAGCTGAACTATTTGCCGTCGGATTCTGTTCCCCCTATGTTTCTTACACAATAAGGTTCTAATATTGATCAAATTGTAGCAAATTAACAGCCTCAATAGCCTAGTGGTCAGTGACCTGACCATTTTTTTGTTTTTTTAGCTTTGGGCGACCCGAGTTCAAGTCCTGGGTCGTCGAACTTTACTATACTGTCCAATCATAATAAAAGGAAAAATAAATAAAAACATTCTTTAAACTGATGCAAGTTAAGCTCCATCCACACACAAAATAGAATCAGCATTTTTTAAGCCATTACATCAACACCTCTCATAATGGGAGTGGGGGAACGGATTCCGACAGCTGTTTTTTTTGTCGTCGGATTCTGTTCCCCCTATGTTTCTTACACAATAAGGTTCAAATATTGCTCAAATTGCAGTGAATTACGATCACTAATAGCCTAGTGGTCAGTGACCTGACAATGTTTGTTTGTTTTAGCTTTGGGCGATCCGAGTTCAAGTCCCGGGTCGTTGAACTTTACTATACTGTCCAATCATAATAAAAGGAAAAATAAATAAATATATTCTTTAAACTGATGCAAGTTAAGCTCCATCCACACACAAAAGAGAATCAGCATTTTTTAAGACATACATCAATACCTCTCATAATAGGAGTGGGGAAACGGATTCTGACAGATGTTTTTTTTTTGCCGTCGGATTCTGTTCCCCCCATATTTCTGACACACTGAGGTTCTAATATTTCTCAAATTGATGCTGTTTAAGCTCCATCCACCCACAGAATAGAATAAGCATATTTTAAGCCGATACATCAACATCTCTCATCATTGGGGTGGGGGAATGGATTTCGACAGCTGAACTATTTGCCGTCGGATTCTGTTCCCCCTATGTTTCTTACACAATAAGGTTCTAATATTGATCAAATTGCAGCAAGTTACTAGCCTCAATAGCCTTGTGGTCAGTGACATGACAATGTTTTTGTTTTTTTTAGGTTTGGGCGACCCGTTTTCAAGTCCCGGGTCATCAAACTTTACTATACTGTCCTATCATAATAAAAGGCAAAAAAAAAAAAAAAAATTCTTTAAACTGATGCAAGTTAAGCTCCATCCACACACAAAATAGAATCAGCATTTTTTAAGCCATTACATCAATACCTTTCATAATGGGAGTGGGGGAACGGATTCCGACAGATGTTTTTTTTGCCGTCAGATTCTGTTCCCCCCATATTTATGACACACTGAGGTTATAATATTTCTCAAATTTATGCTGTTTAAGCTCCATCCACCCACAGAATAGAATAAGCATATTTTAAGCCGATACATCAACATATCTCATCTTTGGGGTGGGGGAACGGATTTCGACAGCTGAACTATTTGCCGTCGGATTCTGTTCCCCCTATGTTTCTTACACAATAAGGTTCTAATATTGACCAAATTGTAGCAAATTAGTAGCCTCAATAGCCTAGTGGTCAGTGACCTGACCATTTTTTTGTTTTTTTTTAGCTTTGGGTGACCGGAGTTCAAGTCCCGGGTCGTCGAACTTTACTATACTGTCCAATCATAATAAAAGGAAAAATAAATAAATATATTCTTTAAACTGATGCAAGTTAAGCTCCATCCACACACAAAATAGAATCAGCATATTTTAAGCCGATACATCAACACCTCTCATCATTGGAGTGGGGGAACGGATTTCGACAGCTGAACTATTTGCCGTCGGATTCTGTTCCCCCTATGTTTCTTACACAATAAGGTTCTAATATTGACCAAATTGTAGCAAATTAGTAGCCTCAATAGCCTAGTGGTCAGTGACCTGACCATTTTTTTGTTTTTTTTTTAACTTTGGGCGACCTGAGTTCAAGTCCCGGGTCGTCGAACTTCACTATACTGTCCAATCATAATAAAAGGAAAAATAGATAAATATATTCTTTAAACTGATGCAAGTTAAGCTCCAACCACACACAAAATAGAATCAGCATATTTTAAGCCGATACATCAACACCTCTCATCATTGGGGTGGGGGAACGGATTTCGACAGCTGAACTATTTGCCGTCGGATTCAGTTCCCCCTATGTTTCTTACTCAATAAGGTTCTAATATTGATTAAATTGCAGCAAATTTCTTGCCTCAATAGCCTAGTGGTCAGTGACCTGACAATGTTTTTTTTGTTTTTTTAGCTTTGGGCGACCCAAGTTCAAGTTCCGGGTCATCGAACTCTACTATACTGTCCAATCATAATAAAAGGAAAAATCAATAAATATATTCTTTAAACTGATGCAAGTTAAGCTCCATCCACACACAAAATAGAATCAGCATTTTTTAAGCCATTACATCAACACCTCTCATAATGGGAGTGGGGGAACGGATTCCGACAGCTGTTTTTTTTGTCGTCGGATTCTGTTCCCCCTATGTTTCTTACACAATAAGGTTCAAATATTGCTCAAATTGCAGTGAATTACGATCACTAATAGCCTAGTGGTCAGTGACCTGACAATGTTTGTTTGTTTTAGCTTTGGGCGATCCGAGTTCAAGTCCCGGGTCGTTGAACTTTACTATACTGTCCAATCATAATAAAAGGACAAATAAATAAATATATTCTTTAAACTGATGCAAGTTAAGCTCCATCCACACACAAAAGAGAATCAGCATTTTTTAAGACATACATCAACATCTCTCATAATGGGAGTGGGGGAACGGATTCCCACAGCTGGGTTTTTTTGCCGTCGGATTCTGTTCCCCCCATATTTCTGACACACTGAGGTTCTAATATTTCTCAAATTTATGCTGTTTAAGCTCCATCCACCCACAGAATAGAATAGTCATATTTTAAGCCGATACATCAACACCTCTCATCATTGGGGTGGGGGAACGGATTTTGACAGCTGAACTATTTGCCGTCGGATTCAGTTCCCCCTATGTTTCTTACTCAATAAGGTTCTAATATTGATCAAATTGCAGCAATTTTTTTGCCTCAATAGCCTAGTGGTCAGTGACCTGATCATTTTTTTGTTTTTTTTATCTTTGGGCGACCCAAGTTCGAGTCCCGGGTCGTCGAAATTTACTATACTGTCCTATCATAATAAAAGGCAAAAAAAAACCAAAAAAAAAAAACATTCTTTAAACTGATGCAAGTTAAGCTCCATCCACACACAAAATAGAATCAGCATTTTTTAAGCCATTACATCAACACCTCTCATTATGGGAGTGGGGGAACGGATTCCGACAGCTGTTTTTTTTGCTGTCGGATTCTGTTCCCCCCATATTTCTGACACACTGAGGTTCTAATATTTCTCAAATTTATGCTGTTTAAGCTCCATCCACCCACAGAATAGAATAAGCATATTTTAAGCAGATACATCAACATCTCTCATCATTGGGGTGGGAGAACGGATTTCGACAGCTGAACTATTTGCCGTCGGATTCTGTTCCCCCTATGTTTCTTACACAATAAGGTTCTAATATTGATCAAATTGCAGCAAGTTGCTAGCCTCAATAGCCTAGTGGTCAGTGACAGGATGATGTTTTTTTTTTGGCTTTGGCTTTGGGCATCCCGAGTTCAAGTCCAGGGTCATCGAACTTTACTATACTGTCCTATCATAATAAAAGGCAAAAAAAAAAAAAAAAATTCTTTAAACTGATGCAAGTTAAGCTCCATCCACACACAAAATAGAATCAGCATTTTTTAAGCCATTACATCAATACCTTTCATAATGGGAGTGGGGGAACGGATTCCGACAGATGTTTTTTTTGCTGTCGGATTCTGTTCCCCCCATATTTCTGACACACTGAGGTTCTAATATTTCTCAAATTTATGCTGTTTAAGCTCCATCCACCCACAGAATAGAATAAGCACATTTTAAGCCGATACATCTACATATCTCATCCTTGGGGTGGGGGAACGGATTTCGACAGCTGAACTATTTGCCGTCGGATTCTGTTCCCCCTATGTTTCTTACACAATAAGGTTCTAATATTGATCAAATTGTAGCAAATTAGTAGCCTCAATAGCCTAGTGGTCAGTGACCTGACCATTTTTTTGTTTTTTTTAGCTTTGGGCAACCCGAGTTCAAGTCCGGGTCGTCGAACTTTACAATACTGTCCAATCATAATAAAAGGAAAAATAAATAAATATATTCTTTAAACTGATGCAAGTTAAGCTCCATCCACACACAAAATAGAATCAGCATATTTTAAGCCGATACATCAACACCTCTCATCATTGGGGTGGGGGAACGGATTTCGACAGCTGAACTATTTGCTGTCGGATTCTGTTCCCCCTATGTTTCTTACTGAATAAGGTTATAATATTTCTCAAATTTATGCTGTTTAAGCTCCATCCACCCACAGAATAGAATCAGCATATTTTAAGCCGATACATCAACACCTCTCATCATTGGGGTGGGGGAACGGATTTCGACAGCTGAACTATATGCCGTCGGATTCAGTTCCCCCTATGTTTCTTACTCAATAAGGTTCTAATATTGATCAAATTGCAGCAAATTTCTTGCCTCAATAGCCTAGTGGTCAGTGACCTGACAATGTTTTTTTTTTTTTTTTTGCTTTGGGCGACCCGAGTTCAAGTCCTGGGTCGTCGAACTTTACTATAATGTCCAATCATAATAAAAGGAAAAATAAATAAATATATTCTTTAAACTGATGCAAGTTAAGCTCCATCCACACACAAAATAGAATCAGCATTTTTTAAGCCATTACATCAACACCTCTCATAATGGGAGTGGGGGAACGGATTTTGACAGCTGAACTATTTGCCGTCGGATTCTGTTCCCCCTATGTTTCTTACACAATAAGGTTCTAATATTGATCAAATTGTAGCAAATTAGTAACCTCAATAGCCTAGTGGTCAGTGACCTGACCATTTTTTTGTTTTTTTAGCTTTGGGCGACCCGAGTTCAAGTCCTGGGTCGTCGAACTTTACTATACTGTCCAATCATAATAAAAGGAAAAATAAATAAATTTATTCTTTAAACTGATGCAAGTTAAGCTCCATCCACACACAAAATAGAATCAGCATATTTTAAGCCGATACATCAACACCTCTCATCATTGGGGTGGGGGAACGGATTCCGACAGCTGTTTTTTTGCCGTCGGATTCTGTTCCCCCCATATTTCTGACACACTGAGGTTCTAATATTTCTCAAATTGATGCTGTTTAAGCTCCATCCACCCACAGAATAGAATAAGCATATTTTAAGCCGATACATCAACATCTCTCATCATTGGGGTGGGGGAACGGATTTCGACAGCTGAACTATTTGCCGAAGGATTCTGTTCCCCCTATGTTTCTTACACAATAAGGTTCTAATATTGATCAAATTGCAGCAAGTTACTAGCCTCAATAGCCTTGTGGTCAGTGACGTGACAATGTTGTTGTTTTTTTTTTAGGTTTGGGCGTCCCGTTTTCAAGTCCCGGGTCATCGAACTTTACTATACTGTCCTATCATAATAAAAGGCAAAAAAAAAAAAAAAAAAATTCTTTAAACTGATGCAAGTTAAGCTCCATCCACAGTCCACACACAAAATAGAATCAGCATTTTTTAAGCCATTACATCAATACCTCTCATAATAGGAGTGGGGGAACGGATTCCGACAGATGTTTTTTTTGCCGTCGGATTCTGTTCCCTCCATATTTCTGACACACTGAGGTTCTAATATTTCTCAAATTTATGCTGTTTAAGCTCCATCCACCCACAGAATAGAATAAGCACATTTTAAGCCGATACATCAACATATCTCATCTTTGGGGTGGGGGAACGGATTTCGACAGCTGAACTATTTGCCGTCGGATTCTGTTCCCCCTATGTTTCTTACACAATAAGGTTCTAATATTGATCAAATTGTAGCAAATCAATAGCCTAGTGGTCAGTGACCTGACCATTTTTTTGTTTTTTTTAGCTTTGGGCAACCCGAGTTCAAGTCCCGGGTCGTCGAACTTTACAATACTGTCCAATCATAATAAAAGGAAAAATAAATAAATATATTCTTTAAACTGATGCAAGTTAAGCTCCATCCACACACAAAATAGAATCAGCATATTTTAAGCCGATACATCAACACCTCTCATCATTGGGGTGGGGGAACGGATTTCGACAGCTGAACTATTTGCTGTCGGATTCTGTTCCCCCTATGTTTCTTACTGAATAAGGTTATAATATTTCTCAAATTTATGCTGTTTAAGCTCCATCCACCCACAGAATAGAATAAGCACATTTTAAGCCGATACATCAACATATCTCATCTTTGGGGTGGGGGAACGGATTTCGACAGCTGAACTATTTGCCGTCGGATTCTGTTCCCCCTATGTTTCTTACACAATAAGGTTCTAATATTGATCAAATTGCAGCAAATTTCTTGCGTCAATAGCCTAGTGGTCAGTGACCTGACAATGTTTTTTTTTGTTTTTTTTGCTTTGGGCGACCCGAGTTCAAGTCCTGGGTCGTCGAACTTTACTATAATGTCCAATCCTAATAAAAGGAAAAATAAATAAATATATTCTTTAAACTGATGCAAGTTAAGCTCCATCCACACACAAAATAGAATCAGCATATTTTAAGCCGAAACATAAACACCTCTCATCATTGGGGTGGGGGAACGGATTCCGACAGCTGTTTTTTTTGCCGTCGGATTCTGTTCCCCCCATATTTCTGACACACTGAGGTTCTAATATTTCTCAAATTGATGCTGTTTAAGCTCCATCCACCCACAGAATAGAATAAGCATATTTTAAGCCGATACATCAACATCTCTCATCATTGGGGTGGGGGAACGGATTTCGACAGCTGAACTATTTGCCGAAGGATTCTGTTCCCCCTATGTTTCTTACACAATAAGGTTCTAATATTGATCAAATTGCAGCAAGTTACTAGCCTCAATAGCCTTGTGGTCAGTGACGTGACAATGTTGTTGTTTTTTTTTTTAGGTTTGGGCGTCCCGTTTTCAAGTCCCGGGTCATCGAACTTTACTATACTGTCCTATCATAATAAAAGGCAAAAAAAAAATAAAATAAACATTCTTAAGAAAAAAAACATAAGCTCCATCCACAGTCCACACACAAAATAGAATCAGCATTTTTTAAGCCATTACATCAATACCTCTAATAAAGGTTCTAATATTGATCAAATTGTAGCAAATCAATAGCCTAGTGGTCAGTGACCTGACCATTTTTTTGTTTTTTTTAGCTTTGGGCAACCCGAGTTCAAGTCCCGGGTCGTCGAACTTTACAATACTGTCCAATCATAATAAAAGGAAAAATAAATAAATATATTCTTTAAACTGATGCAAGTTAAGCTCCATCCACACACAAAATAGAATCAGCATATTTTAAGCCGATACATCAACACCTCTCATCATTGGGGTGGGGGAACGGATTTCGACAGCTGAACTATTTGCCGTCGGATTCAGTTCCCCCTATGTTTCTTACTCAATAAGGTTCTAATATTGATCAAATTGCAGCAAATTTCTTGCCTCAATAGCCTAGTGGTCAGTGACCTGACAATGTTTTTTTTTTTTTTTTTGCTTTGGGCGACCCGAGTTCAAGTCCTGGGTCGTCGAACTTTACTATAATGTCCAATCCTAATAAAAGGAAAAATAAATAAATTTATTCTTTAAACTGATGCAAGTTAAGATCCATCCACACACAAAATAGAATCAGCATTTTTTAAGCCATTACATCAACACCTCTCATAATGGGAGTGGGGGAACGGATTTCGACAGCTGAACTATTTGCCGTCGGATTCTGTTCCCCCTATGTTTCTTACACAATAAGGTTCTAATATTGATCAAATTGTAGCAAATTAACAGCCTCAATAGCCTAGTGGTCAGTGACCTGACCATTTTTTTGTTTTTTTAGCTTTGGGCGACCCGAGTTCAAGTCCTGGGTCGTCGAACTTTACTATACTGTCCAATCATAATAAAAGGAAAAATAAATAAATATATTCTTTAAACTGATGCAAGTTAAGCTCCATCCACACACAAAATAGAATCAGCATATTTTAAGCCGATACATCAACACCTCTCATCATTGGGGTGGGGGAACGGATTTCGACAGCTGAACTATTTGCCGTCGGATTCAGTTCCCCCTATGTTTCTTACTCAATAAGGTTCTAATATTGATCAAATTGCAACAGCTTTCTTGCCTCAATAGCCTAGTGGTCAGTGACCTGACAATGTTTTTTGTTTTTTTTTAGCTTTGGGCGACCCGATTTCAAGTCCCGGGTCGTCGAACTTTACTATACTGTCCAATCATAATAAAAGGAAAAATAAATAAAAACATTCTTTAAACTGATGCAAGTTAAGCTCCATACACAGTCCACACACAAAATAGAATCAGCATTTTTTAAGCCATTACATCAATACCTCTCATAATAGGAGTGGGGAAACGGATTCTGACAGATGTTTTTTTTTTGCCGTCGGATTCTGTTCCCCCCATATTTCTGACACACTGAGGTTCTAATATTTCTCAAATTTATGCTGTTTAAGCTCCATCCACCCACAGAATAGAATAAGCATATTTTAAGCCGATACATCAACACCTCTCATCATTGGGGTGGGGGAACAGATTTCGACAGCTGAACTATTTGCCGTCGGATTCAGTTCCCCCTATGTTTCTTACTCAATAAGGTTCTAATATTGATCAAATTGCAGCAATTTTTTTGCCTCAATAGCCTAGTGGTCAGTGACCTGATCATTTTTTTGTTATTTTTATCTTTGGGCGACCCAAGTTCAAGTCCCGGGTCGTCGAAATTTACTTTACTGTCCTATCATAATAAAAGGCAAAAAAACAAACAAACAAAAAAAACATTCTTTAAACTGATGCAAGTTAAGCTCCATCCACACACAAAATAGAATCAGCATTTTTTAAGCCATTACATCAACACCTCTCATCATTGGGGTGGGAGAACGGATTTCGACAGCTGAACTATTTGCCGTCGGATTCTGTTCCCCCTATGTTTCTTACACAATAAGGTTCTAATATTGATCAAATTGCAGCAAGTTGCTAGCCTCAATAGCCTAGTGGTCAGTGACAGGATAATGGTTTTTTTTTTTTTTTGGCTTTGGGCATCCCGAGTTCAAGTCCCGGGTCATCGAACTTTACTATACTGTCCAATCATAATAAAAGGAAAAATAAATAAATATATTCTTTAAACTGATGCAAGTTAAGCTCCATCCACACACAAAATAGAATCAGCATTTTTTAAGCCATTACATCAACACCTCTCATAATGGGAGTGGGGGAACGGATTCCGACAGCTGTTTTTTTTGTCGTCGGATTCTGTTCCCCCTATGTTTCTTACACAATAAGGTTCAAATATTGCTCAAATTGCAGTGAATTACGATCACTAATAGCCTAGTGGTCAGTGACCTGACAATGTTTGTTTGTTTTAGCTTTGGGCGATCCGGGTTCAAGTCCCGGGTCGTTGAACTTTACTATACTGTCCAATCATAATAAAAGGACAAATAAATAAATATATTCTTTAAACTGATGCAAGTTAAGCTCCATCCACACACAAAAGAGAATCAGCATTTTTTAAGACATACATCAACATCTCTCATAATGGGAGTGGGGGAACGCATTCCGACAGCTGGGTTTTTTTGCCGTCGGATTCTGTTCCCCCCATATTTCTGACACACTGAGGTTCTAATATTTCTCAAATTTATGCTGTTTAAGCTCCATCCACCCACAGAATAGAATAGTCATATTTTAAGCCGATACATAAACACCTCTCATCATTGGGGTGGGGGAACGGATTTTGACAGCTGAACTATTTGCCGTCGGATTCAGTTCCCCCTATGTTTCTTACTCAATAAGGTTCTAATATTGATCAAATTGCAGCAATTTTTTTGCCTCAATAGCCTAGTGGTCAGTGACCTGATCATTTTTTTGTTTTTTTTTATTTTTGGGCGACCCAAGTTCGAGTCCCGGGTCGTCGAAATTTACTATACTGTCCTATCATAATAAAAGGCAAAAAAAAAACAAAAAAAAAATTCTTTAAACTGATGCAAGTTAAGCTCCATCCACACACAAAATAGAATCAGCATTTTTTAAGCCATTACATCAATACCTTTCATAATGGGAGTGGGGGAACGGATTCCGACAGATGTTTTTTTTGCTGTCGGATTCTGTTCCCCCCATATTTCTGACACACTGAGGTTCTAATATTTCTCAAATTTATGCTGTTTAAGCTCCATCCACCCACAGAATAGAATAAGCACATTTTAAGCCGATACATCTACATATCTCATCCTTGGGGTGGGGGAACGGATTTCAACAGCTGAACTATTTGCCGTCGGATTCTGTTCCCCCTATGTTTCTTACACAATAAGGTTCTAATATTGATCAAATTGTAGCAAATTAGTAGCCTCAATAGCCTAGTGGTCAGTGACCTGACCATTTTTTTGTTTTTTTTAGCTTTGGGCAACCCGAGTTCAAGTCCCGGGTCGTCGAACTTTACAATACTGTCCAATCATAATAAAAGGAAAAATAAATAAATATATTCTTTAAACTGATGCAAGTTAAGCTCCATCCACACACAAAATAGAATCAGCATATTTTAAGCCGATACATCAACACCTCTCATCATTGGGGTGGGGGAACGGATTTCGACAGCTGAACTATTTGCTGTCGGATTCTGTTCCCCCTATGTTTCTTACTGAATAAGGTTATAATATTTCTCAAATTTATGCTGTTTAAGCTCCATCCACCCACAGAATAGAATAAGCACATTTTAAGCCGATACATCAACATATCTCATCTTTGGGGTGGGGGAACGGATTTCGACAGCTGAACTATTTGCCGTGGGATTCTGTTCCCCCTATGTTTCTTACACAATAAGGTTCTAATATTGATCAAATTGTAGCAAATTAGTAACCTCAATAGCCTAGTGGTCAGTGACCTGACCATTTTTTTGTTTTTTTTAGCTTTGGGCAACCCGAGTTCAAGTCCCGGGTCGTCGAACTTTACAATACTGTCCAATCATAATAAAAGGAAAAATAAATAAATATATTCTTTAAACTGATGCAAGTTAAGCTCCATCCACACACAAAATAGAATCAGCATATTTTAAGCCGATACATCAACACCTCTCATCATTGGGGTGGGGGAACGGATTTCGACAGCTGAACTATATGCCGTCGGATTCAGTTCCCCCTATGTTTCTTACTCAATAAGGTTCTAATATTGATCAAATTGCAGCAAATTTCTTGCCTCAATAGCCTAGTGGTCAGTGACCTGACAATGTTTTTTTTTTTTTTTTTTGCTTTGGGCGACCCGAGTTCAAGTCCTGGGTCGTCGAACTTTACTATAATGTCCAATCATAATAAAAGGAAAAATAAATAAATATATTCTTTAAACTGATGCAAGTTAAGCTCCATCCACACACAAAATAGAATCAGCATTTTTTAAGCCATTACATCAACACCTCTCATAATGGGAGTGGGGGAACGGATTTTGACAGCTGAACTATTTGCCGTCGGATTCTGTTCCCCCTATGTTTCTTACACAATAAGGTTCTAATATTGATCAAATTGTAGCAAATTAGTAACCTCAATAGCCTAGTGGTCAGTGACCTGACCATTTTTTTGTTTTTTTAGCTTTGGGCGACCCGAGTTCAAGTCCTGGGTCGTCGAACTTTACTATACTGTCCAATCATAATAAAAGGAAAAATAAATAAATATATTCTTTAAACTGATGCAAGTTAAGCTCCATCCACACACAAAATAGAATCAGCATATTTTAAGCCGATACATCAACACCTCTCATAATAGGAGTGGGGGAACGGATTCCGACAGCTGTTTTTTTTGCCGTCGGATTCTGTTCCCCCCATATTTCTGACACACTGTGGTTCTAATATTTCTCAAATTGATGCTGTTTAAGCTCCATCCACCCACAAAATAGAATAAGCATATTTTAAGCCGATACATCAACATCTCTCATCATTGGGGTGGGGGAACGGATTTCGACAGCTGAACTATTTGCCGAAGGATTCTGTTCCCCCTATGTTTCTTACACAATAAGGTTCTAATATTGATCAAATTGCAGCAAGTTACTAGCCTCAATAGCCTTGTGGTCAGTGACGTGACAATGTTTTTTTTTTTTTTTTAGGTTTGGGCGTCCCGTTTTCAAGTCCCGGGTCATCGAACTTTACTATACTGTCCTATCATAATAAAAGGCAAAAAAAAAAAAAAAAAAACATTCTTTAAACTGATGCAAGTTAAGCTCCATCCACAGTCCACACACAAAATAGAATCAGCATTTTTTAAGCCATTACATCAATACCTCTCATAATAGGAGTGGGGGAACGGATTCCGACAGATGTTTTTTTTGCCGTCGGATTCTGTTCCCTCCATATTTCTGACACACTGAGGTTCTAATATTTCTCAAATTTATGCTGTTTAAGCTCCATCCACCCACAGAATAGAATAAGCACATTTTAAGCCGATACATCAACATATCTCATCTTTGGGGTGGGGGAACGGATTTCGACAGCTGAACTATTTGCCGTCGTATTCTGTTCCCCCTATGTTTCTTACACAATAAGGTTCTAATATTGATCAAATTTTAGCAAATCAATAGCCTAGTGGTCAGTGACCTGACCATTTTTTTGTTTTTTTTAGCTTTGGGCAACCCGAGTTCAAGTCCCGGGTCGTCGAACTTTACAATACTGTCCAATCATAATAAAAGGAAAAATAAATAAATATATTCTTTAAACTGATGCAAGTTAAGCTCCATCCACACACAAAATAGAATCAGCATATTTTAAGCCGATACATCAACACCTCTCATCATTGGGGTGGGGGAACGGATTTCGACAGCTGAACTATTTGCTGTCGGATTCTGTTCCCCCTATGTTTCTTACTGAATAAGGTTATAATATTTCTCAAATTTATGCTGTTTAAGCTCCATCCACCCACAGAATAGAATAAGCACATTTTAAGCCGATACATCAACATATCTCATCTTTGGGGTGGGGGAACGGATTTCGACAGCTGAACTATTTGCCGTCGGATTCAGTTCCCCCTATGTTTCTTACTCAAAAAGGTTCTAATATTGATCAAATTGCAGCAAATTTCTTGCGTCAATAGCCTAGTGGTCAGTGACCTGACAATGTTTTTTTTGTTTTTTTTGCTTTGGGCGACCCGAGTTCAAGTCCTGGGTCGTCGAACTTTACTATAATGTCCAATCCTAATAAAAGGAAAAATAAATAAATTTATTCTTTAAACTGATGCAAGTTAAGCTCCATCCACACACAAAATAGAATCAGCATTTTTTAAGCCATTACATCAACACCTCTCATAATGGGAGTGGGGGAACGGATTTCGACAGCTGAACTATTTGCCGTCGGATTCTGTTCCCCCTATGTTTCTTACACAATAAGGTTCTAATATTGATCAAATTGCAGCAAGTTGCTAGCCTCAATAGCCTAGTGGTCAGTGACAGGATAATGTTTTTTTTTTTTTTTTAGCTTTGGGCGACCCGAGTTCAAGTCCCGGGTCGTCGAAATTTACTATACTGTCCAATCATAATAAAAGGCAAAAAAAAAAAAAAAAAAAATTCTTTAAACTGATGCAAGTTAAGCTCCATCCACACACAAAATAGAATCAGCATTTTTTAAGGCATTACATCAACACCTCTCATTATGGGAGTGGGGGAACGGATTCCGACAGCTGTTTTTTTTGCTGTCGGATTCTGTTCCCCCCATATTTCTGACACACTGAGGTTCTAATATTTCTCAAATTTATGCTGTTTAAGCTCCATCCACAGTCCACACACAAAATAGAATCAGCATTTTTGTAGCCATTACATCAATACCTCTCATAATAGGAGTGGGGGAACGGATTTCGACAGCTGAACTATTTGCCGTCGGATTCTGTTCCCCCTATGTTTCTTACACAATAAGGTTCTAATATTGACCAAATTGTAGCAAATTAGTAGCCTCAATAGCCTAGTGGTCAGTGACCTGCCCATTTTTTTTTTTTTTTTTTGCTTTGGGCGACCCGAGTTCAAGTCCCGGGTCATCGAACTTTACTATACTGTCCAATCATAATAAAAGGAAAAATAAATAAATATATTCTTTAAACTGATGCAAGTTAAGCTCCATCCACACACAAAATAGAATCAGCATATTTTAAGCCGATACATCAACACCTCTCATCATTGGGGTGGGGGAACGGATTTCGACAGCTGAACTATTTGCCGTCGGATTCAGTTCCCCCTATGTTTCTTACTCAATAAAGTTCTAATATTGATCAAATTGCAGCAAATTTCTTGCCTCAATAGCCTAGTGGTCAGTGACCTGACAATGTTTTTTTGTTTTTTTTTAGCTTTGGGCGACCCAAGTTCAAGTTCCGGGTCATCGAACTCTACTATACTGTCCAATCATAATAAAAGGAAAAATCAATAAATATATTCTTTAAACTGATGCAAGTTAAGCTCCATCCACACACAAAATAGAATCAGCATTTTTTTAAGCCATTACATCAACACCTCTCATAATGGTAGTGGGGGAACGGATTCCGACAGCTGTTTTTTTTGTCGTTGGATTCTGTTCCCCCTATGTTTCTTACACAATAAGGTTCAAATATTGCTCAAATTGCAGTGAATTACGATCACTAATAGCCTAGAGGTCAGTGACCTGACAATGTTTGTTTGATTTAGCTTTGGGCGATCCGAGTTCAAGTCCCGGGTCGTTGAACTTTACTATACTGTCCAATCATAATAAAAGGAAAAATAAATAAATATATTCTTTAAACTGATGCAAGTTAAGCTCCATCCACACACAAAAGAGAATCAGCATTTTTTAAGACATACATCAACACCTCTCATAATGGGAGTGGGGGAACGGATTCCGACAGCTGGTTTTTTTTGCCGTCAGATTCTGTTCCCCCCATATTTCTGACACACTGAGGTTCTAATATTTCTCAAATTGATGCTGTTTAAGCTCCATCCACCCACAGAATAGAATAAGCATATTTTAAGCCGATACATCAACACCTCTCATCATTGGGGTGGGGGAACGGATTTTGACAGCTGAACTATTTGCCGTCGGATTCTGTTTTCCCTATGTTTCTTACACAATAAGGTTCTAATATTGATCAAATTGCAGCAAGTTACTAGCCTCAATAGCCTTGTGGTCAGTGACATGACAATGTTTTTGTTTTTTTTAGGTTTGGGCGACCCGTTTTCAAGTCCCGGGTCATCGAACTTTACTATACTGTCCTATCATAATAAAAGGCAAAAAAAAAAAAAAAAAACATTCTTTAAACTGATGCAAGTTAAGCTCCATCCACAGTCCACACACAAAATAGAATCAGCATTTTTTAAGCCATTACATCAATACCTCTCATAATAGGAGTGGGGGAACGGATTCCGACAGATGTTTTTTTTGCCGTCGGATTCTGTTCCCTCCATATTTCTGACACACTGAGGTTCTAATATTTCTCAAATTTATGCTGTTTAAGCTCCATCCACCCACAGAATAGAATAAGCACATTTTAAGCCGATACATCAACATATCTCATCTTTGGGGTGGGGGAACGGATTTCGACAGCTGAACTATTTGCCGTCGGATTCTGTTTTCCCTATGTTTCTTACACAATAAGGTTCTAATATTGATCAAATTGCAGCAAGTTACTAGCCTCAATAGCCTTGTGGTCAGTGACATGACAATGTTTTTGTTTTTTTTAGGTTTGGGCGACCCGTTTTCAAGTCCCGGGTCATCGAACTTTACTATACTGTCCTATCATAATAAAAGGCAAAAAAAAAAAAAAAAAACATTCTTTAAACTGATGCAAGTTAAGCTCCATCCACAGTCCACACACAAAATAGAATCAGCATTTTTTAAGCCATTACATCAATACCTCTCATAATAGGAGTGGGGGAACGGATTCCGACAGATGTTTTTTTTGCCGTCGGATTCTGTTCCCTCCATATTTCTGACACACTGAGGTTCTAATATTTCTCAAATTTATGCTGTTTAAGCTCCATCCACCCACAGAATAGAATAAGCACATTTTAAGCCGATACATCAACATATCTCATCTTTGGGGTGGGGGAACGGATTTCGACAGCTGAACTATTTGCCGTCGGATTCTGTTCCCCCTATGTTTCTTACACAATAAGGTTCTAATATTGATCAAATTGTAGCAAATGAGTAGCCTCAATAGCCTAGTGGTCAGTGACCTGACCATTTTTTTGTTTTTTTTAGCTTTGGGCAACCAGAGTTCAAGTCCCGGGTCGTCGAACTTTACAATACTGTCCAATCATAATAAAAGGAAAAATAAATAAATATATTCTTTAAACTGATGCAAGTTAAGCTCCATCCACACACAAAATAGAATCAGCATATTTTAAGCCGATACATCAACACCTCTCATCATTGGGGTGGGGGAACGGATTTCGACAGCTGAACTATTTGCCGTCGGGTTCAGTTCCCCCTATGTTTCTTACTCAATAAGGTTCTAATATTGATCAAATTGCAGCAAAATTCTTGCCTCAATAGCCTAGTGGTCAGTGACCTGACAATGTTTTTGTTTTTTTTTAGCTTTGGGCGACCCGAGTTCAAGTCCCGGGTCATCGAACTTTACTATACTGTCCTATCATAATAAAAGGAAAAAAAAAAAAAAAAAAAACCATTCTTTAAACTGATGCAAGTTAAGCTCCATCCACAGTCCACACACAAAATAGAATCAGCATTTTTTAAGCCATTACATCAACACCTCTCATTATGGGAGTGGGGAAACGGATTCTGACAGATGTTTTTTTTTGCCGTCGGATTCTGTTCCCCCCATATTTCTGACACACTGAGGTTCTAATATTTCTCAAATTTATGCTGTTTAAGCTCCATCCACCCACAGAATAGAATAAGCATATTTTAAGCCGATACATCAACACCTCTCATCATTGGGGTGGGGGAACAGATTTCGACAGCTGAACTATTTGCCGTCGGATTCAGTTCCCCCTATGTTTCTTACTCAACAAGGTTCTAATATTGATCAAATTGCAGCAATTTTTTTGCCTCAATAGCCTAGTGGTCAGTGACCTGATCATTTTTTTGTTATTTTTATCTTTGGGCGACCCAAGTTCAAGTCCCGGGTCGTCGAAATTTACTTTACTGTCCTATCATAATAAAAGGCAAAAAAACAAACAAACAAAAAAAAACATTCTTTAAACTGATGCAAGTTAAGCTCCATCCACACACAAAATAGAATCAGCATTTTTTAAGCCATTACATCAACACCTCTCATTATGGGAGTGGGGGAACGGATTCCGACAGCTGTTTTTTTTGCTGTCGGATTCTGTTCCCCCCATATTTCTGACACACTGAGGTTCTAATATTTCTCAAATTTATGCTGTTTAAGCTCCATCCACCCAAAGAATAGAATAAGCATATTTTAAGCAGATACATCAACATCTCTCATCATTGGGGTGGGAGAACGGATTTCGACAGCTGAACTATTTGCCGTCGGATTCTGTTCCCCCTATGTTTCTTACACAATAAGGTTCTAATATTGATCAAATTGCAGCAAGTTGCTAGCCTCAATAGCCTAGTGGTCAGTGACAGGATAATGTTTTTTTTTTTTTTTTTGGCTTTGGGCAACCCGAGTTCAAGTCCTGGGTCGTCGAACTTTACTATACTGTCCAATCATAATAAAAGGAAAAATAAATAAATATATTCTTTAAACTGATGCAAGTTAAGCTCCATCCACACACAAAATAGAATCAGCATATTTTAAGCCGATACATCAACACCTCTCATCATTGGGGTGGGGGAACGGATTCCGACAGCTGTTTTTTTTGCCGCCGAATTCTGTTCCCCCCATATTTCTGACACACTGAGGTTCTAATATTTCTCAAATTGATGCTGTTTAAGCTCCATCCACCCACAGAATACAATAGTCATATTTTAAGCCGATACATCAACACCTCTCATCATTGGGGTGGGGGAACGGATTCTGACAGCTGAACTATTTGCCGTCGGATTCTGTTCCCCCTATGTTTCTTACACAATAAGGTTCTAATATTGATCAAATTGCAGCAAGTTACTAGCCTCAATAGCCTTGTGGTCAGTGACATGACAATGTTTTTGCTTTTTTTAGGTTTGGGCGACCCGTTTTCAAGTCCCAGGTCATCAAACTTTACTATACTGTCCTATCATAATAAAAGGCAAAAAAATATATATATATATTCTTTAAACTGATGCAAGTTAAGCTCCATCCACAGTCCACACACAAAATAGAATCAGCATTTTTTAAGCCATTACATCAATACCTCTCATAATAGGAGTGGGGGAACGGATTCCGACAGATGTTTTTTTTGCCGTCGGATTCTGTTCCCTCCATATTTCTGACACACTGAGGTTCTAATATTTCTCAAATTTATGCTGTTTAAGCTCCATCCACCCACAGAATAGAATAAGCACATTTTAAGCCGATACATCAACATATCTCATCTTTGGGGTGGGGGAATGGATTTCGACAGCTGAACTATTTGCCGTCGGATTCTGTTCCCCCTATGTTTCTTACACAATAAGGTTCTAATATTGATCAAATTGTAGCAAATGAGTAGCCTCAATAGCCTAGTGGTCAGTGACCTGACCATTTTTTTGTTTTTTTTAGCTTTGGGCAACCAGAGTTCAAGTCCCGGGTCGTCGAACTTTACAATACTGTCCAATCATAATAAAAGGAAAAATAAATAAATATATTCTTTAAACTGATGCAAGTTAAGCTCCATCCACACACAAAATAGAATCAGCATATTTTAAGCCGATACATCAACACCTCTCATCATTGGGGTGGGGGAACGGATTTCGACAGCTGAACTATTTGCCGTCGGGTTCAGTTCCCCCTATGTTTCTTACTCAATAAGGTTCTAATATTGATCAAATTGCAGCAAAATTCTTGCCTCAATAGCCTAGTGGTCAGTGACCTGACAATGTTTTTGTTTTTTTTTAGCTTTGGGCGACCCGAGTTCAAGTCCCGGGTCATCGAACTTTACTATACTGTCCTATCATAATAAAAGGGAAAAAAAAAAAAAAAAAAACCATTCTTTAAACTGATGCAAGTTAAGCTCCATCCACAGTCCACACACAAAATAGAATCAGCATTTTTTAAGCCATTACATCAACACCTCTCATTATGGGAGTGGGGAAACGGATTCTGACAGATGTTTTTTTTTGCCGTCGGATTCTGTTCCCCCCATATTTCTGACACACTGAGGTTCTAATATTTCTCAAATTTATGCTGTTTAAGCTCCATCCACCCACAGAATAGAATAAGCATATTTTAAGCCGATACATCAACACCTCTCATCATTGGGGTGGGGGAACAGATTTCGACAGCTGAACTATTTGCCGTCGGATTCAGTTCCCCCTATGTTTCTTACTCAACAAGGTTCTAATATTGATCAAATTGCAGCAATTTTTTTGCCTCAATAGCCTAGTGGTCAGTGACCTGATCATTTTTTTGTTATTTTTATCTTTGGGCGACCCAAGTTCAAGTCCCGGGTCGTCGAAATTTACTTTACTGTCCTATCATAATAAAAGGCAAAAAAACAAACAAACAAAAAAAAACATTCTTTAAACTGATGCAAGTTAAGCTCCATCCACACACAAAATAGAATCAGCATTTTTTAAGCCATTACATCAACACCTCTCATTATGGGAGTGGGGGAACGGATTCCGACAGCTGTTTTTTTTGCTGTCGGATTCTGTTCCCCCCATATTTCTGACACACTGAGGTTCTAATATTTCTCAAATTTATGCTGTTTAAGCTCCATCCACCCAAAGAATAGAATAAGCATATTTTAAGCAGATACATCAACATCTCTCATCATTGGGGTGGGAGAACGGATTTCGACAGCTGAACTATTTGCCGTCGGATTCTGTTCCCCCTATGTTTCTTACACAATAAGGTTCTAATATTGATCAAATTGCAGCAAGTTGCTAGCCTCAATAGCCTAGTGGTCAGTGACAGGATAATGTTTTTTTTTTTTTTTTTGGCTTTGGGCATCCCGAGTTCAAGTCCCGGGTCATCGAACTTTACTATACTGTCCTATCATAATAAAAGGCAAAAAAAATAATAATTCTTTAAACTGATGCAAGTTAAGCTCCATCCACACACAAAATAGAATCAGCATTTTTTAAGCCATTACATCAATACCTTTCATAATGGGAGTGGGGGAACGGATTCCGACAGATGTTTTTTTTGCCGTCGGATTCTGTTCCCCCCATATTTCTGACACACTGAGGTTCTAATATTTCTCAAATTTATGCTGTTTAAGCTCCATCCACCCAAAGAATAGAATAAGCATATTTTAAGCAGATACATCAACATCTCTCATCATTGGGGTGGGAGAACGGATTTCGACAGCTGAACTATTTGCCGTCGGATTCTGTTCCCCCTATGTTTCTTACACAATAAGGTTCTAATATTGATCAAATTGCAACAAGTTGCTAGCCTCAATAGCCTAGTGGTCAGTGACAGGATAATGTTTTTTTTTTTTTTTTGGCTTTGGGCATCCCGAGTTCAAGTCCCGGGTCATCGAACTTTACTATACTGTCCTATCATAATAAAAGGCAAAAAAAAATAATAATTCTTTAAACTGATGCAAGTTAAGCTCCATCCACACACAAAATAGAATCAGCATTTTTTAAGCCATTACATCAATACCTTTCATAATGGGAGTGGGGGAACGGATTCCGACAGATGTTTTTTTTGCCGTCGGATTCTGTTCCCTCCATATTTCTGACACACTGAGGTTCTAATATTTCTCAAATTTATGCTGTTTAAGCCCCATCCACCCACAGAATAGAATAAGCATATTTTAAGCCGATACATCAACATATCTCATCTTTGGGGTGGGGGAACGGATTTCGACAGCTGAACTATTTGCCGTCGGATTCTGTTCCCCCTATGTTTCTTACACAATAAGGTTCTAATATTGACCAAATTGTAGCAAATTAGTAGCCTCAATAGCCTAGTGGTCAGTGACCTGACAATTTTTTTGTTTTTTTTTAGCTTTGGGCGACCCAAGTTCAAGTCCCGGGTCGTCTAAATTTACTATACTGTCCTATCATAATAAAAGGCAAAAAAAAAACACAAAAAAAACATTCTTTAAACTGATGCAAGTTAAGCTCCATCCACACACAAAATAGAATCAGCATTTTTTAAGCCATTACATCAACACCTCTCATAATGGGAGAGGGGGGAACGGATTCCGACAGCTGTTTTTTTTTGCCGTCAGATTCTGTTCCCCCCATATTTCTGACACACTGAGGTTCTAATATTTCTCAAATTGATGCTGTTTAAGCTCCATCCACCCACAGAATAGAATAAGCATATTTTAAGCCGATACATCAACATCTCTCATCATTGGGGTGGGGGAACGGATTTCAACAGCTGAACTATTTGCCGTCGGATTCTGTTCCCCCTATGTTTCTTACACAATAAGGTTCTAATATTGATCAAATTGCAGCAAGTTACTAGCCTCAATAGCCTTGTGGTCAGTAACATGACAATGTTTTTGTTTTTTTTAGGTTTGGGCAACCCGTTTTCAAGTCCCGGGTCATCGAACTTTACTATACTGTCCTATCATAATAAAAGGCAAAAAAAAAAAAAAAAAACATTCTTTAAACTGATGCAAGTTAAGCTCCATCCACAGTCCACACACAAAATAGAATCAGCATTTTTTAAGCCATTACATCAATACCTCTCATAATAGGAGTGGGGGAACGGATTGCGACAGATGGTTTTTTTTGCCGTCGGATTCTGTTCCCTCCATATTTCTGACACACTGAGGTTCTAATATTTCTCAAATTTATGCTGTTTAAGCTCCATCCACCCACAGAATAGAATAAGCACATTTTAAGCCGATACATCAACATATCTCATCTTTGGGGTGGGGGAACGGATTTCGACAGCTGAACTATTTGCCGTCGGATTCTGTTCCCCCTATGTTTCTTACACAATAAGGTTCTAATATTGATCAAATTGTAGCAAATCAATAGCCTAGTGGTCAGTGACCTGACCATTTTTTTGTTTTTTTTAGCTTTGGGCAACCCGAGTTCAAGTCCTGGGTCGTCGACCTTTACTATAATGTCCAATCATAATAAAAGGAAAAATAAATAAATATATTCTTTAAACTGATGCAAGTTAAGCTCCATCCACACACAAAATAGAATCAGCATTTTTTAAGCCATTACATCAACACCTCTCATAATGGGAGTGGGGGAACGGATTTCGACAGCTGAACTATTTGCCGTCGGATTCTGTTCCCCCTATGTTTCTTACACAATAAGGTTCTAATATTGATCAAATTGTAGCAAATTAGTAGCCTCAATAGCCTAGTGGTCAGTGACCTGACAATGTTTTTGTTTTTTTTAGCTTTGGGCGACCCGAGTTCAAGTCCCGGGTCATCGAACTTTACTATACTGTCCTATCATAATAAAAGGCAAAAAAAAAACAAAAAAACATTCTTTAAACTGATGCAAGTTAAGCTCCATCCACAGTCCACACACAAAATAGAATCAGCATTTTTTAAGCCATTACATCAATACCTCTCATAATAGGAGTGGGGGAACGGATTGCGACAGATGGTTTTTTTTGCCGTCGGATTCTGTTCCCTCCATATTTCTGACACACTGAGGTTCTAATATTTCTCAAATTTATGCTGTTTAAGCTCCATCCACCCACAGAATAGAATAAGCACATTTTAAGCCGATACATCAACATATCTCATCTTTGGGGTGGGGGAACGGATTTCGACAGCTGAACTATTTGCCGTCGGATTCTGTTCCCCCTATGTTTCTTACACAATAAGGTTCTAATATTGATCAAATTGTAGCAAATCAATAGCCTAGTGGTCAGTGACCTGACCATTTTTTTGTTTTTTTTAGCTTTGGGCAACCCGAGTTCAAGTCCTGGGTCGTCGACCTTTACTATAATGTCCAATCATAATAAAAGGAAAAATAAATAAATATATTCTTTAAACTGATGCAAGTTAAGCTCCATCCACACACAAAATAGAATCAGCATTTTTTAAGCCATTACATCAACACCTCTCATAATGGGAGTGGGGGAACGGATTTCGACAGCTGAACTATTTGCCGTCGGATTCTGTTCCCCCTATGTTTCTTACACAATAAGGTTCTAATATTGATCAAATTGTAGCAAATTAGTAGCCTCAATAGCCTAGTGGTCAGTGACCTGACAATGTTTTTTTTTTTTTTTTGCTTTGGGCGACCCGAGTTCAAGTCCTGGGTCGTCGAACTTTACTATAATGTCCAATCATAATAAAAGGAAAAATAAATAAATATATTCTTTAAACTGATGCAAGTTAAGCTCCATCCACACACAAAATAGAATCAGCATTTTTTAAGCCATTACATCAACACCTCTCATAATGGGAGTGGGGGAACGGATTTCGACAGCTGAACTATTTGCCGTCGGATTCTGTTCCCCCTATGTTTCTTACACAATAATGTTCTAATATTGATCAAATTGTAGCAAATTAGTAGCCTCTATAGCCTAGTGGTCAGTGACCTGACCATTTTTTTGTTTTTTTAGCTTTGGGCGACCCGAGTTCAAGTCCTGGGTCGTCGAACTTTACTATACTGTCCAATCATAATAAAAGGAAAAATAAATAAATATATTCTTTAAACTGATGCAAGTTAAGCTCCATCCACACACAAAATAGAATCAGCATATTTTAAGCCGATACATCAACACCTCTCATCATTGGGGTGGGGGAACGGATTCCGACAGCTGTTTTTTTTGCCGCTGAATTCTGTTCCCCCCATATTTCTGACACACTGAGGTTCTAATATTTCTCAAATTGATACTGTTTAAGCTCCATCCACCCACAGAATACAATAGTCATATTTTAAGCCGATACATCAACACCTCTCATCATTGGGGTGGGGGAACGGATTCTGACAGCTGAACTATTTGCCGTCGGATTCTGTTCCCCCTATGTTTCTTACACAATAAGGTTCTAATATTGATCAAATTGCAGCAAGTTACTAGCCTCAATAGCCTTGTGGTCAGTGACATGACAATGTTTTTGTTTTTTTTAGGTTTGGGCGACCCGTTTTCAAGTCCCAGGTCATCAAACTTTACTATACTGTCCTATCATAATAAAAGGCAAAAAAATATATATATATATTCTTTAAACTGATGCAAGTTAAGCTCCATCCACAGTCCACACACAAAATAGAATCAGCATTTTTTAAGCCATTACATCAATACCTCTCATAATAGGAGTGGGGGAACGGATTCCGACAGATGTTTTTTTTGCCGTCGGATTCTGTTCCCTCCATATTTCTGACATACTGAGGTTCTAATATTTCTCAAATTTATGCTGTTTAAGCTCCATCCACCCACAGAATAGAATAAGCACATTTTAAGCCGATACATCAACATATCTCATCTTTGGGGTGGGGGAATGGATTTCGACAGCTGAACTATTTGCCGTCGGATTCTGTTCCCCCTATGTTTCTTACACAATAAGGTTCTAATATTGATCAAATTGTAGCAAATGAGTAGCCTCAATAGCCTAGTGGTCAGTGACCTGACCATTTTTTTGTTTTTTTTAGCTTTGGGCAACCAGAGTTCAAGTCCCGGGTCGTCGAACTTTACAATACTGTCCAATCATAATAAAAGGAAAAATAAATAAATATATTCTTTAAACTGATGCAAGTTAAGCTCCATCCACACACAAAATAGAATCAGCATATTTTAAGCCGATACATCAACACCTCTCATCATTGGGGTGGGGGAACGGATTTCGACAGCTGAACTATTTGCCGTCGGGTTCAGTTCCCCCTATGTTTCTTACTCAATAAGGTTCTAATATTGATCAAATTGCAGCAAAATTCTTGCCTCAATAGCCTAGTGGTCAGTGACCTGACAATGTTTTTGTTTTTTTTTAGCTTTGGGCGACCCGAGTTCAAGTCCCGGGTCATCGAACTTTACTATACTGTCCTATCATAATAAAAGGAAAAAAAAAAAAAAAAAAAACCATTCTTTAAACTGATGCAAGTTAAGCTCCATCCACAGTCCACACACAAAATAGAATCAGCATTTTTTAAGCCATTACATCAACACCTCTCATTATGGGAGTGGGGAAACGGATTCTGACAGATGTTTTTTTTTGCCGTCGGATTCTGTTCCCCCCATATTTCTGACACACTGAGGTTCTAATATTTCTCAAATTTATGCTGTTTAAGCTCCATCCACCCACAGAATAGAATAAGCATATTTTAAGCCGATACATCAACACCTCTCATCATTGGGGTGGGGGAACAGATTTCGACAGCTGAACTATTTGCCGTCGGATTCAGTTCCCCCTATGTTTCTTACTCAACAAGGTTCTAATATTGATCAAATTGCAGCATTTTTTTTGCCTCAATAGCCTAGTGGTCAGTGACCTGATCATTTTTTTGTTATTTTTATCTTTGGGCGACCCAAGTTCAAGTCCCGGGTCGTCGAAATTTACTTTACTGTCCTATCATAATAAAAGGCAAAAAAACAAACAAACAAAAAAAAACATTCTTTAAACTGATGCAAGTTAAGCTCCATCCACACACAAAATAGAATCAGCATTTTTTAAGCCATTACATCAACACCTCTCATTATGGGAGTGGGGGAACGGATTCCGACAGCTGTTTTTTTTGCTGTCGGATTCTGTTCCCCCCATATTTCTGACACACTGAGGTTCTAATATTTCTCAAATTTATGCTGTTTAAGCTCCATCCACCCAAAGAATAGAATAAGCATATTTTAAGCAGATACATCAACATCTCTCATCATTGGGGTGGGAGAACGGATTTCGACAGCTGAACTATTTGCCGTCGGATTCTGTTCCCCCTATGTTTCTTACACAATAAGGTTCTAATATTGATCAAATTGCAGCAAGTTGCTAGCCTCAATAGCCTAGTGGTCAGTGACAGGATAATGTTTTTTTTTTTTTTTTTTGGCTTTGGGCATCCCGAGTTCAAGTCCCGGGTCATCGAACTTTACTATACTGTCCTATCATAATAAAAGGCAAAAAAAATAATAATTCTTTAAACTGATGCAAGTTAAGCTCCATCCACACACAAAATAGAATCAGCATTTTTTAAGCCATTACATCAATACCTTTCATAATGGGAGTGGGGGAACGGATTCCGACAGATGTTTTTTTTGCCGTCGGATTCTGTTCCCCCCATATTTCTGACACACTGAGGTTCTAATATTTCTCAAATTTATGCTGTTTAAGCCCCATCCACCCACAGAATAGAATAAGCATATTTTAAGCCGATACATCAACATATCTCATCTTTGGGGTGGGGGAACGGATTTCGACAGCTGAACTATTTGCCGTCGGATTCTGTTCCCCCTATGTTTCTTACACAATAAGGTTCTAATATTGACCAAATTGTAGCAAATTAGTAGCCTCAATAGCCTAGTGGTCAGTGACCTGACAATTTTTTTGTTTTTTTTTAGCTTTGGGCGACCCAAGTTCGAGTCCCGGGTCGTCTAAATTTACTATACTGTCCTATCATAATAAAAGGCAAAAAAAAAAACAAAAAAAAAAACATTCTTTAAACTGATGCAAGTTAAGCTCCATCCACACACAAAATAGAATCAGCATTTTTTTAAGCCATTACATCAACACCTCTCATAATGGGAGAGGGGGGAACGGATTCCGACAGCTGGGTTTTTTTGCCGTCAGATTCTGTTCCCCCCATATTTCTGACACACTGAGGTTCTAATATTTCTCAAATTGATGCTGTTTAAGCTCCATCCACCCACAGAATAGAATAAGCATATTTTAAGCCGATACATCAACATCTCTCATCATTGGGGTGGGGGAACGGATTTCAACAGCTGAACTATTTGCCGAAGGATTCTGTTCCCCCTATGTTTCTTACACAATAAGGTTCTAATATTGATCAAATTGTAGCAAATCAATAGCCTAGTGGTCAGTGACCTGACCATTTTTTTGTTTTTTTTAGCTTTGGGCAACCCGAGTTCAAGTCCTGGGTCGTCGACCTTTACTATAATGTCCAATCATAATAAAAGGAAAAATAAATAAATATATTCTTTAAACTGATGCAAGTTAAGCTCCATCCACACACAAAATAGAATCAGCATTTTTTAAGCCATTACATCAACACCTCTCATAATGGGAGTGGGGGAACGGATTTCGACAGCTGAACTATTTGCCGTCGGATTCTGTTCCCCCTATGTTTCTTACTCAATAAGGTTCTAATATTGATCAAATTGCAACAAATGTCTTGCCTCAATAGCCTAGTGGTCAGTGACCTGACCATTTTTTTGTTTTTTTTAGCTTTGGGCAACCCGAGTTCAAGTCCCGGGTCGTCGAACTTTACAATACTGTCCAATCATAATAAAAGGAAAAATAAATAAATATGTTCTTTAAACTGATGCAAGTTAAGCTCCATCCACACACAAAATAGAATCAGCATATTTTAAGCCGATACATCAACACCTCTCATCATTGGGGTGGGGGAACAGATTTCGACAGCTGAACTATTTGCCGTTGGATTCTGTTCCCCCTATGTTTCTTACACAATAAGGTTCTAATATTTATCAAATTAGTAGCCTCAATAGCCTAGTGGTCAGTGACCTGACCATTTTTTTGTTTTTTTTAGCTTTGGGCAACCCGAGTTCAAGTCACGGGTCGTCGAACTTTACAATACTGTCCAATCATAATAAAAGGAAAAATAAATAAATATATTCTTTAAACTGATGCAAGTTAAGCTCCATCCACACACAAAATAGAATCAGCATATTTTAAGCCGATACATCAACACCTCTCATCTTCGGGGTGGGGGAACGGATTTCGACAGCTGAACTATTTGCCGTCGGATTCTGTTCCCCCTATGTTTCTTACTGAATAAGGTTATAATATTGATAAAATTGCAGCACATTTCTTGCCTCAATAGCCTAGTGGTCAGTGACCTGACAATGTTTTTTTGTTTTTTTTAGCTTTGGGTGACCCGAGTTCAAGTCCCGGGTCATCGAACTTTACTATACTGTCCAGTCATAATAAAAGGAAAAATAAATAAAAATATTCTTTAAACTGATGCAAGTTAAGCTCCATCCACACACAAAATAGAATCAGTATTTTTTAAGCCATTACATCAACACCTCTCATAATGGGAGTGGGGGAACGGATTCCGACAGCTGTTTTTTTTGCCGTCAGATTCTGTTCCCCCTATGTTTCTTACACAATAAGGTTCAAATATTGATCAAATTGCAGAAAATTACTAGCCTTAATAGCCTAGTGGTCAGTGACCTGACAATGTTTTTTTTTTTTTAGCTTTGGGCGACCCGAGTTCAAGTCCCGGGTCTTTGAGAGTAGGGGGCCCCAACTCGTCTTGGTGCCAGAGATATACAGGCTAGAATTTTGAACTTTAACCAGACGTAACTCGAAAAGTAAGCCGAGATGGGGCTCCATACTCGGTCCGTGGGGGGGGGGGGGGGGGGCACTATGAGGCCCCCGTCTGCCCAGAGTATGGGGCCCCAACTCAACTTGGTTCCAGAGATAGGCCAGATTGAAATTTCAACTCTGTGCGGATTTCATGAAAAACATTTTTTACGGGTTATCGGACAAAAAGTGGGTTCATGGGAAGGGGGCGAAGCTTGGCAGTTGTTGGGGGGGAGGACAACGGAACATTTCAAAACTGTAGTTGTTTATTGGACAAATAGTGGGTCCATGGGATGGGGGCGTGGCCTGGAAGTGGGGGGGGGGGGGGTTGGGCTCAACGGGACATTTGCCCTATATAGTGGGCTATTGGACAAAATAGTGGGTTAGTGGGATGTGGGGGGGGGGGAGGGTTAGTTGGGGTGGTTTATGGGGGCATTAGCTCAATAGCGCCTACTAAAGGTGTCCGTACACCCACTACTCTGGGGTTATTGCAACAGTGCGTTGCGGGAGCAGGGGTTATCACGAAGTGACAAATGCCCATTATTTAATGGGCAATTGTCATCCATATTCGCCCTGCGATCCATCGGGGGCACTATGCGTCCAATGGCAGCTTATTTGTATGGGCGTTTTTCCACGAACCACCTATTTGGACTGTTAGTTAACGTTAGCCTAAAAGTTGAGATGCTAACTGACTTTTCCCGAAGACACTAAACCATTTCTTTAAAGTAAATATTCAACGGAAGCATGTCATTTACATGAAAGAATGTGTCAGAAACATTTGTGTACTATTTGTGTAATTTTGGTGACTAAACTTACCTGAAATTAGCGAAGACAACAGTGAGAGACGGAGCTGCTGCTTGTCGTCAGTTGAGCTTGTGTCAGTTGAGCTCCCCGCCCGTTTCCATAGTAACTCCAGTTCAAATCTGGTTCAAATGCAACTCAAGTGTGCGCGCCAATTAAAAGACGTAGAAGTCACGCAGCATTTACATAATTGATGGAGGGAATTATTTGATAATCAGATAAAATATCCTGAAATGTGAGGTTAACATTATTAAGTGTATAGGCTAGTGGCCATCACCAAACTGTAAACGGAATGAGTATGAAGCATGAGTGTAAAACAATGTTTACAAAATCATTTATATAATAGGTTATAATAGGCTATAATATAATGTAATATATAAAAGCCTATAATATTATATAGCTTTATAAATAGTTAACGTGGTGTAGAAATAAAATTGGAAAAACATTTATTAAAAACTAAACATGATATAAGGCATGAATATATTTTGTGAAATATACATATGTACACATATTTACAGATGTAACATGAGGAACAATTTAAAAGATTTATGTTCAATGTATTTTGAAATAATATATTTTCAAAATGTATTTCAATATATTTAACAGTGCTTCACATATGTGAATAGCATATCTATCTATACATCTATCTATAAATTAGGAAGGTCTGTCTGTCTGTCTGTCTGTTTGTTAACAACATTTTCAAACTTGACAGGTTTTTTGCTACGGGCACAAGTGCGTGCAGTGTCAAGTTTGACGTTGTTTGGATTAGAAATGCAAAAGATATTGTTAAATATATCGGTAAAATAAGGTAATTGTTTAAAAATAAACATTCTGGCATAAACATTCTGTCAGCTACACTGTTTACTTCTGAATATTGTATTTTATTCACAGCTTTTCTCTGAGTTCACTGTGTAGCCTGCTCCCTGAATCGTGTAGTTAAATTTTCCTTGGTGCTTCTTCCATGCATAAATAAAAATGTCACTGAACTTTTGCTGTGTAATTGTAACAATGAGCACTCAAACACACCAAAACAACAATTATTAAAAACACACACAAAAACTGATTTTGCACTGGCACTTTGCCATAATTTGTAGTAGCCTATTCACACACTGCATGTAGTATAATATGACGCCAAGTTCCAGGCATGCTAATATTTTGTTGGTAGTATCAGTTTACAACAATTATTAGTTAACACTAAGTTGTCAATACTTAGAAAAAAAAAAATCTTCCTTACAGTACATCCTTATGCATCGGTTTCTGCCAGGACTTTTACATGCTTTTCTCAACTCAATGAAGTGATGTTGGCATCCGGTTTAGCAGAAGAATGAACCGTCAGCAAGTATTATTAAAATAAACTCCTGATGTACTTACAAACTTTCCAATGCCTCGTTTCTGAGTACAGAACCTATTTGTACTACTGTAGAAGTTTGGTTCCATTCTGGGCATTATTAGTGGGGTAATTTATGAGATACATATATGGAGCCATTAGTGCCTGCACTAAACCATTCGGCTGATATATCTGAATATGGCTCTTTTATGCATCATGGAGTGTTAAAAAAAAAGACCAGGGCCCGGTTTCCCAAAGTGTTCTTATCTCTAAGTAGTTCTTAACCTATTCCTTAACCTCTCTCTTAACCTTATGGCACGATTCCCGAAACGTTCGTTCGCTAAGTATATCTTCTGTAAGTCACACTTTCGTAAGGTTGGTCTGGACCACTCTTAGCTTTACCTTATCACTGTTGCAGGTCTATATGAATATAATTCTGAAGTTTTAATACACCCAGACAGTATTAAATTAGGCTAATTCAAGTGTTTTCATGCAAAGAATAAAATTGTCATTACACTGATTATTGTTAGATTTTTAATTATATTATTATACAATATTATTAATTTAATTAAAACGCTCTTTTAAAGGCCAGTGAAAGCATAGGCTACTGTCAGTTAAGTCCTATTCGGACGCTAATATTGTTTCTCATGGGCTCGTCCGGTATTTTAAACATTTACAGGGGTAAGTCGGTGATTTTAGTGCCGTCCGAATCCATAATATCAGTGTTTTTCTCACCCAACCCGCGTAAAAATCCCTGGCCAAATTAGTACCTTCTGTTTTTTGACAAACAGGTCGTGTGGTAATTTAATTGCCTTCTGAATCCACATCTCTGAGTTTACAAGAGATTCAAAATTCACGGTTTAAATCCTTTTTGATCACTGCCGAGCACCGTACGCAAGATGTAAACTTTTATTACTGAAATGCTGGAAAGTATTTACAAGAACAATATTTCATCGCAGCTCCACCTCAGCGAACAAAAATGGGAAAGAGAAGAAGGCACGTACATTTTTGAAAAGGTTATTGTGGCAGCAATATATGTTACAATTTTAAAATATGTAGGCTAGGCTATTATAGGCTATTATAGTTTGGATTATTTTTTATAATATCCAATAATCATAATAAATTGCAATTTCAACTATTTCTGAAGTGCTTCATTTATAAAGATCACCGCTTTCTCACATAAACAGCCCCTGCACGAGAGAATAATTGATTCTCGAGCCATCGATATCAAACAATTCAGCACCATCGCCACGGACAGCGCCGGGTAACGTCGCACGTAAGAAGGTATATCTTAAGCAGCTTCCTAAGGTATGGTTCGGGGAACACACTTAGGAACATAAACAACTTTGGTAAGATATATCTTTCGAGCTTTCTTAGCGTGCTAAGAGTGAGCGTTATCGGGAAACCGGGCCCAGAGTGGTTGTCCCTTAGAACCAGATTTTTTTTCCAACTTTTAATAGGAAAATTGGACTTCACACTGAGACCTGACTAAAAGGGATAGTAAAATCAACCTAGGGTCCTTGCACCCCCCCGAAAGCCTTATTTTTTTTCCTTGGTTGAACATTTTAAAAGTTACAAACATTGAGGGTGAAGGTATTTTCTCTGGTACCAATTATATTTTTAATCCTTTCAGGTTCCAAGCAATATTTGTATTATGTTAGGATTAGGGTTAGGGTTAGGGTTATGTTAATGTTAATGGGTAAATTAACTAATAATACCAGGACATTCTGAGAATGTTATGAGAATGTTTTCTCTAAACATTATGAGAATGTTCATCAAGCATAAATACCGTGATAAAGACGTTCCGAAAACGTTGTTCTAAGAACGTTTTCTATCAACAATATGAGAACTTTCATCAATCCCAAATAACGTCATAAAGTTGTTCTGATAACGTTGTTCTAAGAATGTTTTCTATCAACATTTTTATAACATTCATCAATCAGAAATAACGTGATAAAGACATTCCTCAAATGTTGTTCTAAGAACGTTTTCTATGAGAACTTTCATCAATCACAAATAACGTCATAAAGACGTTCCAAGAAAGTTGCTCTAAGAATGTTTTCTATCAACGTTATGAGAACTTTCATCAATCACAAATAACAGCATAAGCATGTTCCCAGAATGTTGTTCTAAGAACGTTTTCTATGAGAACTTTCATCAATCACAAATAACATCATAAAGACGTTCCGAGAATGTTGTTCTAAGAACGTTTTCTATGAAAACTTTAATCATTCACAAAGAAACATCATAAAGACATTCCGAGAATGTTGTTCTAAGAACGTTTTCTATCAACATTATGAGAACTTTCATCAATCACAAATAACAGCATAAGCATGTTCCCAGAATGTTGTTCTAAGAACGTTTTCTATGAGAACTTTCATCAATCACAAATAACATCATAAAGACGTTCCGAGAATGTTGTTCTAAGAACGTTTTCTATGAAAACTTTAATCATTCACAAAGAAACATCATAAAGACGTTCCGAGAATGTTGTTCTAAGAACGTTTTCTATCAACATTATGAGAACTTTCATCAATCACAAATAACAGCATAAAGACGTTCCAAGAACGTTGTTCTAAGAATGTTTTTTATCAACGTTATGAGAACTTTCATCAATCACAAATAACGTCATAAAGACGTTCCAAGAACGTTGTTCTAAGAACGTTTTCTATCAACATTATGAGAACTTTCATCAATCACAAATAACGTCATAAAGACGTTCCAAGAACGTTGTTCTAAGAACGTTTTCTATCAACATTATGAAAACTTTCATCAATCACAAATAACATCATAAAGACGTTCCAAGAACGTTGTTCTAAGAATGTTTTCTATCAACGTTATGAGAACTTTCATCATTCACAAATAACGCCATAAAGACGTTCCAAGAACGTTGTTCTAAGAACGTCTTCTCTCAACGTTATGAGAACTTTCATCATTCACAAATAACGTCATAAAGACGTTCCAAGAACGTTGTTCTAAGAACGTCTTCTCTCAACGTTATGAGAACTTTCATCATTCACAAATAACGTCATAAAGACGTTCCAAGAACGTTGTTCTAAGAACGTCTTCTATCAACGTTATGAGAACTTTCATCATTCACAAATAACGTCATAAAGACGTTCCAAGAACGTTGTTCTAAGAACGTCTTCTATCAACGTTATGAGAACTTTCATCATTCACAAATAACATCATAAAGACGTTCCGAGAATGTTGTTCTAAGAACGTTTTCTATCAACGTTATGAGAACTTTCATCATTCACAAATAACGTCATAAAGACGTTCCAAGAACGTTGTTCTAAGAACGTTTTCTATCAACGTTATGAGAACTTTCATCATTCACAAATAACGCCATAAAGACGTTCCAAGAACGTTGTTCTAAGAACGTTTTCTATCAACGTTATGAGAACTTTCATCATTCACAAATAACGCCATAAAGACGTTCCAAGAACGTTGTTCTAAGAATGTTTTCTATCAACGTTATGAGAACTTTCATCATTCACAAATAACGTCATAAAGACGTTCCAAGAACGTTGTTCTAAGAACGTCTTCTATCAACGTTATGAGAACTTTCATCATTCACAAATAACGTCATAAAGAGAACTTTCAAACACAAATAACGTCAAACTTTTCTAAAGTTTTCTTTTAACGTTTTCTATCAACATTATGAGAACTTTCATCAAACAGAAATAACGTCATAAAGACGTTACAAGAACGTTGTTCTAAGAACGTTTTTTTCTCAACGTTACAAGAACGTTAATAACGTTATATGAACGTTCTGAAAACATTATTTTAATAATGTTTTGTACTAACATTTACACAACTTTTAAAGAACGTTAGTGAAAGTTCTGGGAACGTTCCCTGTTAGCTGGGTACGTTCTATAACATCTTTAACGTCAAAGATGTTTATATTAACTGATTGAAGAATAAAAACACTATATACAGTATTTTAGAACATTTGGTATTTATTTGAACTCAATAGATTGCAGTCTGCCATATGATATGCATAGAAATAAAAACATATAAAAAATAAATATTGAAAATAAAATTCAAGTGCAAAATTAAGACACACAAATGTAAACTTGGGTAAAAAGAAACAAAGGAAAATCTGGCCATTAAGTAGTGCAAATATCTGTAACTGTATATTAGGCCTACTGCACAATAAACAGCACTATCCAACTCTTAAATATTTAGTAAAGTAATAAAAAATAAATATTGGAAATAAATAATATTCAGTTATTCACACACTTTGCAATCAAGTGCAAAACTAAGACACACAAATGTAAACTTGGGTAAAAAGAAATAAAGGAAGATCTGGCCATTAAGTAGTGCAAATCTCTGTAACCTACCTGTATATTATTGCACAACAAACAGAACACTATCCAACTCTCTATGTAGATTAACATGTTGTTCGTTCTCAGTGAAAATGAACAATACATTAATCTATACTAAAATACTCCTCTCATCCAACGACTAAACCAGTGGTTGTAACGTAGGAGGAGAAGCTTTTCAAATGTTTTGTCTGACAGTCTGTTCCTCTTCGGAGAGAAGACAACAGTGATGCGCGGGTTGATCCAAAATGAGCGGGTGCCTGCGGTCACCCGCGGTTACGAGTCATCCAAAAATATTTTTAATGATATTCGGGTCGCGGTCGGTCGGGTCGTTTGAAATAAAGATGCCAATTAAACCTTTGTAATTTATATAGTACTAGACACAATTTTCTATGAAATACATAGGCCTACACTTTATTGGCTGAATAATTGGCGCGAAGATGACGCACGAGCTCAGTCTGCAGGTAGAGATGGAGGCGGCAAGAGAAAAGGTGAAGACTGGGGAGTGGAAGCTCCGCAAATACACAAATAGAAAGAGCAAAGTAAGGGAGACATTTGCCGAAATAATGAAAGATGATGACCAAAGTGCTGGCTTTGTCATGTGTACTTGCGATGCTATTTACACATTTGATAGCCACAAAACTGGCATGAGCAACCAGGCACGACGCCAGGATTCCAGTTTTGGATGGGCCAGTGGGTGGGCCTTAAATTAAAAATGTTAAATAATTAAAAAAAAACGTTATCCAATCACTGCTTAACCTAATAAAAAAATATTGACTAATATAGCCTACTGTTTTATTATCTGTGCGTATACATAATATAGATTTTAATAGCTTGATGCTCTTTAAATATTTTGTTGCATTGTTAAAAGTAAATCCGCGATCGCTCTCCATGATTCTGACCAAAGAAGAGCGCTTTGGAATCTCCATTACACATCATACCTGGGGTCCGTTCTTCGTACGTCGCTAACTCACTTAGCTGGATTTGATTGTTGGCGATTTGGCATGATCTTGGATTGTTTGGTTCTTCAACGCTCATCCTGGACTTGCTGTCATAGCAACAGGTGCACAAGCTTAAACCTGCTCGGGAGCAGGCTTATTTCATGTTAACAGGATTAGATCCCGGCTTCATAAGCGGAGCTGATACGGGAAGTCCAGCGCAGCGCGAGTGCACTTTCTTTCTGAGATATATATTTTTTCTCGTGATTCGTGAGATTGTCGTTTTTTGTCGCTTTTATGTTTAAAAAACAGTTTTAGTTTTTTTTTTTTTTTTTTTTTTTTTTTTTGTGGCATTTCCAAGCCACTTAAGACCCAATGTTGTAAAGCAGTTTTTTTTTTTTTTTTTTTTAGGCTATCATAATTTTTTATGAAGATCATACAATCATGACCATGCCGATTACAAATATGTCACTCAGGCTTCACTAACGTCATTGGTACCATAGACTATACCATAGACTGCCATCAAGGTCTCAATGAAGGGGATTATGTGAACAGAAAGGGGGTTCACAATGTAAATGTGCAGCCCAGTTACTATTGTGATTCTTAATATTCCAGATTAGTAATATTATATCAAATAAAAAAAAAGGCAGTTGACTAAAATCTCCCATATCACGAAAGTGAAAGCAAAATGGCCAGGATCTGTGCATGACTTAAGGATTTTCAGAGATTCACATTTATGCACATTATTTGAAAGTGGTAAGGAAAGTTCCACAATTAAATATCAAGCTCGCTGTATTACATACACTTATGCTGATCCTAACAGAACTGCATTTTTTCATAGGTGATTATGACATGTTCCTGCAGACAGGTGTTTTATGACCCCATTCCCTGACCCAAACCAGTTACAAGGCCGCTCTAGCCAGGACAAGGGCACAAAATGAAATGAACTTTGGCTAACTAAAGGGAATATTTCAGTGTCTGAAAAGTCTGAGGGGTTGCACACCTGACAGGGCCTGTGACATTGTTGCATGTGCCATATTACACAACATTGCCAAAAAAAACCCACTTTTAATTAAATGTTTAATAAAAGACAAATATGCTTAGTTCCTTGAGTTTTATTTCAATTGTCCTTTGTAAAGAAAAGCCAGTGGTCAAGTGCCTGCAAGAGATATTAGACACATGCCTCATGCAACAAATAAAAAGGAAATGTTGTCTATACACTGCCCACCTGTAGGCCTATGTCTCCTCTGTCTGTGCAGACTCTTCTGTAGGCCTTTCTGTAGATGTGGAATCCTGCAACTCATATTGCAGCAATAAAGCATACAAGTATAAATGAAGTAAAGTTATTTATGCACTTGCAGGTAGGCTAGTTCCTCCATATGACAGTTATCTGAGAGGGTTTATTCACTGTCCAGTGCAATGGAAACAAATGGACATTACAAAGTCTTATACTTTTTTTTCCTTTGGAAAGTTAGAAAATGTCCACTTACTGCACATATTTCAGCCACCACTTTCTTGGGAACAGATACAAGTGTTGGTGTATTATGTAAAAGTGCACAAAAGAGGAAAACTCAATGTCATTACAATGAACTACACTGGGGAAAAATGTGATCAATAACTCATGGCAAAATATTTTTACATTAACATAAGTTTATCAGTTTTCACTTTCACAATCCAAAGCAATTCATCATTACTCAAGATTTAACAGTTGAAATGACTATACAGCCTTAATTTAATGCAGCAAAAATGATTTTACAGTGTAGGCTACTAAGATCTTTTCTTTTCTTTTTTTCTCAGCCTTTTTCTTGGTTGCTTTTATAAACAGAACACCATTTATTTAACAGTGCCTTTTATAAAACAGACTATAATAGGCTAACTAAAAATTACCATTATGTAGAATATTTTTGTACTTACATTTTATTTGTTCCCATGTTCTAGTATGGTGACTGACATTACAATGAACAAAGTAATTATGCAATTATTAAAATACAAAAATATAGGCTAATAAGTGATAAAAACATCTAACATGGCCACTTCTAACGGATTTAAATTGTCTGCTACTTTTTGCCAGCCCTCTCTCCTGGCTTTTGCAGACTTTGAGGTGTTCCCTGGCGTTTTGATTAAACATTACAATTCTGAATAAACTTCGACTATTAGTTCTTGCTCTGCTGAGGAGAAAAACTGAGCACGCTCTTTGGCCACGCTGAACAGCCAATAGCAGCGTTGCTGATCAATGTTTCTACTATCGATACATATCCCCTTTTAACCAGCGCATGAACGCGCAATTATCTCAGATAACTCAACCCAGCTATACTAATCATATCCGGCAAGTGTGTTCGAAGAACCGAGTTAGCCAGATCATGATTCGCACGATGATATCATCTTGGATGTGTCATTTGATCTCGGATGTAATAAGCAACGTACGAAGAACGGGCCCCTGGGCTGCATTTCCCGATAACGTTGCCTCTTAGTGCGCTACGAAGACTCTTAAGGTATAACTTAACTAAAGGTATACTACCACTAAAGGTATATCATTGCTAGGCGTCTTCAGGGCTATCATCCACTCGCGAGGCAGAGGCGCTGAAAGGCAGAGGCGCTGGCGCCCTCCTAGCAACGGCGCTGTTTTTGGTAAAACATGATTTTGACGACTTCATTAAGTTTTGTTTTATAGAAAACAAAAGATTTTTTTTTTAAATTTCTTTTTAAAAGATTTTCGTTTTGTATAAATTGTATATTCATTTTGATCAATGTTTTATCAATCAATTGACCGTATTTAATAAATAAGAAGCAAATATATAGCAGACAATGTAATAAGGCGCCGGCACGATCACTTGCATTGCATGTGAACTGGAGGGCGCCGAAACTCAGCTTGTGCCTCACAGATTTGAGAAATATAGGCTATATATTACAGAAAGCTTGAAATGTCTACTTTTAAACGAAAATATTCAAACCAAAATAAATAGGCTACTCTCTGATTATGTAATTTCTCTCTGGCGTTCATGGCGAGTCCGCAATCTCCGCATCGTCAACTTCATCTTTGTAGCGACACAGAAAACACCAGTTTATTACTAAACAATTAAATGTCTCCTTGCTAATTTAGACACATTCATAATCATTACTTTAACCGGTTCTTTGTGGCAAGCTTTATGCATGCGGTCATAATGCTTATTATCCTGTAGTGTAGGCTATACCCTATTTAAGTAATTAAATTAATATAAAGGGGCGATTTGTCCACGAATGGTTTAAATTAACAACTACTAGTCGACTAGAAAAAAAAAAATAGTCGGAGGCAGCCCTTATTCCACATATTTTCGAACCAGCAGGCCATTCTGGGTTGGGCGGGCGACCCTGCGGAATGAGTGAGCGGAGCAGAATATTCAGAAATGCGCTCTCCGCTCACAAGCTCTGATCAGAACAAACCTGAACCTCACTGTCTGCTGAACTTGCGCAGAAACATCAAAATAGACATAGCCAGCTTTTTTAAAAACTTTTTTTGTTTTTAAAACTAAACATTTAGACTATTTTAGTACAAAGTATGAGCTTATTGACGATTTTTTATAATTCTTGACAAAATTAGAATATATTAAGTTATATTAAGACGCTATGATGAGCGGGTCAGGAAGCGACCAGGTCACTGGAAGACAAGCTTGCCCAGGCTGAACAGTCTGTCAACAGGTGCACTAGATGGAGTAGCAGCATTGTAACTGTCACACTCTGTATGGAATAAATGAGAGTAGAATCCAATTGCGAGAAAACAGCAATGTTTATTGAAAACAGGAAAAGCAATGAAGCTGGTCAGTGAAGATCGACAGACAGGAAGAAGCACTGGAACGCAGGGACGCAATGGGCAGAAATAATCCAGGCAGAATCCAGACAGGATGCGGCAGATCCGGGAAGGCGATCCACACGAGGAAGACAAATGGAAACAGGAGTGACGGGTGCTCAGTGCTCTTAGTGAAGCCTCACAACGATCTGACAAAGACAGGATGGAATCACACACATTAAATAGGGTGCTCAATAAGGATCAGCTGGCGCTGATCAGCCAGGATAACGAGACACGCCCAAACACTAATACACACTGACAGACAGCGAGGGCGAGACAGTGAACCCATGAACCGTGACAGTAACATAGTGAAATTTTCTTGATGAGAGAAAATCCACACAGAGAGTTGAAGTTTTGTGCTGAAGATCTAATATAGTCTGCCACCTGGTTTTCTGCTAAAGAGAAGGTGTCCTCCTCATCCTCCTCAAAGGAAAAGAAATCGTTCTCTTTGACTGAATCTGTGTTGATGTGAAGATGTGCTGGTACCTGGCTGTGGTTCTTCGAGGACTATTTTCCGGCACTCTGCCAGCAAACTTGCCTTAGCCTTATCCTTTATCTCCTGTGACCGCAGCCAGCGAAGTTTGAATTTTGGAAGAGTTACGGCAGCAAGTATAGCCTCTTCATTTCCCAGGACATCAGCAAATCTGGTTTTGATAGCCTGAAATGATAAGAATAATAACATTAAATGTATGTATCCACACAAATCAGTGTTATTATTATTATTATAATTAGTAGTAGTAGTAGTATTTATTATTATGAGTACTACAGCAATGTTCACTTAATAAATAATAAAATATTCAATTCAAGTTCTTACTGTGACTATGGCGTCAGGAAGGTCCCTCAGTATTTGCAGGCCACTTTTAAGGGCTTCTGTCTTCAGCATTAATGTCTCCATCGTTGGTAGTAGTTTACCATGAAAACAGTTGTCTTCTCCCTGAAGTATATCTAAGGCAACTGTAAGGGGCTTCATCGCAGTACAGTACTCCTTTAAAACCTGGTGTTCCCTTTCTGTTATCGCTGTCAGTCCTAATTTGGAGGAGATGGTGTTAAGGTCTACCATGGATATTTCACAGATTCGAGCCAGGGCATCATAGAAGGAATTCCATCTTGTTGTACAAGGTACAAGCAGCTTTTTTGACACCAACTCATCAACTGTTTCAGTAGCCAAAGTTGATCGACTAGTCTTGTTCCATAGGGCAGTACATTTGGCAGTAGCACTTCTGTAAACAGCCGTTGTTGCAGGTTTTGAGAGCAGCCATTGTCAACATCTGTGCATGAAATGAGGTTTAGTGTGTGTGATGCACATCTCTTGTGGGGGGGCAAAGTGATCACAACATCGCCATCATTATCATCAGTTGGATGTAGAGCATCATAAATGTCTAAATGTCACCTCATCTTCATCGTCTTCAGAATCACTCTCCTCAAGTGGCTGGTACCTCTTAAATGCTTTAACAAAATTAGAGCCATTATCAGTCACTATTGCTGTGATTTTTTGTGTTATCCCATATGTTGAGTGTATATTGTCAAGCTCAACTGCAATGGCGTCATGAGTACGATGCCCCTTAAACCGTCTGCAGGCAAGAGCTGCTTTCTCTCTTTCCATGTTATTTGGATTAAGCCAATGTGCTGTCACACCCATGTAACTTTTATTGTGGGCAGTCCAAATGTCTGCTGTAGTTGAAATGTTCTCTAATTCCTCAAATAACATTTTGAGCTCAATATTCATTTTTTCATATTCACTGAATTTAGCAAAAGTTTAGTTTCGGCATGGGGCAACCCCCCTTCCTCCTCCTCGTATTGGTATTTTAGCAAGGATAGCTCTGAATGAATCAGACTCCACAGTGGGTATCATGTTTTCAACAACATACCTTGCAATCAATGTGTTCAGCTCTGCCTTGGTCACCTGTTGCTGACCCGAAAAATCGAGCATTGCTTATTTTAACAGAGTGGCTCCATCTCCTTCGCTGGAGCTCACGCTAACTGCATTTGGGCTTGGGGTTGGGTATGCAGCAGCAACAAGTATCGTGTTAGCATGTGTTGATGTGAGGTGCTTCATAAGATTCGAGTTGCTTGAGAAAGACGTGGATAAAGTCTTTTTTCCTGGGCATAGCGTGCATGTTACATAAACATTCTTGCCTTTAATTTCAATAAGCGAGTAGTGCCAGTACTTCCAGTTCGAGAACGCTACCTTTGAATTTCCCTGGCTCGTTGCCATTGTTGCTGTCTTGAGTTTAGTGGTAGTCAGAGCGTGCAGTGAGACAGCGTGAGCAGGGTATCCACCCACCCAGCCAATCATCATCGCATTTGCAACGTCATCATCCCCACCCCTGCTCTCTCCAGGCAGCTGATGTTTTAGCCAAAGCCTGCCTGACACCTCACGCTTCATTCAACCAAATTGTAGGAACGCGCCACTTTACATTCTCAGTAACGATAAAGGCGTTGCAACGACAGGTAAAATAATGAATTAAATTACTCTGTTACTGAAAAAATAACGCCGTTAGTAACGCCATTATACTTAAACGCCGTTACTCCCAACACTGCCTGTCATCACCGATAACCTAACCTAACCTAACCCTAACCCTATTGCCATTGGAGGACTCGTGGGGTGGAGTCCACAACCCGCTACCTTGACAGGCTTCTGCAGGATCTGAAGGGGCATAAGGGAAGAGATATGATGGGGGTTCCTCTGCTGGACACAGTGAGGATAGAGCACATCTGGCATGTTCAGATGAGGCATGTTAAGTGCATCCAGGATCCACCAGGTGTGTTTCTCTACACTGTGACGTGCACCACCACCACCAAGGGAGGATTAGTTCTCACGAAGTACAGATGTGCTAGGGGCTCGACCTCCCTTTAATCTTTCCACTGCCACCTGAACAGGTTTATTCCAGGTTTGTGGCTCATTGTGTTTGCAGTATAGTACATATTCAACACAATAGAACATGTAATATCACTTTATATTTTCTGAAGGAACTCATTATCCCAGTTTAATGGTTTTCATTGTTTACTTCTTTACAGGAACCAGTGCTAACACACTGAATTTTCAGTTGTATCTCCTGGAAGGCCTGAACAGGTGGAACCAAGACCGGGCAGCAGCATCAATTTCCACAAAATTTCCTCTTCTCACCTACACAGGGCAGGTGGTGCCCACCTTCCAACCTCCTGCACAGTACACTGGTAAGACTAGGGCCCTATGAAATCCGTTTTATTTTTTCTCAAATTCCGTTTTTGTTTTTTTCAAATTCCGTTTTTTTGGATTTATTTTTAGCCCTTTCGGATTTTTCGGATTTGCTTGTTTTCTTTTCACTTCTAAGCAGTATTGACCTTTAAAAATTCAGTTCACAAACTCACAATTCAGCTTTTTTATTTAAACTCTTAATATATACAGCAAAGCACATTCAAAATTCTCCAAAATTCAGCCAAACCTGTTACCAAAAATAACAGTAACATGAAGGTAACAGTTACAAGGTAGGATTGATGAATATTAAATTAAAGAATAATTGTAACCATGCTGCAGGGAGACAGAAACATTGAAACAACGATATGTGCCTGACAGAAAGCCAACACAATGACATATTAAAGCCTAAAAGTACAGTGTTAACCCATCATCATCAGTGACCCCTCCATGTAAGCAGAAAAATGTATTTTCTATCTACAAAAAAATCACATCATATTTGAATCAACTGGCCTTTTCCATTACATTAGTGCTCCAACATGGTTCTCTGTAACTGGGCATCAGGGGAAAGAGGCCGGATTACACTGCGGAATAAGTACATATCGATTTCACTAACATTTAGCAAAGTACTTTTCTTCATGTATGTGCAGATCGATGTCCAAAGAACACAGACAAAATAGAATTTTTCATAACTTCACGAGTTCACACTTACACATGATCAGAGAATAAATAGTTATGCGTATTTGGCGTGCTGTCCGGGGGGAGGGCTCCGAGCTCGGAAATTGGGCCCGAACCCAGAGTACTCCCCCCGTATCTCTTGGTTAGGAAGATAACCAGGTAAGTGTGAGGAGATGGGGTGGTGGAGGGATGCTGAAAACTGTCAAGGATAATGGGTGAGTCGACTGTGAGTATTTATAGGCCTTTAATCATGCTGATTGAGTGGACCTGTTGATTACTGATTGCTGACAGCTGGTTGGAATGACTTGATTGTTTGATCATTAGAACGTGTTCCTCCCGAACTTTGTTAATAAAACATCATTTCACGAGTTCACACTTACACATGATCAGAGAATAAATAGTTATGCGTATTTGGCGTGCTGTCCGGGGGGAGGGCTCCGAGCTCGGAAATTGGGCCCGAACCCAGAGTACTCCCCAAAAAGCTAAGTGAGCAAAGGACAGCCGCCAGCTTAAAGAACCCCCCCGAAAAGAGCGCAGAGATTGGCGGGCTGGCATTTCAAGGAGAAGCCTGGATGTTTGGCAAGGAGCTCTCGCCACGTCCGGACGGGTAATTATGGATGTTCGGCAATAGTCACGGCATCCGCTGGGAGATCAATACTCGCTGGATGGAAAAAGAGAAGACATGGATGCTCGACCGGGAAACCTCTCGTTGTGTCCGCTGGGAGCTCAATACTCGCTGGACGGAGAAGGAGGACACGAAGATGCTTGACCTCGGGAACTCTCTGAGTATCCGCTGGGAGATCAATACTCGCTGGACAGAGAGGGAGGAGACGAAGATGCTTAGCCTGGAAACTCTTGTTGTGTCCGCTGGGAGATCAATACTCGCTGGACGTAGAAAGAAGACATAGATGCTCCACCGAGAAGGCTCTCATTGCGTCCGCTGGGAGATCAATACTCGCTGGACGGGGAAAGAGAAGACAGAGAAGAATATCTATATATATATATATATATTTTTTTTTTTTTTTTTTTTTTTTATCCGACGAGGGTTTGGTGGGCTTTTTTGATATGGAATCGGTTGGTCCTGATGTAGCTTTGATAAGCATCTGAGGACCATCTTCCGAGAGCTTGGATCTGCTGCTGGGAGAGGCCTTTTTGGGCTGCTGAGGTTGCTGCCCCGATGCGGAAGGAATGGCTGGAGAAATTCTCTGCTGGGATGCCTGAATGTTGGAGAACAGATTTGAGGTGCTTTTGGAACCAAAAGCGCGTCACGGGTTTGTTGGAGTCGTCTACGAATAGGGGTTCGAGATGGGATTTAGCATGAGAGTTTCTCAGTTGGAGGTATGCCAGTATAGTTTGGTATGGTTGAATTGGTGATGAAAGGTTGAAAATGTATATAAAATGACCTTTTTTGGTTTGGTCTGTTTTGCTTTGTTTAATCAGAAAAGAGATTGTTTCACTGTCAAGTACTGATAGGTCTGAGATGCTTGGGTGGACTTTTGGGTCAAATCTGGAAGTGATAGCCAGTTCCGAGCATCTGAGAAAACCAAAAAAGGCTAGAATAAACATGGCGTCGAGTGTGCGAGAGGTGTTAAGGGATTGATAGCCTGTGCGGAGGGTATGAATACATTTAGTAAGAATGTCTAACGTGATGGGATGTCTTGAGTCCGGACGGGTGGGCTGGGATCGTTGGATGCCTTTAATTAGGAGGGAGGTTTGAGAATTATTTATTTCCGTGGAGGGGGTGCCGTGTATCAATTTGTGAAAAAATTGGATGCCGCTCAGGTAGCCTTTGATGGACCCGACTTGGAGGCCCTTAAAGCTGTTAAGGTAAGAGATGAAGGAGGTAATTGAAAGGAGAGAAAAATCAGGGAATGGTGTGTTGTAGGAAAGGTGGAAGGCTTTAAAACATCTCCATGCGGTCACGTAGGATTGGAGAGTCCTGGGAGAAACTGCTTGGAGAATGGTGTCGAGCGTTGTGTCGAGGAGGGATTTAAACGGGTGGGTTACGGAAATATTAATTCCGAATAATGAGGTACTGGAGTTGGGAATTTGTCCGCCTCTGGAGCCAGCGTCCTGAATTTCTGAAACATAAAGCGTGACAGAGAGTCAGCAATTTGGTTTTTTGACCCGGGGATATGTTTAGCGATTAAGATAAATTGATCGCACGCTGAAATCCAGATTAGACGTCTTAAAAGTGGCATCAACGCGGGTGAATGGGAACGGCCTTTATTAATGCACTGAACTGTAGCTTCGTTGTCACAATGCACTATGATACTGCTAGCAGTCCATTCTTTTCCCCACAGGAAGGCTGCTACTACGAGAGGGTAAAGCTCGAAGAATGCGGAGGACTGAAGCGTGTCCTGGATTTGAGGGGGCCATGTAGACGCGAACCAGCGTCCTTGGCAAAACCCCCCGAAGCCGACTGAGGGGGCTGCATCTGTGAATAGCTGGATGTCGATGGGGGATGATATTAGGTTCTTATAAAAAAAAGATAGGCCGTTCCACTGATTAAGGAATGTTATCCATAGCCTGAGTTCGTCGCGGCACGCTGCGGTTAGGGAAATAAGATCCTCTAGCGCGTGAACTGAAGACGCGAGAGAGAGGAGATGAGAAATGAAAGGGCGGCCTTGTGGAATGATGCGCATGGCGAAGTTTAAGTGGCCGAGCAGGGATAGGAGTTCGCGTTTGGAGCACTTTGACTGGTTTACAAGGGTAGATGAGATGAGGATTATTCTATCGATTTTTTCCTTGGGCAGGGATGCCTGGTATTTAACTGAATCTAAGTTAATGCCAAGGAACTCGATGGATGTGGCGGGACCCATGGTTTTCTCTTGGGCGATGGGGATTCCGAGCTCGGAGAAAACTCTTTGAACTGTGAAAATATGGGCGGCTGGAATGGCGCCGGGAGGCGAAATGATTAGAAAATCGTCTAGCAGGTGAATGAGTTGAGGAATTGCGTAATTGTTTGACAAGATCCAGCAAACAGCTTCGGATAGCATGTCGAAAATTTTGGGGCTGCTTTTGCATCCGAAAGTTAAGCGTACAGCGAAATAAAATTTCCCATGCCAGCGCACTCCAAATAAGTGCCATGAATCCGGGTGGATGGGCATCACTTTGAAAGCCGAGGTGATGTCAATTTTTGCGAGCCAAGCGCCCCGACCCACGATTTTTATCAGGTCGACTGCGTGATCCACGTCGTGGTATTTGAGAGAAAATTCGTCAAGTGGGATCAGGCTGTTAATGCTTGGGAACAGGGAATTATGCGGAGCTGACAGATCGACTATGAGACGTTTCTTACCTGAAAACTTTCTCGTAGCCACTCCAATGGGGCTAATGCGAAAAACTTTGAATGGAGGATCGTCAAAAGGACCAATCATAAAGCCTGAATCGACTTCTTTTTTAATCAGGTTGTCTACTACGTCGGGCTCGGCGAGAGCCGATTGGAGATTATGGCAGATGATGTTTTGGGAGAGCGGGCATACCACTCCAGGTTTAAAACCGTGTTGGAGGCCGGACAGCAGATATTCAGTGAAGTCGGAGTCCGGGTGGTGAGCTAGTTCGATAGAAAGGCGAGAAATATCCACGGGAGTCGATAAATAATTTTTTTTTTTTTTTTTTTTTTTTTTTTAATTGACATCTTTAAACACAGGGCATACAGGACGGGCATGAGCACCGCCGCAGAAACTGCATATGTGCAAGTACCGACAACGCTGCCTGGTGCATTTTCCAATGTTAAAATTGTTACAAGGCTGTTTGCTGTCCGTAGATGCTCTGGAGCTGAAATTGGCATCGTGGGGATTTGAGTTGATGGTTGCCGGTCTTGGAACGTAGCTGGTGGATTTAACTGGTGCAGTTTCCGGGCCGGGGGGAATGGAGGGGTTAACTTGTGGGCACGATATTGTGGAATGTGTTACTGACCTGCAGACCGCGCAAGAAATGTTCCTGCAGCCAAGGAATACTCTGCTGTGAAGGTCGGTGTCGAGTGCTCCCCAGTAAGGGCACTGGTTCCACTGTGAAACTCTAACAGCGCATTTTGCTGAGAAGAGCTTGTGATATGTGTAAAAGTGCCCTCCCCCATAAGACAACGCAAGCTCAGCTATGAGTGCTAAATAGTCGTTCAGTTCGCGCCGCCTATGAGGGAAGGCTGAACAAATGACTTCTGTGAAGTGGCTGAAAGCGATAGAAAATTCAGAAAAAGAAAGTAAACGTGATGTATGTGTGTTTTGATTTTTTAACGTGACTGAAAAATCCCCGCAGTCTAACTGGCGGTTAGAATCGGACACGGGAAGCAGAGAAAGTAAATTTGAAAGGTCTATGTCCGCACCTGCCAGGATCTGTGCTCGGATGTTGTGGGCCACTGGGGGAGGCTCCAGAGCGACGGCGTTTGATGGGACGGGCAATGGTGTAGCTGTGAAGAGAGAAAAATGTGATTTTGCATTTAAGAGAGAGCTGTAAGGGAGAGAAGCTGGGGCTGCGACTGACGGCGGAGGCAACCTCACGCTTAAGTCGGCCTGAGGGGCTTGAGGAGGGAAATTAAGAGAAACATGAGGGGGAAAAGGAGGATAAGAATGAGATGCGTGAGCCTGTGTTACAAGCGGAGGCAGCCTCGCGCTTGCTTGTGCTGCAGGCCACTGAAAAGGGGAGGGGTTAGTGGAAGTCACAGGAAGATGATGGAATGACTGGGCCTGCGCCGCTAGCGGAGGCAGCCTCACGCTAGCGTCTGCTACAGGAGCCGGAGGCCACTGCAGAGGAAATGAGCTGGAAACGGCAGGAGGAAAAAACTGGGAGACTGAGGGTGGGTCGGCGGGCCCAGCTGTGTATGGCGCTACGGCCGGAAGTGCCGCGCTGAAGTGCTGAGCTGGAGTGGGAGGCGAGTGAGGTCTTGCAGCGGTGGAATCTGGGGCGCGGCCCAGGCTCGCTGAAGGCCTGGCACCGCGGGCTGATGCACGCAGAAAACCGGATCTTGTACGAGAAGAAGGTGGCGGTGTCGGGCGAGGCGAATTCGGGGCCTCCCGAGTTTTGCCTAGCCTGCTGGCCGCCTTGGAAGCTGGGGTGGACTTAGGAGAGAGATTGGATGATTGCAAGGTAACGTACAAATTGTATAATTGTGCTTTGTTCATCCTACGTGAGGGCTGAATATCGGAATTCATCAGCGCTTGTCTTAGACTCAAAACTGTCCACTTTCCAATGGGCGGAATCGTTGGTATGGCCGAATGATAGGAGGATGCCGGGGAGAAAGCTGGAGTCCTCGCCGGTGGAGGTGAAGGCAGGCCTCGGCGTCTTGGCGTGCGGGGTGTTGCTTGCGCAGACCGGCGCCCGCGAGATGAAGCCTGGGGCACGGAGGCGGTATCAGGCGGAGACGAAGTGGTCCTGGGGCCAGCTGATGGCGGCGAAGGAACCGGAGCATGGTTGAGCTCGTCATCGGATGGTGAGAGTTGCATTTGAGACATCGTAGCAAACGGAGAACCAAATGCTGAAAACTGTCAAGGATAATGGGTGAGTCGACTGTGAGTATTTATAGGCCTTTAATCATGCTGATTGAGTGGACCTGTTGATTACTGATTGCTGACAGCTGGTTGGAATGACTTGATTGTTTGATCATTAGAACGTGTTCCTCCCGAACTTTGTTAATAAAACATCATTTAAAAGTACTTTCTTGAAGACACAAGCAGGCATGTGTTGCTTTCTAAGGCATTTCCCATCTTTTGCTCACATCTCCATTGAAGTACATGATGGTAAGGCACTTGGTGTTGAGCTCAGTAAGAGACTCTCTCTTGTCAGTGAGCAGTGTCTTATACTGTACTTGCTGAAACTCCTCTCACAGTCAACAGTACTGACTGGGAAGTATATGTAGGACATAGCAATGTTTGCAATGCCTGGAAATCTTTGGCTTGTACCTTTCCAGTAGTCAGCAAGGTCCAAGGACGCTGAGATGCCTTCATTTCTGACACAGTGTTGATATGCGGCCCACTGCTCACTGAGCTCTGGAGATGCCGGGGTCCTCAATTCCCACAGTGTGCCATAGGCTTCAATATGCCTTTCCATAGCAGGAGCCTGTCTGGGATCAAACACTCTGATCATCTTGTATATTTTTTTGGCAGGATGGACATCCCAGTGCTTTGAAAATTTTTCAAATGCAATGTGAAATACATCATGAAGGTGATCCAACATATCCCTTTTCTTTGGCGTTCTCATTTGGTTCAGCAGCTCATCAGTTTTGACACCAAAGCCAAGGGTTTTGGCTGTTCCATTGACTAAAAAGGAACCAAGATCTTCCATGATGTTGTATGCAGAGACTGCTACAGGAGTGTGGGTGCCCTCCAGCACTGTCAGAGCTGTCACCAGTTTCCCACACCCTTCAGAGATGAAGGTCAGCTTGAAGTGGAGGGCCTCTTGTTTTTCATCGGTTTCAACCAGCTCAATTATGTTTTTTACTGCCTGAGCAGAAGACTTCTCGGCTAAGAAGAACTCCTTGTAAAGGTGGACATGTTCAGCATGGTATTGAACTGCTTCAAACCAGCTATTCCACCTTGTGCTTACAGGCTCAGGGGGTACCTTAGGTTTCTCAGCCTCCTTCATTGTCAAGAAGTACAACCATCTTCTCTTCCTTGCAGGCTTTTTGAAGAAGGCAGACTTAACCCACATCACAAGAGCTGTAGCCTCACTGAAGAATTTGTAGTGTTGCCAGGTCTCTCCCACCAAATTGATGACATGACATAAGCAGGTTGTATTGACACTGTGAGGCATGACTCCCTTCAGCACTTCTCTGTAGGCTTTCAGACAGTATGATGCATTATCAGTCACCACTGCCAGAATGTCATTCAAGTTCAACTGACTGGTATGAAGTGACTGCAGTACTGCCTGTGAAAATGTTGAAAAATTGCAGCTTTCCATGAAGATAACATCAGTTAGAAAGTATTTTCCCTCAGTGCCTGTTGAATTGAAAAGGGAAGAAAGTTATCTATCTATCTATCTATCTATCTATCTATCTATTTATTTATTTATTTATTTATTTATTTATTTATTTTGCCTATCTTTGCTCCTAAAATGATGAATGTAGTAGGTTAGGCTAGTAGAATATTATATATAAATAATATATTACTATATTTAGGGATGCAAACACATGTATGGTCAAAAAAGAGAGAGGTAATCGAAGCCCTCGCCCCGCCACCAACCCCTGCCATACCCGACCCACCCCTATAGGCACATATGGTAAAATGAAATTCAGATAAGTTTTGACAAAAAAGGTTTTATAAAAAAGATAAACCTCACATATTTCAGCCTTTAAATATTTTTTCACAAAAAAATGTTTTATAAAAAGATAAACATCACATATTTAAGCCTTTAAATCAATGAGTCAAAAAAGATAAATTACTGACATTTACAAATACAATGCACATTAGCTTATCTTTTATTATTAATAGTAAAATTCGGTCCGATTTTCCCGTGGCGTCTGTCGTTGCTATGCAACCATGCACTGCGCTCTCCACAACGACAAAGAAGTTTTAGTAGCTAATAGATTTCCACCACCGAAAAACGCTTGCTGTAGCTCTGCTACAAGATTTATTTACGGAGAAGAGAAAAACACCCGTATGTTTGTGGTGCACCCCCATCCTTTATGTTGACTGAGCTTTCAATGTTGTTACGGAAAGGGTGAAGTTGATATGTTAGTTCTTGTCACATGAACTGCGTTGCGTTTGCGGCATTCTTAAAAGTTTAGGTGTTTTCATCTCGCTGCGCCTGGAAAAAACAAGCGCGTCGCTTCAATTATGAGCGCACTTACCGCACGCGCCTACATTTGAAATAACGAACTTGAGCACGCAAAAGACACGACATGTGAACGGCCCCTTGACGAGCTAGTTACCTCCAATCAGGCCACGGAGACCCCTGCCATAGACAGTAAAAGATACGCAGCAAGAAGAAACACTAGTGGTTCTGTAAAGCGCGCTGTTTGCATCCCTGAATATTAAAATTTAATATAAGCCCTAGTTAAAAATAGGCTAATATGCTGTATTAGCCTACCTAAATAAAAGTTAATTGGATGCTCACTTATAACAATGTTGAGGACACTGCAATCTCGGTTGTCAGAGGTTTCGTCGACAACAACGAAGAATTTCTTTCCACGGATCTCTTGCAGCACTTTTTGCATGTGCTGGTCAAAGACCCGCGGCAGGTGGGTCTGCCTGAGGCTGCTGGCGTTTTCTGGGAGTGCACCTCCCTGCTTGCAATGTTTAACAAGAAACGGACGTATCCTCTTCATTTTCTCAAGCGGTATGTCAGCTTCAGCACACATTGCAACAAAATCTTCCACAAACTCACGCCTTGCTTCTGTTGATTTTGTCGTTGCCTCAATGGTAACCTGGAGGGATTTGCCCGCTGTGGATTTAGCTTTGTTCTTGAGATGAACTTTTGATATCAAATGGTCGTTACATGTAAAAAAGTTGTTGTCCAGACTCATAGTAGTCATTGGGGTATTGTTCAGCCCGGTATTTAGCAGTCAACTGAGAATTTCTTAATTTTTTCGACACCGTTATCTTATCAGGAGCCACTCACTTCGACATTTTTTTCCTTGCGCGGGAACGTAAGGACGTATGGTTACTAGGCAACATGTTTAACAATACCATTTGACCACGGTTTAGGTAGAGACCTTTCTACGTGTGTTGTTTTAAACTGAAAAAATTAGAAGAAAGTAAAAAAAAAAAAAGTTTATTTAATATGTCAACAAAATATATGCATATTCCGCGCGTATAAGAGAATTCCGTTTTCATGTGTAAATTCCGTGATTCCGTCCTTGTTTTCCGCATCACGGAAATCATAGGGCCTTATAACAGTGGTTTTCAAACTGTGGGTCGCGACCCACTTGTGGGTCACACAGTGAGAAAAGGTGGGTCGCACAAAGGCACTTAGCTGCAGCTAAATTTACGTTACGATGAGTGAAACAAAACCAGTCCGATTAATGACCAAACGACTCTTAAGTGAGTTTTAGCGCCCGCCAAAGTGAATTTTTGTCCCGCCAAAGTCTTATTTGATCGGTGAGTAATGTAGATGAACTGCTGCGCTTGTGACAGAGTCACAGTGCATGTTTAACTGAAAGAACGTCGAGCAGAGAGAGAGACTCGGTCGCGCGCGCGCTCTCTTTCTCTCTTCGGAGCCAGGCGAAAGTGTAAACAAGACTTCACCGTCTCCAAACTAGGCGCTGTGTTGCTCTCTCCCTCGCACATATTAATCAAAATAAATCGACACGGTGGTAAAAGGTCGGAAGGCCAAAGTTTCATGTGGAGCATTCGGAGATTTTTTTTTCCTTAATTACCGCTGGGTGTGAATTGTGCTAAATAAGTTGCCTTATCTTCTCTGAAAAGCATTCCGGACATTAAGCTGACATAAAACAACACTTTAATTAAACAAAAAAAAAACTATCCAGTGATGAAATGTTTTCTGTGTTGACACAAATCTTGGATGTCCATGTCCTAACTGCTGGGATAATCACACAACGCGCACGACACGTCCAATTCGCGAACTAATGACTCATTTGAACGATTCATTTTAATGAATGGTTTTAAACAACTGATCTTTCCAACAGTGAACTCAGGAGACGTCTGAATCGGTGTATAATCAGTAACACTTTACAATAAGGTTCTATTTATTACATAAATTACATAAAAAGTACAGTTTGCTTACTCAAGCTTAAGCTTTAAAATAAATAAAACCCCTTGTTTTTTTTTTAAAAGCATATGACTACATTTTTCCACACAGTGCAAGAATCGATAAGAGAATCGTTAAAGAATCGGATCGATAATCAGAATCGTCAGTGGCATTATTATTATTGATAAAATCTTATATTTCCCATCCCTATGTGAAGACAGTAAAATTATAATCAAACATTAAAGAACATTCATGTTTGTTTGTTTTTTAAGTTTTTTTAAGAGTTAAAAGTTTAAAATATTTTGCTAACATGAGGTCTTGTCACTGTCAGTCTTTTTACATAAGTGCAAAACTAGGGTATACAGATTAAGACCATCAGCATGCATTGATTAATCCCATGACATGTAGCAAAACATTTTTTTTTTTTAAATGTGCGACCAAATCATGCTGGTGCGACCAACTGAGAAAGTTGGTAGCACCAGTGCAAGTGGGTCTTGAGATTGATTATACTTGTCTAGGTGGGTCCTCGAATGAAAAAGTTTGGGAACCCCTGCCTTATAAGACTCTCACAGTACATTTTACAGCACATGGTTCTTTGCTAATGAAAGGGCTATATGTTTAACACACTGCATTCTGTTTTTTAGGGGAGCTAATTGGAGTGGACTATCTACTTAGTCAGACAGGGCTGCCACTTCAGTCGATGGATACTGACAATGAGCAGACAGACCAGCTGCTGGAGAAAGTGAATGCAGATGAGCAGGATGAGGGATTTGAGGAGGACATCAATGAGGACCCTACACTGAGTTTCCTCCTTGAAGATGAAGCTAACTGTAACCCACCTACAATTCAGCCTGTTCATACCTCATCCCAGTCTGCTGCTCCCTCATCCCAGCCTTCTGCTGCCTCATCCCAGTCTGCTGCTGCCTCATCCCAGTCTGCCTTATCCCAGTCTGTTGCTCCCTCATCCCTGTCTGCTGTTCCCTCATCCCAGTCGGCCTTCTCCCAGTCTTCTGCTGCCTCATCCCAGTCTGCCTTCTCCCAATCTGCTGCTGCCTCATCCCTGTCTGCTGCTCCTTCATCCTAGTCTGCAGCTGCCTTCATCCCAGTCTGCTGCTGCCTCATCCCTGTTAGCTGCTGCCTCATCCCAGTCTGCCTTCTCCCAGTCTGCTGCTCCCTCATCCCAGTCTGCTGCTCCCACATCCCTGTTTGCTGCTGCCTCATCCCAGTCTGCTGCTGCCTCATCCCAGTCTGCCTTCTCCCAGCCAGCTGATGCCGCCTCCTTCTCTTAGCCAACTACATCCATAGTCCAGTATGCACCAGGTTCCCCCACTCAGGTGCCGAGGAGCTTTTGGTGTGTAAATTTCACAATAGGAACTTACCATGAGCAGAAATTAATTTGTAATTCGACAAACTGATTAATACTAACATTAAGATCTCTTTTTTTCTTTACCATTTAAAATATACTGTTTTAGGCTGTGGATGACCAAAACATTCCAGGAATGGACCGGGTGGACAGACTGACTGAGTATTTGGTAGAGTTGAGGACAAGCACAGGGTTAACACTGAGTTGACAGCAGGTATGCAAACATTTTGAATGTTTGTTAACATGGAAAAGACCACACAAAACACAATGTGACTGTAAAAACAGTGTTACTGAACTATGTATGCAAAATTACCAGTTTCATTTTAACTCACCTATGCCTCTATACTTCTATCCTTCTTCAGGTTGATGACATTGTCTGCTTGAGGCAGAGCCTGCTTGAATATGACAAGCAGCGATTAAAGTTTGCTGCCAGACACCAGGACAGGCTGACCACAGGGAGGTTCAGGTCTCCAAAAAAGAAGGCTGTTTTCAACCCTGGAGTGGACAGCCTAAAACGGAGTGTGTTGGCGTCAATAGCTTCACCTGCCCAATGGCCAGACTGCTGTCGTTTCGTGGAGGCCATTTTCATCAGGCTCTGTGATGAAACTCTCTCACAATCCATTGAAGTCTGAGGAAGAAAGAGAGGGTGACGCTGAGTCTCTGGTCTCTCATTTTACAAGATTACCGAAAGATCCGGCAGCTGATCCTGTCTGATGGTGCCATCATGCAGGACACTACTCTCCAGCTGGTGGAGGTGAATCAGACCACTCTGGTTCAGTGGCACAACGGCAGGGTTAAGAAGCAAGATCAGACTCTTCTGCTTCAGGGGATCGATCTGCCTGACCCTCTTGGTGTTGCTGCTGAAGCTCTCCCACCTGCCAGTGTCCGTGCTGTTGCTCCACCCCAGGTCCAGGGAGAGCAACATATTTACAAACTGCCCCAGAGCACAGCCGGGCAAGCTAAACTAAAACGGCGCATCACTGGCAATACAACTGAGGCAGTCATACCCAAGCTGACAACCCTGAGGCCAATAATTCCACGGCCTGGTGGCAACCTTCAACCAGAACCTGTCCTTCCCAGCCCCAGCCCGACTGTCCCTCTTGCCTCCCACACTACCCTTACCTTCACACTGTTTGTTGTCCCCCAAAGCCCTCTTCCTATAGCCCCAGCCACTCCCAATTTCATCCTCCCACCTCCTGCCACGGTCAGTCAATCTCAACCCACCGTCCCTCGTTCCTACCACAGAAAGGTTGAGGCAAATACCTGGAGGAAGTGTGGGCAATTTAGGACAGCAGCGACCGGGCACAGCCAGTTTAGAGTGCCCTGTCACAGAGACACTGCCCTGTCTGCCCTGTCACAGAGACACTAACAAAAGAACAGTGTCTTAAAAAAAAAAAAAAAAAAAAAGTTTATTTTTTATATATACATTGCATTTTATATATATATATATATATATATATATATATATATATATATATATATATATATATATACACACTGCTATGTATATAGTTTTATAAAGTTTCTATCTTTGCGTGTTTATTACTATTATATTTATTTATTATTAGGTTGGTGGTTCAACCCCACTCCGACTTTTATTTTAATTATTTTATATGTTTTTATATATATATTTTAAATACTCATACTGTTTCTACTTTTGTGTGTTTATTACTGTTATTATTTATCTATTTATTATTGTTATTATTATCATTACTAGGTGGGTGGTTCTTTTTGTAATTTTCCATGTTATATATATATATACTCTTTATTAATATGTGCATAGTTTAATGTTATATTTTATTGTTAAAAATAAAAAACATTTTATTGTTCATAGAATAGTTTCTCGTCATTCAGTAATCATTCAGTGATCCTGAGTCAAAACATTATTATTATTATTATTATTATAGGCCTATTATATATCTTATATGTATAGCACATTTCAATGAACTCCATATTCATATGGGTAATTAATAAATAAAAACATGTATCGATACAAACACTTTTTTAATAAAAAAAGTGATAAGGCATAAAAGCACATGAAATGTATACATATAGGTGTTCATACATTAAGAAAATAATGCTTACATTTTATGCAGTTTCCATTGAAAAATCAGTATCAAATCACAAAGAAATTAACCTTGGTGACAAATTATTTATTTTCATTCACAATCAGCATTCTTTGTAGACTATTGGGTGATTCAAACCTTGTCCGAGGTGGGACTCGAACCAGCGTCATTCACGTCAGTGATTTGCCCCGTGAAATACATAAAAAAGAGAATTTTTTATGATATGAATACCAATCTACCAAAAATCACACAGAAGTGTGAAAGGTGGGTTTACCTTTTCCCTTTCCTTTATTTTTTTCTTACATTTTTCTCATTATTCCTTCTCTTTTCTCTCTTTTCCTTCTTCCCCTTTTCCCCCTTCTTTTTCCTTCTCCCCTTCCTCAAACAGACTATTGTTCCCCAGCTTATGAAGTGGAGAGGATGATGCTGAGTCTTTCTCCAACAAAATATCTCACACAGATGAGTAAGTAAATCAAGGATCATGTCATGTGTGTTATATATACCCATGTCAAATTCAGCATCTTTATGACGTATAAAATTGCACATACTGGAGAGAAACCATTCAAATTATAATGCTTATTTTTTAGGATCACCTGCAGCCACGGGATCCACAGTCTTATCTACAACAGGTTACTTTACACATCAGTTTTGGAGGCTTATTCGGTTACATACAGACTTATCCTCCATTTCTTCTCCAATTTTAATTATCTTATTTGTTGTTTTGGCAGTGTTCTTGCCTGTTCTAAAAAACATGTTCTTTTGTTCTTACTACTGAATATACCAGTGGTGAGGGTAAGTGCACTTCATGAACTGTATGCATGCCATTTAAACTGTTTTTATTTGTTGTGAAAAGTGGACTGTTTACTTACAGACATTTGAACATTATTAGTGTGGCAAAGCGGGGAGGGGGCAACTCCAGCGGAGACGCCTATTATGGCAACAATGGTTGACTATGCCACCCCAGAATACTGGGGAATAACAGCCCTAAGGGCACACAGGTTCGTTAATCAAAGGATGGGCGAGGAGACGTGAGTCATATAGAAAAAGACATACACTTTTATTTTAATCAACATTGAAAATATAAATATTTAAAACGTCACAGCAAGATTCTTAGAATCAATTTTACAGTAACGTGCACAATCTGTACCAGACACACATAACCACAAACCTATATTTAAGTTGAGCTAGTTGACCAGCAGCGGAGGTACCTGGAGGCACAGGCCAGCTGCCTCAATTAGAAGAACCCCAGTAACCCAAACACACATGTGAGGATTGGATGCAAGAAAACACACGGCACTAGGTGTAAATCACCACACACCATACGATAGCAGCTAGCCTCCCCGCTCCAGAAACTCCCAGCTCCTGCAAAGAAAATAAACAGATACAAAACCAACAAGCTTATAAAAAGACAATCTAGGTATAACACAACAAAAGAAAACAAACACAAAATACAAATAACTTATCTTAAGAGAAAACAGGAAAAAAAACACAATTCACACAGACTCTCAGCAGTTATAAAAAAGCCCAGAGTGAATTATGAACCATAACAAAAAAACAAAAACAAACATTCATACAAAAAAAAAAAACTCAATATACTGATGCACAATCAGAAGATCAAGCAGGTGGCAGCTGGTGAAGACAGACCAGCCAGCAAGCCGCACCAGCCCCGACCGAGGTGCGTAACGACACCGCAACAACGTGCACACAGTTACTATAAACTAGACGTAGAGGCAAAACAGCAACGTAGTCACAATTAGACGCTTCACGATTTAATATTGACGTTCAATCCCATTGAGTAGGCAGGGAGGACCCTCAGATCTGCAGAGCTTAACAACAATATGTAAAAGAGAGTAACAGATTACTAAACAACAAAGCTATAATTATACATACCGCGGGATGGTCAACTTAAACAAACCATTCATGGTCGCACACCATGCGGGAATACAGCCGCTCGATCCAAAACATACGGCTGTAAATAACATGCTATAAATATTTACTGGAAATAGAACAGATAGCAGCTAAACATGGTCAACACACTTGTTTATAATAAGGCTGAACATACCTGTGATAAGCAGGCAGCGAGCGCACAGTAGACGGGAAGACAAGGACACAGTCTAAACCTTCGGCGGCAATACCAAGACGTATATCCGGTAATAAATAGAATAAAATAATAAATAATGATTCTAGTTATTCAATGTAGTCAAGACAATCAAATACATTTCATGTACATTCCGTGTTTTCAGGGGCGGCCTTAAGCATCTGGGGGCCCGTTTCAATAACTAATATGGGGCCCTACCCACATAAAACATAAACATAATAGAGCAGAAAAAGCAAGGATTCCTGTTGGTTTGCATCAATGGTAACGTTATGTTATTTTATTACGTGCACTTTCAGCTTCATGAACAGGCAGCTCAACATAGAAATAATCCAACCATATTTGATTTAAACTATACAATTATACAGCGTTTTACGCAGCGCCTCGCTTTTTCACGCAGGGCAACTTCACTGCTTAATTGATTTGCGCAGTAACGTTATATTTTCAGCTGTCTGGGCTGACTTAAAAAAAAAAACAGCTCAAACATCCCCTCAACTTGAATTATTTAACAAAAGCAAATAAGAAAAAGTGTCTGACTGACACTGAACCGAACTTCATAAATAAATAAATAAATACGATGTTTGAAGTTGATGTTTGTTGAAGACGGATTATCTTTATTTTGGCTAGCATCCTGTGACGGGGGGTTCGGCTGCTGTCGCCGGTAGGGTTAACGTTACAGATGCTGGACCAAAGAAAGAGGTCACTTACTTTTGGTAGACTGAATAAAGCTTTTCTTTTGTTGTCTGATATCTTTCGTTTTGCCCCGAAAAAAACACTGGCATATGTACGTTTCATTTCCTATTAAAATTATTTTCCTGTTCAAAATAATGTTTTAACCTAACGTCAAAAAAGGCAAAGTATAAACACATAAATTACCGGTATTTATTTACTTCAGATCACCGTTCGCGGGGGCGGTAAACCCCCCCCGAGGTAACCCCCCCGAGGTCATGGTAACCGAGGCGCGAGTTCGACCGTGGTAAGAGACACGTCAGTGTTTTGCTTAGAATTATGGTAGTGTAGTGTTTCTCTAGAAGATCGCAAATGACAAGTTGAGTTTTATACCTTGTGGCTTTTATAGGAGCAGAAACGTTCGTTTCACAACCTCGTAGCTCGTGGTCAATCTACCTTGGATGGTTTAGACATTATGGCTGAAAATCAATATCCTACAGAGAAAATTAATGGGATTTTGCTGGTCTGTTGGGGCCCCCTTGGAGGGCGGGGCATGTTTCAATTGAAACGGGTGAAACATAGGTAAGGCCACCTCTGCGTGTTTTAATGTTTTTAATTTCCTCCCTGTGCTTTTCCTTGCAGGTCTGCCGCAGCCTCCATCAACATCAGCTCCTGTGTGTAGGCCTTCTTCACAGACTGATGGCTCTGTACCACCTCCCGCAGCACAATCAGCACCTACAGCTCCTGCATCAATGGTGTCTGCACAGACAGTAGCACCTGTTACTAGCTACTTGCAAGATATTAGCCTCTGGAACTGCTCTCTTTATCAAAGAATTTGGATGAAAACAGAGATGGAGTCCACGGGGCTCTGGCCAGGATTACACCCAGTAAGACACCTCATGAATATGGTCTTCTTGTGGCGCTATCCACCTCAGCCTGAGCTTATAGAGACAAACATGGGCCTTCCGTCACCAAAGTACTTCCAGCTCCATCCCTTTTTCATTTGGAAACCTGAGCACAGTGTAAATGAAAGGCTTAGAAACAACTACATCCATGGCACTAGTGGGCAATATTACCGTTCTTTGCTTCATGTCTGTAAAAAATACTGGTTCGCTGATAAACCTCAGTGGGTGGACATGCTACCACAGCGATTCAGAAACATCTTGCCATCCTTCCTCACCCATAAGAAGGCAATCTGTAAAACGGTGATGGATGAACTGAGGTGCTCTGGAAAATCCCCTAATGACATGGTCAACCAGCTGTCTGAGGTGCTTCACCTGAAGTATGAAAGAGCTCACCTAGCCTACCTGCTCAGTGTGCAAATCATCAGGGATGCTAAAGCAGGGCTGTATGGCCAGAAGACTACCACTGGGGCACTGAGGAAGGATGACACACCAAAACCTTTTGGGGGTTATGAGGACACTGATGGATAATAAATAAATAATTGCATGGCTTCAAGTTAAAAATTCTAATTCATCCGATTTAATGAAAATTCTTTTGACAATAATGTTGATCAATATATATCAGCTTAATATTGTGTATAATTTAAACTGAAATATCTGTGATTTTTTTTTTTTTTTTTTTTTTTTTGAACTTTATTGCCCATAATAAACATTGCTGGCAATTTATGCAATACAGGAACACTCTCTCCATGAGAGGTTGAAGAAAAAATAAAATAAAAAAATAATAATAATAATAATAATAATAAATAAAATAAAAAAAATAAAAAAAATAAAAAAAAATAAAAAATAATAAAAAATAAAAAAATAAAATAAAAAGGGGAGTCACCTTGTGGTTGAGCTATGTTCAAGAGACATATTGACAACATAGAAGCAGGATAAATACATCATTGAATATCACCGTATGTTTAAGTTATTATTCTAAATCAAGGCCTAGAATGACAGGAGACCATCTTCTTACAAACACAGGTAATTTCAACTGTAACAAAGCAGTCATATTTTCCATTGTACGGACCTGCTGGATTCTTTGTATCCACTGGGCAATTGTAGGGGGGCTAGGCTTCATCCAGTTAATAGTGATCATTTTTCTTGCAATCATTAACAATATATGTAGCATATGGTGTTGGTCCTTAGAAAGCAAGTTTTCAGGTATTTTTTCCAGTAAAAAAATTAAAGGGTCCAGAGGGAGATCCACTCTGAAAATTTTGTCCACTTCCTCTTTAATATCTTTCCAGTATGCCTGTATCACAGAGCAGTCCCAAAATATGTGGGTATGATCCCCCACCATGCCACAGTTCCTCCAGCAAGTGTTGGGGGCATTGTTTTTAAACATTGATACCTTAAGAGGGGTTCTAAAGAATCTTATCTTCATCTTCCAGTCAAATTCTTTCCACATTGGACTTCCAATCCCTGTATGACTAGCCCGACATATGTCTTCCCATGTTTCATCCTCTATAATTGTATTAAATTCCATTTCCCATTCATTTTTAATATGAAAAGTATCGTCTGATATGTCTTTCATAAGACTCTTATAGATATGTGATACCTGATGCCTTGTTGATATCACTTTTTGAGAAATATGTATAAAATACCGTTCAACATCAGTTGGCTCTCTTTTAAGACTATCCCAATCTAAGTGCTTTGTGATATAATGTCTTATTTGTAGAAACCTATACATGTCATTTGAGGGCAAGTCAAACTTTTCTTGCAGTTGTGAAAATGCTCGCAATGTGTTGTTTTCAAACAACTGATTTATAGTAACCAACCCTTTTTCCGCCCATCTTCTGTATGCTAGGTCTGTCACCGATGGGAGAAACTCAATGTTACCAATAATGGGCATTGCCCTTGACATAGCCAAAGATCCCTTTAACTGTTTCTGGGTACACTTCCAAACCTTCAGTGTGTGTTTGACCCATATATTATTAATTTTAATTTTTTTTTGAGCCTGCAGACTAAGAAATGGAATAGTAGATATTGATATTCCTTTTAAAGAATTCTGCTCTATGGATTTCCACCCACTTTCTTCATCTTTGGTCACCCATGCCACTATTGCTCTAAGTTGGGCTGCCCAGTAATACAATTTAAGATTAGGTAGACCCAGTCCTCCTTTTTCTTTACTTGCCATCAATATTTTTAGACGTATTCTGGGTCTCCTATTTTGCCAAATAAAATGTGATATACGTTTTTCAAGAAGCTTAAGCGTTGATTGTGGTACATGGACAGGCAAAGATTGAAACAAGAAAAGGAGTCTAGGAAGAATATTCATCCTTACTGACTCTATTCGGCCAAAAAGTGACAAAGGCAGCATATCCCACCTACTTATATCTTGGTTGATCTCTTTGACTAGTTTGTGATAATTGGATGAGTAAAGTTGTGTTGGTTTTGGTGTCAAAATAACACCTAAATATCTAAATCCCTGTTTGGATTTCCTAAATGATACCAAATTGTCTAATTGTTGAGGCCAATCACCACTTATCATCATTGCTTCTGATTTATTTGTATTTATTTTATATCCTGAAACTGCACCGTAACTATTCAGACTATTTAGAAGGGCAGGGATAGAAACCATGGGGCGTTCTAAGAATAGCAAAATATCATCCGCAAATAAAGCTAATTTGTGTTGAATCATTCCCTCGTCAGGAATGCCCAGTATGAGAGGATTTGTCCTTATTAATTCTGCCAATGGCTCTATGCTTAAGGCAAATAATGAAGGAGATAAAGAATCCCCCTGGCGTGTGCCGCGTCCCAATGGAAAGAAATTGGAGCAATGTCCATTCACTCTGACTCTGGATTTCGGGTTTTTATAAAATATACATATCCAATTAATAAATGTGTCGTTGAAGCCCATACATCTAAGAGTCTGTTGGAGAAAAGTCCAATCAACCCTATCAAATGCCTTCTCAGCATCTAGGCTGAGAAGCATTGAAGGCGTGCTCCTTTTGGCTGCAATGGATTGCAAGTTTAAAGCCCTCCTGACGTTGTCCACGCCCTGTCTATTACTAATAAACCCGGTTTGGTCCGATTTTACCAGTTTATGTATGAACTTTTGTATTCTTTTTGCTATAATTGAGGTAAGAATTTTAAGATCAACGCACAGGAGGCTAATTGGGCGATAGGAAGTACATTGGGTTGGGTCTTTGTTTTCTTTGTGGATAACACTTATTATTGCTTCTGACCATGATAAAGGTGGATCTCCCTTCTCAAGTGCATAGTTATAAACTTTACACAAAATTGGGGTCAGGTCATCTATGAATGATTTATAGTATTCTCCTGGGAAACCATCTATACCTGGGGATTTATTATTTTTAAGTTTTAAGATATTGTCCCGTATTTCTTTTTCTGAAATTGGCAGCGACATTATGTCCGCCTCGTCTGATGTTAGTTTTGCCAAATTAATGGATCTGAAAAAGGATTCCATCTTTTCTTTTTTCTGTGGATCCTTCTGTTCTTCATATAACTTTCTATAATACGTGGCAAAAGCCTCTGTAATATCAGCAGGTTGTGTTAGGATTTCGTCACTCTCTGGGCTTTTTATTTTGTGAACTGTCCTGCTATTTTGCTCTTTCCGCAATTGAAAAGCCAACAGGCGGCTTGCTTTGTTTCCCATTTCATAATATTTTCTATTTATGAATCTTAAAGCCCCCTCTGCTTTGTAGGTTAATAATTCGTCCAATTTTTTCCTTGTCTCTTTCAGTGCATGTAAAACTACCTTTTTATTAGATTTTTGATATTCTGTTTCTTTTTGCTTAATTTCTTTCTCTAACTCATCCTGTTGCCTTAGCCTTTGCTTTTTCAATCTAGAAGAAATGGCAATAATATAGCCCCTCATCACAGCCTTCGCCCCTTCCCATAGAGTTATTGGAGAAATGGTGTTGTCTTCATTTGTCTCAAAATAATTTATTAATTCCTTATGTATTTCTTGTTTAATTAAATCATCATTTAACAATGAGACATTGAGCCTCCAGTATTTAAATGATTTGGTTGGCCCTATCTTTATTTTTAAGGTGACTGGAGCATGATCAGATATGGTGATTGGCTCTATATTACACTCATTGACCCTAAAAAGATCTGGTCCCGATGTTAAAAACATGTCTAACCTGGAGTAGCTGCCATGAACCTGTGACTTAAAAGTAAAGTCCTTCTCTTTGGGATGTAGGTGCCTCCATACATCCACTAAGCCCAATTCGTTCATCATTGCCTGTAGTGCAGTGGACTTTCTAGATACTGAGCCAACTTCTGCAGGTAGCCTATCTATGTTTTGTCTCAGGACACAGTTAAAGTCGCCTCCTATTAACACAACCCCTGTTCCTGTGCCTGCTAATAAAGTTGCTATGCCTTTAAAAAAGACAGCACAATCTTCATTTGGGGCATATATATTGAGCAGTGTTATTTTTGTGCCACTAATATCACCCTTTACCAAGATATATCTCCCATTTTTATCTTTAACTGTTTCTGTATGGTTGAAGTATACTGATTTATTAAATAGGATGGCCACGCCCCTTTTTCGTCCCTTTTCAAATGAAGAGCTGAATACCTGATCCACCCATTCTCTTTTAAGCTTTAAATGCTCTTTTTCTGACAGATGAGTTTCTTGGATCATTGCTATAGAACAATTTAATTTTTTAAGCTGGCTCAATATTTTTTTCCTCTTGATTGGATTACCTAAGCCCTTTACATTATAGCTAATGCAGTTTAGACTATTAATTCCCGTTAACTATTATATGAACATGTTAGAGGCTTATCCTTACACCTATTTATATCACTCATTCTTGACATTTGAACATATCTGTTAACAAAGCTCCACCATTAACCTGATTAAAACTCTCAAGGTGACAGTAACAATATAAACACAAAATACAACGTCTAACTATATGAACAATGAACTTCCACATACCCAAATGATTTGCTGTATGCCAGTAAAATAATAAACAAAGTATCTTTAAGCTAAGCAAACCATATCCCGTTGTGACCTGGGCAGAGGATGGTGACAGTTCCTCCGTGGGATTCACACAAAGTGCCTTGGCTGCTGTCGTCCAGCTCGTGGAGCGGTTGCTGCTCGTTGTGCGTATTCACTCACAGTTCAGTTGAGTTCCGTCCATTGAGACTAAAAGGAAAAGTTAATGATCCTAACATTATGCATATCCATACAAAAAGAACTAGCCTCGGCGTTCACGTCACTCCCTTATTGGAAGAGGGCAGTAAGATCCGCAGAAGGCAATGCTCCCGTTGCACCTTCCCCCCGCCTCTCACCCACGACATTCCACCTGTAGCGGGACATCTCGCCCTCCATCTGTGCTCTTTCATCGACTTTTGGATGTATATTGTACTTCGCCAGGACTGGAAGAGCCTCTGTGAGCGTGGGGTAGGTCTGTTCCCCAGTTTCCATGGTAATTTTCAGTTGCGCTGGATAGAGGCACTTGGCTTTAATGCTCTTCTCCTTTAGTTGTTTGATGACATTTCGCACTTGTGTTCTCTTCCTCTGCAATTCCGGAGAGTAATCGTGGTCGAAGTATATTTGCTCATCTTTGTATATTAATTTTTGGCTCCATGCTTGTCGAAGGATCTTGTCTTTGACTGAGTAATCCAAAAATTTGACGACTAAAGACCTAGGTGTAGCATTGGGGTCTTTCGGTTTGGAGACTGTAGAGCGGTGTGCTCTTTCTATTTGCATATTCACGTCCGGCACTGGTTTAAGAACAGCTTGAATCAGTTCCTTGACAAATGTCTCCACATTTTTCCCCTCGCTACCCTCAGGCACTCGATAGATCCTCAGATTGTTACGTCTTGATCTGTTCTGTAAATCCTCATATCTAGCTGATAAGTCCATCTCTCGGCGCAACAGATAGCGTATAGCTCTCCCATATCTCCTGCCGTCGTCTTCGGCAGCACTTATACGATCTTCCGCCTCCATGGTTCTTTTCTCTAGCTTTGTCATTTCGCCTTTCAGTTCTTCCATTGATGTCTCCAGCTTCTTGAGGGATATTTTTGTCTGAGTATGTCCTTCTCGGTTTTCTGATCTTAACTTTTCTAGCTCGGCTAGTATTTTGGATTCTGGGCTATCGCTATCGTTGCTAGCATGTTGATTTGATTTCAAATTATCGTTCTTCTCTTTTGACGTCTCTTGTTTATTCGCAGGTCTGTTTCTAGAAGATGTTGCCATTGTCAGTTCGTGATGTAAAGCCGAGTTTTAAGTATTTTGTTAGGTTTTTTAGTATTTGGTTGGACGGAGCTCAACTTCAAGGTTGCTGCTCACAGCATTGCGTCACCGGAAGTCATATCTGTGATTTTTTAAATGTATTTTTTAAGTGGTAACTTAATGAATTTGTCTTAACTAAAAATTGGGCAATGGATTTCTAATTATCAGCATGTTTTGCATCGGACTTGATAAATGTTGATATTTTGTAGCCATTTACCAAATAAATTACCAATAAAGTTCAAACTCCACACAAAGAACACAAGGAAGGTCTCACATCTTCATGACATTTCAGGTCTATTTATAATTTTGATGACCATTTTTTATTATACTGATCAAAATTAAATAGTATTCTTCCAGAGTGAATGCTCTTTTTTGTAAACCTGAGGAATCCACACTGAGGAACACAACAATTTCTTTTCAGAATGAGTTTGCAAATGACGTTTCAGGTCTGTGTGAAATGTGAAACCTGTTTCACATTGAAGACAAGTGAAAGGCCTCACTCAGTTTCAGTTTCAGTCAATCTCATGTTAATCTTGAGTACCTATAGAATAGTATTGCATCCTTCATATCTCCAAAAAGTATTTAGTTTTATTATATTTATAAAAGAAAGGTAGGCTGTACCGAGTCTTTCCAGGAAAAAAACAAGCGGCTGGAGGCGTGCCGTGTGGGCGGAGCTAAAGAATCACGAGCGCCGTGTTTACTTGCTGTGCTTACGCGCCGATAGCTAACAACACACAGACATTTGAAGCAGTTTTACTCACCGCCAACGCACGACCGTGAACCTTTATCGTTGGGACTGCTCCATCCTTAAGCATTAGACGATCTGCAAATCCGGCGTTGAACTGGGCCTTGTTTATAAAACAATCATCGTCGAAATGCAGGGAACAAACAAGAACACTTGCACAACTCCGTTGATGCTCTGGAAAAACAAACTCCATCCACTGGTCCCTTAACGCTGGGTTCTTTGGGAATCTGTGCAGGGTTGTCTTGTTTTTGGCAACCAAAAACACACTTCTTTGGTGACATTGTTTATTTCTTTAAGTCCTGTGACTGCAGCGCAGCCGATAACTTCCCTAAAGCCGAGCACAGCGCTTTGATGGGCGTACTGCTTTCGAGTTTCAAATTCCGCCGCATCTGACATCACACATGCCCAAACTCGAAAAAAACTTTCCGAAACTTGTGACAAACCGGAAGGAGTATTTTTGGCACAGACGTGCCAAACGTACAACTTAATTTTTGAAACTTTGTCCATGTTTAGCATGGGAATCCAACTCTTTAACAGTGTAAAAAACTCAGTATGCATGAAATAGCATTTAACCCCCCCTTTAAGCGTGAAACTCTTTCCTCACTGAGGACAAATGAAAGGTCTTTCTCCAGTGTGAACTCTTATGTGAACCTCAAGGATTGCCTTGTTTGAGCAAGTCTTTCCACAGTGATGGCACATGAAAGGCTTCTCTCCGATGTGAGTTACTACATGATTCTTAAGATGATTGCTTTCTGTGAAACTCATTCCACACTGATGACATATAAAACTAATTTATTGATTTAATTCAAAAAAATATTTTGATGAGTTCTGGTGACAATTTTGTTGATCAATACATCAGCTTAATATTGTAATTTGTGTAATTTAAACTGAAATTTCTGTGATTTCTTTTTCTTTTTGTTTTGGTAACAATGAATTTGTCTCAACTAAAATTTGGCCAGTGGATTTATAATTCTCAGCATGCTTTGCATAGGCATTATAGTTAATATAATGCTGCAGAGTAATCCTTGTGTTTAGGCTGTGGGTAGTCTTAGCCTCATATCGCTGGCTTGAACATCTGATACATATGGCACACTTAAAGGTCCCGTTCTATGTGATCCCATGTTTCAAACTTTAGTTAGTGTGTAATGTTGTTGTTAGAGTATAAATAATATCTGTAAAATTATAAAGCTCAAAGTTCAATGCCAAGCGAGATATTTTATTTAACAGAAGTTGACTACAAAAAACGGCTCGATTGGACTACATCCCTCTACTTCCTTCTTTAGTGATGTCACTAGAACCGTAACCTCCGCCCACAGGAACACAGGCGATGGCGAAATGTCAACAGACGTGGTTGATGTTTATCTATAATCGGATACCGCAAAAGTTTAATTCGAAGTTGTTAGTTTGCTCTGTCCATTTCACCACGGACTGTTTTTCTAACCTGGAATAATATCAAGCAGGCTTCTCTCAGCGTTTCATACTGACGAAGGGGGCAATTTCAACTATATTCCAGCAAGCGGTAAGTAGTGATTTAATATGGAAGTAGCGATCACTCTTCACATCGTTCGTTTCTCTTAGTAGGATGAAAATAATCTTACTTAAACTGTGATTAATATACAGAAAGCGATCAAAGAACAATCCCTTTCCAATCGCCCAAGCTGCTGTCGGTGACACAGCGCGAGTTTATCTGGACTCTTGCCAAAACTCGTTATGAAATCAATGACGCTGTTACACTGCACAACGAAGCTCTTACATTTATATACCTCATGTTTGCATTGGTGAAAGCATTAGTGAGAGTGCAGAAACTGCGTTGCAATGATAAGATCTTTCACGCGATCAACAGACTGTCATCTGCTCAATGCTCATAACTGCAACCTTTTATGTGATGGTAATAGATCTAAATACTTAAAAAACTTCTCACGATTCGTTAATCCAGATAGCTGTAATAGTAAAAACGTATGATAGCTGTAATAGTAAAAGTTTTCCAGATAGTTCCACATGTAATGCCAGATATTTCATATGCAAGCATGTCAGCCAATCACAGCAGAGGGCGTTTACATTGAAGTCTCACAGCAGACACGCCCCTTCAAACAGAGTGTTCAAACCAGGGAATGAAATCAGGCTAGGAAATATGCCTTTTATTTCTAAATTTTAACAATTTTTGATCTAAAAAACATACTAACATTATAAGGGCACCCCTGGAAACATTATAAAATAATAAAAATAATCCATGGAATGGGACCTTTAACTGGAAACACTTCAGGATTTTCGAAGTTGCCATCTGAATTATACAGGATGTCCAGGAGACGTGTTGCATTTTTTAATGGTCCGCCTGGAAACAAAGCTGTCGCGATGCCAAACCCCCTCATGGAAGAAGAACGCCGTCATGTTTACAGCTGTGACAATGAGCGCTTATCAGGATCGACTAAATGCTGAATTTTCAAAAGCATGTGAAGTATGTAAAGTTCTCGGCATATACTCTTTAAAATACATCCAAGAGTTTTACACACTGTTCTATTATTGTATGGATATCAACATTATATTTTCACACTCTTAAACACAGAAAAAAACAAACTATGATTGGTTGCTTTCTGGGCAGTCCTTAGCCAATGAAATCTGCAGAAGGTCTGGCTAGGCGAGACTAGGTTGTGGGTGGCAATGTGACAGTATACACTAGTCAAGTGAGCTTTATTGATTTAGTGCTTTATACAATACAGATTATTTCAAAGCATCTTTACAGTGATAAACAGGAAAATAATGATCAATGATGCTAACAGAATTCAATTCTGCTGTAAAAGCAGCTCTAAAAAAGACAATAGTGACATTAGTCAGTTCAGTGTTTATTCAGTTCAGTGACAGTAAAATTAATCAGTTATGAAATTAGTTCAATTCAGCTATAAGCAGCTCTACAAAAGACAATAATGTCATTATTATGTCATTATTTTGAGTAAGTTCAATGTTGATTCAATTCAGTTCAATAACAGTGGCGATGCTGTAAAAACAAATTATGAAACAGAGTCAAATAAGCTATAAAGCAGTTCTGCAGAAAACAGTGATGTCTTCATTCAGCTTAATTCAGTTCAGGTTTCGTTCTCATCCAAAAGTTTCAGTGCAGTCAAATCAATACATATTAAGTGTCCCCAACTAAGCAAGCCAAAGGTGACAGTGTCAAGGAACCCAAACTCTGGCCAAATGAACCATCATTGTGTGATTATGATTCCAGGCTGCATCACAGGTCAGATTGTGGATTGATCATTCAGAATATTTCATTTGGTTCCTCCTTCTGAAATATTGGGATACGTCACACCGGCATTTGGTGGGAGGAGGAGTTGAAGCTGGTCATAGGGCAGAGGACTTCTCTGGTTTACTACACCAGGGGTGGCCCACTCTGGCCCCCGAGATCCACTCTCCTGGAGAATGTTGCTCCAAACCTAATCAAAAACACTTGAACAAGCTAGGATTAATAGAAAGCTATAAGCAGGCAAGTTTGATAAGGGTTGGGGCTAAACTCCAGGGCCAGGGCCACCACTCAATTATATTAAATTTAAACTGGAACAATTACTTTTTTTGGAGTAATCAACTAACAAATTTGTGTTTTGCTACTAATTAAGTTTCTCTAACTGTGTAATTTGTTGGTTGAACAATTTCACAACTCAAAAAAATTAATGCAAACTGTTGCTTTTGTTTTGAGTTGAAACATTTGTTTTGTACAGTATTCTTTTCAAACTTAAACAGAACAATTGATAAACGTTCTATTCATCAATCCCCAGAAATAAATTCTACTATAAATGTAGCAAATGGAATAAATTCACATTGTGCATGAGTGTAAGTTCACCCCCCAAACAAATTCTGTCATCATTTACTCACCATCATGTTGTTCCAAACCCGTAAGACTTCTGTTCATCTTTGAAACAGATAAAACTAATCCATATGAATCAAGCGGTTTAGTTTTCTGAAGAGACATGATCACTATGATCTATACACTGAACACATGTAATTTAGGCTTTTATTCACATAGAAACATTACTCAACATTCACATTAGATTTGGTAAACAAAAGCTCAAGCATGTTTGCTTGACTTGCAAGAACCAATAAGGTTGATACTCATGTGTTACGCAGCCCTTTTGAGCTTCTGCAAGAACCAATGAGGTTTGTTCTTGTGCTTCAAGCAAGTACGGTTGAGCTTATTTTCGCTGATCAACGTTTATATGTGAATAACAACCTAAATTAAATCTGGTCATCATATAAAGTCTCTTCAGAAAATTTGGACTAAACCACTCAATTTATATAGATTAGTTTTACGATCTCTTTATTAACTTATTTAAAGACCCACTCCGATGAAAATCATGTTTTTCTAGGTGTTAACATGTTCTTGTAGCATTTTTCTCATGTTAGAGGACACATCTTGAGAAAAATAAGCTCAAAGTTGTATTTCTGAGTATTTCTGCATTCAAATGTCTGTGAATCAGTAGCAGACGCAAAAAGGCCGTTTAAAATAGACTGGAGTTGTGACGTAGTAACTCCACTGGGCGGGGCCACAAGCTCATACCACGCCCGCGCCCGCTCAGGTTCTGAGGAGTAGAGAAGACGATGGCGGATCAACACGTATATGCGGTAGCGGGTTGCAATGCTAAGAGGAGAGATAGTGGTATTAGCTTTCATGCTTTACCCAAACATGTTGCTGTAAGAGATAGATGGATTACGTTCCTTGGTGGTCACGGTAATGTTAAAAATAACACATCGGTTTGCGGTCTGCACTTCACTGAAGAATGTTTCACCAACTGGCAGGAGAAAAAAATGGGCTTCGTCACTAAATTATTTTTGAAGCCTGATGCAGTGCCTTCCATCAAGACATCATCAACTGGACAGCCTGTGTCTTTACCGGTAAGTTTTTTTTTTTTTTTTTCTGTCGGGAGCTAGTTCAACGATCCCGCCTGTTTGCTAGCACAGTGCGGCCAAAGTGGCGCTTTTCTGTCAGGAGCCAATTCAACGATCCCGCCTGTTTGCTCGTTACATCAGCTAACGTTATCTACCTGGCAAAAAAGCCAGTGCTGCATTATGTGGCAATTCTCTGTTAACTTAGCTTCATCTGTGTTAAAGCGATGTAGATTATAATGTAATGTAATGTAATGCGTTGTACAGGGGCTTTTTTTGAAGTTGTGTTTTGAATATGTGAATGTTACAGATACACACACACACAAGCCGTTGCATGGCATTGTGAACCGAGCTCCGATAGTGGCGCTGAAATTGGAACACATGCTGTAACAAATAAGTCACTGTTCACCGTCTATCAATCGTCATCTAAATTCCGCGCTCGTTCAAGTAACGTTAGACTAGCACACGCAGGGTGGCGACGAGTTTAGCCTGTCGCAGTCATTTCATCACTCGTGAGAGAGTCAGTCAGTTTTTCAGATAGAGCGGTGACAGCAGCGTCATAATAATTCCCGAAATTCCGATCAATCCACTGATACTAAATATGTCCTGATTGATCACTGTGGGAGGGATGAAATATCGAAGCGAAGTCGAGCTGTTTTTTACCGCGACGTCTCGGAGTGAAAATATGATTGGTGATCGGTGATAACTTTGATTAATTTCGGATAATAATAATTAACGTGTATATAATACTGTAATGCTTCTATATTGACTATATGACTTCTACCTTACTAGGTGACAGCTAGGTGACAGCTAGCGGGAGGGAGAGAGAGCTCTCAGCAACGAGGAGGGGGAGGGTCGTCTCCGTGCCAACGGCTCCGCCCACAACGCAGAGGCGAATTGCTAATGAGCTACTGCCGCTCTGCTGAAGCAAAGTCCCAGAAAACGGCACAGGTTTTGTGATTTTGGCTAAAAATGGCATAATCATCATTTAAAGACCACTGAGAATGTTTAAAAATAGCTCAAAATATGATCGGAGTGGGACTTTAAGCAACAAAGTTGTAGTTGCGTGGAGTGTCAATGGAGGGACAGAAATCTTCATTTGCATTTTGAAGATGAACGAAAGTCTTACGGTTTTAGAATGACATGAGGGCGAGTAATTGATGACATTTATTACATTTTTGGGTGTATTATCCTTTTAATTTTGACTAAAAATCGCTGCTGCGGTCTGTCCCGCTTAAATCCATTCAAACAGGTGGACAGCACGGCTTTGTTTGGAACTATTGAGAGCCACATAAACTGGGTAACAGTGTGGTGGTCAGATCAAAGGCTGTTGCAACTCTTTTTTTTAACAGCTCTGGGCTGCATTTCCCAAAAGCATTGTAATCCTAATTTGGTTGTAGAGACCACTGATTGCAACTGTTCTACGATCAACAGACTTACGATGCTTTTGGGAAACACAGCCCTGGACAGACCCACATACAAATTGAGCCCTGTCAAGAAAGTCTAAAATTGTACAAATACAAGGTTATTCATACACGTGACGATTTTCAAATGCAGATTCAACAATCATGCAGAAACATTCCAAAAGCATCAGTTTACTGTCAGGGATTTGTTGTGTCGTATCATGCCACATGCAGTGCAAGCGCAGCATCACTAATAATAATGGGTTCTATTGTCTTTTGCTCTTGCCACTCATGTCCAGGGTAGAGACAGTGTAGGTTCTGAATGTGTGAATTGCTGTTTGCAAATATGAGCTATTAGTGATTAATGTGAATTACCATGTGCATTTATTAATATTCATCATTTATAAGAGTCAATTCTAGCACCATAGTTAAAGCATTTTAGCAGATGGCTGCAATATAACGTGTTTAGTCTATATACTTTTTTATATATATATATTAATTTACATTGTGGAATTTCACAGCAATAGGGAAGGTAATTTATTCAATATATTGTTTTCGTTGTATAAAATAATCAAATATAAAATCAAATATATGAGTTACACCTTTATACAATCTAAATTATTTTAACAACAATTCATCATTTTTGTTGCCATTTTAAATTACCAATAAAGTTCAAACTCCACATAAAGAAGGCCTCACATCTTCATGACATTTCAGGTCTATCTATAATTTTGATGACCATTTTTTATTACACTGATCAAAATTAAATAGTATTCTTCCAGAGTGAATGCTCTTTTTTTTTTAAACCTGAGGAATCCACACTGAGGAACACTACAATTTCTTTTCAGAATGAGTTTGCAAATGACGTTTCAGGTCTGTGTGAAATGTGAAACTCGTTTCACACTGAAGACAAGTGAAAGGCCTCTCTCCAGTGTGAAGCCTCATGTGAATGTTAAGGTTTCCTTTAAGCGTGAAACTCTTACCACACTGAGGACAAATAAAAGGTCTTTCTCCAGTGTGAACTCTTATGTGAACCTCAAGGATTGCTTTGTTTGAGCAAGTCTTTCCACAGTGATGGCACATAAAAGGCTTCTCTCCGATGTGAGTTACTACATGATTCTTAAGGTGATTGCTTTCTGTGAAACTCATTCCACACTGATGACATATACAACTTTTCTCTCTTGAGTGAATCCTCATGTGGCAATTAAGGTTTACTTTACATCTGAAACTCTTTCCACACTGACCACATGTGAACGGCTTCTCTCCTGTGTGAATTCTCATGTGAGTCTGAAGACTTTCTTTCCGTGAGAAGCTCTTCCCACACAGCTGGCAGGTGAAATAGCTCTCTCCAGTGTGACTTCTCATGTGGGTATTAAGGTTTCCTTTATGTGTAAAACTCTGTCCACACTCTTGGCAGGTGTAAGGCTTCTCTCCAGTGTGAACTCTCATGTGTACTTTAAGGTTTTGTTTTTGAGTGAAACTTTTTCCACACTGCTGGCAGGTGAAAGGCTTCTCTCCAGTGTGAATTCTCATGTGGACTTCAAGGTTTTGTTTTTGATTGAAACTCTTTTCGCACTGACGGCAGGTGAAATAACTGTTGGATTCAGTCTTCTGAGATCCTTTTTGTGGGGAAGACTTTTCAGTCTGTGTGGATTTTTCTCCAGTCATGAAATCATTATGTTTTTCATACTGATTTGTCACTTCCATTTCATCCAGTTCTTGACACTCCTCTTTCAGTGCCATTAAGCCTAAAACCATAAAAAAGCAATGACAAATACAAGTTAACCAGTTTATTAGCACAAATACACATACTGTACATCAAACCAACCTGAAAGCATTAAAGCATCAAAAACAACATAAAGCATCAAAGCCTCTTCTAGTGCTATTAGATCTTTGGCCAACATAAAATCTTTTGATAAATGAAAAAATTTCACCATTTCATCAACACAAGTATGGGGTGCCACAGGGCTCAGTATTAAGTCCTCTGCTTTTCTGCTTGTATACACTTCAACTGAGGGACATTATCATTAGATTTCACTGATGATCTTTTGACAGCATGAAATCTTTCAATAAATGAAGACAGATGATTTCATCATTTCATCAACACAAGTATGGGGTGCCACAGGGCTCAGTATTAAGTCCTCTGCAAACTTAAAGGTGCCATTGCATGGGTTATTTTATTATTTTAGATTGTTTCCTGGGGTGCTCTTATAATGTTAGTATGTTTTTTAGATCAAAATTTGTTATCATTTAGAAATAAAAGGCATTTTTCCTAGCCTGATTTTAGCCTCTGATTTGAACACTCTGTTTGAAGGGGCGTGTCTGCTGTGAGACTTCAGTGTAAACGCCCACTGCTGTGATTGGCTGCTGTGAGACTTCATTGTAAAAGCCTGCTGATCACGTGAATGAAGATCTTATCATTGCAACGCAGTTTATGTACTCTCACTAATGATTTCACCAATGTAAACATGATGTACGTACAGTAAGAGCTTCGTTGTGCAGTGTAACAGCGTCATTGATTTCATAGCGAGTTTTGGCAAGTGTCCAGATAAACTCGCGCTGTGTGATTGACAGCTTGGGTGACTGTAAAGGGATTGTTCTTTGATCGCTATCTGTATATTAATCACAGTTTAAGTAAGATTATTTTCATCCTACCAAGAGAAACGATGTGAAGTTGATCGTTTAGTCACTGGCTTGATTTACTGATGCATAAACAGTATTGAACGACTTTGAGAGAAAGATCTATCTGTCTAAACTTGAACAATTACACATCAGAAATTCACATAACCCACTGGTTCTTCAGAGGCTCGGATGAAGGAACTAAAACAATACCTTTGTGTTCATTTGTACATCCAAACACTGAGCAACTGCCATGCTTCGCTCGTTTGCAAGCCATGATGTCTGTTGAAGAAAAATGATTCGGACGATGATTCGGCTTGAGTTCCGCCTGGCCTTGAACATGGGCTGGCATATGCAACTTTTTGGAGGCGTACATATTAATGATCCCCCCACAGTCGGTGTTAGAGCCCTGCATTTCAGCCCGAGCCCGACGGGCCCCGACTTTTTTACGCCCCTAGGGCCGGGCTTCGGGCCAATTTTCACGTCATAGTTCACATGCGGGCTGGGCCTCGGGCCTTTTTTGAGTTATCCTTCTTTTTATATTTTTAGACATTAATAAAAAAAAAAATATGAGAAGTTGACGTCGACGATAGAAAAACAAACATAGAAAGACATTTAATAACCTCATAACTTTCATAATCTTATAATTATTTACACTGACATATGATTGACATGACAGTCGCACGCACGCACGCGCACACACAGGTGCTTTCCCGTCAGCGGAACCAACGATTCACCTCATGTGCAAATAATGGAGAATATTAAGAGAAAAATCACGAGTGATAGAAGAGAGGACTGGGTTAAAATCTTCCACTGTGGATGCTATTCTTTTTCTCCACGATGCTCTGTAAGAGACTATTCTAACTTTTCGTTTGATTGGACTTTATTTTCGTTTAACTGTTGGAAACTACTGATGTTTTTCGTTTTTCGTTCGATTGGACTTTATTTTCGTTTAACTGTTGGAAACTACTGGAAAAAAGAATGGCCATGTTCTGTGGTGCATTTTTTAGGTAAGATAACCTGCAAGTTTGTTTTTGATTTATTTAATTTAATTTGTTTAGATTGACTATTGCTTATTTCGTTTGCGAGCGCTGTTGCGAGCAGCCTGAGCCTGCCTCAGTATTTCAAAAAAAAAATTACTCACTGTGGTTTAATAAATAAACTTTAAACTAACTGTCTGTGTGATATGCTTGAAGTGTTTTACATCTATGGATTTTATTGTAGCTAAGTAAAAGTATTAGCGTTGATTTGAGAGGCTAAATTGATCAAACATGTTATACTCGCTGTTGGCTCGGCTTGCTTGGCCGTCATTTTTTTTTTTTTTAAATGCTCCCAACATTTGTCTAAATTAGCTTAATAAAGAAATGAAAAGAAAAGAAACATAACTAACAAAACTGACATATTTTAATGGCAGTCTGCCGCTGTGAAAAACATACCTGCAAACTTGTCGCTTTTCGGCGACAATCTGCGTTTTCTTGGTCAATTGGGTCATTTACGTGAATCGCTTAGAACCGGAGAGTTTTTTTTTTTGTGGGGGGGGGGGGGGGGGGATGGGGGATATTGTTTCTCACAGTAACTGCCATGCAGGCTAGAATTGTGAAACATTATTGGATAATTCTTATAATTGACATTTCTCTGGGCGGAATCTAATCGGAATCTTAGCACTTTTTCTCTTGGCCAATTGGAATCTTAGCACTTTTTCTCTTGGCCAATTGGAATCTTAGCACTTGCGTCAGAATCTTGAAGCACACAGCGTCAACTGAGCTGAGCTCGCCATTTGATGAGACGCCTGGCTACCGTGCGAGTCTAATGGAAACTCACGCATGAATTTTCCTGCATTGAACTTGTTTTAGCGCCCGCCAAAGTCTTATTTGATCGGTGAGTAATGTAGATGAACGGATGCGTTTGTGACAGGGCGTATGTTTAACTGAAAGAACGAGAGAGAGAGCCGGTCGCGCGCGCGCACTCTCTGTGTAAACGACTTCACCGTCTCCAAACTAGGCGCTGTGTTGCTCTCTCCCTCGCACATATTAATCAAAATAAATCGACACGGTGGTAAAAGGTCGGAAGACCAAAGTTTCATGTGGAGCATTCTGAGATTTTTTTTTTTTTTCTGAAATACCGCTGGGTGTGAATTGTGCTAAATAAGTTGCCTTATCTTCTCTGAAAAGCGTTCCGGACATTAAGCTGACATAAAACAACACTATAATTAAACGAAATAAAACTATACAGTGATGAAATGTTTTCTATGTTGACACAAATCTTGGATGTCCATGTCCTAACTGCTGGGATAATCACACAACGCGCACGACACGTCCAATTCGCGAACTAATGACTCCTTTGAACCGATTCATTTTAATGAATGGTTAAAACAACTGATCTTTCCAACAGTGAACTCAGGAGACGTCTGAATCGGTGTATAACTAATCAGTAACACTTTACAATAAGGTTCTGTTTATTACATAAATTATATAAAAAGTACAGTTTGCTAACTCAAGCTTAAACTTTAAAATAAATAAAACCACTTGTTTTGTTTTTTTAAAAGCATATGACTACATTTTTCCACACAGTGCTATCAAGAATCTATAAGAGAACCGTTAAAGAATTGGATCGATAATCAGAATCGTCAGTGGCATTATTATTGATAAAAACTTATAAATTCCCATCCCTATGTGAAGACAGTAAAATTATAATCAAACATTAAAGAACATACATGTTTTTTTAATAGTTTTTTTTAAGAGTTAAAAGATTAAAACATTTTTCTAACATTAGGTCTTATTGTGTTCATCATTCATCAGCATGCATTGATTAATCCCATGGCATGTAGCAAAAAAAAAAAGTTAGTCTAATTAACACTAACTTTATCCTCATCTTAATTATAAATAATTTATTTCTGTATAAAATAATACTACTATTAAAACACATTTGCTTTTCTTTTTTAATCAATGTAGAATGTGTAACTTAAAAATAAACAGGTTAGTGCTCTGTTTGAGGACAAGAAATGAAAACCAATGCAATATGATGAATGTCCAAAAGATGGCACCCAGACTGTTTTTAAATGGGGTTGGATAAATACTTTTTGCTTTTAAACAGTGTGTGTGTGTGAGAGAGAAAGAGAGAGATTTTGGTTGGGTGACAGTTGTAGGTTACAGTTTGACAAGAGTTTACAGTTTGACAAAAGCACAATGTTTTGTTTTATTGCGAGTGTACACAAATATAAGTAAACACTTTGCAGTTTGAATGAAGTCCTGTATGAACAAAATTAACAAACAAAATGTTTTTTATGTTTCCACTGTCTGATCGCGCACACGCCTCTCTCTCTCTCACACACACACACGCACGCACTCACACACGCACACAACATATTCCAGCATTGCAATCTTGACATCGCAGCCTGTTCATTATAGCCACAGAGCTTCAGAGCTAAGGCGGGGCTACAGATTAGGTGTCCCTAAAGAACCCGCATATCAAACAGTAGTTCAGCATTACATTAATTAATTGGCATGCGAGTTTTATTTATTTTTATACCGTGTATTCTCTGTGTATATTCATGCACCGAACCGTGACGCCCGTACTGTTTCAGTGTTTCAGTTCAATATGAATACATGTACCGTTCCACCCCTAATGGATACCGAGGCTTTTTAGGTTGTGTGAAATCTGCAATCTCTGAACCAGTTTGCTTGCTCGTTTCCAAGCAGTGTTGCCATATTGGAAATGTCCAAGTATCGTACCAGAAGCTCAAAATGATCGTTTTTGGAAGAAAATTATCGTACACGAGTCAACGACATGAAAATGACAGACATCCCAACTGTCATTTTCATGTCGAATCAACCGTTCTGATTCGGGAGTCCTTACATGATTGGTTGGGTCCTTACATGCGCTTCGTGAGGCACACTAGCACACACACGCAAGGTCTCTTCGCTCCCTCTCTCTACACGTTCTTCCCCCGGTAGACGTAGAATCCACGGCTAAATAAAAGAGAAGTCCTATACAATGACCATCATTTGAAGTGTCACACAGTTCTGAAATTATCGTACATTATAGGATTTTTTCCATTATTGATCGTACATCGTACAGAGGTCAAAATTATCGTACAAATACGATAATTATCGTACATCTGGCAACACTGTTTCCAAGGCTGCAATATGCTGTGTTTCCTGCCAACTGGCATCCCGGGGTGTTGAAATACTATTGGGTGAACTGGCAGTGGACGAGATCACACAGACCAAAACAAAAACCGACAGACAACAAGGAAAGGGTAAAATAATAAATAAAATAACTGGCTGTAGAAGTGTTTTTCAGAGAAACGAGTATGTGAACTTAGCATGTTTCCTAAATATCTGCAAACATATTATGGTATTTGTATGCTTTAGTAGAGTAAAAAAGTTATATACAGCACCTTTAAACCAAAACCAAAGTATCAAAAGTGGCAACATGACATCATGACTTTGCGTAAACATACACGCCACTTTCAAGTCAAGTGGCGTGTTATTTATACGCATTTTGAGCTTTCCGCGTGTATGTGTACGCCGTTAAACGTCCGAGTGATTCCGCGTGTATGTGTACGCCGTTAAATGTCCGAGCGAAACGGAGGAAAATGTATATCTACATCTGGGGAGCAATATTTTTTTTCCTAGGATGGTAGGGGAACACTCATAAATGGTATTAACCCGAGTGATGGGTTGGTTTAGGGACGCGGTTGGGGTAGGTCATATATATTTATATACAGTAATGTAACGTAAATCAACGGCGTTGATAAACACGCTGAAAAGCGATTATGCGTGTTGATAACGCGCCAAAAATGGAAATACGAATTGGCGTGTCATACATACGCCATTTCATGAGATCAGTCTGAAAGTGGACCTATTAAGTCTTGGGTGTCCCCAGAATGTGTCTGTTAAGTTTTAGCTCAAATTAAAAAAACAAAACATTTTATTATAGGATGTTTTGAAAAGCCCTATTTGGGTGGAAGCAAAAACACGGTGATTTTGATTGTCTCTTTAAATGCAAATGAGCTGCTGCTTCCCACTCCCTTTTCAGAAGAGGGCAGAGCCTGTACAGCTTGTGCTAGTTTGGATTGATACTCCTGAAACAAACAACTGGAGTGCAGAGAACCTCACACAGCGAATAAAATTCTCAAAAATGGACCAATACCAACTGTTTGTCCAATTTCATATTCAAATCCACACAATATTTTTTGCGAATGTATGCAAATTGCTTTTTGTGAATGTGCTTGTTAGCATGCTGTACGGCTAATGTGGATAAAGTTACTATTGTATCTGACTGAATTCACAGAGATCAGAGCTATGTCATTAGTTTTATTTTTAAGAAGTAATAAAAGTTCACCTCTGAATTGTACAGGCAGTGAGCATTTTCAGGTTAAAAATAAGCTCTGGTATCTGTGAATACAGTGAGAGGCCATGGTAACTTTAGCCACATAAGAACATTCTGAAAGGCGATTTTGCAAACACACACACTATAAAGTGCTGGATATGAAGTTGAATCACTAGTTGCTATTGATCCATTGGGAGACGCAATGGGCGGAGCTTCCCCTACGCTTAGGCCTTGTTTACACTGCAGGTCTTGATGCCCAATTGTGATTTGTTACCTTTATCCGATTATTCTGACCGTCCGTTAACAGGTTATTTTCAACTGTGACCCATATCTGATTCATGTGTTTACACTTGCCATACTATCTGAAACATTGTGCATGCTTAAAGGGTTAAATTCTCTTGCACAGATGGACTAACACGAAATATGCTTGATGTTAGCTCTGCGGTATGCGAAGTTCGCCAAACAGCACCATGATTTTGAGGCGGAGGAGGATGAAAAGTGCCATCATTGCAGCCTGCGCATGCTTCAGTTATTGTGTGCGAGAGAGATCTCAGGACTGGTGGGAGCATATTGTTTTTAAATATTGGCTTTAACAAGGAGCAGTGGGTCCGAAATTTTAGGAAGAGCAAGCCAACCTTTGATATGTTGTGTCCCAACGTAATGTTTGTCCACATTCCTCTCCTACGACGACACAACGTTTCGTCGGGCCATCAGTCCCTTCGCAGATGCGCGTCGGGGTTTCTCTCATCTTTAAACCGTGGAGACGTTGACTAATGCCTCAGAAAATCCGATCTGCCTGTTTACAAGACAGTCGCATTACAGTGTCAGCAGTCACTGACAGTGTAAACAAGGCCTTACATAAGAGTAGGGGGAAATCTGGAATCGCTCGTATGGAGAGAGTGTTTATGATTTATGGGGATTACAAAAAAGTATTAGGTGGATTATAACCATTATAGGCTGGTTGTTTACACACACTGTGGACACACATCTGTGTTAAAACCTCTAAACATAAGATGCATGATCTCAATCTACTGATGTGGCCACTGAGAAAGGGATCAAAGGGATCCTGCAAGATCTAGTGGCAGCATGCAGGAACACAGGGGATTACCTTGCCACAAGAAAGACATGATCAGTAGGGGGCAGTCATGCAGCTGATCTTGATCGATTGAGGCTACTGTTAGATTGATTGCTCCTATCTACGTATCGATTGTTCCTGTCTGCCTTGCTGCTGGTTTGCGTCTGTAAGCTCTGTATAGTTTTCTGTTTTGAATCTTTATTTACTATCATTCCTTGTTTATTTTGCTAAATATAACTTACTCATCAACATATTAGATATTGTCTAATATTGTCTATTACATTAATCTAACATCGTTAGCTTTTATATAAATCGTTATCGCTAACACAACACGCTAGTATCTCACTTGCCTGTTAACCTGCCATCCGTGTTTGCCATCTTTTTTTCTCTCGCACACTCATGCCTTTTACGAGTCTATCAAACAACTGTGGTAAGTAGGATCAGTCAACAAACATGGTGAGTGATGTCTTCTCCTGTTATTGTCACTTGCACTTCGTGTCACATGTACACCGCTTTCCAATTATGCAAATTATATTTTGAAGTTGAATTTCATTGAACAAACCACCCAACGAAAAAAGTATTTTTTTCAAAAATAAAAAACTCAAAATGCACTGTTCCAAATCCAACAGAGTTTGAAAACATTTTTATAAATTGTACTGAAAACTGAACTGAACTGAAAATGGTCATTTGTTGAATTTGCAGTATTGGGAGGTCATATTTACTGAAATCAAAAGCTATTTCAAACACATCTTAACAGGGCAAGTTACACGTTAACATAGGACCCCTTCTTTGATATCACCTTCACAATTCTTGCATCCATTGAACTTGTGAGTTTATAGAGAGTACCATACCATCTTCTTCCGCTTATCCGGGGCCGGGTCGCGGGGGCAGCAGTCTAAGCAGAGATGCCCAGCCCTCCCTCTCCCTAGACACTTCCTCCAGCTCTTCCGGGGGGACACCGAGGCGTTCCCAGGCCAGCCGGGAGACATAGTCCCTCCAGCGTGTCCTAGGTCTTCCCTGGGGTCTCCTCCCAGTGGGACGCGCCCGGAACACCTTCCCGGGAAGGCGTCCAGGAGGCATCCGGAACAGATGCCCGAGCCACCTCAGCTGACCCCTCTCGATGTGGAGGAGCAGCGGCTCTACTCTGAGCTCCTCCCGAGTGACTGAGCTTCTCACCCTATCTCTAAGGGATCACCCAGCCACCCTGCGGAGAAAGCTCATTTCGGCCACCTGTATCCGGGATCTTGTCCTTTTGGTCATGACCCACAGCTCATGACCATAGGTGAGAGTAGGAACGTAGATTGACCGGTAAATCGAGAGCTTCGCCTTGCGGCTCAGCTCTTTCTTTACCACGACAGACCGGTACATCGACCGCATTACTGCAGAAGCTGCACCGATCCGTCTGTCAATCTCCCGTTCCATCCTTCCCTCAATCGTGAACAAAACCCCAAGATACTTAAACTCCTCCACTTGAGGCAGGAACTCTCCACCAACCTGAAGTGAGCAAGCCACCCTTTTCCGACTGAGGACCATGGCCTCGGATTTGAAGGTGCTGATTCTCATCCCAGCTGCTTCACACTCGGCTGCAAACCGTCCCAGTGCATGCTGAAGGTCCTGGTCTGATGGGGCCAACACGACAACATCATCCGCAAAAAGCAGAGACGAAATCGTGTTGTCCCCAAACCTGACACCCTCCGGCCCCTGGCTGCGTCTAGAAATTCTGTCCATATAAATTATGAACAGAACCGGCGACAAAGGGCAGCCCTGCCGGAGTCCAACATGCACCGGGAAGAAGTCTGACTTACTGCCGGCAATGCGAACCAAGCTCCTGCTCCGGTCATACAGGGACCGGACAGCCCTTAACAAAGGACCCCGGACCCCATAATCCCGGAGCACCCTCCACAGGACGCCGCGAGGGACACAGTCGAATGCCTTCTCCAAATCCACAAAGCACATGGATTATAGAGAGTTTCTGCTTGAATTTCTTTGCAGGATGTCAGCATAGCCTCCCAGAGCTGCTGTTTTGATGCAAACTGCCTCCCACCCTAATAGATCTTTTGCTTGAGGATGCTCCAAAGGTTCTCAACAGAGTTGAGGTCAGGGGAGGATGGGGGCCACACCATGAGTTTCTCTCCTTTTATGCCCATAGCAGCCAATGACACAAGGGGTCTCAGAGTATTCTTTGCAGCATGAAAAGGTTCATTGTCATGCATGAAGATGATTTTGCTACGGAAGGCACGGTTATTCTTTATGTTACATGGAAGAGGTCAGTTAGAAACTCTATATACTTTGCTGAGATCATTTTCACACCTTTAGGAACCCTAAAGGGGCCTACCAGCTCTCTCCCCATTATTCCGGTCCTTAACCCTAACTCCGCCACCTCCTTTCTGACATTGCAGCCTTACTGGGACATGGTGGCCATCCACCAACCATCCACTACTCTATCCATCTGGACCATCCAGGGTTGCACGGCACTCATCAGTAAACAAGACTGTTTGAAAATTAGTCTTCATGTATTTCTGGGCCCACTGCAACCATTTCTGCTTGTGAGCATTGGTTAGAGGTGGCCGTATAGTAGGTTTATGCACAACTGCAAGCCTCTGGAGGATCCTACACCTTGAGGTTCGCGGGAATCCAGAGGCACCAGCAGCTTCAAATACCTGTTTGCTGCTTTGTAATGGCATTTTAGCAGCTGCTCTCTTAATCCGATGAATTTGTCTGGCAGTAACCTTCCTCATTATGCCTTTATCTGCACGAACTCGTCTGTGCTCTGAATCAGCCACAAATCTCTTCACAGTATGATGATCACGCTTAAGTGTTCGTGAAATATCTAATGTTTTCATACCTTGTCCAAGGCATTGCACTAATTGACGCTTTTCGCAGCAGAGAGATCATTTTCTTTCCCATATTGCTTGAAACCTGTGACCTGCTTGATTAGTATAGCATTTTCTGTCAGCACTGCGGGCTTTACATGTGATAAATGCAGGGAGATAGTCAAGCTGACGGAGAAGATTTCATAACTAGAGACACGCCTCCAAACTTTAATCGAGGATAGTAAGAGTGCAAGGGCTTTAGATACTGCTTTGGATGCGACTAGCTTAGTGAACTCTGTACATTGTTTGATTTTGGCTGTAGAGCCCGTGCAGCAGGGCAATTGGGTGATCGTGCAGTCATGGGACAAAACTCCGCTCTTCCATTCTGATTACAATAACAACTAGATTCAAATAGAAACACCGCTGAGAATCCTGTTGAAGAGCTATTGGTGATTCTAATAGACGGGACGGGAAAATAAGAGACACCAGCCACCATAGTCACGTTTGCCGGGAGCCTGACATCAAAGCAAAGTGCTGGCTAATGCTAATCGTAAATTTTTATAAGATTATTACTCACGTCGGCACTAATGATGTTAAAGAGGTGTATGAACTTGCAAGTATGATGTCAGACACTGTAATTTGCTCTGGCCCCCTTCCTGTTCGCCGGAGTGATGAGATACTTAGTAGACTGTCCTTACTCAATGGCTGGCTGTCTATGTGGTGTCCGCAAAATAATATAGAATTCATAGACAATTGGAAAAGTTTTTGGGGTAGACCTGACCTGTTGAAAAGAGATGGTATTCATCCCTCCTGGGATGGTGCAGCTCTTCTCTCTAGTAATATGGCACATAGTCTTAGAGCTCAAACATGACGAATTGGGGCTCAGGTCAGGAAGCAGACAGACTGGCTAAACCGACCGTCTGCTAGCTGTCTCACGTCACTGAGGTCAGACAAATCCCATCACATAGAGACTCTTTCACCTAGATATCATCATATAGAGACTGTGTCTTTTCCCCGAACTAGGAAATACAAAAACTTCCAAACCCATTTAAGGGTCTCTTTCACTTTGATGTGGCTCTGGCATGAAGTGAGAAGAGATGGGCGGTCGTTCTCCAGGATATTAGTTTTAAAGACACTCACCATTAGCTTGTGTGCTTTGTCAATGCAGACCTCACCTACAATCACCCAACCTAAATCCAACCGCTGTGCAAAGGGTGCATTGTGAGGCCTATTAATTTGCTGTCTCACTTTGTGTACAAGGATCATGTCTCTTCCCAGCAATATTCAGATCTGAGCATCAGGATCTAGCTTCGAGATTAACTTTGCCACAGGTTTTAAGTGTGAATGAGCAAGAGCGACCTCTGGAGTTGGAATTTCAGATCTGCTGCTCATTATCTCATTACACTCTATTAGTGGTGGGAGATCGAGACACGTCTTACCATCCAGTGTCTCTATTTGAAAGCCGACTGCTTTCAGGGTTTCCCGCAGCACTTTGGAACTAAGGCGGCCGCCTAAGCAACACACGCCTGCCGCCTTAACTACGTCGTCAAAAAAATGTATATAAGCTAGGGCTGTAACGATACACCAAACCCACGTTTTTTTTTACCCAAGATTCGATACAAACCACGATTTTTTGGGGGGAGGGATATTTTGAGAGAATTTTTGATTATTTTTTATTAAATAACATTTGAAAAACCTATATAAACTGAACACCAAAGAACAATATTAACCCTCTGGGGACCAAAAACGCGCCCGCGCGTTTTGCTCGTTTTTTTTTTTTTAGCAATGAAAATAAACACTAAATGCTCTGTTAATTTTGATCTTTCATTTTCGTGTAATACATCAAACGATCCTGTTCAGTTTCTATTTTTTTTCTGTATACTCACAATAAAAATAAAGTGTTTTGCTTTTTGACAAATAAAGAAAAATTAACATGATGCGATTTCTGCCTTCTCACTGTCAGTAAACTCCCATTTGAAACGCGTTCGAAAATGATCTATAACTCCGCGAAAATTCAGTCAAACAGGCAAACAGACCCACGGGCATAAAGCTTGAGATCGCATCTGTTAAATGAAGTAACTTATAGAAAAAACAAATATTCTCATCTTCTGTAATCTGTATAAAAAGAGAGCGACTCCAGTCGAGCTCATTACGAGCTAATTCACAGTAATGTGACCACTCCCCGGAGAGCGCGTGCTATTCAAACGCAAATTCTGAGAACTATTGAAGATCTGTGAAACGCCCACATCAGCTGTAAACAAAGCGCGTCGCGATCGAGTGAGGCATAATATAGCCTACCTTATGGAGAAAAGACTCCTCAGAACAGTGCTGATATGAGGAACAATATATCCTGATATGAGGAGCAGATCCCGCTGAGGAGTGAGGTAGGCTGTTTTCTTTTCTCAAGTGTGGAATAACGTTATGGAATAACGTTAGTGTAGGCCTATGCAAACCGCAAAAAGATGAATCGCATTTCTATAATATGACTCGCCTTTCTGTGAGATGAATGAAGGGTACATATTTGTAAAGACTGTTTAGCCTAAATATAAATCGCGCGTCTGTGTGTGAAAGAATAAACTGCTTTGCTATAGCCTACTGAGATGAGTAAAAATCGACTGGAATATGTTGAAATAAAATGTATTTGTATAAGCAACGTATTAAACTGCAAATTAGCATTTATATGCCCTAATATTTCATAAAAACAACGCTACAGTCAGTCACTTGTTGACTAGATTTGGGTACAGTTTTTAGGCTACTGTAAAATATACTGCCACATAAAATAAGCTTTTGTTTAGCAATTTCTGCTCATATCTAACGTTTTATATATATATATATATATATATATATATATATATATATATATATATATATATATATATATATATTTGTCAAAAATAAAGTCATAGACTAAGATGTTAGATGTTCCAATGCGGCTATATTCAAACTAATGAATACATATGATAAAATGTAGGCCTATAATCTTTTTTCTTTTTCTTTTTTACAAAGAAAGAGTACACTTGAAATATTGTTGAAATTGTAATTATTGTTGTAATTGTAACATTTTTAATAAAATAGCAAAACATATTTACAAGAGAGATGTAAGCAAAATCTTAAATGGTCAATATAAGTCTTCTTCTAAATACATCCTTTGTCCTTGCATTGTGGCTCAGTCAGTGTCACACCTGAAAGGATGGCTCATTAGGCAGAGTCATTATGCAGAGTGGGTGTGAACTACTCCTCCCCCTCGCATATTGGCTTTCCAAGCAAAACCTGTTTTACACCATTTAAATCAATGTATTTTTTTTTTTGTGAACGATAAAGCAAGACTATTTTCATATAATTTTGAAGCTAGAACTCAAAGGGACCACATCCATTGGTCAAAAGTCTTGTGGACACATATTTAATATGTGTTTTGTGGTCTTAATTCAGCAACTTTCATTTTTATTTTTTCCAATAACCACGCATAAACATTATTCTCTTAAAAATACAAACATCTACATACAAGTTGCTCGCATATTATGGTAGCCCTGTTTGTGCTATATATAGTGAATTTACACCTTTGTCATTAACATGTTTATAAATAACTGAAAAAAGCACAAATGTCAAGGCATGTCAGAACATCTCAAGGGCCCCAAAAACACCTTGGTCCCCAGAGGGTTAACCATTGAGCGGTGGTGACGTGTTCATGTAACATGTAAGGGACCTAAAGCGCACCTAAAAGCTGTCACAAAGAACTGGCAAAAGTAATGATTATGAATGTCAAATATAGCAAGGAGACATTTCAATTGTTTATTAATAAACAAGTGTTTTCTGTGTCAAAGATGAAGTTGACGATGCTTGACTCGCGATCTTCGCAGTAGTGAACGCGCCAGAGAGAAATGCAAATTTCATACGGATTACAGAAGCAGAGAGCAGTCTGTTTTCTTTCTTTTTGAGTTGTTTTGTTTAAAAGTACACATTTCATGCTTTCTATATATATGTCTCAGGTCTGTGAGGCAAGTAGCTTATACTCTGAGTTTCGGTTCATTTATGAGACTAGCTCCAGTTCACACGCCGGCGCCTCCGTGTCCTGATTATATTGCCTGCTATATTTATTTAATTGCCTAAATAATTGTAATTGCCGAATTATTTGCCGAATTAATAATTAAATTGCCGAAAACAGGAAGAAAATACAGGTATTTGCGCTGGCTGAATTAACATCATTTTTATTCATGTCTTTCACATCTACTGCAGTCAGATTCACCCGTGTTAACTCTAAAGGAATCACCAACACATTCTCATCCTAGGGCGTCATCTACTGACGCTTTTGACATTTCGTCTACATCGAACGGACATGGCACCCTTTAGCGTCAATATGACACGCACAGAGCTTTGTTCGGTTATGGGTAGGTTTAGGTCTGGGGTAGGGTTAGGGTTAGACCACTAGGAGGCGCCTTCTGGCCCATATCTATCTGCGTCTCATATTGACGCTAAAGGGTGCCACGTGCGTTCGATGTAGACGAAATGTCAAAAGCGTCAGTATATGACGCCTTGGGATGAGAACGGGCTGGAATCACTCACATGGCTGGGCACTTGTAATGACACAAGGATGTTAAGAGGCTAAAAGCAGGTTTAAAACTTGCCCCATTGAAGTCAACAGGGTGCAAATTTTAAAAAGAGGATAACATGGTGTAGGCAACACCGATTTTTGTCGTTGTTCACTGTACTGACAGCACTCCAAATTGACAAAAAAATGAGCTCAATGTTAAAATTGACCGGAGTTCTCCTTTAACCTTGAGAGCTGTAATAGTAAAAATGTGCTAAAAGTTTTCAAGAGAGTTCAAAGATGTTAGCCAATCACAGCAGTGGGCGTTTATACTGAAGTCTCACAGTGCTCCCTGTCATAACTATGCAAAGATTCGTAAAACCGTATCGTAGCTATTAAACTATTTCTTGTTATGATTTTAAATCTGTATTTAACCTTTAAAATGATCTCAAAGTAAAAAGAGTTGCTAAAGTCTGATTTTGTGGTGGCTGTGCTTTAAAATTAAGTACTACTGTAACGTTAACCTAGCCTTGTCCTACCACACTCTCGTACATTTAATTTGTACAGAGAGTCTGGCCACTCCCCATTGACAAGCGTTAACTTCCTTGAAGGCGGGTACTCTGTTGAAGTTTAAAACTATTGGATCTGCCCAGAGCCACTCTGGATCTGCCATAACTAAATCGCTAACGTTTGGTCGTGACGTAACCCTACAACTCAAACTAGCGCACAACCTCAACGTCATCGTTCTCAGCCACTCCCTCTGTTCGCTGATTGGACCGGTAAAAAATTGGCCGGAGAAAACCCACGAATATACCACACACCCAGACGACGTACTGAAGGAAAATTGAGCGGAAGTACGTAGGAGGGCGGAGCCAGGCTAAGGTTAACCCTGCCTGGTTTAAAAGTTTGAAAATGATTAACAGTTAAAAACATTTGTTAGAAATTTAGAAAAGTAATCAAATGTAATCAGTTACATTACTTTAATAAAGTAATTATTAAAGTAACTTTAACAAAAAGTGTTACAATACTTTTTAAATAGGGTAACTTGTAAACTGTAACCTATTACATTTCCAACCCTCCCATCACTGAATACAACGTATACAAAAATCAATTTGAAATATGTGAACAATACAGTGCAACATATAACACCATGTGCATACAGTACAGAACATCTTTCTTTCTTTCTGTTTTTTTGCTTTAACCCTTCTAAGCTATTTGTTTGGGATGTACTCAGGCTGTTGACCCCGGACAATAAAATGTTATTTGTAACATCATGTTTTTTGTTTTTTTAAACAAATGTAATATCACTCATTGTATTCATGTTTTTACTCTGCATTTGTGTATTGTTTGGAGGATTCTAGGTATTTTTTAAATGTATATAAATAATATTAAAAAATATATTTTAAAATAGGTTTTTATAAATAAATAAAAATAACTTCACATTTTATTGTCTGTGGTCTCTGAAGACCTCAAAAATCCTAAGTTTCACGCTAACATACAACTAAATAACATTCCAATTGATTAGTTTGTTTGTAGAGCTAGCAAATGTCAACCACCACATCAAGTCTCATGCCATTTAGATGAAGGGGGGAAATTATTTTTCAGCAAACGTCATTTGGGGTCAAAAATACCCCGCTTACATAAATAGCATAAGAAGATTATGATTAAAAATATAACCCATCAATTAGATAAAAGGTCAGAAAAAAAATGGTATAACACTTGACATTCTGTCCCCCTCACTTTTGAAATGATGGCTACGCCCTTGATGTGGAATATGTTGTAAACTGTGTATTGTGAAGTGCTATACAAATAATTTTGACTTGATGCTGTAGAGGTTGACATATTAAGGACCAAATGACTGAGTTCAGCTTTGAGAATGAAAACCAACCTGTTTGTTCCTCAGTATCTTCATGTTTTACGCAGAATGCTTCTTCAATCCTGATGTCTTCACTCTCCTCTTTAATAAACGCCATCTTTATAATCATATGTTATGTGGATCTCAGTTGCTTCACCAGGAGTTTTTTTGTGTTTTTGGATACTCTGCTATATTTAAGATGAGAATAAATAAAAGAAAGAAAAATAAATCCAAATTAAATCTGTGTACACAAGTGTCTCAATCAGCTCCGTTCAGTAGTCAGCGCACTGGAGTGACAGCCTTGATGACCTTATTAGCACAAAACGTACTTGTGATTTATATTTGATATTTAATAATTTGTATTTACATTTAATAGATTAAATTTTAATGAAAATATTTGCTACCGGTTCGTAAAAGTTATTACATATGTTTTTGTTTGTGGTCTCGTTACACTGTTTTGACCAGCAGATGTCGTCACCGTGCGATGATTCGAGCGCTTCTAAACAGTGAATCATCATGCCAAACAATTGCTTTAATTTACTCTTTCCCATCACTACTTGCTAAAAAGACCGAATTCATGGTTACTGTAAACTGGTTCACGATTTAAGGAGTGAAATGAGACGCACCTTTTCTTTTACACATATGTGGATGCGCTTTAAACGCTATGGTAGAATAATCATTGCAATGTTACATTCAATAATAACCTATTCATTTTACAAAGCTTATAAAATTATAAAATTGCATGATTTAAGGACTTAAAAACACAAACCTTTCTTTAGCCGTATGACAGACGCAGGATCGCGTCGCAGCCTCCTGACGTCATTAATTCATACCAAAATAAAAGTCCTGTTCCTAAACCACAAAAGAATTCATCGATATAGAAACACAGAAAACACATACAATTTATATAAAATGTCAGAGGTTATTAGAGTTTAATTCCTGTCACCCGTTTTCTAATAAAATCCTGAAAGTAACTGTGTACCACATCTAATTATGTTGATTCTGTAAAATAAAACGTCATCCCTGCTGAAAAAAACAATAGAAACCATTACAGAATTGCTAATGGTTTTAATGGTTATAAAGAGAACTGTATTGGTTTTAATGGAAACTGTAATGGTCCTAGTGGGTCTCTATTGGTAATTTACTTTCTTCTATTGGTGGCATGTTTTGTCTATTTGTCTGTATTGGTTTTAATGGAAACTGTAATGGTCCTAGTGGGTCTCTATTGGTGATTTGCTTTCTTCTATTGGTGGCATGTTTTTTCTATTGGATACCATTAAGGACCAATAGAACACCTTTGGCAACTTATAGGTTACATGTTGGTATCTACTGGACACCATTATGAACCATTAAGTCTCCAACAAATTTAGTGTTTTCTTTGGTTTGATGATATTAATATATAATTTGTTTGTCACTGATTTCCTGATCCTATGTTTAAGTGACAACTTTCACAGTAGAACTGAAATTCTACTTTCTCACAACTGTTTATAAACACTCTGTTAAAAAGATACTTGGATCGAGGTACAACCTCTTGCCAAAACAATTTATTTATCAACTGCATTAAATCATGTAACTGGCAACCAGTTATTTTATGCTTTCCTCGTCAACATCAACACCTGGCCTCCCTGCTGAAAAATCGAGAAATCCAGCTAAAACCAAGCTAAAAAGCTGGTTGGCTGGTTTAAGATGGAAGTAGCTGGTTTTAGCTGGTCTCCCAGCCTGGCGTGTATGATCAAGCTCGTTTCCCAGCCTGGACAATTTGGTGGTCAGCTGGTTTTAGCTGGTCTCCCATTCTGGCCAAGCTGATGAACATCATATTATTATTATTATTATTTAGTATAATAATAATAATAATAATTCATACACACAAACAATAAGTTAATATAGATGAAGTTGATTATAATACACTAGTTAATTGGAACCCAGAATTTTTTTTTTTTTTTTTTTTTGCCATTTAGTTATTCTTGTATTAGCTATTTATTAGCTATTCGTTAGTATTGTAACGCAAGGTATCATTAAATGTAAATTGAATTTTTCAAAAATAAAATAAAAAACTTTTAATAGGCTACTTCTTGCACATGAATGGGCCATAGAACTACACAATGAGTTTAAAATTCATGATTTAATATTAATGGTATTTTAAATGATGTTATGTTTTAATTCTAGACGTTTATTTAAATGCTGCGTGACTTTGAAGTGTTTTAATCCGCGTGCGCGTGAACATTCGAGTCGCATTCAAAGATTCAAACACTGGAGCGAGCGCGCTGCGCGAGAGCAGATGGAAACGAGGAAACGTCATCATCATCAACTGACAAACAGCAGAACTCCCGTCTCTCGCTGTTGTTTTCACTGCTTTCAGGTGAGTTTAGTCAACAAATTCACACAAATAATACATACAAACGTCCCTGACACCTTTATTGCGTGTAATTGACAAGCTTCCGTTGAATATTTACTTTATAGAATAAGAAATGGCTTTGTGTCTTCAAAAAAGTCCGTTAGCATCTCAACCATTTTCACTTAACGTTACGTTAAGCTAAGGCTAACTAACGTTATAGACTGGAGCTCTTGTTTATGAAAGTTTGGGGTTTTAACCACATCTTTGTGTACATAACAGTTTTTGATAGTTTTGTTTTGCTGGTCATTTGTCAATGGGTGATTGGAAGTAAGCTAATTTATTTAACCTAAAAGAATGCACTGTACTGTTAATCAGTGACGTCACTTACAAATAGTGATAAAAAAAGGTGATTTCAGGAGCAACAGAAAAAAACCCCTCTATTGATTAATCATGATACTAATTTCATATGCATTTATTTCACAATACATTATCTTAAGAATTATATATATATATATATATATATATATATAAAATAAGTTCTGCTCTAGCTTGTAAATGTTCTATTGTAAATCCTATGTAACATTGTTGGCTCTGTGACAAATTGCATGTTATGTTCTAGATCATCATGCTGAAGGCCTGCTGCACCCCCGTCCAAGAGAATCTCCTCGGCAACCATATGACTAGTAAGCAAAACCACCTCAAACATAGTGCACTACTGTTCAAAGGTTTGGGGTCTGTAAGATTTATGCTTTTGAAAGAAGTCTCACATTTTAAAATCATTAACCCCAGGTTTTTTCATTGAGATTGTCCTTGAGAAGCATGTAAGCTAAATAATCAGATAAATAATAGGCGACAAATATAATGTTATAATGGTTGTAGTTATAATAATTAATTTAACTATTATGATAACAGGATATCATGGTTATTGGTATATTTTATTTTATTTCTCTAGGTCTGGTTTGAATTATGTTGGCCAATGAGACAGACACCATACTGTCCAACTCAGGGTTATTTATTTTGTATGCATTTTTTTTTACTGATAAATACTGAAATTCTTTTTACTTTTAAATGCTAAATGTGGTTCAGGCACGCAAGTTATTTTTCACAGATATCGGGCCAGCTTATAAGTATGAGTATACTCATAGCTCATACTCTTAGCCTTTAAAATGTTTGAATTGATATCCTCAATGCAATATCAGGGGGTAAAGATATCATTAGAGTTCTTAAACTTATGGCTATGCTCTTGTTATCAGATGAGATACAATCCCTAGCGTTTGGCCCTGTATTCTTCAGGACAAGACCTTGATGCCATCCACACTCAGTAGATGAAGAAGGTGAGTTTCACAATAGCTGCCACTATCACAAATCAAGAGACTGAACACAACAGGCTTTCATCCATATGAACACACCCATATGTAGGCATGGGTACTGAAACAATACTAATACTTATATTCACTTAAACACAGTTTATGTCTTAAAGGTATAGTGGAGGATCTTTCCGAATTTTAGATAAGAACCGTCCTCTCCACTTTTTAAAAAAATGCACATGCGCAACACTCTGCTCCCGAGAGGGAACGGCTATTAAACGTGTGCGAGGTTCTCCTCGTGCACGCTCTGTTAACAAGTTGCTGTCGGCATCGCTCATACAACATTACTTTCCAAAAGAAGATTTGCACTTTTTCTCCAAATAGCATGCCAAACTTTACCTGTCGAGTAGAAACCTTGCGACTGAGGCATCAGTGGAAAGCCCAACCTGTGTTTTCAGTGCACGCCATCGTGTGAAACAATCTCCCAAAAACACTGGTCTTGTTTCTCTCTTCTGAGGCCTTTCTCTTCTTCTCATACACTTCGTACAAACTTTTTCTCTTGCGACCCTCAGACATTTTCAAACGACCCGGTGAAACGGCGAGCTGACCAGGAGCTATGAGGTTGTGAAACGAAGGTTTTTGCTCCTGTAGAAGCTATAAGTTAGTATGAAATCAACCTTGTTTTAAGAAAAACATGTTTTATCCGCGATCTTATGAAAAAAAACTACACTACCCACAATCCTAAGCATAGCAGCAACGTCTGCTGATTGGTCCAACTCGCTGTTACCATAGAAACGTTTACCTAACTGGCAAACGGCCCGCCGCTGTTGTTGTAGTTTACCGGGTTGCTCTGCGTCAGGACGTAGACAGCCATACCTCAGCTTTCACGCTTTTCCACTTGAGAGTTTTCATTTACCATCCGAACCACATCGTCATATGTGACTTCAGGCAGGTTGCGGAGAGATTTGGTCCAGCGGTATCTATCGGACTCCGCCATTGTAAAGAGCTAACCGGAAGAGCCGTATCCCTACTAAAAGATGTACTTCCGGTCTTCAATTTTTTCGTGATATAGGCCTATTGCAAGCATAGGTAAAAAAATGTAACAAAGATGTAAAATAAAAATATTCCACGTAAGTCTAATTTAGGTACAGAAATTGAGTAATCAACTGTAAAATAACATGGCATAGTCTTTACATAGCCTGACTTCACAGAGGCCTATACTGCAATATCACTACCACAGATAGGTATGAATGATAAAACAATATGTTCATGGCTTTAATGCATCACATAACATGCGTGTTTATCACAGTGTGTCAGGATGTGTGTGTCTTGCACCTGTTTTATGAGGACACCGTTTTATGAGGACATCATAAGTACATGTTCCTGATGTTTAACTTGACTAGAGAATCTCAGTGTGTTGTGTTAGTTTGACAGAATCCTGGTCTATGAGGACACTAGTTTTACCGGGACACACATAATGGAATATTAGGATCGATACTGATAACCCATAATTCACAGCTCATTGTGGCTAATACCAATATCGAAAACTATTTGTGCTTGTTAGATTAAATATAATATATTATATTAAATTAAATATAATCATTGAAGAAGTTGGTAAAAATAGCAACCTCTGTTGAAATTGGCTTTCAATAAGTAATACTAAAATTAGTATTTATTTGTCTTTTATATTTTTTATTTGCTCTTCTTTCCTTTTTTCAGATGATAACTGAGAATAATCAGATGAAACCTGAACAAGATAGAGCAACTCTAAAGGTATCTAAGAATTTTATAATATAAATGTCTTACTGTGTTTCCCAACGTTTTGATTGTTAACAGCCTAGTGTCTTATTCTAATTGAATGTATTGATAATTGAATATTTTGAAATGAAAGATGGAGCATAGGCCTACATTTAATAAAATTCAGGAAAAAATATCCTTTATAAAGGTAAAAAGGTTTTCCAACAGTGATGCAATGAAACATTGATAATTTAAGTTCTAAGGGAGTAAAGCCTCTGTTTAGGTTATTTAGGAAATGTAATTTTGCCAAAAGAAGAATTTCTTTTAATTTAAATAAATGTTAATTTTAAAGCAGCCTACTTCAGTGCGATATGTTAATGTAATAGTAATGTTTTCTTATAATATCTTTGTACTTTTACATTTCATCATATCATTGGGTAACTGTTGAGCAGCTTTTTTTGCTCGAGACCCAGCTTTCTTTCCCATTCAATAGTGCTGTGGCTCTGCAGTTTGATACTATTATGGGCGTCTGTTTTTAAGAGCAAAAACGCTAACTTGACTAAATTTCGGTGCATCCCTAACCTGAACTATGTTTTATAATTTAAAACCTACACCTGGAGAAGGTTAAATAACAGATGACTGTAATGCTATGAACATTACATGACTAGTGGACAAAGTTCACAGCTGGCAAGATCTTGAATCTGCTCAAAGTACGCCCAAAGATGTTGGATGAATATATTTAAAAATATAGTGTATGGATAATCTTATGCACTGGTAATGTGGTTTAAGAGGTACATTGTCCTAATGAATTCTCCTTCTTTTTGCAGGTCTAATCATTCAGCCCCAGTGAAGCCATACAATGTAAAAGAATAAATGTGAATCAAATAATAAAAATGTAATATTAATGTTTTGTGTCAGATGTTTATTTCCATATGGGTTGAGTAAAAAAAAACGGTCTTAATACTGTATATCATTTTTATTTCAGGTGCATGTTCTTCATTCTTTGCTAAACAAAACCTGAGCTGTAAGCTATTGAAAAGTTGGTGTGCAGCTTATATCAGTTGTGTATAATTGTAATAATAATTCAAATTAATTAATTAAAAACTATAATTAATGTCCTAATTATTAACAGCTAAATGCATTAAACCTACAAATCTTAACCAATACAAAAAACTGTAATGGAAACCATTAAATATGTGCAATTCAAGATCAATACAAATTTGTAATGAAACCATCAGAACCAATACAAAACTGTAATGGAAACCATTAAATATGTGCAATTCAAGATCAATACAAATTTGTAATGAAACCATCAGAACCAATACAAAACTGTAATGGAAGCCATTCAAATACATGACCAATACAAAACTGTAATGAAACCATCAGAACCAATACAAAACTGTAATGGAAACCATTAAAATACATGACCAATACAAATTTGTAATGAAACCATCAGAACCAATACAAAACTGTAATGGAAACCATTAAAATACATGACCAATACAAATTTGTAATGGAAACCCTTAAAACCAATAAATCCTAATGGAATATGGCCCAAAACACACTACGTAATGGACTCCACTTGGTAATGGTTTTAATGGTTAACGGCTAATGGTTTGTAATGGTTTTGTAGTGGAAACCATTAGCAATTCTGTAATGGTTTCTATTGTTTTTTTTCAGCAGGGATGTTTGGTTGCAGAAACTATTTAAACCATTTATGGGTCGGGAGTGTTTTATTTTTAAACAGCTTTTTAAAAAATGTTTGATGCATTTATAGTTGTTAAATAAAATATTTTACTATACAATAAACAAGGTTAATTAATATTGTCTGTGTATCTTCTGCTCTTTTTTTCATGACTTTGTATCCTAAATGTATGTTTGGCCTGGTAAGACCCAGTGATTGCATTGGGATGGCAAAAAATAACATACATAATAAATACATACATAGATTTTTGCTTTCAAGAGAAAATCACTTATGCATCTAACTGTGACCATGTATAACCTGCGTGGTGGAATATCTTAAAATGGATGTGGAATGGAACACAAACTGATTTCATGTAAGTGCACCTCAACAAACAGTGGTTAAACTGGTCCCACTGCAATAACAGTGCTTAAAGTTCACAGAATGTGACATGGCGAAACATTCTAGTACATCTGTGATGTGTTAGTGTCTAATAATTATTTGTTACTGTGTTGTCTTATTATCCTACAAATAATAAATATTCATGACTGCACATGCAATTTCATAAGACAGATGCTTAAAACTGAGAGATCATACATAAAGTAGTTGAGAGATATGTTCAACAGTCTAAATGAGCGTTTGTTTCCGCGGTGTAAGAGTTTGAGAGTGTTGCATGCTTTTCCCTGCGATCAGTTAGCATGGAATACATGTTCTTGCATAGACAAGGAGTCTCAAACACAAACACAATCCATCCATACCGTAAGTGTAATCGGTTTAACTTCTTTGAGGAGCCTATAACCGATCAAACGGCTTATAATTGTCAGTAAACAGCAAAATAACTTAAAAGTTATTAAAAATGCAACAGCACTTTTATTTATGCTATCACAGGATATACGTACATTTGTAAAATATACTGTGAGCAAGCGTGTATTACCACGTTGTAACATTAATCCACTGAAGGTGAGTTGAGGTCCATTACCAGTTTATTTGCATAATCCAATGTGAACAAAATAAGACGATGCCTGGAACTAAACTACACTTATAACGAACATGAATATGACTTAACTAACATCAGAATACACAAACAATACTCGACCAGGAAACATGGCAAACATGATGGCTTAAATACACGAACAGGGGAAAACATAAGACAACAACAACCAATAGAGTGGTGCAGGCATGACATCAGAACCCGGAGGTCTATGGGGTTATATAATGGGGTTTTTCAATTTATGAGTATATTAAAGCTTGTGGTAAACATAACTTTTACTAGACTTTGATGTTTTTTTCTACAACATAAATTTCACACACCCATAGCGAAAAAACTAATTTTGATCATTTTTGAAAACGTACATTTTTTATAAGTAACTACATAAGACAACTTGAGGTGTGAGTGTGTGCAAGTTACAGTATGTTTACCACGGGCTCTATTTTATTCAGAAATTGAAAACCACCATTGTAAAACCCCATAGGAAAATTTCCGGTTCTGTAGTCATACCTGCACCACTCTACGACAAGTTGGAACTAATGAACATAAACCAATTAAATGGCAGAACTGATAACAGGATTGGACAATAAAGCAATGAGAACATGACACATGAACTAAAGAACCAATGACAAGATCACATAAGAGGAACAGGAAATCACATGATGTTAACAAATTTCATGTAATGGCGAAGCGGGCAGTGCTGAAGACCACCAAGGTGGAGCAGGAAACCATTGCGGGGTCATGGAACTATGGCGGTGCATGCTGAGTTGGAGACCATGGCAGAACTGAAACACGGAGCTCAGAGAGCTCAGAAATGGCCTCCGTGGCCGTGACAGGAAGCACAAATAGTTCAATGGCGGCCTCTAAAGGCCAATTCACACTGCACAGACAACCACCAACAAACTTCGATTCAGAGTGAGTGAAGTCTGACTGGGAGAAAAAATGGATGGTCCTGTAACCACAATCTAAATTTTACTGTTACTAATGTCTTTGCGTGTCATTCTTCGCCTAAAAAACGAAAAGAGAAAAATAAAAATAAAAATCGCAAAACGAAAGAGGCTGTGGGTGAAGCCATGGTTGCTGTGAAGAGGAAGACAGGGCGCCTACTAGAATTTATGCAGAGAACTGCAGTCAGAAGATTTACAAAGCTTTAAAAAATTTGCTCGGGTGATCCCTAATCAGTTTCAGCATCTACTTCAGATGGTGACACCAATCATTCAACGGCAAAATACACATTTCAAAGATGCCATTTCACCCGGTGAACGCCTAATGATAACTCTTCGCTTCTTGGCAACAGGCAACGCAATGGCCTATATTTCATCTTCCATCAATTTAAGTTATTAGCGGTGTTGACATGGTATTTATACAAGATATAGGTTTAAATCCTTTCGTAGCCTGCACTAAGTTCATCGCATTTTTCGTATTTCGCACTTAACTTTAAGCGAGCTTATTCCCGAAACATGTAGAGCTCTCATGTAGAACATCTATCAGGTTCTCAAAGAAAAGACATCTTAAGGTAGGCATTGCGATCCTCACCACTTTGCTTTAATTAATATGTCAATATATAACTACCTTATTGCAAAGAATATGTCGGTATCCGTTCTGTTCTTCTCGCTTTAAGTGAAGTAGGCACGTCATTATGGGAACTGTCCAGTCCGGTGGTACTGAACAAAGTCAGTGCTGTCACCTCTATATAATTCAATAAAAGGGTCAGTGGCAGTGCTATGAAAATTAACCATAATATTACTGAAATTTTTTGTTTTTGTTTATTGTAGTAACACCATGGTAACCACAAATTAATAATTAAGCTGTTATCAAATGTTAGATTCCTTTCTAGATTATAAAAAGATAATTTTTACAGTTTGTATATATGTTTGGAAACAAAACAAAATACTTTTTTTCTAGGAAACAAGAATAAAAACAATACTTTTGAAAAAGTGATTCTTTATTTGTCTCTATTATTTTAAATCCCTACTTTAAATCTCTGTGAAACCATAGAACTGGACAAACTTTAAACATACATGCAAGAATAACTATAGGCCTAAACAAACGCACAAACATTCAGTAGGAGTGAACATTCACAGAGTGAGCCCTGAACCTGTACCAGCCCTAAAACATAAAAAAAACATTGAATTTAGATTTGATTATATGATTTGGTGACTACAGTGGATGAAAATATGCAGCTGCATATTGTCTTGAAGTTTCGCTAGATGGAATTTTTTATAGTTTTACTTCAAATATCTTCTTTTATAGTCCTTGGAAGCCAAAATTTCAATTGAAAATAAAATTAGATTAATATCACAGGCCTAAAGTGTAACCAAACATTTGAATGTCTGGTTCTCTCGGCCATCGTCACTAATTAAGGGACTTTAGTGAAGGGCACGCTGTAGCTCTGCATGAGAGATCTCTCTCTTCTGGATAGCGAATAGCAAAAACGCATCGTAGACAAATGGTTCAATACTATTTCATATAGACAAGAGGCTGGCAAGATAGAATTTGCAAGATAATGTCTATATAGCAAAAATAAATAGTACATGTATTTTCTTAATTTCTCTAGTACCTTCAGCAGAACCGGTAACATCAGAGCTTATTTATACTGCTGTCTTTCATAATTTAGCCCCAGGGCCCATTTAATTCCAGGTTTCAGTACCCATCCTTAATCACTACCTTGTAACATGCATACTACTTACTGCTGATATTTACCATATCGCTCTGTGTTATTGACCAGGTAGAACAAGTATCCAAACCTCTATAGATAGATTCACAAATAACCTGCCTGATCTGTCTCAGATGCTCAGTGTACCCAAGCACACAAATTAACTTAATGAAATGACTAGCAGTATGGGCACAATCTTCTCTAGTACATTAGAAACTGTTGCAACCATCAGATTAAAAAAAAGGTTAAAAAAAGTACTGTACCATGTTACAACAGTATAGCTGATAGTATGACTATCACACTATCAAGAGAGAAACTCACAATCTAGAGCATAAATGGAAACAAACTCATTTAGAGGTCTTTAGAATCGCCTGGAAAGACAGCACTTCCCGCTTTAAAAAGGTTCTACAAGTAGACAGGGCAGAGCATCTCCGCAAATTTAGAAAAAAATAAACAAAACAATCCACGATTTTATTTAGAACAGTGGCTATATAAAAAAATAATCAGATGTCACCTGAACTGAATATTCCACCACAGTTTTGTAGTAGTGACTTTAGGTGAACTAAGTAACTTTTTTACCTTAACTGAACAGCTTCGGAGTAATTGGAATAGTTATATGACTTTTTTCGGGTTGAATGGTGGTCGTCAAGCGCCTGTGAGCCGAAAAACCACCCTTGCAACTTTGGGCTGGCGGGCCGTTTTAAAGGATGTCCCATCTGCTTTGATGTCGTTGATCTATAGCCTTTGGTATCTGAGAGTCGCCAACGAGTTTTTCGACAGTGTTGTCAAATATCTATTCCGAAAGCTGTAGGGGGAGCTCTATAGAGAAACCTGCGAGCAAAAAGTGAGAAAACAGTGAAGAAATTCCTGAAACTGCATAGCCCTGCTTTACACTACTACGAAAGCATCAGAAATACAGCTGTGAATGTACAACCTTTGACAACGTCTTAAGATTCAGGCTTAATTATCTGGTTTAAGATTTTATTATTTGTTTTTAAAGCGTTAAATGGTTTAGCCCCAACATACTTCTCAAATACCGACAATCTTGGTCTCTCAGATCCTCTGATAAACTTTTTCAGCATATACTTCGCTCTCGCTTGAAGTTTAAGGGGAGTCGCACTTTCTCTATAGCTGGTCTTAGACTATGGAACAGCATACCTCAGGACATTAGATCAGTGCCTTTCCTTCCTGTTTTTAAATCTCGCCTGAAGACTAATTTGTATTCCTTGGCTTTTGGATGAATTGAATTTTGTGTATTTTAATGTGTTGTTTGTATTGGTTATTTGTTGTTTGGCTCTTACTCCTTATTTACATTATTTGTAAATGTACAGCCCTTTGGCACACACTAGCTGTTTTTAAATGTGCTACATAAATAAACTGACATTGACCATGTGGACTTGCCAGCCATCCAGCTATTCTGTCATGAGCAGAAGGAGCAAAGCCTCAAGGACCACACGAGGACGTTTATAGACCTGACGTGCCACACTACCTTTCCTCACCATTCTCTAGGTGTTTATTATTTTTCCAGCCTGAGCAAGCAGTCAAAGGCACACCTACCCAAGGATGGTCCTCAGGGAGATTTTCCCACATTTGTGAAGTGGGCAGAGGTGTCAAGTAACGAAGTACAAATACTTCGTTACCTTACTTAAGTAGAAATTTGGGGTATCTATACTTTACTGGAGTAATTATTTTTCAGACGACTTTTTACTTCTACTCCTTACATTTTGACGCAATTATCTGTACTTTCTACTCCTTACATTTTAAAAATAGCCTTGTTACTCCTATTTAATTTCGGCTTGTCGTCGTAAAAAAAAAAAAAAAAAAAAAACATTGGCCAATTACACAAACGGTTTAGACCTGACTCCCGCCTCCTGAATACACATCGCTAAACTGATTGGCGTTGTGGTGTTGTTCTAACTTGTGAGAGGCTGTAGTCACATTTGTTTGTGCGCAGCGACAAAAGTCCTCCGAAGGAAACCTACATGCGGTAAGCGAGGGAGAAATCGGTGCAAATCGCGTCAGGTAAGCGAGTGAGAAATCGAGGCAAATCGCGTCAAATATTGATTCAGAGAGAGAGAGAGAGAGAGAGAGAGAGAGAGAGAGAGAGAGAGAGAGAGAGAGAGAGGAGAATTTTTTTCTTTACATTACTTTTACTTTTATACTTTAAGTAGTTTTGAAACAAGTACTTGTATACTTTTACTTGAGTAAAAAGCTTGAGTTGATACTTCAACTTCTACAGAAGTCTTTTTAAACCCTAGTATCCTAGTATCTATACTTCTACCTGAGTAATGAATGTGAATACTTTTGACACCTCTGGAAGTGGGTGCTGGCGAATATCGGATCGGCGTTCACAATCTGCGCCGTGGAGATCACCAGTCCCACTCCGGACTCAAAGCCTCACCCACCTTCTCTTCTAAAATCAGCCAGTTCCTAAGCCCCACCTCCGCTGGTTCCCTTCAGATCCTTGGCTCCTCCTCTGAGACCTCTGCATGGTGTGGATTTACCTCGGGTCATCCTGTCTCCAGCTCCGCCCAGTAAAGAGGATCCCCCGGCTGCCTGTCGACCTATCGGCTCTGCCTTGGCTCCTCCCTCCCTCGGTTCCAACAGAGATCATCATCCCTGCCATTCTTGACCAATTAATCGTGTATTTTGCTATTTTTGTATTGTTTATACACATTAGCTGTGATTATGTTGAACTCGCCTTCAGAACGTTGAGTATCAACACATTTAGAGTGAGGGGAGAGTGGGCAGTATAGGAGGAGGGGGATGTACATCGTCCTGTACAAAACTGACCTAAAAAAAAAAAATATATATACTACATGCAGATCAACAGTGAATTATTACTATTGATTTGTTTCCATCATATACACACATACACAATAAAATTGTATTTTAGACAATACATTTTCTGATGCCATTTTTAATTGCTGAGCCAATTAAAGCTTTTTTCACACAAACAACAAAAATAGTTGCTTAAATAAATATGCATGAAATTCCAGGTGTATCTGTAAGTGTAATAACCAAATAAATGTATCACACTGGCCACAATTAAATCACCTTTCTCCAGAGTGAATGTGAATGTAATTGTTGTAATTGCTCCCATTTCTTAATCTCTCGGCATACTAAGAACACTGCAATTTCTTGCCAGAATGCATTTGCAAATTATGTTTCAGGTCTCTTTGAAACTTAAAGGGGACATATCATGCTAAATGCACTTTTTTAGCCCTTAAATGCATTTTGTTGTATATTTGGAGTGTTTAGAAGTACAGAAAAGATGAAATTATTCTCTTCAGGTGCTTCGTTGATATCTTTATATTCTGTTTTGGTCATATTTTTCAACCTGTTCCGATTTTTCTGTTATCTATGACGTTTTTTGAACTATAACGTCACAGTATTTGCAGCGGAACTGCCAAATAAGGACATTGACTTCCGGCCCAACACTTCGAGCAATCTGCCATTATTATTTCTCGCTGCAATTTTGTAGTCCAAGCTAAAGGATGCAGAAGTTACGAGAGGGTAAGTTAAAATGTTCGGTTGTTGGATGTAGTAACCCACACGCTTTATTACACCGTCTAATGTAGATGAACTGCCGCGCTTGTGGCGCATGTTTAACTGAAAGAACGAGCAGAGAGAGAGAGACCCGGTCGCGCGCGCGCGCGCTCACTCTCTCTCTTCAGAGAGGCGAAAGTGTAAACAAGACATCACCGTCTCCAAACTAGACGCTGTCTTGCTCTCTCTCCCTCGCACATACTAATCAAAATAAATCGACACGGTGGTAAAAGGTCGGAAGACCAAAGTTTCATGTGTAACAGTTAAATACAGTAACACACCATTGCGATACATCCATATGAAGACGTTGTTCTGCAGGTTCGTCGTCTTCATCTTTATCTCGCTCCGGCTCCGACTCTGGCTCGAACATGTAAGGCTGGCTGGACAAGTCTTCCGTTATTGACATTTTGTTAATAACGTGTGAATAAAAAGTTTATGTGCCGCTAGATAATCCTATCTCTGCTATCAGACTACAAAAATGGCCGAACGGGGTGGAGTTGAACCTCTGCAACCTGGAGAGGGGGCGGGGTATGAAGTGTCTCAATTGTATTTAAAGAGACCGCACCAAAACGAGTTGCTCTCAGACGCACATCAGAAAAGGGGTAGAAAGGGGGCTTGTGGAGCTATAATAATGAGGAATTCAGACCCAAGCATTGCAGTTTCGCTTTATATAGACTACAAATGTATGATTTATATGTAAAAGGAACAATTTAAAAGCATGATATGTCTCCTTTAAAACAACTCTTTTCACACTGAAGACACCTGAAAGGCCTCTCTCCGGTGTGAACTCTTATGTGAGTCTTAAGGTTTTTTTAAATCTGAAACTCATTCCATGCTGAAGTGTCTTTCCAGTGTAAACTTTTGAGTGAATCTTTGTCTAAGCAAATCTTTCCACAGTGATGGCACATTAAAGGTTTCTCTCCAATGTGAGTTATTACATGATTATTGAGGTTTTTCCTGTCTGTGAAACTCCTTCCACATTGATTACATCTAAAACAGCTCTCTCATGTCCTCATGTAGCAATTTAGGATTTCATTACATCTGAAACTCTTTCCACACACATCACATTTGAACAGGTTCTCCCTAGTGGGAATTCTCATGCGAGTGTGAAGATTTTCAAATACTGAATAGCTCTTCCCACACATTTTGCTGATTTAAGGGGTTTCTCTATGAGTTCTCATGTGAGCATTAAAGTTTCCATTATTTGAAAAACTCTTTGCACACTGAGGGCATGTGTAAGGCTTCTCTCCACTGTGTATTCTCATGTGAATCTTAAGACTTTCTTTCCGTGAGAAGCTTTTCCCACACGGTTTGCAGGTGTAAGGCCTTTCTCCAAGGTGAGTTCTCGTGTGAGTCTTAAAGGGGTCATATAATGGTACATGCACTTTTACAAGTTGGTTATACTGAAATGTGTGTTGGCAGTGCCTGTACACAACCATCATAAAATGATAAAAATCCATCCAGTGTTTTTTTTTTAAATCTTCTTATATGTTTTCCCCCGTCTCAAATCAAGCCGTTCGACCTTGTGACATCACACGGTCGGGGACCCCTCCCAAGATTGTGGATTGACAGCAGCGTTTCAACATAGACCCGCCCTCGCTCGTGAGCAAGCTGTCATCATTGTTGATACGCTGGAGCAGAATGGCGTCTAAGCGATTGTGGTGTACTGTTCTTGGGTGTAATAAGGAACACAGCAGTCATTTTGATGTTCCTAAATCCGAACCGCTGAAGACGCAGTGGCTGAGTTTTGTTTTCGAAGAGAATATTCCCCACGATCAACAGCAATGCTTTCATGTTTGCGTGAATCATTTCACCAGACTGCTTTATAAACGAGAACATTGAAAAAGGTATTAGCTCCTGTGTATGTGTTGTTTATGTGCCTAATAACTGTCATAGTCTGACAGACTGGTTATTTTTTAAACAGATCAGTAAGATTTTAGTGCTTCAGCCCTGACAGTTGTACCTAACAACACTGCATAGATAACGTTATGCATCACGGACAAGCCTACATTTACCGAAAAAAAAAAAAAAGTTTTTCATGACCATTAGCTGTAACATCAATCAGTCAAAGAACGTATACATCAGTAAACACATAGCGTTCGTATCTCACTACACTACCAGTACATACAAAGATAGATCAAAGTGACATTACGTTAACCAACCATTCAGAAACGTCCTGTTTTACGACTCCGGTTAAAATTGATACGGTTGCACAGTGTGCTCAGAGACTCCCGCTGCCATTCTTCAAAATATACCCTCAACTGTTGTCAAGGCAACATTCCACGTGTGTTGTTGTAGCAAAACGCCCACAGAACAGAGGGGCGGGGTGAGCAAAACGCATTATCATTTAAAGACACATGCACTTAAATGGCATGCTGAAAACAGAGCTGTTTTTGACCAGGTAAAATGATTGTTTTCTTACAATACTAATGAGAATTTTTAATTAAAGTATATTACAAACTTTTCATTTATACCCTAAAGAATCATATTAACTTGTACAAAAATGGCATTATATGACCCCTTTAAGATAATCTTGACTTTCCATGTGGTGATTAAGGGTTGCTTTATGTGTAATAGTGAAACTTTTTCCACACTGGCTGATAAAATAACTTCTAGGTCCTTTCTTATGAGCTTTTTTTTTGTAAAGAAGTCTTTTCAGTCTGTGAACAACCACAGACTTTTCAACACTAGTTGACTCCAGGTTAATGGAATATAGCAACAGACGGTCAAAATATTTGGACAAGCTACTGAAAGATGTGTTACATGTAAAGCCAAAACCTCTTCTCAATATTGTCAACTATTTGCTTTATTACATGTCCCGAAAACATTAAAGCTGCCAATTATCAACCCCCTACATTAAAAAAAAAAAAAAAAAAAAAGACACACAGCTTGACCCAGAAGAACTGGTTTATTATATCTTAATTAATATTTATTGGTTAATATTAAGTATCTCAACCCCCCAATGTATGTTTAAAGTATTGCAAAAAATAGTCTTCTCTCAACTGTGCTGAAGCTGAAAACCTTTTTTCGTAAAGGCATGGAAAATAGCTTTGAAATTAATTCTATGAAATAAAAGGAAAAATATTCAGCAAACAAATTCATTCCTTGTGTTTGCTGGAAAACAGGTGAGCCAGGGGATAACATAGTTTCTAACCCTGGTCCTGGAGTAGGGGAGTATGGGGAACAACCTAATGTGGGGTTAAATGTAACACGGACCACTTTCATAGTTACTCAGCATCAAGCAGGTTGTGCTTCTGGTCTTGTTCTCTCGCTGCCAGAAGATGGTCTTCCGCGAATTTGTGAAAAGTTTTGATACGGTTTCATGAAGATACTGGACAAAGAGTGTTTTGGCATCATGTAAAAAAAAAATGTCATCATATTTTTTTTTTTGGTTTCTGAGTTGGGTGTGTAAGTCACCAAATCCAACTTTTTATTACCTTAATCACTGTCTTGTTGTTAACATAGCACAATTTCGAAACATGTCAGTAACTCCTAGCAACTGTTAGCTAGGCTTAAAAATATTTTTACAAAGCAGGGTTAGTTGTAGCACAGTGTTACAACTAAGTCACCCTGCAAAAAATGCTTCTCTTACTTAGTATTTTTGTCTTGTTTCCAGTCCAAATATCTAACAATTCTTAAATCAAGATGCATTTAATAGATTAGTTAAATGGCATAATATATGGTGTCTGGTTTTCTGGAAAATAAAATAAAAATTAAGTGAGCTTTTGCTTAAAACAAGCAGAATTATCTGGCAATGGGGTAAGAAAAATAATCTTGTTTCTGTTTGAATTAAGATTCTGAAAACATTCAAAAGACAGCTGAAAACCCATCTTTTCCATGAGCACTTAACCTAAAAAAAAAAAAAAAAAATCCTTTTTCCTTTAAACCCTCGCTTATCGGGCTTATGCTACTCTGAAAAATGCCTGAACTTCGTATTTTGAGCACTTCTTGTGTTGTTTCTTGCCTCTTCACGATGACTCTTAATTTAGTCCTAATTTGTAAGTTGCTTTGGACAATAGCGTCTGCTAAATGACTAAATGTAAATGTAAATGTAATTCTGAATTAAGATATTTTTCTTACCCCATTGGCAGATCATTTTGAAACCATACAAATTATCTTATTCCATTTTACTAATCTAGTAAATGCATCTTGATTTAAGAAATTTTAGATATTTGGACTGGAAACAAGACAAAAATACTAAGTAAGAAAAGCATTTTTTGGAGTGCAAGTGTACAACGATGATGAAATTAAAACAGGAAGCCTAATTCTTGCAGTTTTTTTTTTTTTTTTTACAGAATGAGACATCCAAAGCAAAAAACAGATAGAGGAGTGAGTAGGGAACTCTGTGTATTGCTGCCAGGCATATGGATAGTGGCAGGTCTATCAGAGGAGTGGCAATGTCATGTGGTATCTGCCATGTGACACTCCATAATTTTGTCACGCAGAAGAGAAAGCTACAGAAGGCTGGTAGCAGCAAGTTACCTGTAACGGTTACCAGCTGGAGTGCCCTTGAGAACCACCAGAGGGCACTCCACACCAGACTCTCACGTTCACTCACAGACTACATCTCCCATCATTCTCTGTCTGGACTCATCAGCACTCATTATCACATTCACCTGTATCTCATCTTCTTGTTTAGTTCACCCCATATAAGCCCCGTTCACCCTTTCACTCACTGCGAAGTTTTGTATGTTGTTGCACTGCATTTCCGAGCGTTTTCCCTGGTTTCATGTCTCTTGGTTTTTGGATTTCTTGCCTGTTCCGTGGATTACTCTTTTGCCTCTGACCCCTGCCTGTTTTGTTTGTTTGTTTGTTTGTTTGTTTGTTTGTTTGTTTGTTTGGACGGCCTACCTGTGTTTTGACCTATTGCTTGTATATTGGATTACGTGTCTGGATTGCCGTTTGGATCTAACTTTCATGTCTCGGAGCAGTTCGTAACATACCCACTGTTGGCTATTCTTGCCACAAGCAGGTCTTTAGCGCAGAGCAGGAAAAGAAGCTCAGGGACCATTTAAGAATAGCATCTGCCATGTACTATGGGCTCAGCCCCAAGAGGTAGGGTGGTTGAGAAGAGAATTTTTTTTTTTTTTTTTTTTTTTACATTCACTAAAACATGTTAAACATCAGTGGTAGTATTAGTTACTAGCAGAATAAACTAACAGTTTTTTTTTATTTTTTACTTAAACTGTAACATATTGATTGAACATTGGAATTGTTAGGACATGTTGTTTAATGCATTAAAATAAAACTTAATTGTAAATTGTTACCAAAAAACAAATGTATAAATAAAAATGGTCATCCCAGAGTTTTATTTATTTTTTAACTTGGCTTGCTCTTCATCCACAAAAAAACAAAACAAAAAAAAACAATCGGCTATTTATGTAGTTGGCTAACCTTACATTTCAAGTTCTCAAATGAGTTCCTGGTTAACAAAAATGCTAGTATTCATTTTTAACAAGGTCAATTGGAAATAAACAATACATATAATTAATATAAACCGTTCAAACAATTTGCATGTTCTTGTTTTTCAGATCCTACAACTTGCCTTCCAGTGTGCAGTGCAATTTAATTGCACATACTCAGAGTCCTGAAAGACAAATGAGATGACATCTTTCCTTAAACATAACCCCACACTGTCCATCAGGAAGCCACAAGCAACCAGTCTGGCCAGGGCCTCAAGCTTCAACAAGCACAATGTGGGAGACAAAACCGACTGTGTTTATGGGGATATTTTAAACTTGAAAAAAGGTGTGTGCTGATGTCTTTCCGTGGTTGAAACAACAAATCTTCTGATGTTTATTCATGTTTATTTGATACTATAAATTAACTAGAAGGATAATTGTGAGCAGGGGCGTAGCACCAAATGTTGGGGCCCCATCACAGAACCAAGGGGTGGGCCCCTCACAACACCATCAAACACCAAAGACTGCTTTATTTTCACTATTATTCAAAACTTTTTTTTATTTTCACAAGGTGAAATTCAGAGGGTCAAAATGAAACGATTAACATATCAACAAATTTAATATAATACTAACATAATAAAAATATTACACCTGACCTGCATAAATGCACTGAACAAAATTATAAACGCAACACTTTTGTTTTTTCCCCCTATTTTTCATGAGCTGAACTCAAAGATCTAAGACCGGCTATACACTGGCTGCGTGGCGTGAGTGTGCCGTTTCTGTTGCGTGTCAGCTGCGTGGCGTTTTCTATGTCTTTGCACACCACAAACGTGTCTGACGCAGTGCTGCTGCTGCTAGGTGATGTACAGGGAGGTGTGTGTTTTGGGATTCTTTGATTCTAGTTTGAGTTTGGATTGCTCGATTGCTCCTGTCTGCCTCATTGCTTCTGCTGCTGTTGTGTTGGTTTGCGTCTGTGAGCTTCGTATATCTTTCTGTTTTGAATCATTATTTACTATCATTCCTTGTTGTTTATACTGCTAAATATAACTTACTCAACATCACACATTAACCTGACATCGCTAGCTTCAATCTAAATCGTTATTGCTAGCACAACACGCTAGTAATTCGCTAGCCTGTTAGCGTGCCATCCGTCCGCTTTTTAATTTAATTTATTGATTTATTTTTCTCTTGCGCCTTTTACAAGTCCAACAAACAACTTAGGTGAGTAGGATCAATCAACAAACACGGTGAGTCATGTCTTCTCCTCTTATTGTCACTTTCACTTCATGCAACATGTTTAGCATATCCTTCTCTGTTAGCATAGGATTTACATGTGATAAATGCAGGGAGATAGTCAAGCTGACGGAGAAGATTTTAGAACTAGAGACACGCATCCAAACTTTAATCGAGGATAGTAAGCATGCAAGGGCTTTAGATACTGCTTTGGATGTGACTAGCTTAGTGAACTCAGTACATTGTTCGGTTCCAGCTCTAGTAGAGCCCGTGCAGTAGGGCAATTGGGTGACGGTGAGGCGCTGTAGTCGCGGGACAAAACACCGCTCTTCCGTTCCGATTACAATTTCAAATAGATTCTCCCCACTCAGGCCATCCTTAAAAATATTTTGGTTTGCCGTAACAGCCAAAAAAAAAAAAAAAAGGGTCGGTAGGTCGATCTATATTTTTTTTTTTCAAGATTCAATGTAAAAGTACAATTTTGGTCACGGGTATTACGTAGGTATGAATTTTCATATCGGGACTTTACTGACAGTTTTCCAGAACTTCGTGCCAAGTTAAAGAGGTGTCGAGAGAAAAAAAAAGAGAGATTTTGATAAAAAAATAAAATAAAATAAAAAATACATTATTAAATGTATAATATAATACATATATTAAATAATTAGAAAACCTGAATAAACTGAACACCAAAGAATAATATTAACTATTGAGCGCTGGTGACGCATTCATGTGTGAGGGTGGCGCTGCCAATAACACACCTAAAAGCTGTCACAAAGAACCAGCAAATGTAATGATTATTAGTATGTCAGATATATCAAGGAGACATTTCAATTGTTTATTAATAAACAAGTGTTTTCTGTGTCAAAGATGAAGTTGACGATGCTGACTCACGATCTTCGCAGTAGTGAACGCGCCAGAGAGAAATGCACATTTCACGGATTACATAAGCAGAGAACAGTCTGTTTTCTTTTCTTTTTTTGGCTTTTTTTTTTTTTTTTATATATAAAAAAAAAAAATATATATATATATATTTTTTTTCAGGTCTGTGGGGCAAGTTGCTTATACGCTGAGTTTCGGTTCATTTAAGAGACGAGCGCGCCGGCGCCTCAGTGTCCTGATTATATTGCCTGCATGCTATATTTAGCCTACCTCTTATTTATTAAATCCAGGAAATTGGTTGATGAAACATTGATTAAAATTAAGATACAATTAATACAAAACGAAATTCACTTTAAAGAAAGGCTTTCTACAAAATCAAACTTAATGAAGTGGTCAAAATGTCTGCCCACTCCATTTGTCTCCCGATATTTTCGGGATCATCTTATCTTATTCATGCTTTTCACTTTTCATATAATCAACATGAAATTTAAAAAATATATTATTTTATTTAAACATGAATATGAAACTAAATTGTTTTTTAATGACTGGGCTACAACGCCTATTAGCCTACAGTAGGCTTACAGAGAAATTTAGTGTCGGAGCGTCTTGCCGGTGAGCATGTGGGGGGAGAGATACGATCAATCATTGAATATTATTTTGCTTGATATGCCAATCTTTAATATTTGGTATTTTAAATGCCTGTTTGAGATCTCATGTGAAAGTTTTAATTGTAGTGCTGCTTTCAGAGCGCTCACGTCTGTAACATTGTTTCTTCCTCATAAATGCGAATACGAAAAATAAAATAAAATGAATAAATTATGTTGTGTGGAGAGCCGACCCTTCTTCATCCGGTGGGTTTGCTTTTGGTTTGCGCAGTGTAATTCATAGAATTACTAAAACATATTTTACCACCTAAAAGTTAGATTTTTTGTGTCATGTCCGGACCGTAACGCAAGTGTATTTCCCTCATATTAAATATAAAACGCATGTGTATACTGATATTTTTCTAACGTCTGGACTCCTTTATTAAGGGAGTATGGATGTATAAACAGACGTTTCAATATAGTAGTATTAAACGCATTTTCTGATAATTTATATTTCAAGTTTTGACAGCAAATGTCACGTCCATAACGCTGGAATTGACCAATAGTAATGTAAAGATGTGGTAGCATTAGCATTTTTATTTAAAAGAAAGAGTGTAGCCTATGCTTGTATGTAGGCCTATGGGCAATTTATATTCACAATACTTACTAAAATATAATTAATATCATTTTATTGCATTTGTATTAGTTGTTTGAAGAGTAAAAAAAAAAAAAAAGGAATATATTTAAGGATGGCCTCAGTGAAACACCCACTGAGAATCCTGTTGAATGTTCCTTAGTTATTGGCGATACCATGCCACCATAGTCACATGTTTGCCAGGAGCCAGAGTGCCTGACATCAAAGCAAATTTAAAAGTGCTGATTAATGCTAATCGTAAATTCTCTAAGATTATTTTTCACTTCGGCACTATTGATGTTCGACTCCACCAGTTGGAGATCACTAAAATCAATGTTAAAGAGGTGTGTGAACTCGCAAGTACGATGTCAGGCACTGTAATTTGCTCTGGCCCCCTTCATGTTCGCAGGAGTGATGAGGTACTTGGTAGATTGTTCTCACTCAAGTGGTGTCCGCAAAATAATATAGAATTCATAGACAATTGGAAAAGTTTCTGGGGCAGACCTGACCTGTTGAAAAGAGATGGTATTCATCCCTCCTGGGATGGTGCTGCTCTTCTCTCTAGTATACATAGGCACATAGTCTTAGAGCTCAAACATGAATTGGGGCTCAGGTCAGGAAGCAGACAGACTGGCTAAGCCGACCGTCTGCCAGCTGTGTCACGTCACCTAGGTCAGATAAATCCCATCACATAGAGCCTCTTTCACCTAGATATCATCATATAGAGACTGTGTCTGTTTCCCGAATTAGGACATACAAAAATCTTCCAAACCCATCTAAGGGTAACATTTTTATTGATGTTCAACAAATAAAAAAACAGATATAATACACATGAGCAAATGATAAAGCTATTGTTAATGATATTACAGACTATAATCTAGATGTGCTGTGTTTGACAGCAACCTGGCTAAAACCAAACGATTACATTACTTTAAATGAGTCCACCCCGCAAGATTACTGTTATAAACATGAATCTCGTCTGAAAGGCAGTAATGTTGCTGTAATTTATAGTAATATTTTTAGAATTACTAAGGTGTCTAGTTTCAAATATAATTCTTTTGAAGTGTTGGTGCTTAATACAGTATAGCAATATAGTGTAAATGATAAATCACGTTAGAGATTTGTGCTGGCTACTGTATACAGGCCACCATACAGACTTTATCAAATAATTTGCAGACTTTCTATCAGAGTTAGTACTGGCTGCTGATAATTCTGGCTGTCCTAATTGTTGGTGATTTTAATATACATGTAGATAACGAAAAAGATGCATTGGGATTGGCATTTAAAGGGATACTTCAGCATTTAGCATTAAGCTTTGTATCAGTAGAAAACCTGTAGTATTTTCGAATTACCGTGCTTCCTTCATATCCCCCTGAGACGAGAGATTTATGTAGTTTTTTTTGTGTGGGAAAAATCCTCCGTTTTGCGTCATCTGAGGATTTTTTGGCCAGAGGCTAGAAACTGGGCGATTCCACAGTTTCTGTCCACAAGGGGTGTAATGAACAATATAGATTGAATAATACCCAGTTGTTGTCATTTTTTTATTTTTAGTTCACTATTTTGTTAAAGATAGATGTAAGAAATAATAAAGTTACTTTTATCCCACTAAGCCTTGGCATTATCGTGTAATGAGACTTTATTTTATTTCCGTCCCCAGAAATTGCGGATGTCAGGGTAGGACATTCAGTGCATCTGGTTTTTCCTAAGTCATTTCTTTCATTTCCTTTAATAAAATCCTGAATTTTGGCGCATAACATTTATTTTGGTGTGTCTTCTACAAAATACTACTACTAACACTGAAAGTAGAATTCCCTTAATCCACCACGATGCAATGGAAACATTTACTAACGTTCGTTACACTTTCTGTCCAAGCAGTTACGCACGTTAAAATATGATTCTAAAGGAAGCGGAAATATAATTTTTCCATGTAATTCTATCAGTAGCATAACGATAAAACCATCTTGTGTGGGTTAAATTCTCATATGCGTTGCTACATGATAAATTGTTAATAAATCGGGATAAAACAGGGGCCGAGATTTTCTGTCAAAAAATCATAACGCTCGAACATTTTATTCTGACGCTGAATTTCCATCTCCTAATGTCTCAACGGTTCTCATGTCAGAAATAAGATTGTCTAGGTCACAGTCGCTCTGCGCGGGAGGAAGAGTTAAAAGGATTTCACGGATTTCGACGAATGTGGGTAAGTTTGTGGATTCTGTCCAAAATTTTACGAACGTTAAAATGTTACGAACGTGGTAAACTTTGGTTAAGTAAACATTAAATAGGATCATTGTGGTGAGAAAGGATTAAAGAGTGTGCAAGTCGGATGATTGCGAGTGGTTTCGGACCGAAAGCGTCGTTCATCGTGAAAGAGCATGCATGAATGGTGGTTTTATACATTTTGACAGATTCTGCACATCTTGTTCGTAAATTAGACGGAAATTTTCAGTCTGTCCAACTTCCAACGTTGTTTTCTGCGTATTTTTGACTCAATAAGCTGTTCATGAAAGTCAACATCGTCAATGACATTTTTCTGTTTTTTTTTTTTTTTTATGATTTTTTTTTTCTGTCCAATGTTCATAAGAATATAGCTTAGGCTGACGAAGTTAACACGTTAATAGTGCGTTAACACAATCTGTATGATCTTTAAATTTGATAGTATGGTTATTTTAATGTGTTATGAACTTGTTCTATTCTTTGCCAGTTTTCATGAAATGGTATTATTTTGTGTTACAGAGGCAATCTTGCAGGATTGTTTAATTTTTTCCGTCCACGTTACACACGTTATAACTTAGCACACTTGTAGGAGTTCCTTTGTCTTCTACATTTGGCAAATAAATTAGAAAAATATACCTGTGGTATTTGTTAGTATTTTGCTGGCTTTCAGTTTATGAACATACCAGACTCAAAAATGCACCTTTAAGTTTATAGAACAGATAATATTAGATGGCCACCCTGCCTGCATGGAAGTCCTATTACCTGTTTTGTGAACCATACACAACGCATGACTCATAACTATACCAAATTAGGAACAAAGTAAAACATGAACTGGGATTCAACCAGAATTTTATTAAACTGAATTAAATTAAGTACACTTTCTGCTTGAACTTACATTGTTTTTCCGTCCATGTTACATACGTTAAATTTGACATCAACTCAACTTTGATCAAAGTTTACTAGTTTACCATTGCCAGATTTATCCTGCCTTTCACACAGCTGTACCCCAGGTTTTCTCAGGATGTTAACCTGAGGACAATGGCTTTCTCCATGAAGATTGATTTTGCAGGCTGTTGTCCTTGCAGTTGGCCCTAAACTGTGGAATCGCCCAACTACAGCCAGTAGTAGGAGCTAGTTCTGCATGTTTTCAACCCGCCCATAGGGGGTGGGATCTCACTCACAGAATGTACAAATAGTGTCAGCCATCTTTTTTTGGAAGCTAAGCTAGTTAATAGGCTCTTGTTCTGTGGAGAAAGCTGAGTAGTAGGGGTTACCATCCTCTTTTTCCTGGACATGTCTGGCCGTCGAGAACATCCAAAATGTCGGCCATTTTATTTACCAAGAGAGTACACCGTAGTGACTGTTACTGCTGTTTACATAGCCCCCGATGCTAGTGTTAGCACAGGTTTGGCTCACCTGCTAACCATAGCAAACAAACTGCAGCGTGATTACCCAGAGGGAATACATGTTATAGCAGGGGACTTTAATAAGGCATCTTTAAAGACTGTACTCCCCAGTTTTTATCAGCATGTTGATTGTGCTACTAGAGGGGAAAACATTTTAGACCATGTATACTCTAACATCAAGAAAGCATACAAAACTGCTCCTCTCCCTCACCTTGGTCAGTCAGATCACTTACAACTGTTTTTAATACCTGCATACATCCCTGTCAGGAGGGCTATAAAGCCAAGTAGAATGACCATTAAAACCTGGCCTGACACTGCCCTATCCCAGCTCCAGGACTGCTTCCAACATACTGAATGGGACCTTTTCTTTAATGGCGACTTAGATGGTGACACAGAGGCTGTACTAAATTACATCACTTTTTGTATGGACAATGTTATGATCGAACGGAAACGTAACATCGCCTTTAGTTCAGGGGATAAAGAACAGTACAGCTCTGCTAGAGCTGACCTGAAGAGGGGTATCAAGGTGGCAAAGCAGGCGTATAAGAGGAGGATGGAGGACCACCTAGCGAACAACGATCAGCGCAGAGTGTGGCAGGGAATACAACAACTGACTAATTACAAAGGCAGCACTGTCAGTAGGACCATGAACACTGACACCTCACTGGCTGAGGAGCTGAACCACTTCTTTGCCAGGTTTGAGGTTGAAAGATCTGAAACAGATCTACTGTCTCTTCCAGCCATCACCAGTCATACTCTCACTTTGCAGGAACATGAAGTGAGATGTTCACTAAAGACCATCAACCCACGAAAGGCTACTGGACCTGATGGAGTGCCGGGTAAAGTCCTCAACTCCTGTGCTGACCAGCTAGCAGGAGTCTTCACCAGAATTTTCAACAGCTCACTGTCAAAGGCCATCGTTCCAGCTTGTCTAAAATCAGCAATCATGATCCCCGTGCCAAAAAAGCCAGCTCCAGAGGACCTTAACAGCTACAGGCCAGTTGCACTGACACCAGTTATTATGAAATGCCTAAAGAAATTGGTTTTATGACACATTAAATCTAGCTTGCCAGCCTCTTTTGATCCACATCAGTTTGCATATTGTTCTAATAGGGCCACAGAGGATGCTGTTGCCATAACAACACACGTGGCTTTGAACCATTTAGAACACCAAAACACCTACGTGAGGATGCTCTTTGTGGATTTTACCTCTGCATTCAACACCATCATTCCGGACATCCTCATCAATAAGCTGCTCCATCTGGGCCTCTCAACCCCCATCTGCACTTGGATAAGAGACTTCCTCACTAACCGCTCACAAGTTGTCCGACTGGGCCCCCCACCTCTCCTCCACCATCAAACTCAGCACAGGGTGCGTTCTCAGCCCTCTGCTATACTCTCTGTACACCAGTGACTGTTCCCCAGCTCATCCAACAAACAACATCATCAAATTTGCAGATGATATCACAGTTATCGGGCAAATTGTAAGGGGAGACGAGATGCATTATAGGGCTGAGATAGAGAGGTTAACAGGATGGTGCCATAACAACAACCTCAAGCTTAATACATTAAAGACCAAAGAACTGATCCTGGACTTTAGGAGAAAGTGACAGATGGACCCACCGCCACTCCTCATAGCAGGGGTTAGTGTCGAGAGGGTCAACACCTTCAAATACCTTGGAGTCCATATCAACAATGATTTGTCCTGGTCCGTTAACACAACCACCATAATCAAAAGAGCACAGCAGCGTCTCTACTTCTTGAGACTGCTAAAGAGAAACAACTTAAGTGAGACGCTGCTGGTGGGCTTTTATCGCTCTGCCATAGAGAGCACACTGACGTACTGCATCACAGTGTGGTATACAAGCTGCACTGTGGCACAGAAAAAATCCCTTCAGAGGGTTATCCGTTCTGCGGAAAAAATCATTGGCTGCTCTCTACCCACATTGGACAGTATTGCCTCATCACGTTACCTCAGCAGAGCAAAAAATATAATCAACGACCCCACCCACCCAGGCTACGAACACTTTTTTGAACACTTTAAATAGGACTATTTCATGATGAATAATTGTATTATTTATTTGCACTGCATTTGCACTTTCTACCATGTGACCTGTCTTATTATGTGTATGTGTTGGTATGATTCTGTGTGAGAGTATGACTTGAGGAAGTGTATGAATGTATTTTTTATATATGCACCAGGGAGTAGCACTTTTAATTTCGTTGGAACAACGTTTTTACTATGTTTTTTACGATGACAATAAATAAATGATGATGATGATGATGATGATATTATCACACGGAATCAATGTTGATGCCGTTGAAATTCTGCCAGCAGAGCGAAGACATCTCAGATCATTATCTAGTCTCGTGTAAACTTCATTTAGCCAAGGCTGCAAAGCTGACTCCATGTTACAAATATGTTATACCTATCACTTCTGCCACTAAAGATTGCTTTATTAATAATCTTCCTGATCAGTTTCATCATCTGAGCATACCAGATAGCTTAGAAGAACTCGATATTGCGACAGAAACCTTTAACTCTCTCTTTTCCAGCACTTTAGACACAGTTGCTCCGATGTGCTTAAAGAAGATTAAAGAAAATAGTCCAACGCAGTGGTACAACGAGCACACTCGGGCCCAGAGCAGCCAGAAAAATGGAGCGCAACTGGAAGAAAACAAAACTAGAGGTATTTCGCATTTCATGGAAAGAGAGCTCGATTGCATACAGAGAGGCCTTAAAAGCTGCTTGATCTGCTTATTTTTCAACCCTATTAGAAGAAAATAAACAAAACCCTAGGTATTTATTTGAAACAGTGGCTAAACTAATGAAAAATAAAGCTTCAAGCCTAGAAGTTTCCAAGCAGCACAGCAGTAATGACTTTATGATTTTCTTCACTTATAAGATTGATAATATCAGGGAGAAAATTATAACTATGCAACCGTCTACTACAGTATCGCATCAGGGAGTGCATTGTAGTCTCCCTAAGGAAAAATTCGATTCATTCATTGCTATAGAAGAGGAAGAATTCGCTAAACTCGTTAAATCATCTAAATCGACAACGTATGTTAGACCCTATACCGACTAAGCTACTGAAAGAGATGCTTCCAGAGGTCATAGATCCTCTTCTTAATATCATTAATTCATCTTTGTCATTAGGATACGTACCAAAAACTTTTAAGCTGGCTATGTTTAAACCGCTTGTTAAAAAAACGCAACTTGAACTCAATTACAGGCCGATCTTGAATCTACCTTTTCTGTCAAAGATACTAGAAAAGGCGGTACCCTCACAACTATGTTCCTTTTTAGAAAGAAATGATATCTGCAAGGATTTTCAGTCAGGATTTAGACTGTACCATAGTACTGAAACTGCTCTCATTAGAGTTACAAATGATTTGCTCTTATCATTGGATCGTGGTTGTATCTTGCTATTAGTGTTACACGATCTTAGTGCTGCATTTGATACTATTGACCACAACATTCTTATAAATAGACTCAAAAATTATGTTGGCATTAGTGGAATTGCATTAGCATGGTTTAAATCATACTTATCTAACCGTTATCAGTTTGTAGCAGTAAATGAAGAGATGTCTTATCGATCACAAGTTCAGTATGGCGTACCACAAGGTTCAGTACTAGGACCGTTGCTTTTCACTCTGTACATGCAACCTTTGGGAGATATTATTAGGAAGCATGGAATTAGTTTTCACTGTTATGCTGATGATACTCAGCTCTATATTTCTTCACGCCCTGACGAAACTTACCAATTCACAAAATTAACGGAATGCATAGGTGATATAAAAAATTGGATGACTAGTAATTTCCTACAACTTAATTCTGAAAAAACAGAGATTCTAATTATTGGACAAAAAACTTCCTCACGTAATAATCTAGAATACTGTCTAACACTTGATGGCTGCTCTGTCAAGTCTTCGTCTTCGGTTAGGAACCTGGGTGTGCTCTTTGATACCAATCTTTAATTTGAAAGTCACGTGTCTAGTATCTAGTATCTGTATTTTTCCATCTTAAAAATATATCTAAATTACGTCATATGCTCTCATTGATGAATGCGGAACAATTAGTTCATGCATTCATGACATCAAGGCTAGATCATTGTGTTGCTATTATGGGTGGTTGCCCTGCACGCTTAATAAACAAACTACAACTGGCCCAAAACGTAGCAGCTCGAGCTCTTACCAGAACCAGGAAGTATGACCATATTAGCCCAGTTCTGTCAACACTGCATTGGCTCCCTATTAAACATTGTATACATTTTAAAATATTGCTGATTACTTTCAAAACACTAAATGGTTTAGCTCTGCAGTACTTGAGCGAGCTCTTAACGCATTATAGTCCTTCATGTCTATTGCGATCTCAAAATTCCGGCCAGTTGATAATACCTAGAATATCAAAATCGACTGCTGGCGGTAGATCCTTTTCCTATTTAGCACCAAAACTTTGGAACAGTCTTCCTAACATTGTCCGGGAAGCAGACACACTCTGTCAGTTCAAAGCTATACTAAAAACACATCTCTTTGACCTAGCATACACATAACACATTATAGACTTCTATAATTCAATGTTAGGCTGCATAGATTAGGTCAGCCGGAACCGGGAACACTTCCCATAAATCCTGATGTACTCATTACATCATAAGAAGAATGGCGTCTAAGCTAATATTAGTCTCTCTGTTTATCCCGAGGTTTACCACAGTCCGCCGGATCCTGGCTGTATCCAGAACTGATGAAGGACCCGAGATAGTCATGTTGGCAACGACAGCGCAGTCCTGAAGTGTCAACTAGTCTCTCACCTATGAAGGCTATGCGGAAGCGATACAAATTCTGTATTATAAATTTTAAGGCCAGACAAGTAGTTTGTTGAGGGTTGATTTGTAGGGAAGGACTACACGCCTCCGCACATATATTCAAACGCGCATACCTGTAGACTGAACTCGTAATGTGCATGTGCACACCATCTGCGATCTCACAGGTTTTTGAAGTTTGCGCAGAAAGAACGTAAGAGTTTTCTGCCCCTGTTACAATCAAAACTAACTTTAGCTGGACCATAACTTTATTCTAGAACTGCCATAAAGCCAAAACAATCTCTGTTACTTTAATTTCCTATTATCAATGTTAAGCCGCTTTGGAACAATCTACATTGTTAAAAGCGCTATATAAATGAAGATGACTTTACTTGAATTGACTTGACTATCTCGGGACATAGGCGCCATATATATATGTATATATATATATATATATATATTTAAACAAATATATAGTCTACTGATACAGCAAAGACAACGTCGGCAGTATTGATGGCAAAATAGGCAGGCTGTATTGACAGATGTAATATTTGAAAATCGATAAATATATATATATTTTTTTTAAATTGTCAAATTTATATCTGCATTTGTCACAACCTAGAGACTTTCAAACATCAAAATGTCATTTATTAATTTGTATTCGTGTCAAAATGACATATAAACATCTTTTCCTATTCTATTTTGCCTGGAAAACGCTTCCAACACACTTGCTTGTCACGTGAAAAATAGGCGTCAGTTCTATTTCTAGCATGCACGCGTTTGTGTCACGCAGGCAGTGTGCAAGCTCTAACCTGTTAACATGGGAGCCGAAATAAAAACGGACACGCCACGCAGCCAGTGTGTAGCCGGCCTAAGACTTTTTCTACATACACAAAAGGCCTATTTCTCTCAAATATTGTTCACAAATCTGTTTAAATCTGTGTTCTCCTTTGCCGACATAATCCATCCTCCTCACAGGTATGGCGTATCAAGATGCTGATTAGACAGCATGATTGTTGCACAGGTGTGCCTTAGGCTGGCCACAATAAAAGCCAACTCTAAAATGTGCAGTTTTACTGAAGAACAAAGGGTTGCGTTTATAATTTTGTTCAGTGTACTTTGTATCAAACAATAAAAAAAAAAAAAAAAAAACAGACTGCTAAATAAACTTTAAATCTTAGATGCTAGATCCTTGACACCTACATGAGGGTTGACAGCTTTGTTAAGCTGCATGCTACCATTTCATTTACAAAGCCCACTGGCAAGTTTTCATGTTAGCAAAGTAACTTTTTAGATCTTTGAAGTCCAACTTCTTAGCTAGTTGGCTTTTGATGAAGAGTTTAGCCTATCTTGAGACATTGTTGATTTCAGGTAGTTTTTCACCAGTCTCAACTTGCTAAAAGCTCGCTCACCCCCTGCAACATTCAATATCAATCTTGAGTCAATATCAATTAATTTGGATAAATATTAGTGTAACACTGAAATTCACAGAAGATGAAGATAATTCCAAGGTTTATTAAACAAGTCCTAACAAAAAAAGAGCCAACAACACTAAACAGTGTGCTATGCACAAACAATACCGGATCCTGAACTGAAGACAAGCAGGAACTAAATACACAGATGATAACGAGACAATGACAGACAGCTGTGAAGATAATTAGTGTCCATGGTGATTGATGACGTGCAGGTGATAGGTGATCAGGTGATGACTGATAGTGTGCGGGTGGGAAACATGAGGGATGCTGGGAAATGTAGTGCCATTGAGGTGTGTGACAATTAGGTACAGATGCATATGCGTTTTTCGCAACAACAAAAAAACCTACTGCTGTAAACATACTGAGAGCTCTGTAAGCTGGTATTATTATATAATATGTTTTTTATTAGGATATGTGGATATACATTTTGATAAGTTGTACTGTATCTTTCAACATAATTATGGTTCATCTGTGTTTATTTAGGGTACTATAAACTAGTGAAGAATAAGATGATTGGTTCACATGCCGCTTGAACGGAGGCACAGCGATCTGTCACGTCACATTTACAAACGCCCAAACGGTATTTGTTGTTTGAATTTCGAAATAAAATTGACAGAATCTGAGAATTTGTTTCATGTTAAAAGTGAACTGCTTGGGGGGAAGAAAGATGGCGTCGTAGAGTGGACACGTCTTTTGGCGAACTCTCTTGACATTAGTTCAAATATTCGATTAATTAATATCTTCACTCAGCGGAATCATCCTACGAGCTTAAATGGTTATTGTGCCATGTCTTTAGATCAATATTTTTCAAAAGGATCTGACAGAATGCCCAAAGCTAAGAAGATTGTGTCGAAGAGTTCTACCATCAGCGGTGACTAGCATGGTGCTAATATGAATGACGCGAGCATGAAGAGTCGTGAGGAGGAAAGTTCCAACTCCAACTTTGCTCAAGCTCTGGATAAATTAACTGAAAACATTACGAAGGTAATAGATGAGAAAGTGAATACTGTCCTAGCCGCGATAAATGATCAAACCGTTGAGTTCCAAGCCTTGGTGGAGCAAGTGGGCCAGGTGGAGGAACGAATAGCCGGTGTGGAAAATTCAACGGAATCTCTGCAGGCCACCATGGCTGATCTTCAAAAAAAAGTTAGCGAAATGTCAGCGCACATCGACGATCTGAAGAATCGCGGGCGCAGGTGTAATTTGCGTCTTGTCGGTCTTCAAGAGGGTGCAGAAGGAAGTGATCCGGTGCATTTCTTTGAAAGGTGGTTGACCTATTACTTAAAGATTGCAACGAAGGCTGGACGGATCAAACTTGATCGTGCTCATCGCTCGTTAGCGCCATTACCAGGACCTAAGCAGAGACCCAGACCTGTCATCATAAAGTTTCATAACTTTATGGACAAACAGCGAGTGTTGGACGCAGCTCGTCGTGTTGGCATGGATCCCGAAAGGAGCACTGACGCAGGTCCGAGGATTTCATTCTTCAACGATTATTCTGCGATGGTGATAAAGAAACACAAGGCTTTCGACGATGTCAAACGGCGACTGCGGAAGATGAAGATTGAGTATGCACTACTGTATCCTGCAACTCTGAGGCTGACCGTCAACGGGACAGTGAAACGCTTTGCCTCTTTAGATGACGTGACTGCGTTCGTTGACAGCTTGGGCTAATTTGGCAAGCTTTCGTGGACAGTTTTGTGGTATCTCAACAAAATAACATGCTGAGTGAAGATGTATCATGTTGCTGAGAGCGTGGTGAGGTTTGTGTTTACCCTATGTTCAGAGATGTGAGTGGTGTTTGGGGGGGTAGGCAGTTGCCTTCCGAAGAAAAGAGTAAGAACAGTTCTTCCTGCATGTTTGGCAGGTTTGTTCCCTTGAATAGTTTTCTGTGTTTTATTTAGATTTTATTTAATTTTTGTTTGAAGCTCAGATTTCCTATGGGCTCCCTTACAGGAATATACTCTAAATTCATCTGTATTATGTTTGCACTGATTGTCTGTGCAATATTGAATGTCTAGGGTGCTTAGGATTTGCACTTGGAATATTCGAGGTATCCATAATCATATAAAGCGGAGAAAGATACTTGCTTTTTTGAAAGGAAATATTGAAATTGCTCTTTTACAAGATACTCATCTGAGTAATGCAGAACATCTAAAATTACAACAGGGTGGTTTTGGGCAGATATACTTTTCTTCTTTTACATCTAGAAGTAGAGGTGTTGCCATTCTCATTAAATGTAATTTACCGTTCAAAATTGTAAACTGTATTAAAGATAGGGACAGTCGTTATGTTATTGTTGAAGGCTTGTTGCAAGGAGTAAACTATTCTCATACTAAACATGTACTATCCTCCAGCTCATCCATCTGACTTTATTACTAAAGTGTTTTTGGACTTGAGTGCCAGGTCAGCAGATTTAACAATTGTGGGTGGAGATTTTAATTGTGTAAATAATCCTCTTGTAGATAGACACCCACATAGCTCTGCGTCTCTAACCTCTCAGGCGAGATCCCTTTAGAATATTTGTAAAGATCTTGGTTTTGTAGATGTCTAGAGAACTCTTGACCCTGCTGATAAGGAATATAAATTTTTTTCTACCTCCTATAAGTGTCAGTCCAGATTAGACTACTTTTTTTATGCCAAAAACAGATTTGCACTTAGTACTATCTTGTAATATTGAAAGCATTTTACTGTCAGATCATGCCAGTGTCACTATGGAGCTTCGATTCATGAATACAGCGGACTGTTCTATACAGTGGAGACTTAATATTGCAACACTTAGAGACAGCACATTTTCAGTTTACTTCTCTTCTGATTTTAAACCCTTTCTATCTATTATGTCTCTATCCACAGATAATCCATCTTTATTGTGGGAAACTTGTAAAGCTTATGCAAGGGGGCAAATTATTACATATACTTCCTCTAGAAAACGTCAAAGAATGATGAGTCACAGGGCTTTGGAGGCTCAGTTATTGGTTAAGGAAAAAATGTATAATAGATCTCCATCAGCAGATTTATTGAAAGAGTTACAAGCAGTTAGAACATCTTTAGACTGTCTCCTTACTGTGGAAGCAGAGAAGAAAATAAGATACTCAAAACTAAGATTTGTTGAGCATGGAGACAAACCTGGGAGATTTCTAGCATATATTGCAAAACAACGTGCTGCATCTCAGTTTATTGCAACTATTGTTGTCTCAGATGATAATATTTTCCACGATAATAAGAATATTAATAACTCCTTTAAAGATTTTTATCTGAATCTATATTCTTCTGAGAAAACAGATGACCATCTCAAACAAATGATTGACTTTTTCTCTGAGATTAATCTATCAACAATTTCAGCTACACAAAAAGACTCCCGCAATGGACCTATTACTAGACAGGAGGTTATTAATGCTATTAATGTTCTAAAGAATGGTAAATCACCTGGACCAGATGGGTTTTGTGGAGAGTTTTTAAGGAGTTTTTTAAGAGCTGCTTGTAGACCCATTTCTTAATATGTTTAATCATTCATTTGTGGTTAAAGAATTACCAAAGACCCATAGAGAAGCTAATATCACGCTTATATTAAAGAAAGGTAAAAGTCCTGATGTATGTTCTTCTTACAGGCCAATAGCATTACTGAATGTGGACCGGAAATTGCTTTCTAAAATTTTAGCAATGCGCCTTGAAAAAATTCTTCCTACAATAATTGGGAGCGATCAAACAGGATTTATACAGGGTAGGAATTCATCTGATAATATAAGACACCTTTTAAACATTATCTGTGCCTTTAAAGAGAAATCCATAGATGGGCTAGTGCTGTCTTTGGATGCAGAGAAGGCATTTGACCGTATTGAGTGGTCCTACCTTTTCTTTGGTTTGGAAAAATTTGGCCTAGGTGAAAATTTAGTGCAATGGATTAGAGTGCTGTACACGGACCCACGCTCTTCCGTATTGACAAATGGCTTAAGATCTGATTATTTTCCTATACATAGAGGCACCATGCAGGGTTGCCCCCTGCCACCACTTTTGTTTGAGGTGGCCATAGAGCCTCTAGCTGAAGCAATCAGATCGGCAACATCTATTTCGGGTTTGCAGATAGGACATACACATCACAAGATTGCGCTTTATGCTGATGATGTATTGCTTTTTTTTTATCTGATCCCGAGATGTCAGTTCCCGCTCTAATCGAGTTGGTCAACAAGTATAGTACCTTTTCTGATTATAAAATTAATTTAGCTAAATCCGAAGCTATGCCTTTAGAATCCGTGTATCATTCGTTCAATCGTTTTTTTGATTTAATATTAAAAGTAGAAAAATGAGAAAACAGTTCCTTTTTCGATTTTTCATTTTTTCCAAAAAAACGAAAAACAAGAATTCAGCTTGATTTTTCGTTTTTCGTTCTGAGGTAGCAAAATTAATAAACAGCTGGAAAATTCGATTTCTACACGTGGGCGGGAATGAAACGCCCCTTTCCTCTGATTTGTCAGCCGAAGATCAAACTGTCCCGTCATCAGCTCTTCCTCAGTTCTGCACTGCAGAATAAGAGTCCTCCGTTGTGTGGATTCTTAACGCGTTTATTGCAACTACATTTAATCTTTTTTTCATCAAACAAACAGACTAACGAATGGTTCGACACAACCCGTACTGGGAAATAAACTACACAGGGCTTTCTTCTGTGTAGATATAAATTCACCTAACTTTATGCTTTGCATCAGCTCGGTATGCAGGGTAAATGACGGCTGTTAGCCTAACATGGTCGCCCTCGATCGCCCAGTAAAATTTTTTTTAAATAATAAATGTAGATATAGATAATCAATATAATTAGTTGTAAATTAAATATTTTAACACTTATAGAAAAAGAAAAGAATAATGCATTGACTATAGGCTATAGCTATATAGCCTAAGCCTAGGCTATATTAACATAAACGCATGAACTGTCATTCAGACTGACTATCTAACAACCGGAGAACAGAGAACAACAGAGATATTAAAATACATACTCTTCTGAGTTTTATAATGTAGGCCTTATTGTGTTTTATTAAAATTTATTCATTTATATCTCAAAGATGTGCGCTTGTGCGCAGTGCACTGGGTCATGTTGAGAGGGAAACAAACGCATTTTATTATTAGCCTATTCAGAAAAAGACCGGTAAATAAAATTCAACATTAACATTATAAACACTATTAATAACATATAGGCTATTTCTATGCGTATTTTACTTCCCCTTACCATTACTTCCCCTTTGACATTTGCCTATGTCAAATCCTTAAATGAATGGTATTCAGAAAACAACAAGAATAAAAAATAAGTAGCCACGTATAATAAAAATATAACCTAATAGCTTATAATAATAGCCTATTGTTTCCTTTATTATAAACAACATTTAGCCTATTTTAAACGCCAAGCCTAAACAAATTTAGGCTATTTGAATCGAAACTGAAACTGTACCGACGTTGGTTTCGCGCATCTCGGTCCCAAGTTTCCATATTTGCAATGCAAAATTTGGATGCTAACTAGTAATGTAAAGAAGGCTTTAAACTTCAGTCGAGTCCCAATAGGCCTATAGGCCTACACGTATAGGCTAAATCATCATCTTCACAGCATGGGAAATGAGTTTGGAATAACTGCTGTGCGGCACAGCCTTTATATTGTACAACAAACGAATTAAATTAAGCAGAATAACTTTTTATATATTTGGTTGACTGTGTTTTATTTTAATAATGAACAGGCTGCGATGTCAAGTTAGCAATGCCAGAAGTGAACTAATAATAGCCTATGTTGTGAGAGCGAGCGATGCGTCGGCGCCATCACTTGGATTTGTTGCTCAGCAGGGGAAATAACTTTGTTATTCGTTACTCTGTCATTCGAAACAGTAAAAAAATATATTTTTATTTGTGTACATTCAAAATGACTACAAAATGTTATGCCTTTGAAAAATAAAGAAAACAACATGATTTCTACTTTAGTGCGTCTCAGTCTCCTTGAACATCTTTCTGGCGCACACCAAAAATGAACCAAAATAGAGTGAATAGCCTTCGGACGCGCCTACTTTTCAAAGTCAACATTTAGATTATTTGAAGTAAAATGCATTATATAGTCACTTAGGAATAAAACTCAGCGTGGTTCATGATAAAAAAATAAAAAAAACTTTACAGTTCGGAAAATATGAAAATAGCAATCCCCTGGCACTTGAGAACTCTGGTCTACAAAGAAGAAAGCCCCGTCTAGTCTATTCCCCAGTACGGGTTGTGTCGAGTCTCGTTGATGGAAAACATGAAAAAGTTGCAATAAACGCGTTAAGAATCCACACAACGGAGGACTCTTATTCTGCAGTGCAGAACTGAGGAAGAGCTGATGACGGGACAGTTTGATCTTCGGCTGACAAATCAGAGGAAAGGGGCGTTTCATTCCCGCCCACGTGTAGAAATCGAATTTTCCAGCTGTTTATTAATTTTGCTACCTCAGAACGAAAAACGAAAAATCAAGCTGAATTCTTGTTTTTCGTTTTTTTGGAAAAAATGAAAAATCGAAAAAGGAACTGTTTTCTCATTTTTCTACTTTCAATATATAATCAAAAAACGATTGAACGAATGATACACGGATTCTTTAGGTACTCTCATTTCCATACCTAATATTACACCCTGTTTTCCTTTTAAGTGGTCGCCTCTAGGTTTAATTTATCTAGGTATTTCTATCTCTTCGTCCTTGAAGCAGATGTATGAATCTAATTTTGTTCCTTTATTTGAGAAAATGCAGCAAGACTTGGAACGCTGGAATTCCTTGTAAGTATCTTGGCTAGGTCGGATAGCACTTCTAAAGATGATTGTTCTACCAAAATTATTATACCCTATTCGAATGGTTCCTATACTATTCTCAAATAGGACATTAAAGGGCCTGAATAGCTGGTTGACTTCCTTTATATGGAGTAAACGTAAATCTAGATAAAAAATGTCAGTACTTTATCTGCCAAGTTCTATGGGGGGGTTAGATTTTCCAAATATTAATAAGTATCAGTTAAGTTCTCATCTGAAATACATTGCAGATTGGGTCAGGAATGATTTTTCCTCTACTTGGTTGGATATCGAATCTTCCTTTTCACAATTTCCTTTAAGAGCTCTTCTTTTTGTTAAGAGTTTTCAAAAAATAAAAGAGATATATGATAATCAAATTATAGTAAATACTCTGAAAGCATGGAGATCAGCATGTAGGCTTGAAGGTAGATCTAAATTGACTTCTTTCTTACCCCAATATTAAACAATCCTGATTTCACTCCAGAAATTTTGGATGATGGTTTTAAACGATGGTGTTGTTTGGGGCTTAGTAAGCTTGGGGATATTTTTTCAGACAATAAATTAATGTCATTTGAGGAGTTAACTCAGAAGTATCATTTGTCCAAATTAGATTTTTTTCGTTTCCTCCAATTGAGACGTATTACTAATAACACAACACTTGTTAGAAATTGTGAAATTTCTTCTATTGAAAGGTTATTATTTTTATCATCAGGGAAAATGCCTCTGGGTAGGATTTATCGTTCAGTGTGCTCAATCTCTTCTGCTGATACACAGAGTATTAAAACTAAATGATGTTTTATTAACAAGGTTCGGGAGGAGCAGGTGCAGATAATGAACCCAATTAGCACAAGTGGAGATCAATCAGTAATCAACTCAGGACAATATAAATAACAGCAGAACTCATCTCTGTTCCTTGACAGTTTATCAGCATCTTGGCTCGCCTTCTTGCTACAATGTCTCAAAGCTTTTCATCCGACAATAAGGCAAACATCCCTATGGATCTGCCGCAGGTTGCCGGACCCGGGATAATTCCTCCTACGCCTGACATGGCACCCGAGCCTCAGGCTTCTTCTCGTGGCCGCACGCCAGCCCGAACAACTTCACGCTCGCCAAGACGCCGAGGATAGTCTTCACCGCCCCCAGCGAGACTTCCAACTTCCTCCCCAGCTTCCTCCTACCATTCGGCCATTTCGACGATTCCACCTATCGGGAAATGGACCATCGTAGGATTGAAGCAAGCACTGAGTAATTCTGACGTACAGTTCTTGCAGAAAATGAACAAAGCGGAACTGTATGGTCTCTGTTTCTCTTCAATCGACTAACCTCTCTCCAAGGCCTCCATCAGCTTCAAATACGGGCAACAGGCAAAGCAGAGCCCACAGGGCTCCAAATCCGCCTCAGACAACAACATCGTTTTCCACCCGCACAAGATCCGGTTCTCTTCGTCCATCAAGCCGCAGCAACAGGCCTTCAGCAAGCTTAGGCCGTGCCCCAGAGTTCACTGAGGCAAGACCACAACCACCTCCCAATGCGGCTCAGCATATCACCACGGATTATGCTGCAGCAGCGACAGCTGCAACCGGGCCCAGTAGCCTCTCTTCAGCCTCTCAGTCATATCCTCCCATGGTTTCTAACCTTTTTCTTTTTCAGTGGCCTCCAGCCCCTGTCGCAGACACTAGCTGTACACGACCAAGCCTTTCAACAGGTCTACCCAACAATTTCTAACCCCTTCTCTTTTCAGTGGCCTGCAGCACATTTTTGGAGTAGGCTGGCGCGGGAAATACTATTTCGCCGTGCGTTTAACTTTCGGATGCAAAAGCAGCCCAAAAATATTCGACACGCTATCAGAAGCCATTTGCTGGATTTTGTCGAACAATTACGCCATTCCCCATCTCATTCACCTGCTAGACGATTTTTTAATAATTTCACCTCCCGAAGCTATCCCAGCCACACATATCCTCACAGTCCAAAAAGTTTTTTCTGAACTCGGAATCCCTATTGCACAGGAGAAAACGATGGGTCCAGCCACATCCATCGAGTTCCTCGGAATTAACTTGGATTCAGTCAAATTCCAAGCATCTCTGCCCAAAGAGAAAATCGACCGAATTATTCTAGTCTCATCTACCTTCCTCGACAACCCAAATCGTTCCAAACTCAAGTTACTATCCCTGCTCGGCCACTTAAATTTCGCTATGCGCATCATTCCGCAAGGCCGCTCCTTTATATCGCACCTCCTCTCACTCGCGTCCTCCGTCCACACGCTAGAGGACCTCATTTCCATAACTCAAGCATGCCGTGAAGAACTCAGGTTATGGTTAACATTCCTAAACCAATGGAATGGCCTATCTTTTTTCTATAGCCTTCTCGTTTCGCCCCCCATCGATATCCAACTGTTTACAGACGCCGCCCCCTCAATTGGTTTCGGAGGATTTTACCTAGGTTGTTGGTTCGCTCCTCCTTGGACACCGCAGTTACAGGACTTACCTCAGTCCTCAGCATTTTTCGAGCTTCACCCTATAGTAGTAGCGGCGTTTCTGTGGGGGAAAGAATGGACTGCTAGCAGCATATTAGTGCATTGCATTAATAAAGACCGTTCTCATTCATCAGCTATGATGCCTCTTTTAAGGCGCCTCACCTCAGCGTGCGACCAATTCATTGTAATTGCTAAACACGTTCCCGGGTCAGAAAACCAAATTGCTGACTCCCTATCTCGTTTTCTGTTTCAGAAATTCAGGACGCTGGCTCCAGAGGCGGACCAATTCCCAACTCCTGTTCCTCCATATTCAGAACTGATATTCCCGTAACACACCAGTTAAAACCCCTGCTCAACGCATCACTCAACATCATCCTCCTAGCAGTCTCTCCCAGAATCCCATTGATTAAACCCTGATTGATTAAAATTTCCGTCCAGCGAGCCTGTCTCCCAGCGGACGCAGCACGTGTCTATCTTTTCCTCTTTTCCGTCCAGCGAGCATTTGTCCCTCAGCGGATGCAGTATGCATCTATCTCTTCTCTGTTTTCCGTCCAGCAAGCATTGGTCTCCCAGCGGACGTACTATGTACTTATCTCTACTCTCTTCCGTCCAGCGAGCATTGGTCTCCCAGCGGACGTACTATGTACTTATCTCTACTCTCTTCCGTCCAGCGAGCATTGGTCTCCCAGGGGACACAGCATGTATCTATTTTTCTATTACCTCTGTCCAGTGAGCATTGGTCTCTCAGCGGACAGCATGTATCAACCTTTTTTATATTTCTGTCCAGCGAGCATTGGTCTCTCAAAGGACTCGACATGCATCTATCTTTTTTGCCCAGCCAGCATTTTCAAATTCATTCCACCTCGCAGGCGGCCGGTAGAGCCCAATTCGCTAGTTGATTTTACGAACGTTCCATGATTGTCAGACGTCACTGGTGGGCGATGGCATTTCCGGTCTAAAGTTACGCGCTTCATCGACGACGCCGGTAACTGTCAGGTAAAACGTAAACATGGCTTTTTACACCAGATCCCTTCAACATCTGCCAAGGATAACGATAAACGACGTACACCGAATAATTCAAGCGTCATCATCGGCTCCCAAGAGCAAGAGGGAAAAGGGTTTCAAGATATACGTCTCTTCATTCATTGACAGTTATGAAGGTAAGTTATGCTATGTCTTTAGCTAGCTGTAGCCCTAACGTTAGCGATGATGCTAGGTGACGTTAGGCTAGAAAGTAACCTTTACAAAATACGTATTAAACGGTTCATTTTAGTGGTTGGTCACATGTGGTTTATTGTATGTTCATTTTACTATCTGACATTGAATAAATATATACGAATGATTTGTGTTGTTCAGATACATGTATTGACAGTATTTGGTTATCCCCAGTATCAAGTAAAGATCTACAGACAGGGAGAATCAGCATCCGTGCTACCTGTCATAGATCTTTGAGGAAACATGAGAAACCTCACACCATCAGAGTAGGATGAAAGACAGTTCAGTTGTTCGTCTGATCCAACCAGTTCTGTTCCAGTTATGTTCTGGGGCTTCAATTTGGCAATGATGGGTTGGCAAAACTGGCAAACAAATGTATAATTACCTAAACAAGTTGAACATCTTAGACAACTATCTAGCTAACCAAACGTTTGAAGTAGGTAACACTATGATGACACTTGCCTGCCCTATTAGTGTTCTAGTAGACCTACCATTCCTATATGAAACCCCAGAAGCTGGTTGTTGAGACAGTTGTTTTGCTGTTTATATTGTGTTCTGTTCAACTTACTTTCTTACTAACCCTAAAGTAATCTCATTCTCTAACTCCTAGTAGCTAACTTGAAAAATAATGCAAAATGCACCTTTGACTTTTAGATATCTGATCAGTTTGTGATCTCTGCTGATTATAACACACTTTTTTGTTTTTTTAAAAGATTGTCCTTGAAGACTCCACCCCTGTTCAGCTCTATGAGGCCGAGTGCTCCTGTGTGGCTGGCAGAGCCTTATGCAATCATAATGTTGCATTACTGTATCAGACTGCTCATTACTCACAGTTAAACATCACAGCTGTACCACCTGTTTTGAGCTGCACAGAGAGCGAACAACGTTGGCACAAACCAAGAACTATGGTAAACTTTAAGCAGCTTAATTCCATGCTTATGCAAGATTTGCCTATAGTCCCATTCTGTGACCTCTGAAATGCCTTTTCATTTATTATTGATAGGGTGTGAAGCCGGGCCGTGTGAGTGACATGGTGGTGCTGTCTGCAAAGCCCAAACAGAGGACGGTAGCGAATGGTGTCAGGTATGTCCAGTATGTCTTGTTCATTTAGAATTAATCAACTAATATGATTATGGTTGTCTAAATATACAGTACAGGCCTAACGTTTGGAAACATTACATTTTTTTAATGTTTTTGAAAGAAGTTTCTTCTGCTCATCAAGCCTGCATTTATTTGATCAAAAAATACATAAAAAAATGTAATATTGTGATCTATTATTACAATTTAAAATAATTGGTTTTCCATTTATTCTACTTTAAATTATCATTTATTCCTGTGATGCAAAGCTGAATTTTCAGCATCATTACTCCAGTCTTCAGTGTCACATGTGACATCCAGTCTATCACATGATCCTTTATAAATCATTCTAATATTCTGATTTATTATGAGTGTTGGAAACAGTTCTGCTGCCTAATATATTTGATGAATAAAAGGTTAAAAAGAACTGCATTTATTCAAAATAAAAAAATATTTTCTAATAATATAAATTAGGGCTGACTTCTAATAGTCGAGGATTCGACGATTCGATTCGGAGAGGTCTGATTCGACTATGAACCTCATAGTCGAATACATGGGCGTCAGTTTGGTTTGAAATGTGCTGGGGACAGAGACGCATTCGCATTTTCAGAAGGGCTGGGTACAAAAAAAAATTTTTTCGCTTTCGCGCAGGTTATGTTTTGAAAGACGATGTCCTGTAGCTTACTAATGTAAATAAATAAAAATGTATTCAAAAATCTGCTTCACATTTTCAGCAGGGCTGCGGAGCGGCTGTGGGTACTCCACACGGTTCTCATGGGCTTTATAAGTCCTAACGTGAAAAAAGCTTTACGTGGTTTAATGTACCTAAACAATGATTACCGAATCTCCCTCTCATATTGCTCCTCATAACCACTGAAAATGGTCAAAAAAAATCGAACCCAGAGTCCAATTATTATGGACGTTATCTGATAACTGTGAGTTGACTCCACACGGTTCTCATGGGCGTGAAAAAGCTTTACGTGGTTTAATGTACCTAAACAACGATCACCAAATTTCCCTCTCATATTGCTCCTCATAACCACTGAAAATGGTCAAAAAATCGAACCCAGAGTCCAATTATTATGGACGTTATCTGACATTGAGCGTTTCTGCTTCACATTTTCAGCAGGGCGGAGCGGCTGTGAGTTGACTCCACACGGTTCTCATGGGCGTGAAAAAGCTTTACGTGGTTTAATGTACCTAAACAACGATCACCAAATTTCTCTCTCATATTGCTCCTCATGTTTATGAAATGTTATGATACACAGGGCCGGAGTGGGGCCACTTTTCAGCCCGGGATTAGGTCCAAGACCGGCCCACTTTTTCCATGGTGGAATTCCAAATTTGTACTTTTTCCAAATTGGATAAATGAAGCAACAGTTCAGCTCTTACTATTGTGTAGTTTGTATTAATACCATGGTTCAACAAGGTTAAATAATAATTCACTTAGACTTTATAAGAAGCAATTGCGACTTTATTTCACACAATTCTGACTTTATAACACGTAAATTTTGCGACTTTATATCACACAATTCTGACTCTATATCTCACAATTCTGACTCTATATCTCGCAATTCTGACTTTATAAGAAGCAATTGTGACTTTATTTCACGCAGTTCTGACTTTATATCTTGCAAGTCTGACTTTATAACACGCAATTGCGACTTTATTTCACGCAATTCTGATTTTATATCTCGCAATTCTGAGAAATAAAGTCAGAATTGTGAGATTAAAAAGTCGCAATTATCTTTTAAAATGTTTTATTCTGTGGCGGAAACAAGCTTCCATACCTCCTGGCCTCTTCCTCCCATCCATCCTCCCTGACGCGTACCGTTTACGGTAGGGCCGGCCCAGATCGGTAGGCGCTGGCGGTGCCGCGGTAGCCTACCTGAGAAAACGTTTTGGAAAAGACCGGCTACCCACCCAGCAAAAACTCGTTGAAAAGACGTCGAAAAGACGACATTGCCAGTCGTCTAAACAACGTTAAAATTTGGTTGAAAAGTGAAAGGTGAAAAGACGTCTTTTTCAGGTCGTTGAAAAGACGACAATAAAATGACGTCCCAATCGCGTCTAAATCAGGTTGTAAAGGGAGTTGAAAAGACGCCTTTTTCAGGCCTAATTTCAAACGTGAATTCATGATTATATTTAATATTCACAATACGAAAATTCACAAAAGAGTTTATAAAACCATTTATTGACACATCAAATACATCTTTCACATAAAAAACACTTTCCTGATCACATCTTAAGCCTGCATTTGATCAAGCATATACCCTAAAAAAGTTATATTGTGAAATATTACTACAATAAAAATAACTTTTCTTAAATATACATGTAAATATACAGTATAAAGTGTGTAATTTATTCCTGTGATGCAAAGCTGAATTTTCAGCATCATTACTTCAGTCTTCAGTGTCACATGATCCTTCAGAATTCATTATATTATTATTTGATTCTCAAGAAACATTTATTATTATTATAAGTTGTACAGCTTCATATTTTTGTGGAAACTACGATACAGTTTTCAGTATTCTTTGAATAGAACTTTCAAAAGAGCAACATTTATTTGAATCATTTTTTTAAACAATTTGAAAGTTTTTACTGACTTTTGGTCAAATTAATCTATCTTTTCAGTATAAATTTTTTTTCAAAACAATAAATCTTTAAAATATTGAAAATGTTTATAAAACAGAACAATGACCAATTATAACCACATTAGAAAACAGTAAAGGGATAGTTCACACAAAAATTTTAATTCTGTCATTAATTACTTACCCTCATGTCGCTCCAAACCCGTAATACTTTTGTGGAGAGCACAAATGAAGATATTTTTAACAGATGCCTTGTGTGCGCAAACAGTTACACCTTTATTCACAAATGATGTATCTCCGACGCATGAGATGGCCGGCTCTCTCGCCAACACAACCCTGATGAATCGTGGTGCTCCGTGAACGTGTCAGAGATGTATATTTTGTGAATAAAGATGCCATGGTTGTTTTTTTTTGCACACACAAAGCATTCACTTCGCTTCATAAAGTTGAGGTTAAACCACTGGAGTCATAATGATTATTGTTATAATGTCTTTACTACCTTGAAAGTTGTAGTGGCATAAACTGTGAAATGGAGGGACAGAAAGCTCTCAGATTTCATTAAAAATATTTACATTTGTGTTTCAAAGATGAACGAAAGTCTTACAGGTTTGCAACGACATGAAGGTGAGTGATGAAAATGTTTTGGAAATGTTTGACGCATTAGGTAAATCAGTTCCTCAGGGACACGAGTAGATCTCTTCCTGATCTCTGATCTGCTCCTTCCACCATCCCAGTCCTGGATTATTGAGCCACGACAGAAGGTTCCACTTTGAATGCTTTAGCCTGGCTGTTTTTTCTCCAGCATCTAAAGTGAGAAAGAAAACAATAACCAAAATGTAAATGTAAAAAAACAATGGTTGTCCAAAATGTGAAGTATAGCCTACACTTGAGTTTTCCCTACATATTTGTGCAAGATTTCAGTCATAGACAAATTGTAAATGTTTGCTTGATTAGACATTACCTGTCTAGCGACGCATGTTTATGCTGAAATATAATAATTGTTTGTGAATTGGTTTGGTTTGTTAAAATCACCTATCACATGTCATTTTGTAGCGAACTGTCTCGTGTGATTAAAGTTTTGAGCTTCAGAACTTCTGATAACATAGTGAGTTTTTAGGGAGCGAATGTTTCAGTGCACTGTAAGGATTTTGTGATTAAGACGGCCTCTAACCACTGACTACTGAGCTAGAGACCTGAGTGATATGCACCCAGAGTTATGAACCTTGATTAGCTTGTTCAGGTGTGCTGGACTGGTTGGAGTAAAGCTCTGCATGTAAGTGGACCTTGAGAGACAATGTTGAGATCTCCTGCAATATGTTCTGAACTTACAACACTGGTGTCCAGACCAAAGTCCTGCAGAGTTTCTGGTGGTCCTGGATCAGCTACTCAGGTCTGCTTAATTGGGTTTGGAGCTAAACTCTGTGATCAGGACTAGATGGCAAACAATACTGTAAAGGGGAGAAGACAAACAATATTATGTTATAAATAATTTGTTCTGTGTTCATCTGCTTACCTGTACAAAGTATGCATCATGAATAAGTGGTATATATTGAATTTTATCTTTTAATTACACTGTTTTACAACATTAATACTAACTACAAACCTGATAAAAATGACTGGTGGGCAATGGAAAGCCTCCAGGTGGACGTAATGGTGTGACGTCATGTGATAACTATGAATTAACCATAGGCCTACAGTGCGGACTTTTAGAATAAATAAATTAGCTTATTTCCATTCATCCATTGACCAATTGTCAGCAAAACCTTTACAAAACTATCAAAATATCTCATCTACACATAAGATGTGATTACAAGCCCAAACTTACAGATCAAGTCTATAGTTAACTTAACCTAACGTTACCTCTAAGTTAGTTAGCTAGATGCTAACGGACTTTTTCGAAGACACTAAATCATTTCTATAAAGTAAATCTTCAACGGAAGCGAGTGATTTACATGAAAGAAAGTATCAGAAACATTTGTATGTACTATTTGTGTAATGTTATGGACTGAACTTACCTTAAAGTAGTTAAAACAACAGTGAGAGACGGAGTTTCGCTGATTGTCAGTTGAGCTGCCGTCTCGTTTCCATGGTAACGCCCTCCTCCGCTCCAGTTCAAATGCGGCTTGAATGTTCAGCGCGCGCGCCCATTAAAACACGTAGAAGTCACGCATTTACATACATTTGGATTGATGGAGTGAATTATTTGATAATCAGCTAAAATATCCTGAAACCTGATGTTTTAAGTGGAAAGTAGGCCTGTGGCCATGGCAAACTGTAAATGGAATGAAAATATGAAAGCACTGAAAATGTAAAGTTGAAGTCATTTATATATAGGCTAATAGGCTACATTATAATACAATATATAGGTCTACCTTTAGAAATGGTAAACGTGGTGTAGAAATAAAATAGCAAAAACTACATGATATAATTATGGAAATTTTCTCATAGGCTACACAAATTCACAGATGTAACACGAGGAAGCTTCTATTTTTTAAATGTAGGCTATTTCAAATATACAAAATGTATTTCAATATATTTAACAGTGCTTCACATATATGTGAATATATTAATATTCACATAGCCTATGTGAATATATTAATAGTGCTGTTGAAATCGGGGTCTGCGCAGTGCTTAATTTGTAAAGGGAGGATCCTCCCCTTACACTGCCTAGCTTAACGGCACCAGAGAATTTTTAACATGTGCTGAGGGGGTGCTAGATCATTGACTGGGGGAGCTGCGCAAAACTTGGCCACTAAATATTTAATATTCAGTTATGTTATTGATCACAATTAAAGTTTTAATTTCATTAAATTGAACAAGCGCAACATTCAATCAAATAGCCTATTCTATGCAATGTTACTTCAACACAATATCTCGTTATTTCGACATATGTGTGCGTGCAACAAGCAAGATGTGCATTTGTAAATCCGGTGAGGCGTGTATTGATTTTTATTAATAAACAAGTGTTTTCTCTGTGTCGACTCGGTTGCAAAGATGAAGTTGACGATCGCCATCTCCGTGTGAACGCGCCTATAGAGAGAAATGCACATAGGCCTAATGGATTACATAATCATAGAGTAGCCTTTTTCTTTTTTCGTTTTGAATTATTTCGTTTAAAGACATTTCAAGCTTTGTGTATTTGATGTATTTTTCATGTCTGTGTGAGGCATACACTGAGTTTCGTTAAGTTAGGATGAGATGCGCTCCAGTTCACGTGCAATGCAAGTCACCGCGCGGGCGCCTCCAATTGTCAGTTTTATTTGCTACTTATTAATTAAATCCAGGCATAGTTGATTAAAAATGTATTAAAATTAGGATACAATTTATACAAAACGAAATTCACTTTAAAGAAAGGCTTTCTACAAAACAAAACTTAATGAAGTGGTCAAAATCATGTCTGACCCGCATGTTTCATATTGCGCATCCTATAGCCTATCGGTCGTACTGTCCACTTTTCATAATCAACATAAATGGAAAATAAAAATAACATTATAATATTTTAACAAATATTAAACTAAATGCACTTTTTTAATGGCTACAACAATATAGTAGGCCTATACATACTCTCTATACAAATTGCTGCACATTCATTTAATTCTGAATTTTGCAAGTTGAAAGGCATTTGTTCAAATCAAGTTCACGGATAATTGTGCATGCATTTATTAATCATTATTATGATACTAAAATCATAATGCTTTGTACAAAAAATCAGATGAGCCCAGAATATGAACGCAATTACACGTTAAGCATTTTCCTCCCATAGAAAACCATTATAAGAACGCTTAATGTGGCTTTAATGCAGATTAGAATGTCCCCTATATTTTGTCGAAATAAAGAGATATTATGTCGATAATATAGGCTACTGATGTGTCCTCCGTACCGTGGTCTCCACATTCTTGATCAGCGGAAACGATTTTTGCTTGTTTGGGATCTGACTGGCCAGGAATCAGATTTATGCCAAATCATGTATTTATATGGTTTGCGAACGTATAGGTGCTTACACAAATAATGTATTTCTGGCATGTGCAGTGACACGTAACTTTGAAACTATTTCTACAATCTATTTCTTCACTTGCTACAACAGACTTTAATTGTATTTATGCTACATTAGGGCTATATGTGGTCCAAAACAGACGAGCGTGGGTTAAATAAACAAAGCCAATTTTTCAAGTCTTTTTTTTTGGGCTAAAATTGGACCAAATCAGACGGACCAAACAAAGCCCAATTTTCAACGTCTATGTTTGGGCTAAATATGACCAAATCAGACGGACCAAACAAAGCCCAATTTTCAACGTCTATGTTTGGGCTAAATTTGGACCAAATCAGACGGACCAAACAAAGCCCAATTTTCAACGTCTATGTTTGGGCTAAATATGACCAAATCAGACGGACCAAACAAAGCCCAATTTTCAACGTCTATGTTTGGGCTAAATTTGGACCAAATCAGACGGACCAAACAAAGCCCAATTTTCAACGTCTATTTTTGGGCTAAATTTGGACCACATCAGACGGACCAAACAAAGCCCAATTTTCAACGTCTATTTTTGGGCTAAATTTGGACCAAATCAGACGGACCAAACAAAGCCCAATTTTCAACGTCTATTTTTGGGCTAAATGAAGACTATGACGGGCCGACTTGATTTAGCCCAAAAAACAACGTCTTAATGACGTCTGGTGCTGGGTGGGTATGGACCCAACCAACTCTATAGAAGGTGAGGGGAGAACTCCCTCACATGGTACAACCCATGCAGAGGCTGCGCGCTGCGGTGTCAGAATGCGGAATGTGTAATGTAAAACGTGACAAATGTGAAAAAAAAAAAAAAAAATCCTCGACCGGCCCAAAAGTGAAGCGGCCCACCGGGAATTCTCCCGATTCTCCCGATTACCCACCCCGGGCCTGATGATACATGTGTGATATGTTTTGTTCATCTGGCTTTAAATGAATAAATTTGTTACACACCATGTTTTTCTTTTAGTTTTTTTAGCTCTTTTGTTTGAAATGGAAAAAATCGAGCTACTATCTAAAAAAAAAAAAAAAAAAAAAAAAAGGTTCGACTATCAGTCGACTACGGCAAAATCTAACGAATCAGATTCGACTATGAAAATCCTTAGTCGAAAACAGCCCTAATATAAATCTTCTTTACTATCACTTTTTATCAATTTAACACATCCTTACTGAATAAAAGTATTCATTTATTTCAAAGAAAGAAAGAAAAAAATTACTGACCCCAAATTACTGACCAGTAGTGTATATTGTTGTTACAAAAGATTTCTATTTTTAAAACATTTGCATCTTTTTTTTTTTCTTTTTTTTTTTTTTACTTTTTATTCATCAAAGTATCCTTAAAAAGTATCACTTTTTCAAGTGATACTTTTTTTCAAGTTTTTCAAGTTTTTCAAGTTATGAAAAAATATTAAGCAGCAGAACTGTTTCCAACACTCATAATAAATCAGAAGAATGATTGAATGATTTCTAAAGGATCATGAGATAGAGTGGAGTAATGATCTTGAAAAATCAGCTTTGCATCACAGAAATAAATGATAAAGTATAATAAATTGAAAACCAATTATTTTAAATTGTACGGTAATAATATATCACAATATTACTTTTTTTTCTGTATTTTTGATCAAATAAATGCAGGCTTGATGAGCAGAAGAAACTTCTTTCAAAAACATTAAAAATAGTAATGTTTCCAAACTTTTGGCCTGTACTGTAAATGTGCGTAGCGGTCCAATTTGAATTATGATATGCAACTCTACTTAGGAGCACTCTCTACAAAGCGATGCGGGGTGATCTGCCTGATCCTGATGTCCTGAGGGTGGCGGAAGCTTATGAAGGCTTTCCAGCGGACATAGCACCTCTCATTACCACCATGTCCATCAGTGCTGATGTCCCGTTGGTTGAGTCAGTTCTGGGAAAAGTTCAGGAGGGCAGCCCGATTTCGTACCAGCAGCCAGTGCCAGTCAGCCGCATTATTCTTCCTCACACTGGTGCTCCTCCACCCCCACCTCTGCCTTTAGATGGCTACAAACTGGAGCCCACTACATGCCAGTTTGTGTGCAGTCTCCACCAGCAGCTGCATCTGCAATCTCTGCAGACTTCCTTGGATACAGCGAGGAAAATAGAAGAATCAACAAGGGAGCAGAGTATGTCCACAGAGTGGCACCAAGTCAGAAGGATGAGAGTAACATCATCTCACTTCAGGGAGGTATGTCATGTTCGCAGTCAGTCTTCAGCGGAACAGCTTGCTGAAAGAATGATTAGGGGAGTGGCACAAACGGCATTGATGAAAAGAGGTCTGGCATTGGAGCCACTTGCCATTCAAGAGTATTGCAAAGCAAAGAACACTAACTACTGGCCATGTGGCTTCGTTGTACACCCTGACGCCCCCTGGTTAGGGTCTTCCCCTGATGGGGTTGTTTTCGACCCAACAGAGAACCCACCCTTTGGCCTGGTGGAAGTGAAATGCCCCAATGTAAAAAGTTATGTTGACTGTAAATACCTAAAGCTTCACAATGGCACCATGAATCTAAAAAAGCAACACGGTTATTACTGGCAGGTGCAAGGACAACTCCTGCTAACAGGTATGGACTGGTGTGATTTCGTTGTTTGTGCAGAGGAGGATATGATCAGTCAAAGGATCTACAGGGACCCAGAGGTTGCTGCTGTCATCAGGGAGAGGGGAGATTATTTCTATTTCTACTTTTATTTATCATCATGCATAAAAATTTAAAATCAACCCACCTCCCAAAACATGTTTGTGTGAAAATCAATGTTAATGTAAATAGTCCTCTTTAAAAAAGTTATGTGGACTAGTTATCAACAAACTCATAACGCATACAAAATGTCAAACGTTGCACCACAATGTTTATTTACATAGTTTACATAGTTCATCATTACAAATATATACATGTAATGGTAGACATATTGATTTCAAAACGATTTGGTAACACTTTACAATAAGGTTCATTAGTTAACTCCATTAGTTAACATGAACTAAGAATTAACAATACTTCTTTAGCATTTATTAATCTTAGTTAATATTAATTTCAACATTTAGTAATACGTTATTAAAATCAAAGGTTGTATTTGTTAACATTAGTTAATGCACTGTGAACTAACATGAACAAACAATGAACAGCTGGATTTGTATTAACTAACATTAACAAAGATTAATGTATAGCCTACTGTAACAAATGTATTGCTCACTGTGTTAGTTCATGGTAGTTAATACATTAAATAATGTCAACTAATGAACCTTATTGTAAAGTGTTACCAACGATTTTTCATAGACATGGTCATGGACCTACCTTGTGTAAAACCGAATGTCCTCATCAGACCCTGCAAGACGCTCTACACCAAATCTCGATTGCAGTTGCAGAGTTTCAATCTGTTGTTGCAGCTCCTGGACTTTTTGCTTCAACTTTTCGTTCTCTTCCACTAACTCAGATGGAGTCACCGATGTCGTCGGAGTTACAGATGAGTCATGCTCCAGTGGTAACGTTACTTCCATCTCGCAATCAGAGCCAGCAGTCTCTGACAGGGGGTCCGGCGGGGGAGAGGGGCGTTTAGGGCAGCGCTCCCAAACACTGCACCTTGGCGCTGGTAAACAAAAATTGTTCCACTCAAAAAGACATGGCACAGCTCCTTGAACAAGTTTTCGACGTCCTGTGGTTGTTGTGATGACATCTTCTAGCTTAAAATGTCGACTGCAGACCCGGGTGTTATCGGTAGGAGTGAAGTTATCGCGTCTTATCTTGACTAGCCACTGAGCTCGTACCTCAGGCTGATGCGGAAAACGATGAAAACTTACTTCAGAATTATACCTCGATGAAACGGCACATCGAGGAACACTACAATGTAATTTAGAGTTGCCAATTTGATGCTGATATGTAAGACGTTTCTTATTTACTGTTAACATTTTACATACGGTACTCACTGACAGCTCTTCAACAACATCTACATCGGAAATACCGCCAGTAGTAACCTAAACCGGAAGTCCCCCCGCCCACCACACAGATTTCGAACGTTCGCGCGTCATCCTGTGCACAGAGCGAATATCATGACTCTGTTGAGTCACTCACGTCAGAAGCTACATGGGCCCTCCCGGTCAGCCGTTTTCGAGTCCCGCTGCTCCCCGTCCATCGGTCGGCAGGACTCACCCGTCAAAGCCATGGAGATATTCCGGTCAAGCGATCAACTTATTGAAACGCCAGCCTGCCAAATTCGCTGCGTCTTTGGGGGGTCTGTAGTCTGGCGGCTGTCCTTTTGCTCTTTTGATTTTTGGGGGGAGTACTCTGGGTTCGGGCAGAAATTCCGAACTCGGAGCCCTCCACCCGGACAGCACGCCAAATACGCATAACCTTTACCGTAATAATTATATGTAGATGTGAACTCGTAAAATTATGTTTTATTAACAAGGTTCGGGAGGAGCAGGTGCAGATAATTAACCCAATTAGCAGAAGTGGAGATCAATCAGTAATCAACTCAGGACAATATAAATAACAGCAGAACCCACCTCTGTTCCTTGATAGTTTATCAGCATCCCACCTCCACCCCATCTCCTCACTTTTAGTTCCATCTCCTCACTTCTAGTTCCATCTACTCTTACCAACGGGGGGAGTACTCTGGGTTCGGGCAGAAATTCCGAGCTCGGAGCCCTCCACCTGGACAGCACGCCAAATACGCATAACCTTTACCGTAATAATTATATGTAGATGTGAACTCGTGAAATGGGAAGAAGAGTTAGCTACTGACATTGACGATGAAACATGGGAAGCCATTTGGTCTAATGATAAAAAAATATCTGTTTGTGCATGAATAAGAGAAATACAATTAAAAATCATTCATAGACTCCATATTTCCCCTAACCACCAGTGGCGTTTTCTTGCGGAGGCCAAGGGAAGCCAGGCTTCCTCACTTTTTCAGAATATAATCGTCATTTAATAAACACTTTTGTTTTCATAGTTTACGTAATCCTTCTGTCATCTCCTCATCGTCTCTCTTCATTCATTACTGAGCGTTTTATGATGTGTAAAACAGCGCCCCTATAAAAGTGACATGGTGAATGAGCGTTGAAAACATGGTACTGCACCCTGTGTCTGTGAGGAGGCCAGGCTGAGTTGGCATCCCTTGATAGAAAAAAAAAAGAATGATTAACCAATCAGGTGACGCTATTGTCACGACACTGCTCCCCTGTGATTGGTCAGGACAGTGTCAAGGGAAGCCATGAACTTGTTGGCATCAGGCCAATCACATCACGTTATCATCGTCAATGAATGAATGAATGAAATAGCGGAAGATTTGTGGATTTGTGTTGACATCTTGTTTAACTAGTTAGATAAAATTATTAATTGTAATTATGGAGGGTGGAGATTTGGAGTATTTGATAAAAAAATCTTTTACTAAACTGTCTCTACAGCAGCAACTCAGAATTAAATCCGATGGCAGGCCAACACCAAAACTAATGCTCCGCACTGAGAGGAAGAAAGGGTTTCGGACTTTCAATGACCGCTATTAATCCTCGCATGAGCGTCACACCGATTTAAGGGTGTAAAAGAAATGAAAAAGGTTATCTTCTTGTTGCTTACCGTCCGTTTCCTATCTATCTGCGAATGTTTTAATGAAAAGACCATAAGATGTTTAAGAGGACTGACTGTGTGTGTGTGTGTGAGAGAGAGAGAGCGAGAGAGAGAGAGCGCGTCTGGTCTGAACTGCCCATTTAGCGATGTGTTATTTTTTTAATGTGATTATAGTTCTTCTTACTGTTTCTTGCGTGCTTTGATTAAGCAGCATGTGAGTGCACTTTGTTGTTTATTGTTGTGATTGTTTGTGAATAACCGCTATTGTATATACTTACATGAGCGTCACACCGATTTAAGGGTGTATTAAATGAAAAAGGTTATCTTCTTGTTGCTTACCGTTGGCGTTTCCTATCTGCGAATGTTTTAATAAAAAACACCATGAAAGATGTTTAAGAGGACTGACTGTGTGTGTGTGTGTGAGAGAGAGAGAGAGAGAGAGAGAGAGAGAGAGAGAGAGAGAGAGAGAGAGAGAGAGAGAGAGAGAGAGAGAGAGAGAGAGAGAGAGAGAGAGAGAGAGAGAGAGCGTCCGTGCTCAAAGTGTTGGATTGTAACAAGCGTAAGTCCCGGTAAGAAGATGCTGGGCGCTCTAATAGTTCATCCAAATAGCAACATATAAATGGTAACGTATGATTTTCTGCCCCCACCCCTTAAAACACACAGCTTAGAGGTTGTGTCTTAATTGGCTTCCTCAGAAATTTTCCCCACGCCACGCCACTGCTAACCACAGGCATTTTTTCAACTCCTCTTTATCGCCTATGTGTTTAAAATGTAAAATTGAAACACATTGTACTTTAACACATTGTCTGTGGTCATGTAACAGACTGCAAAGGTATTGGTTTCTGGTGTTAGGGGAGATGGAAAAGATCTTTAATATTCAGTTAGATTTTTACCCAGTCTCAATGGTGTTGGGTATACCTAATAGATGCATTACTTCGTCTGCTAATAAGAAATTGTATAATATTCTATCCTTTGCTGCCAGGAAAAATGTTACTTAATTGGATCAGTGATAAATCTCCATCCCTTAAAGGATGGCACAATATAATTTTTTAGTTGATTCCCCTGGAGCGCCTTACCTATGTATTACATGGAAAAACAGGCCAGTTTACAAAGTCTGGACCCCATATCTGGACGCTTTGGAACCTTGTCTTCGCCCTATTGTATTACAAGGAACAATGTAACTGTGTAACTTTCTGGACATTTAACCTTTTTTTTTTTTTTGTCATCCTCTTCATCTTTTGGAAATGTTATTTTATACATGTTATACATTATATAATGTTGTTGCTATTTTTCTTTTCACAAATCTGCCTTATTATATTATGGTCCTGTTTTATATAAATATCTGAGGTTTTTTTTTTTTTGGGGGGGGGGGGGGGGGTTGATGTCTTATTATATTTGTATCTTAAGAAAAATTCAATAAACATAATGATAAAAAAAGTGAACTGCTCTGTCTTGTCTGCCTGTGTCAGTGTCCTCTTTGCTCCATGATTTTTCTCTGCGTGAGAAAATTGATGTGTGGCGTGAGAGCGTGTGAGTCTCAGTCGGCAGCGCAGTTAACATCAATAATACAAATGTAAATAATAGCTACATTAAAATGTTGCCTTCAGTTTTGAACAGATGGTAATTCTGATTTGTCGCACACTCATTCACACAACAGACTTATCTGTGATTGGCTACAGTGCTCAGCTCTGCAAACAGAAACACTGTAAATCTGGACCGTTTGAATGCAGCCGTCTATCTGCGTGCATCTAATTAAGTGTATCTGTACTCAATAAAACCAGAACCGCAGAAAGACTGGTGTCGTCACATTTGCACCATTTAATTATTTAACGTTACTTTGTACAAAGTACCGGTAGGCTAATTTTGACAACTCTACTTCACTGAGGAAAAGAGATAATTTATTTTTTATTTATTTAACCTTTATTTAACCAGGTAGGCACATAGAGGACTCATTCTCATTAAAAACGGTGACCTGGCCAAGATAAAGCGTCATGGTGCAGACAACATAAAGTTACACATAGAAGACAAGACAGTGTAATACAGGTTACAAACAGTTGTTCAGTCAAAAGTGCATTATACAAAAATAAATCAAAATACAATAACTAGACAGTATTCCTAGTTAATAAATAATAAGAGCATACTTGATAAATTAAACTATGTGTAAAATAAAGTGCAATATGTGTTATTATCAAATAACAATACAGAAAGTAACAAACGATAAAGTAATTGCACTAGTTTGCACAGAGGAGAAAATGGTAATGCTAACATGAACAATCATGTGACAATAGGTTAGATATCAATCGTTTGAAAGCAGATAACAGTACAGTTGATTCAAGCCTTAAGGATTTTTGCAGTTCGTTCCAGTCATTAGCGGCAGAGAACTGGAAAGAAAAACGGCCAAAGGAAGTGCGGACATTGGTAGTAGTTAATGAGATAAACCTACTTGATCGCAGGTTGCGAGAGGGGGAAGCTACCGAAATTAGATTTCTCAAGTAGGTAGGGCCTTTGCCTAGGATAATTTTATAGATGAAATAAAACCAGTGTCTTTGTGTTATGTATTTGGAAACATAATACAAAATGTCTGAAGTACACCTAAACGTATATAAGTAAAATGGCACTACTTTCTGTATTTGAGTTAACTGTCATTATACTAAGAGTTACCGGTTGAGTGCAGCTTTGGCACATTGATATGTTTGGATTTGCACTTGAACAGTAAAGAAGTTGTTCACTGTATCTCGTGATTCAAGTCATCATTTATTGCTGTTAATGTAAGTGAAGAACATAACACTTTGTCATCGGATGTGAAGAGAAGGCCAACCAATGAGTGTGTAGAGATTACAATGATGAGTACTAAATGGGGCGTTGGTAGCAAAGCGTATAGCACTGTGATATAATACATCTAGCTTTCTAAGAAGAGTGTTAGAGGCGGATCTGTAGACCACATCACCAAAGTCTATGATGGGAAGGATGGTCATGTTCACAAGAGCATGTTTAGCAGGGATAGTGAAAGAGGCCCTGTTACGAAAAAGGAAGCCAATCCTGGATTTTATTTTAGATTGGAGTTTGCTAATGTGGATACCCAGAGAGAGTGAAGAATCTAACCAAATTCCTAGGTATTTATAAGTGTCAACAGTTTCCAATACAAAACCATCCAGGGTGGAAATATTTTTTGTATAGGAAGGTGCAGAGAGAGATCGATTAAAGATCATACATTTGGTTTTACTAGAATTTAAAATTAGTTGGAGACCGCGGAATGAATGTTGTATGCTATTGAAGCTCGCTTGGAGGTTGTCTAACACAATATTCATAGATGGGCCGAAGGTGTAGAGAATAGTATCATCTGCATATAGATGTATCAAAGAATCACCTGCGGCCAGGGCCACATCGTTAATGTAGACCGAAAATAGTATCGGCCCAAGAATTTAACCTTGTGGCACCCCCATAGAGACAGCCAGTGGGCTAGATAGCAAGCCCTCTGATTTGACACGCTGAAATCTATCTGAGAAATAATTAGTGAACCAGGCGAGGCAGTGGTTTGAAAGACCCAGACTCTTTAGCCTACCAATAAGGATGGTGTGGTTGACGGAGTCGAAAGCCTTGGCCAGGTCTATAAAAACTGCTGCACAGTAATGTTTGCGGTCAATAGCAGATATGATGTCATTTATGACTTTGAGTGTGGCTGAGGTGCACCCTCGGCCAGCTCGGAAGCCCGATTGCATATCGGAGAGGCTGAGATTTGATTCAAAATAGTTAGTGATCTGTTTGTTGACAAGGCGTTCAAAAACCTTAGAAAGACAGGGCAGAATAGAAATTGGTCTGTAGCAATTGGGGTCTAAATTATCTACCCCTTTGAAAATAGGGATTACCGCAGCGACTTTCCAGTCTTTCGGAATATAAGAAGTGTCGATAGAAAGATTCAAATAGATAGGTGTGGCAATAATAGGAGCAGCCAATTTTAAAAATAAGGGATCTAAATTGTCCAGCCCAGCCGATTTGAATGGGACAAGATTTTGCAATTCCATCAGAACATCGACTATCTGGATGTGGGCAAAAGAAAAAAGTGGTAGACTGACTGAGGGCACTGTGGACAGTGGTGGGTTTATAGCTGTAACAGAAGGTGCCAGATGGAAAGCATGTCCAGCCCTTACAAAATGTTTGTTGAGGTTCTCTATGATGGAGGACTTGTTAGTGGTGACAATATTTTCAAATCTTAAAGCGGTAGGCAGCTGTACAGAAGTGTTATTACCTTCCATGGACTTTATTGTGTCCCAGAATTTTTTAGTGTTTGTACCACAGGAAGCAAATTTTTGTTTAAAAAAAACTAGATTTAGCGTTTCTAACTGCCTGTGTGTACTTGTTCCTTGCCTCCTTAAATAATTGCAGGTCATGAGGATGTTTCGACGCTAGTGCAGCACGCCACAAGATGTTTTTATGTTGACTTAAGTTGGTTAGGTCTGAGGTATACCAAGGACTGTATCTATGCTTACACTGTAAAAAAAAATCCTAATTTTACAGAAAATAACTGTGATTTTTTGACGATCATTTTCTTTAAAGGGGGGGTGAAATGCTCATTTTCACTCAATCTCCTGTTAATCTTGAGTACCTATAGAGTAATATTGCATCCTTCATATCTCCAAAAAGTATTTTGTTTTATTAAATTTTTAACAGAAAGATAAGCTGTACCGAGTCTTTCCGGAAAAAACCGAGCGGCTGGGGGCGGGCCGTGTGGGCGAAGCTTAGCTGTGCTAACGCGCCAAGCTAGTGACAACACACAGAGACATTTGTTCAACAAACAGTTTTACTCACCGTCCGGTTCCAACGCACGACCGCGAACCTTTATCATTGTGACTGCTCGATCCTTAAGCATTAGACGATCTGCAAATCCGTAGATCTGGGCTTTGTTTATAAAACAATCATCGTCGAAATGCAGGGAACAACAGTCTTACACAACCTCCGTTTATGCTCAGGAAAACAAACTCCATCCACGGGTTCCTTAACGCTGGGTTCTTTGGGAATCTGTGCAGGGTTGTCTTGCCCTGGCAACCAAAAACACACTTCTTTGGTGACACTGACTTCCCAAAAGCCGGGCAGGGCGCTTTGATGGCGAACTGCTTTCACTCTCTTGCTCTAGTCTACGAGTGCGCGCGCGGCCGCGATCTTACCGGAGAAGTGCCCTTATGGACCCATATAAGGAAATTCCGCCCTATCTTACCTAAGACAGAGCCATACTCGAAAAAAACTTTCCGAAACTTGTGACAAACCGGAAGGAGTATTTTTGGAACAAAAATACTCCTTCAAACGTACAACTTAGTTTTTGAAACTTTGTCCATGTTTAGCATGGGAATCCAACTCTTTACCAGTGTAAAAAACTCAGTATGCATGAAATAGCATTTCACCCCCCCTTTAATTTTAAATTATACTCAAAACACTGTAAAATTACAAATAATATCTGTAAAATTAAAATTCAGCTGTTATTTTAGGTATTGTGACATTAAAGACAAATTCCAGTAATTCACATTTTTTATACAGAAAATTGATCGTATTTTTAATACAGTATTTTTTCTGTTTTCTTAAATTACATAAAAATGTATGTAAAATGACAAATATAATCTGTAATTAAACAGTAACAAAACAGTTAAATGATAAAATGGTCAAATGACTGTCAGCCCCCCAAAAAACTGTAAAACATCCTAAATTAAATAAACTGAAAAACACTGTTATTTTACAGGTATTTCCTGAATAATCACAATCATATACCTTCATTGTAAAAAAAATCGTAAAAAAAGGGTCAAATGACTGGCAGCTGCGGCTGCCAAACAAAAAACATAAAATTAAAGTCAAATATTCTAATTTAAATAAACCGAAAAAACACTGTTATTTCACAGGTATTTCCTGCATTATTATGATCAAATACCTTCATTGTAAAAAAATCGTAAAAAAAAGGGTCAAATGACTGGCAGCTCCGGCTGCCAAACAAAAAACCTAAAATTAAAGTCAAATATGCTAATTTAAATAAAGTGTAAAAAACTTTAAAATAAATTTGATGTCACCATGATTGAGATCAGTGTCTGCTTTAGTTGGGCTCATGACCCGTGAGTTTTTAAGTTTAGATTTTCTTCGGCTGCTTTAATTGTGTATGTGATGCACATTTGTTATAGTAATAAATGCAGGAGAAAATATCAAATGATCTTGGTCATTCATTGATGTATAGTCATCATATGATGATCTGATTCACTGATGTGACAGTCAAATCTCTAAATACATTATCTTAAATTACATATTATGTAGATGGAATTTATCTTTATACAAAGTCTATAGTTAATGTCATAATTTTTCACATGACCCTTGAAATATTGTGGTATCAGTATTATAGCGATTGAGAATTTTTTTTTAGGAGCATGCGCGGCGTGAGAGGTCGTAAGGGCTAGAGCTCCTCACGGCGTGTGAAACTTTGGCTTAAAATGCATCTTTTTTAAAGTCCCCCAACTATTAAAACGTACGTCTAATAACAAGCAAACCCAGACGATTGACTGGAGGGGAAAAAGGAAGTGAAAAAAAAGAAGGAAAGCGATCTTATGTCGAAAGGGAGACCGCACACGAGGCAACAACGACAGAAAATGGCAGGCGCAGGAGCAGCAGTGGAAGCAACTGGCCTCGACTACAACGCCAGGTTTGATGGTCTTGAGTCCAAACTCAACAAGCTACTGCAAGTCAATACCTCTACTAACACACTGCTTGACTCCGCGGTGAAGAGGATTGAGGCTTTGGAAAACCGATTTGAGAGCGCGATGGCTGAGGTGCATGATTACGGTGTTTTGGTGGAGGCGCAGGTGAGCCGCACAGGTGCGCTCGAAAAGAAGCTACAAGATGCTTTGGATCGTATTGACCAACTGGAAAATAGGCATCGCCAGAACAACCTGCGCTTGCTGAATGTTTTGGAAGGTAGTGAAAAGGATTTGCCCATGTCCGCTTTCTTGATTAAAACTTTCAAGGATAAGTGGAAGCTGGAGCTTAAAGAAGAGGACTTTGAAAGGGCACATCGCGTTGGGGCCAAGAGAGATGACACCGGGTATCCGCGCGCTATCATTTTCAAGCTGCACCACTATCACCGCGTCTCCATTACCCCTTTTCCACCAACAAGAACCAGGTGCTGGTTCGGAGCTAGAGCTAGTGCCGGTTCGGAGTTGGTTCGACTGACGAGCCTCCAAAGAACCGGTTTGCTTTTCCACAGCCTAAAAGAGCCAGCGCAGAGCCAGGTCTTACGTCACAGCTACGTCTCATCTTTCCCAGCAACGTTAGCGCGGCGGCGCCAAACACAAACACATCATCAACAATGGCGGACGTTGCTTTGCTCTTTATGTTCATGGCTTTGCGGACTTACATCGGCATCCAAACACGGCGGATCCAACGTGTTCGCGCGGCTCGACATTATTTGTACAGACGGAGATTACAAGCGAGAGTAACGGTATGTACATAACATTTATTTTTAACAATAAGATGCCGACTTTAGCCTTAGATTTATATGTTAGCCTCAGCATGTTGCTAACCTCCTATCATCGACTTTACTGATAATCGATCATATTGTAGTTAAATAAATATGTATTAAGCATTGGTTGAATAAGTATAACGACGCCGTTTTGTAAAAACTGTATATAACGTTATGTTACAAGCAAAAACCACTCACAGTAATACAACTAGATAATCTGCAGAAAAAATGTGACCAGTGTCAGTGTTGTTTTATTATAGGCTTTATTATTATTATTATTATTATTATTATTATTATTATTATTATGTTTTTACTATTACTGCAGATGTAATGTGTAGCCTATTAAAAAAAATGTCCAAATTTAGACACATGGTTTTCACTGGACAAGAAGGCTATGAAAATAAGTTGTCTGAAAACACAATGAACCTAAAAAGACTGAATAAAACCTTATAAATAAAGTAGCCCTGTCTTATAAGTAGTACTTATAGATGAATTAATAAATACTTCACTGTTACAGCTCAACTGTTTTTATAGTATTTATACTGCACTGTATACTTTATAGAAAATATACATATTGCCCATAAATGAAACTTTTATATATATATTTATTTATTTATCTTTACAGGCAATCTTGCAGCTGAAGGCAAGGCGGAGGTCACCAGTAATGTGGGCATACCCACGATCTGACCACTGGTGGGACACAATTGTTCCGGATTTCACCCCGTTACAATTCATGCAGAATTTCCGCGTATCCCCAGAATCGTTTGAGTACATCTGCAGTCAGGTCAAGCATGCCATGGGGAGAAGAAACACAAACTACCGTGTGTGTGTCCCCATCCGAAAGCGTGTGGCAATTGCCATTTGGAAACTCGCCACAGGTGTTGAATACAGGACAATCAGCCATCTTTTTGGAGTAGGCCTCAGCACTGTATTTAATTGTGTTCAGGAATTCTGCAACACAGTCATCACAATACTCCTTCCCATCCACATAAGATTTCCTGATGCTGAAAAGTTGCTAGAAATGGCCACTTTCTTTAATAATCGTTGGAGAGTTCCACAGTGTGTGGGTGCAATTGATGGCAGCCACATTCCAATAATTGCACCAGAGGATTATCCACGAGATTATTTTAATCGTAAAGGCTGGCATTCTATCGTTCTGCAAGCAGTTGTGGATGGAAAAGGTCTTTTCTGGGATGTTTGTGTTGGCTATCCAGGGAGTGTGCATGATGCCAGAGTGCTACGACAGTCACATTTGTGGGAGGCCCTAAGTGACGGGGAATTACTAGGGCAAAACAAAGTGACCATCTCTGGCTGTGATGTTGGACATTACCTGATCGGTGATCCGGCATACCCCATGCAGAATTGGCTCATGAAGCCCTTTTCCGACACTGGCAGACTGACCCCTGAACAGCACACATACAATTACAGGCTGAGCAGTGCACGATCGGTTGTGGAGATGTCTTTTGGGAGATTAAAAGGACGATGGAGGTGCCTCCTAAAAAGAAACGACTGCAAGCTGGAGCTGAGCAAGAAGATTGCACTGACCTGCTGTGTGCTCCATAACATTTGTGAGGAACATGGTGATAATTTCACTGAAGAACACCCAGACAGGACTCTAAACATTGAACCTCCTGTTCAGAGATTACCTGAGCGTGCAAACACAGAAGGGGCTGACATCAGAGCTGCATTAATGATGTATTTTAACAGAGGGAACGAGTGAATCTTTGAATACCAGAGGGAACGAGTGAATCTTTGAATACACCAATGCCATATTTTAACAACTGTTGTTTGTGTTTAAGGACATCTGCACTTTCCTAAATTGTATTATATTCTCATCCATTGAATAAACCCTATTATCTCTAAAACTTGCATTTTGTGAATAATTTCATAAGCCATTTGATTGCCCTGTAAACACCTACTTGATTAACTGCTCAATTCTTGCTTTATGGTCCTCAATCAACGATTGATTTGAACTTTCACACTTCTGACCGGCATGAGATTTTGTAAATATTCTTTTGTTTGAATTCAACCATTATAGCCATTATTCAGGCATTATGGCTTGCCATCAACTCCACTTAAAGCCCACTATCCACCTATTATCTGAAGCCTTTCTAAACCAAATATTGTGAATTCTTATACAAAATATATTGTGAAATATAGCTCCTGCACGACAGATGAATAGAGCTACAATTAGCACCAAACACAATTTAAAATATTAGCCTACACTTTTCCTCAATTCACTTTAAACCACAAGTTAATTTCCAATCATGAACTAATTTGGATTTTAATCATATGTAATGGTGAAATGTTATAGATTTTTATATGCAGCTAATCGCTTCCCCTGATTAACATGTTTAATGTCACATATGAAAATAGACTAAATTGCATTAAAACACAAAACCATATACAATATTTGCTGTGTATATGGCAAATAAGTGTTAAAGAAACTGAACCAGACATTTGCATTAATAAACATGTTTATACATTGCAAACACTGATATAATAAATTAGAAACTTACTAAACAGCTAAAAGAACTTGCTAAGAACAAGTACAATAAAAAATAACTTATAAAAAATAACTTACCAGGATCATTACAACTTTGCTGCAGCGAATCATCCACTATTGACTCGAGCATTACTGTTGCAGAGTTCAGGGCCCCGGTCACCTGGCATGCCGGCCTATCGCCGAGGACAGAGTCCAGAACGTCGAAATGTGTGTTTCGACGTGGGCGACCATTTCCGCTTCGACCGAGGTCCTTTTTCTGGTCCCTGTAGTCCTTTTTTAGTTTTTTTAGTTTGTTGCTTATCTGTTCTAGGCTCCGGTCGAACCCCGCTTCAGCCATTTCTCTTTGTATTTTCTGCAAAACCGGTTTCGTCCGCGAAGCCCCGTCTAACTTACTCTGGACTTCTGAAGAGGACCAAAGTGCAAGAAAGCAGCTTGTTTCGTCGTCTGACCACTGCTGTTTTTGTTTAATCGCGTCCATCGTGTTTAGCTGCTGTTAGCTCGATTAGCTGCTATTTGAAAATGGCGGTCACAAGTTTCTCTTCAGTCTTGTTGGCCACGGTAACCCCGCCCCCAGCCTCTGACGCAAGCGGTTCTTTCTTGGCTCCGTTCTAGACCCTGCAATGATTTGGTGCTACTTAAGAACCAGTTTTACTGGTTCGGAGCTGGTGCTTTGGCGGTGGAAAAACAAAGAACCGATTTGAAATTAGGCTCTGGCTCCGAACCAGCACCAGCTCTGCCTTGGTGGAAAAGGGGTACATCAGAAGAAGTTGTATATTTGGAAAGGAACCCGCAAACAAATAGAGGGTTGCAACTTCAAAGTAGTGCCTGACATGTCTGCGGCGGTGCGGGAGAAAAGGAAGGCGTTCTGGCCTCTGAGAGAACAGCTACATCAGATCGACATTAAAACTTTTCTAAAATTCCCAGCGACGTTGTATGTGGAGGATGGAGACCTCGTAAATACTTTCACCTCACCGGAGAAAGCTAGATTGGAACTAAAAAAGAAGTACCTAGGTATAAAATGACTTGATCTTGCAGAACCTGGTAAGAGCATTTACTCTTAAATCTCCGTTGAAGAAACGAGACTGGACGTAAAGATATTAAATTTGAATATAAAGAATAGGCCTATGTCCTAATTGTACAGTTGGATGGGAAAGAGGTTGTTTAATTATTTATTTTCTATTTTTTTTTTTTTTTTCCCTTGTCTGAGGCAACATGGGATATTGGCAAAGGTTTATGTAAAACAGATTGCTACAATTATATTTAATTTGGTTGTACATTTTCTTTACTAGTCTTTTTTTTTTATTTTTTTTTATTTTTTTTTTTTTACTTTTAAGTCTTTGTTTGTTTGTCTTTTTTATTATTATTTATTACTTTTTTTTTTTTTTTTTTTTTTTTTTTTTTTCTTCTGATTTTATTTATTTTTGGGGCGGTACTACTTTCAGAATGGTGTGGATAATTTGGGAAACGGTCTGAATTTGACAAGATTTTTTATTTATTTACTTATTTTTTTTCTGTAATAATAGCAGTTGTTTTTTTTATTTGTATTTTTTTTTTTTTTATATATATTTTTTTTTTTTTTTATTTATTTATCTATTTATTTTTTTGGTTGGTTTTTGTTTATTATTATTATTATTTCTTTAAAGGGGGTGGTATTATTTGAATTATTTGGAAGTCACTGTTTCTACGCCAGATGGAGTTGGGAGTTTAAGCTCTAACAAAGCATGTTTCCTGGGAAGGAAGGGAGGGGGGAAGGAGAGGGTATATGTTATGTGTTTATATGTTACATGCTGGTATGGATGGATGAATGTTTGTTTGAACTCTTTAGGTGCTCCCTACTATTTTTGAACAAAGTTATTCCGCAGATGGGGTTGGGCTATGCAATTTGGTTTATATCATTCCATTTACATATAAAAAATAAATACAAAATTATATAAATTAGTAATTAAGATAAAATAAAAATGCATATAAGGAGTATAAAAGATATGTTAAACACATTTAAAGTAGTAACTTGGAATGTAAATGGATTACAGGAGGGTTCAAAAAAACACAAAGTTATTTATCACTTGGAAAAAATGTCCGCTGACATAGTTTTTCTCCAAGAACTTCATTTTAAAGCCGGTCAAATAGAGTACTTGAAAAGAAGATGGGTGGGGGAAGCCTTTGAGGCAGTATATACATCCAGAAGTAGAGGAGTTGGGATACTGATTAATAAGAGAATACCCTTTAAACTAGTGTCACAGTATTCAGATCCGTATGGTCGATACCTTATAATCAAATGTGAACTATTTGGGGAATTTCATACGCTCTTGAGCATTTATAGGCCTCCGGCTTCAAATATGGCCTTTTTAAAAGATATTCAAACAAGATTGGATAGTTCACAAACAGGTCTGATAATTATGGGAGGAGACCTAAATAGCATTTTTAGTGTTTGTGACAGTACAACAAAAATTAGGAAGGCCAATGTTCCAAAACATCTACAGAAATTTCTTTCTGTCAATGCTCTTCAAGATATATGGAGGACCTTACACCCAAACTCAAAAGATTACACTTATTATTCAAGTCCTCAGAATAGTTATAGTAGATTGGATTATCTTTTTGTGTCTCAAGGGGGAATTAATAATTGTATATCATGTGAAATTGACAATATTATGATATCTGATCATGCTTCAGTTGTCTGCACCATGACTCCGAAGGAAAACACTTTACATCATAGAATTTGGAGAATGAATAGGAAATATTTAATGGATATGGAATTTGTTGCCTATGTAAAAGAACAAATTAATATTTTTATTTTAACTAATGTGCAGCAACCTCATCCTCAAGATAAGCCAAATATCTGTATTATATGGGACTCCTTTAAAGCATATATAAGGGGGGTAATGATAGCCTTCGCAGCAAAAAGGAAAGCTAGTTTTGAGCAGAATATGGCTAAAATAAAACAGGATATTAATTTAATGGAAATACAACTTAAAAATGGAGACCAAACAATAAAAAGTAAATTGCAAGAAAAGAAAATAGAAATGGATACTATGCTGATGGATAAAGTTAAAGACTTTAGACACAATTCGAATAAGCTTAATTATATCTCAGCTAATAAATCGGGTAAACACCTGGCATCATTGGTCAAAAGGGTTGCAAAGACTCAGTCTATATCTTTAAAAGAGGAAGAATCAGATGATGTTATTACAAACAATGCTATTATCAATAAAAGATTTAAGCAATTTTATGAACATTTGTATACAGCAGAGGTTAAAGATGACTCCGATTCCTTTCTTAAATCAGTCAAATTACAGTGTTTATCAGATCATCAAAATGAAGATATACGGAAAGTCTTTGCAACCTCTGAGATTGAAGCTGCAATTAAGGCATTTCCGGAAAAAAAGGCCCCAGGAATAGATGGCCTCCCTATCGAGTTTTACTCAACATTTTGGCCAAATATTAGATCTTTGTTCATGGAGGTTGTGAATTCATTTGTTAATCAACAAAAGCTGCCAGAAACTATGTATCTTTCAACTATTTCTGTGATACCAAAACCAGGTCGTGAATGTAATAAGCCTTCTGATTTTAGGCCTATTAGTTTAATCAATTGTGACAAGAAAATCATAACAAAAGTAATGAATAATAGATTGGCATTAATTTTACCTAGCATTATCCACCATAATCAAGCTGGGTTTATTCCTAATAGGGATCTTAGAACTAATGTTAGAACATGTATATCTTTAACACAATATGCAAAAAAAACATAATATAGATTTGACTTTGATGGCGGTCGATGCTGAAAAAGCATTCGATCGCCTTGAATGGTCATATTTGTATAAAGTGCTTGAAACATTTGAATTCCCAGTAGAATTTATCAATATGGTAGAAACAGTGTATAGAGCCCCCAAAGCACAAGTCTACACCAATGGCGTTCTTTCTGAGGCATTTTCTTTAAGCCGTGGTACTGCTCAAGGCTGTCCATTATCTCCAGCGCTGTTCGCGATGGCTATTGAACCCTTGGCTGAGAAAATAAGACAGACAGATAACATAACGGGTATTACTATAGGCAAAAATGAATATAAATTAAGCTTATTTGCGGATGATTTGTTGTTGTATCTAAGTGATGTGGATATTTCAATCCCGAGTGTAATTAATATAATGAGTCAATTTTCAAAAATTTCAGGTTATAAAATTAACAGTGGCAAAACCGAAATTTTGACTTTTGGCCAAAAACCAATAAACCCAGAAGTATTTAAACAATTTAAAGTACAAAGCTGTAAAATTAAATATTTAGGTTGTTATATCAGTGCAAATAAAAAACAATTGTATAAGAGTAATTTTTTAACACTGAAAAATAATCTAAAACATAATCTCAATAACTATAGTGATCTCAAGCTGAATCTAATTGGTAGAATAAATTTGGTAAAGATGGTTTGGCTTTCGAAGTTTATTTATTTGTTTCAATGTATCCCATTGACACCACCAAAAACCTTTTTCAAGGAAATAAATTCCATAATTACATCTTTCATTTGGGCTGGAAAAACCCCCAGAATAAAAAGAACTCTATTGTTTTGCTCCAAACGGGAAGGAGGGTTAAACCTCCCTAATATGGAACTGTATCAGATAGCAGCCCAGATGTTTTATATTGATCGTATTATTAATAATACTAATGAAGACCTATGGCTGGTTATCGAAAATCATCAACTACAACCAAATAGTTTACTATCCATCTTGTTCTCCAAGAAAAAAGTAAAGACTGATAACTTTGTTGTCAATAGTACATTAAATATGTGGAAAAAAACTAAGCAGATTTTAGGGATGGAGATCGGTACTCCAACACATATTAAGATTTGGAACAATCCGTCTGTTAGAATTCAAGGTACTAAATTAATGTGGAAAACTTGGATGAATGGAGGTATCGAAACATTATCAGATATTACTAGCTCAAATAATATATCCTCATTTGATACACTGAAAGATAAATTTAAATTAAAAGATTCAGAGATATTTAAATATATGCAGTTAAAAAACTGGGTCAAAGAGAACTGTGATATAGTGAATGATGTTCCGGAAAAGATAAAGACCCTTTTGGAACAAAGTAAGAAAAAGAAAAAATGTATAAGTGTTATGTATGATTATCTCAATAATGTCGTAATCAATTGTAATCTGCTAAGTAAGATATATGAAGGATGGGACAGAGATATAAAGGACTTCAATGCTAAAACAAAATGGAAGGAGTGCTTAAATCTAACATACAAAGTCACAACCAACGAAAATCTTAGATTGATTCAATATAAGTTAATGACTAGAATTTATTATAGTAGGGACAAAATTCATAAGTTTGATGCATCTTCCCCCCCCACCTGCTTAAAATGCGGTAGTAGTGACTATCTCACTCATTCATTTTGGTACTGTGAAAAAATAAAGAAAACCTGGTTTGATATTGAGAGATGGCTCTCTAACATCTGTAAGCAGAGATTTGTATTTACACCAGAAGCATGTTTACTCCAAAATGTAACAAAAATGAAATATCCTATGGGATGGCAATTAATATTCTCCTCTTTAGTCTATAAGAAGCTGTTGTTACAAAATTGGAAAAACACAGATACCCCAGGTTTGGATAAATGGAAAAATGTAATGAAATATTACCTAAACATCGAGAAAACTCTGTCAGTGGACAAAAATAAACAAAAACAGTTTAATTCGGTGTGGAAACCAATATTCGATGCCCTGTAATTAGCCCAACGCTAACTTAATTTATTTTGTATTTTATTTTTATTTGTTTGTAAATCTAACATGGCAATGTTAAGTTATTTCTTCCTTTTTTTTCTCTCTCTCTTTACAGTTCACTCAAGGAGCACCACCAGTGTAATTTGTGTGTGTTTGTGTGTATGTAAATGAGACATCATTATTATTATTGTTATTACTTTGGTTTGTTAGCTTGTTTTGTTTATGTTTGTTCTAATTTTTTTTTTATTTTTTTTTGGTAAGTGTGATTTGTCCTGTGTGTTGTAATTTGTCTGGAATGTGTCTAAATAGTTTTATTTATCTTGTTTTCTTGTCTATTGTCCTTTGTCTTGTGTGTTAAAAAAAAAGAAAAGAAAAAGAGTGCTGTATGTATAAAGTGAAGGGGAATGTGTATTGTGAATTATTTATTTATTTATTTTTATTTATTTTTTTCCCCCCCTATTGCACAGAGGATATTGTTTAGTATTGGTTAATACTTGGATATACTTGGATGGAAAACCAGGTTGACAAGGTTGTTTGTTGTTCTGTCTCTCTGTCTTTCTTTGTTCATGCATAATAAAAACAATTCTGAAAAAAAAGTATTATACAGAAAAGTTTTGAGCTGCTTTTTTTTTTAGTAGTATAGAGACATCAATAATCAACATATGAATCTCAACAATGGTGACAACCAACAAAGCCTTTTTGTGACTTTATAGTTGGTCAGATTTTTTTTTCGTTGTCACCATTGTTGTGATTCATACGCTGATTCTTGATGTCTGAGTGAGTCTATATGATCCTGTCAAAACATTTTCTGTATAATGACTTCATAAAATCTGAGTATCACAGCACTGCAGGATCTTCTGTAGCAGTTTTATCATGCAAAATGAACAACTAATATTTAACGACTTAATCAGATATTACACTTCAGGTGGTATTAATAAAGCAGGACACAACATGATGATTATTATCAGTATCACTAAAAAGTGACCAACATCATCTGATCTGAGTTTCTCTTGGATTCCTGCAATAACAAATATGCATCAGAGACACATTTAAAGCAGCCAGAGAAAAGCTAATGTTAATAACTAAAAGGTCAAGAGCCCAACTAAAGCAAACACTGATCTCCATCATGGTGACATCAAACTTTATTATTTTCAATAAAGCTTCAACTTCTAAACCACTGTTAATTCTCAATAAGAATGTTAGTATGAAAGAAATAAAGTCTGGATTGTAATAAGTGAAGATGCTGAGATCCTGAGAGATCTGGTAGTGTTTAATGTTCTGTTGGGGTTTAAAGGTGAACTAAGTAACTTTTTTACCTTAACTGAACAGCTTCGGAGTCATTGGAATGGTTATATTAATTATTTTGGGTTGAATGGTGGTCGTTTCGCACCCCCCTGGTGCCCGTGAGCCGAAAATCCGCACTTGCAACTTTGAGCCGGTGTGGTGATTTATCCGGTCACTTCGGTGTGAATAGTCCGGCCGTAGGACCCAAGCAATCCGATTGGCTCAAAGCCCGTTTTATGGGTAATCGCTTTAGTGCCTGGTTACAAATCATACAAAATCATTTTATTATAGAAGACGTTTGTACTACGTTATAACGAGTCATTAATGTATTTAATGTATTTTAAATTATACGTTTCATATACTAGTATTTAACCGAAGCTATAGATTGTGAAATTAAACATTTCTCATTGTTAGTGTGTTTTTTAGTTAGCTTAGATAGTAGCATAGCATACAGCTAACGTTATCCGATGATCGTGCTATGAGCTTATTCTGCACTGATATTGCCTTACTGTATTCACAGCCATTCGTAATGCAATTATAATTATGCAATTATTTTTTATCCTCAATAATCAGCGCAATATGTTACAAGTACACTTTAATTTATTAAAAGAGCCATAAAATAATGTTTATTTGTGTATATTACTATTTTTACTATTACATTTAAATTACAGAATGCTAGCTATGTTTTGTGGGCATAAATATTAATTGGTTGTCTAGCCTTGACTAAAGAACACTATAATATAATTATGGAATCACAATCTTAATGTAATTAATCAAACCCCTTAATTCATATAATAATCTTTTATTTTAAAGAAATAACATTTATAAGTATGTTTTGTGACGAAGTTATTTGTTATTAAGCAATAGGGCATAATATGCTTTTTTTATTACAAGCATGTCATTTGTGTACTAATGCATATGATTTATGTCATAATTAATTCTTAATACAGAACATCATACAACACAATAACATTTAATGTAATAAAATTAGAGAACCAAAACTTATATAAAAATTTAATTAAATTACACAATACAATACATAATGAATTCAACTTAATTATGAATGTAATATATTACATTTTTATTAACACAAAACTACAAGCAAAATGCACATCGTTTTAGGACATTTATAGAGCTTTTTAAAATACACAACAATACAAAGCAGCTTTAAACAGACATGCTATGTCTTTACTTTTCTAAATACTTTTGTGATAGTCCTCTGGCTATACATTGTGAAGATTTAAAAACAATTAATGTTGAGTTAGCTGTGTTAAAATATTTAATGAACTGTAAGGTTAAAGTTTTTTGAGAGCTAATGAGACACAAATAGATGCACTGTCTTTTGCTGTATGAAAAGTCAAATCTTTAGTTTGAAGTAAATTCATGTTGTATGTGCAGTCAATTCTTTGTGGAACCATCCTAAGGCCTAGATGATGCAGTCAGTCAATTTCCCCTTTAGATGGTGGGGTCGTGACCTGCTAGGCGAGGAGGCTGGACTAGGTGTCATGGATGGACTGGCTTGAGGGAACTCTGTAAAAACACACATGCTGCACATGCTGCAACACGTCACGTGCAACTGTACACTTGCACAGTCTTCAGTGCTATGAACACCACTCACTGTTTTTGCTTTGATATGCAAACTCAAAGGTGCAACGCAAGAAAAATTATAATCATAGTATTACAGTTTTTCTCGATTGCTTAAACACATTTCTTGAAACTATGCCTCGTATTCTCAAAACTATAAACACAAATCCATAACGTCTCACCCAATTCCCCAAACATCCTATTTTCCGCTCTACACTCAAAACCATTCACTCTTGCTGAAAAACCAAACTTTGCCCTCAGACAGGACACACAAGCCCTCAAAATCACACACACTACAACATAGTCTAAGACAGTGGTTCCCAATCCTGGTCCTGGGGACCCACAGCTCTGCACAGTTTGTATGTCTCCCTCATTTAACACACCTGATTCAGATCATCATCTCGTTAGGAAAGAGCTCTATGAACTGAACTGGGTGTGTCAGATAAAGGAGACATATAAAATGTGCAGAGCTGTGGGTCCCCAGGACCAGGATTGGGAACCACTGGTCTAAGACACTGGTGCAATAAATTCAAAACAACATTTCCAAAACTGGTAAGTCATTTACAACTCTTCTCATTTATAACTCATTTATAAGTAAAGTAATATATTACAAGTAACATGCATTACATAATACAAGTCACATACATTATAATCACATTACATTCTAATAATACCAAATACATTTAATTACAGTAAAAAAAAAAAAAATTCACTGCAGATTACAGTTTTTCTCGATTGCTTAAACACATTTCTTGAAACTATGCCTCGTATTCTCAAAACTATAAACACAAATCCATAACGTCTCACCCAATTCCCCAAACATCCTATTTTCAGGTCAAAATGAAGCTCTACACTCAAAACCATTCACTCTCGCTGAAAAACCAAACTTTGCCCTCAGACAGGACACACAAGCCATCAAAATCACACACACTACAACATAGTCTAAGACACTGGTGCAATAAATTCAAAACAACATTTCCAAAACTGGAAAGTTATGTTGCTTGTGGTTCCCCCATCACAAACCTTTTCACATGATGAACACAAAAGACACAACCAGTGGATACATTTTTATTCATACACAGAAAACACACACACACAAAAATATTTTTTTTTCCTGTTTTACTCTTTTTTTTTTTTTACTCTCTCCTCAAATTTTTTTTAGATGTGTGTGACCAACATATGACAGTAAAAGAGCACACACAAACCATATTCTAATATGGAATTCGAATTGTATTGGAATGGTAAAGAGTGTTGGGACGTGACAGGAGGGTCTCCACTCAAGGATACAATATGATGGACACGTCTAAGAATGTTCCACATATGGTTGAAATACCATCATTTGCCTAGAAAAGATAACATTTTGGGAGTCCAGACTATAAAGGAGAAAGGATGCCCTCCCTTCACTGTCACACTCTGTGTTACTCTGTGTGACTGTACGACTACTGGCCTTTTCTTGCAAGAAAATAAACCTCATCAAAGACTATTGGAAATGTTTGTCTCTTATTCAGTGATAGAATTTTGTTTGCCACCACTCCTCCCTGAAGGCTCTCAAGGCGACGGTAAAGCAACTCAAATATGGCCTTACTCGTAGCCCAGCTATCACACCATTGACTAACACATGGGCAACTAGAGTGGCTTGAATTTCATCTGAGACTGCTTGTCTTCTTATCCTTGCCCTTCCTCCTCCTCATTCTTATCCCTCCTCGATCTCTTCCTTCATGTCTTTCTGGATCCATTGTTCCAAAACGCAATAAACTGATTTGGGCCCTTTTATATATCTATTGAAGGTTCTGATTGATGTGTGTTAAATTTTGACTCTTAGTGTTTCCACCTGGATAATTGTGTGCTAACTGAGCTGAAGCTGTGCTGATTGAGTGAACAATATTGAATGCTAGTGCTTTCTATATGACAACATGGTCTAAGCAATGAGAAATGAAGGGATTTGTGTGTAGAGTTTTGCAGTGACAGTTCAACCAATCTGACTCATGTGTCAAAACAGGGAATAGTGTTTATAGTTTAGTGAAATGGGTGTGCTTTTTGATAAATGGCATTATGGTTTTGAAATTTTAGTTCAAAAGCCTGGTTATAGTGTTTAAGCAATCGAGAAAAACTGTAAGTATTTTCGAAAACAATAATCACAGTATAAGTATGAATTGTAGCTGAAATGTAGCCATTGATGCATGAGGTCCACTATAGTGGACAGATGATTAATCAGATTTCTCTCCCAATCTATAAAACTCCAACTCGCCAATTAGTGTTAGAGGCTGAAAATGTAAGTTTTAGGGTTAGGGTTAGGGAATATTTTTGCCTTCACTCTACAGATCGGCGCTTTCGGTATGTCCTTAGCACCAAGTGTCATCCCAAAATTTCACTGTCCGCGAAACCACTATTTTGCACAGTGTAACAAATGCTTCGTGGGATCTCCATATCTCAGCTCAGGAGAGGTGTAGAGAGCCAGGACTTGCACTCCTCTCTATGCCTCATCGCCCTCAATCCGAGTCCAGAGTTTCAAGAAGGTCCGAGAAACGTTATTTTTCGACCCAAAAAAAAAACGACAGGGGTAGGCCTTATAGAATAGAGAGAATTCCTGTTCTGTGGAGGGGTCAAGGGGGGGTCCCTTCTGTTCCTTGTGCTGTGGTGGGTGACAAGAGATAACACTATAAAAATGCTGGCCAACCTCCGCTCTGAGGCTCACTCTGCCTGCAGCTGAACTGTAGGTAGACTGGGAACATTTCTTGCAAGAAATCAATATCTTTTAAGGACAATTTGAATCCTGATGTCTCTTATGCCTGATGCTGTTTTGTTAGTTATTGTTTTGCCTTAACATTAATCCATATAAAACAGCGCTTAATCTTGCAAAGTACGTTTTGGTGTTACTGCTATCATTACGTTAGTAATTCATTAAGTTAACTATAAAGTGTCGCTATATTGTGAGAAGGTATTCCTTTGCAGAGATCCCAACCCTAACTAAGCATTTAACAAACAGAAAAAAGTCGTGACATATCATTGCTAGATGTTCTCCAGTCCTAAAAGTAAAACAAAAACACAAACAATCTGCATTTAAAAGATCTTTTAGAAAGTCATGGTCTCTTTTGAGCCTTTGTCAGTGATGCTTGATTTCTTTCAAGACAACATACTCTGAAATACTTCCCATCCCATACATGAAAAAAAAATACATGCTGTGTTGGTGATATCATAATTATATATATATATATATTAAAATATTCTTACATAGGCTATATAAAATAAAATGACACAACCCTGTCTCTTTTTGTTAAATTTCAGTTTTATTGATCAATAATAGCAACTATGAAAGTATAAGTAGCCATACAAGTCAAGAAATAAAGTAATTAAACAATTCAGTCAAACAAGTCAGCAGGCTACAACGTTAAAGATAAATAGCCTAAATAATTTAACATTATATAAAGTTCTAAAACTAAACTTTGCCCTCAGCCAAAACGATTTGCAAGGGAACAAATTAATGATATCAAAGATCGTCCGTTAGACATAGCAGCCTACACAAGACGAATTATATATATCTCATGTTTAACCACTCCACTAGACTAAGCGGCAAAACGTCAGCAGCTCTGGCCGAGGTAAGGCTCTGCCAGGCGGGATACATGAGCGCTGAGCGCCCGTTGATCCCTGTGGATCTCACATCTCCGAAAACGTCAGATCAAATTTTTAAATAGGCGCTATCTGTATAAACAAACAACATATTTGAGATTGAAACAACTACATTATCGACTGAAAAACTCTTAAAACTACATTTCGTGACACATTAACAGTAGTATTTTTAAATTTCGCGGTCTTTCTCCTGCTATTGACGCAACTTGAGATTTTAAATATTAGCTATAGAATATACACAATTTACATGTACAATATAAAATTTAATTTAATATACCTTGCATATAGCGTCTCTCTGAAGACCAGCGGGATTTAGCATTCATAAAGCTACCACATAATAACACTAAAACAGCTCACGTTAGCTACAAGTTATCGCGAGAACAGATTTAGATCAGGCATACTACTGGCATACTAATGGGGTCCTTCGCCCGGACCCAATACACCGAGTAACCATATTATTCGCCACACCGGCGGCCGCCGCGTCAGGAAGTATTGCGTGAGATCAGGTCTCGCGATGTAAACAATTGCTTTACGGCAAAAGAAATCTGCTCAAATACTGTCATTATTGCGCTCCCTCACGCTGTCCGAACCCGAATGAAGAAGACGTTTTAAAGAATGTCCCAAATATCTATTCCGAAGCTGTGGGGGGAGCTCTAGAGAGAAACCTGCGAGCAAAAAGCGAGAAAACAGCGAAGAAATCCCAAAGCTACGGAGTGCTGCTTTAAAGTGTTTCTGTATGGTGTGTTTCGTGTGTCACCATTGTGTTGAAGAGTAGAGCCTGAGCTTCAGTCCAGGATGAGCGCAGAAACACTGATGATATGCTGCATGTTGCTTTATTTAACAGACAGTAACTGTGTAGTTGCTGATGCAGTGACGTATAGTCACAGCAAATCATGCATGTAATTAACTGCATGTTTTTCAGTAAAGAAATGCAGAAAATAAATGAAATAACTGTGTTTCTGTTAAAAAATATTAAAGAAGATTTCTGTAAAAGTATTTTGCGTTCATTTTACGGTTTTTGTATGGCAGCCATTGCTGACAGTCATTTGACTGTTATTTTATGGGATTTTTTTTAAATGAAGGTGTTTGATCGTAATAATTCAGGAAATAGCTGTAAAATAACAGTGTTTTTCTGTAAAACATTTAAGGAAAATTTCTGTAAAAGTTTTTTGCACTTCGTTTAAATTAGGATGTTTTACTTTATTTTTACGTTTTTTGTTTGGCAGCTGTAGCTGACAGTCATTGACTGTTTTTTAAAGATTTTATTTTTTACAGTGTAGTTCTAAATTTTTTTAATGGAGCATGTTTATTTAGACTGGCAAGGAAGGCGTTTTTAAAAAGGAACCAGGCGTCCTCCACAGTAGGGATAAGTTCAATATCCTTCCAGGACACCCGAGCTAAATCGAATAAAAAAAGCTTGCTCACTAAAGTGATTTAGGGAGCGTTTGAATGTGATAAGGGGAGCACTTTTAATGACAGATCCATTGTGCATGCATGCAATAAGGCAATGATCACTAATATCCAGACTAAAAACAGCAGACGAGAATTTAGAGGGTAAGTTAGTTAGGGCGATATCAATGAGAGTACCATTGTCTGCCGATTTCATGTTATATCTAGTAGGTTCATTGATTATCTGCGTAAGATTTAGGGCATCGAGCTTAGATAATAGGGTATTTGGAGGGTTAAGCATATCATAATTCAAATCACCTAACAGTAGAAACTCTGAGGATAAGTGTGGAGCAATTAATTCACAGATGATATCAAGGGCACAACTGGGAGCGGAGGGGGGTCTATAACAGACGGCTACGGTGAGAGATTTATTTTTAGAAAGACAAATCTTTAACAATAGAAGCTCGAATTTTTTTGGAATGGACTTAGATAAGATGACAGTGCATTGTAAATGCTCCCTACAGTAGAGCATAACTCCACCTCCTTTCGATGACCTGTCTCGCCGATAAATATTATAATTAGGGATAGATACGTCTGAGTCTTTGGTGGAGTTTCTGAGCCACGATTCTGAAACGGCTAGTATATCAGGATTGGCTGCATGCACAAGGGCAGTGAATAAATCTAATTTAGAAAGGTGATTCAATATCACCAGAAGAACTAAGTAAAATTAAAATTAATATACGGCAAAAGCTGTTAAGGATCGGGCGCCTGGTGCGATTGGCGCCGTGAATAGGCAAGGGGAACAACTTGGTAGAATACAGTATGTTAAAAGCACTGTGAGTAGACAAGGGGATTATAAAATGAATATACTGGGATGGTGGACCTAACCATTGGGTAATGAGGAAGGAAGTATCATCTCTATGAATAAGTGAGTCAGTCTGGGTTTTTGAAAAAGTGGGGGGAGGGGTGAAGGGGTTAAATAAGGTATATTGAACTGAACTAAAAGGATTACAAAATAACAAAACAATACAAGTTAACTCAAATGAACGTAGAGGGCTCATATTGTCAAAATGAACTTGATGCTTAAAGGGGGGGTGAAATGCTCATTTTCACTCAATCTCCTGTTAATCTTGAGTACCTATAGAGTAGTATTGCATCCTTCATATCTCCAAAACGTCTTTAGTTTTATTAGATTTATAAAAGAAAGATTGGCTGTACCGAGTCTTTCCGGAAAAAAACGAGCGGCTGGGGGCGGGCCGTGTGGGCGGTGTGCTATAGCTGTGCTAACTGAGCTAACTAACAACAACACAGAGAGACATTTGAAGCAGTTTACTCACCAAACCTTTATCATTGTGACTGCTCGATCCTTAAGCATTAGACGATCTGCAAATCCGTCGATCTGGGCTTTGTTTATAAAACAATCATCGTCGAAATGCAGGGAACAAACAGTCTCGCACAACCTCTGTTGATGCTTTGAAAAAACAAACTCCATCCACTGTTCTCTTAACGCTGGGTTCTTTGGGAATCTGTGCAGGGTTGTCTTGCCCTGGCAACCAAAAACCCACTTCTTTGGTGACATTGACTTCCCTAAAAGCCGAGCACAGCGCTTTGAGGTAACGTACTGCTTTCGCTCTCTTCTCTCTCTGGTCTAAGAGTGCGCGCGCGGCCGCGATCTTACCGGAGAAGTGCCCTTAGGACCCATATAAGGAAATTCTGCTCTATCTTACGTAAGACAGAGCCATACTCGAAAAAAACTTTCCGAAACTTGTGACAAACCGGAAGGAGTATTTTTGGAACAAAAATACTCCTTCAAACGTACAACTTAACTTTTGAAACTTTGTCCATGTTTAGCATGGGAATCCAACTCTTTAACAGTGTAAAAAACTCAGTATGCATGAAACAGCAATTCACCCCCCCTTTAAGTAAAACTAGATATAGAACAGCAGAATACTAAAATTACTGATTAAATGAAAATAATAAAATGAAATAAAATTAATAAAAGTTAGTTTCCAAAATAACAAAAACCAAAGTACTAAAAAATTGTATTGTTGAAAGTAGATAAATATCCACAAATATAATATGGTAGTGTAGTATAATATAGTTAATATAAAATACCAAAGTACTAAAATGGAGTACTAAAATAGATAACAGAAAAATACGTGTCCCAATTTAATGAAACATGACGCTGCACAGCATCGGTTTGCGTTATAGAGAGAAAAAAAATCAGACATACAAAAATACCGTGAAATCCAATGTAGGCCTGATGGCTATGAGTGAAGGGACCGTATAGTGAGCAAATCACGTAACGGGGTACAGTCAGTCTGAAGCAAAGATGAAATAAATCAGAACCGGCTCGTACATAGCTAAGTACCCAGTTAGCTGTTAGCAATGTGAGGCGAAACTGGCAGCCTCCAGTCCTGGTGAGTGCTACGTAAACAAAGGCCCTAGCTAGGTCCAGTGCTAGCTTGTGCTGACCAATGTCAACAGCCGTTAGTTCGAGCGATGTTATGAGCAGTCCAGTCCAGTGTGCAATCAATGTTCACAGAATGAAGCAAGTTTGTGCAAAGTTGAAGAATAATAGTCTATCAATCCAGAGAAACCGTGGATAGCATAGAGGATGGCATAGAGGACCCGGGCCCACCCTGCAGCTTGGCTGAGCGAAACGCTGCCAACAGATAGATCATGAAGTGGGACCCTTTCTTACAGGACGTTCACTTAGTTCGGAGGCAGAAGTAATGTGATCCAGACGTCCTCTGACACAGGTCTGTTCCTGGCGCCAATACCAGTAGCAGTGTGAAACGGAGCTGGCAGCCTCCAGTTCTGATGAATGCAACGTAAACAAAAGGTCCCAGCTAGCCGGAAGGCAAGCTCGCTCCGATGCTAGCTCGTGCAGGCCGATGTCAACAACCGTTAACTCGTTCGATGTTAAGAGCAGTCCAGTCCAGTATTACTGTCTGTGCAGAGTTCAGAACAACGATCTGTCAATCCAGTGAAACCGTAGAAGGTATGAAGGACCCGGGCACTACCCACAGCTTGGCCGGGTGAAACGCAGCTAGCACAGATCGGCTCCCAGCGCCAATACTACTGACCGTCACAGCTGGGCCAGAAGTAAATAAACCCAGTTAGATCGGCTACTTAGTGCGTAAATACGATTAAACGATTAAACGAGGCAAAACAAATAAAAAGGACTGAACAAAAAGGAAAAAAAAAACAGTGTACACAATATACAGTATACGAGGTATTCACACGGAACGGTAACAAACACGTCTGCAGCTCAGTCAGCCATCTTGGACCTTGGGACCTTGGGATAATAAGTTACACTTTTCTCTCGCAAATCTCGCCATTCTTCCTACCCCCCTGTAGCAACAATGGGTTGTACATTAATATTAATATTAGCTCAAATGATCTATAGGGAATTTTAATAATTAATCATGAATATGATTAATATTTTGCATATACAGTTACATTAATTTATCGCAGCTGAACTAGATTGATATATGAATGATTACCATAACGGGTTATGGTTCGTCATTAATACATAAATAGTCTTATTTCAGCTCGAAGTTATGGGATAACTTTAATGGAATTAATTTAGTTATCAAACAATCTGTTTGTCCAGCAAACATTGAACGTAAGATTAACTTAACTCTCAAGGAAAATTATCCTTCTTACAAACACGAGAAAGAGTATCTTTTCCAGGCCTTGAAAAGACACTCTCGGTGTTTGTAACCTTAGGTTACTTAAATCGTACCAAGATAAAGCATATAGCTAAGATCGAACATTTCAGGGACTTAGTAACATGAGCAATTAAAACAGAGTCAATCAAGGATATATGGAATTTAATAATTGGACTAATAGCCTACATCGAACTAAGGAATATAACAAACTACACAATACACACGGATTATATGTCTATGTACATAAAATATAGTTAAACAATACAAGATAACGAATAACAGTGAGAGAGAGAATAAAATTATCAGAATTAGAAAAAGATAGAATGACAGAAAAGGATTAAGAGAGAGGATGAGAGAGAGAGAGAAGGATGAGAGATGAGATTGGAAGTGAAAGCAAAAATCTGCGATCAGAGATCGCAGTTGGCTATGGCAAAAATCACAGACAGTAACCCTTAAGAGACAACAAAGAAATCACATTATAAGTTCAATTCAATAATCGATACTTGCATTGCATATGGTTCTCTTTGTATGAGGAAGGAAGGCAGGGTCCTGCGTGTCTTTAAAAGCAGCGTGAGTCGTCTGAGGGGAGGCGTGCGCGTGCTGTGTCTTCCGGCGCGCGTGCGAGCGCGGGAGGTTCAACTAGTCTCTTTCTTTGAGGTGAAGTTGCCGGGAATGATTCAGGCTAAGTTCATTCAGCTCGTGAATGAACAGAGGCGAATAGGAAAATGAAACTAGACTATAGAAAAACATAAAAGGAAATAAAAGAGAAGAAAAGAGAAGCAGGCCGAAGCCGGTCCGGACTTGGGTTTCCAAAGTTTTGGAGGAGGGAGAAGAGCTTTGGAGGAGAGAGAAAAGAGAGAGAATTGAGGGTTTGGACTTTTTATCAGTGTCCCGTGTACACCTCCTTTTTCGTGGATGACGAATCAGTTTAGAGCATTCCGAGCAGGAAGATTGTCCTGGTGTGTTAATGCTGCCCGACCCTCGTGTGGAATCACGAGGGGGCAAAATGTGATATTATGCTCGGGGAATTAAAACGCATGGAACCATAACGTTTATCACAGTCTCTTATCAAAAATCTTCTTCGTCGTGCAAAGGGGATCAAAACAATACTAAGGACGAATATTGACAAAGATAGCAACATAGAGATACATTATTTTGTTGACACAAAGGCACTTTAAGATTACATTACTGTAATTCAAAAACACAACTACTCTAATATCACTCTGGGGAACATGCAAATCACCCAGAACACTCTTTATACAGTTGTAATAGTTGGTAAAATGAAATTTTACTAGTGGAAGTCCATATATGGTAATGTGCGTGTCTGTGTGTATCTGTGAGTCAAGATGTGAGTCCCGTGAGTTGGCGAGATTTGAATCAAGGGACTAGGTCGACCCTTTTGCTCAACGCTCGGCTTGTTATAAATGTGTCATGTGCCAGGGGGGCCCTAGCCCGAGCGGCGCCCCCGCTGGTCAACATGCCCCAAGGGGGTCGTAAACAGAATGCTCTTTGTTTACTCAAGAAGAAATGAGCTGTGTTTTGCAAATCAGGAGTCGCCAATTCAGAACATCTGGCCGGATGGACTGGCAGTGTCGTTACACCCCCAAAAAAACAGTCAGAAGTTGTCTGCCCTTCAGCAACTTTCTTTCCCTTTCTCTCCGCTCATTAGTTTTTGATAACCTGATTTAGGCTTCTTTCTTTTTTTTTTTGCAATGCGAGGCTTCTTTCCATGACACAAGCTTAATTTAACCGCTGGACTACAAGACCAGACCATTTTTCCTTTCGATAGAGGGATCACTAACATGCGAGGGCATAAGCTATTTCTTACTAAGAACATTTCTCATTTTTACAGATGGAAAATTGAGTCTTGTGAATTTGTATTCCTACTGAAAGCATATTATTACAACTATGTGATTTTGTCATTTTAGTATTGTGGATTATAAATGTATCTTTGTGATTTGTGCACTTTTTGGCGATCGCTAAGCAAACTGAGAGGTGAACTAACATGTATACACTCGCTAGCCGTCTGGCCGGAATCCAATAGTATTCAGGCGTCAGACAAAGGATGATTTGAGTTGTGCTGAGAAAGGATATTTTTTACTTTGCATCTATGGCATTCCGATCAGCTCTTTAATATGACTTTGCAACATACATTTGTCTCAACGAACATGACTTTACGTCTGTGTCTGCAAAACATGACTTCTGTGTCTGCCAAATCTTTTTTTTTTTTTTACTGAACAAAGATCCGAGTGGACACATGTATCACACACAAAAAAATTGGATAAGGAATTCGAGGTAGAACAATATACAGTAAGAGATAATCAAAAAAAAAATCTTAAAAAATTTAACGAAATATAAATTAAACATACAATACATGATTAAAAATAAATGGAAATAAAAACATGAAACAATGAAAAAAAAAAATTGTGATCTTGAGGAAATCAGGAGCTAACTTATAATGAAATCTTTTTTTTACACAACAGAGCAGTTTTAGCAGCTTTCTAAAGAGAGTCATAGAATAACTTTAAATTGACACAGAAAAGCCTAAAATTGGGCTTAGAATCAGTGACTTTACATTTATGGAGATGAAACTGGCTATCTATAGTTAGCAGTTAATATGTCGTCCACCCAAATCAAAAACAGTATATTCTTTATTTAAAAAATAAAAAGTTTGTTTTAAGCAGAGAAAAATAAGCCAGACTACTTCTTTCCAGAACTCCTTTGCATAATCACATTATGAGGTCAACTTTCAGTATAGCATTCCTTTTAACATATTTTGTTTCCCCCAAAATTCATATTTATTTAATTATTTATCTCCTTGGCCATTTAATTATTTATATATTTATTTAGTCAGGAATATGTGGATTTAGGTAATTATGTAAGGGAGAGTGGGGCTGGTTGGCACACAGTTCAATTCCAGTACACTAGAGGGCGCTGCCACAAAAATATGACATTAAAATGACTGCCCTCCTGACCTGAACACAACCATTTACTAAAATCCTCTAACTGTTGAGGTGAGGACAACTTTTCTATTTTACAGTGTCAAAACAAAAAACGTTCCCCCACTAAATACATTTTAGAACTATGATAGATAGAAATATATAAAATGTAAGGATTTCATAGTTGATAGGGATAGGATCAGCTATATTTTGATATGGAATTTAAAAGCCTCTGATGAGTGATGCTATGTGGCTAACATCATTTCAGTAAAGAGGTGGGTCCTAATGTGATATATATATATACATATTATATGTTGTATGTTTATAAATATAGTTATGCTTTACATTTATTCGGGATTGTATGTTAAATTCTCATGAACATAAACTTATTGTGTATGAAATAATTTTCTTTTAGAAGTCAAGATGGTCAGAAAATATTTAGGAACAACAGACAGGGGAAAGACACTGGCACAGATTATGCTAGAGGCAGCCAGAGAGGTGAAGACTCAAAACAGAAGTATTAGGAGCACACCAAAGGACTTCAAAATAACATTCGGCACACTAAGCAGATACTGCCAAAAGATCAGCCAGGATGAAATTGAAGGCAAGAAAAAGCTAGGTGTAGCTGTTGGTAACATCAGGAACAGACAAATTTGATTTGGAACGACATTTACTTTGGCCTATCACCCAGGGAGGTTAAAAAGCTAGCCTTTCAGCTTGCTGTGTCACATAACATCAAGGTGCCTGAGACCTGGTCAGAGCTGCAGCAAGCTGGCCGTGACTGGTTTACTGCCTTTTTGAAGAGGCACCCTTCCCTTCCCATTAGGAAGCCAGAGGCCACAAAAATGGATGAGACATGGATGAGACATGTATCACTACAGTCCACAAACCAAACAGGGTCATTGCCAGGTGGGGATTTAAGTGGGTCAATAACCTCTGCAGAGGGTCGCTTATTACCCTTGCCTGCGCAGTTTCAGCCACAGGGAATAGCCTTCCTCCATATTTTGTCTTCCCCAGGGTCAATTTCAGGGACCACTTTAGTCTGAATGGACCTACAGGTTGCAAAAGAGGTGCAAACCCGTCGAGATGGATGAAGGAAGAACACTTTGTTGAATTCTTGAAGCATTTTGTGGAGAATACAAAATGCACAAAAGAGAAGCCATGTCTCCTTTTGCTTGACAACCATGAGTCCCATCTCTCTGTCAGTGGATTGTACTATGCCAAAGAAAACTGTGTAATTGTGGCGGGCGAGACGGAGGTGGTATCACAAATTTCAGATATAAGGAATTTCGACTACGCCACCCTGGGAATTTCACCCAGGGAAATATGAATGACACTTAAATTGTTATTAGGTCACACAGGTTCGACTCTCTTAAAACGGTAGGCAGAAACGTAGGTATCAAAAATACAAAATCTTTATTAATATAAAGTTTAATTTAGAGCAAGGAGATAAATCACATTAAAATAGTATCTGTTGTACAAGACAGCGTCTGAAGGCTGGAAAGATTGATACAATATTTGGCTGACAAAGTTTCAAAATAATAAAATCACAAACACAACACACTTCACTAATACTTACACATCTTACATAACACCATAACTACACAAACTTACAGGGCTGAGGTACACCACAGGAGAAGTGATCACTAAGCTAGTTAGCCAAAAGCACACACACACACACACATCACCGTGCACTTCAGATCACAACCACAACACTTCAAAAGTGTCACACGGCAAACGTTCGGAGGAGCACCACCACCACAAGAGATCCTTCACCCGTGGGACCCCAGCACCTGAAAGCAAATCAAAATTAATACACAAACTTCAAAACAATTACAATCAACCACAGTTTGGATAGTATCACAATGTAGTCATGAAGCAGATACTCATAACAATGATATACAGAAATTTAAACAAAAGAAAACAAATAAACTCAATTCATACAACAGAGGAGACAGGCTCGCACCGAGCGAGCAGATAGTTTTATGCTCCTGTTATGAACACCGATGAGCGTCAACATCAATTCAGTACACCGTAAACTATCAGTCAAACCAGACAGCAACAATCCCCTCTATTAGTGGGGAGATACGACGTTCTCGCTGTATGGCAGCAGAGAAGCGACAGGGCTGTAAAGTTAACTGTAGCGACAGCGGAAAAAGCAAAACGCCACAGACGAGAAGAATCCTGAGTCAAATAAAAAAAGAAAAGCACAACTAAAATTTATGTTTCACCTGTTAAAATGTTCAGCTCATAATTACATGCACGATTACACTTACCGAAAAGGGGCAATGTGCTTACACAAGGTGCTCATCACTTCACAGACATGGATACTCTTGAGTTCATATAAGCCGCCATTCAACTGGAATACAAGGATACTGCACACAACTCAAAACGTCAGCCGATCCCTAAACCCCAAACGAGTCGAAACAATCCGCTTTCCACAGAACAATTAACACATACCTGAGAGGTGAACAGTCCCGAGTCCACCCACCGAGACAGCCGAAGGAAACGGAGGGGAAAAGACAGGCTAGAATGCAACACGAATCATCAATACCATATGCACAGCAACTAGAAACAAACTGCTAAAGGCTAACAGCACATACCTGCAGTTACCGTCAACAACGGAAGGGGAGGAGCCGGATGTGACTCATCCCAGGCTACAGCCAACCAGGTCTTAAATAGGCAGAATTCCTTGCTGATAGGTGCTCACTAATGTCAATCATTCCCACTCATCTTATTCATTCATTAATTCGGTTACATAGTCATGGTATCATTCCCCCCACACTGCTCCCATCGGCTACAGCCTCTTGACCGCACTGTGTATGGGCCTCTGAAGAGGCATGTCAACACAGCCTGTGACTCATGGATGCTAAAAAACCCTGGCAAAACCATGTCAATATATGATGTGGCCTGGAATTGTTGCCACAGCAGCAACCCCAAAAAACATCCAATCAGGATTCAGGGTGACTGGAATTTTCCACTATAACAGGGATGTTTTTCCAGAAGAGGCCTTCACTCCATCTTATGTTACAGACCACCCAAACCCAATCCCAACTGCCAATCTTGTTCCTGTCCCTGATGAGCTGCACCTTGCCATTGGCAATGCTGTTCAACAGCTTCAGCCTGCCATTGACAATGCTGTATAACAGCTTCATTCAGCCTGCCATTGACAATGCTGGGCGACAGCTTCATTCAGCTTGGCATCAACAATGCTGTGCAACAGCTTCAGCCTGCCATTGACAATGCTCTGCCCGGACCAAGTGTTTTTTCTGCTGGTACTGGGAGACATACTGGGAGGCATCCCCTAACCCCAGAAGAGCTGCACCCATTCCCAAAGGCTGGGCCTAGGAAAGTTGGTGGTGCCGTCAGAAGGAAGAGAAAGACCGCCATCCTGACAGACACACCAGTCATGAATAACTAGAGGAACAAAAGGCCACGGGTTAAGTGCTCACGGAAGAGATGGGTTTTCAGCTGTCTTTTGAATGTTGCCAGGAATTCTGCATTCCGGATGAGGGTGGGGAGAGCATTCCACCAGCATGGAACTGTAAATGAGAATGTTCTGGAAAGTGATTTTTATACAATTGCTTTAACCCCCTGAGGTCGGCTATCGCGCCGGCGCGATAGGTTCGTTTTTTTCCGTATGAGTGCAAAAAAATAATAAAATAAAAATATTAATTTTTATCTTATATGCTTGTGTTATACATCAATCTATCCTGTTAAGTGTGTATTATTTTTGTGTATACTCACAATAAAAACAAAGTGTTGTGCTTTTCGCCAAATAAAGAAAAATAAACACGAAGCGAGTTCTGCCTTCTCTCTGTCCGTGTAGTCCATTCTGAAACGTGTCCGAAAATGAATCATAACTCAGCGAATACTTCTCACACAGGCACGTGAGATATGTCTTTATGAAGCTTGAAATCTCTTCTTTTAAATGAAGTAATTTATGTAAAAAACAAATGTTTTCAACTCATGTAATCCGTTTGAAAGCAAGGAGAGGTACCGTTTTTCCTTCTGCCTCATTATCTCTATAATGTGCTGAGGCCGCTCCGCCCCCGGCGCGATTCACATGTAAATAGTTAGGTGATCTAGTATGCATCGCATACGCCCCCCGATCAATGCCATAAAAACACAGTTTCTTCATTAGACTTACTGATAGTTCATCGCGTTTTAAATATGACACGCTTCTCCGGTAATAAAGACGCCCTTCAGATGATTCTGGACAGCGAGGAAGAATGCACCTTTTCCTCAGAGGAAGATTGTAACTCAGACGACGAACGGCAGCATTTTGAAGAGCGAATTCCGCCGAGAACACAATTTCGGAGTAAGTTTTACTTAAAAGTCTTTTGTCTTTTATTTTTCATGTTCGCATTTATGAGGAAAAAACAATATTACGTGACAGTTCTCCATTATGGAAAGACTTTCAAACTTTCACAGAGACCTCAAAACAGAAAGTACAAATCCTTTCTTTAAAACGAATTTCGTTTTGTATCAATTGTATCTTAATTTTAGTAATTTTTTCATTAACAAATGTGAGCCGATCCAAACAAACCTGTGAAACGCCCACATCAGCTGGATAACACACACCGCGAGTTCACTTTCAGACTTATGTACTTGACGATGCTGTGAGGAATAATACTATCTTGATAATAATCCTGCAAAAATTTACCTCAGAAGTTCTGGAAGTATCATTTCGAGGAGCAAACGGATCCCGCTGAGGAATTAGGTCAGTTCTATATATATATAAGGATAGATGTAAACAAAATCTTAAAAGGTCATTATAAGCCTTCTCTTTAAATAATTTTATTAAGCTTTATTAGTGACACATTTGGGAAGAGAATATATTCCAAATCTGAAAATACAGTATGAGAACAATTAACTGCACAATTACTAGAAATGTTTACCTTGGATATTGTACAATTTGCAAGCAAAATTTGTGGAAAAAACAACAAATCAGTTATATATTGTCCTTGCATTCTTGTGGCTCAGTCACACACCTGAATGAAAGGCTCATTACGTATGCAGCCTTATTATGCGGGCCCCATTGACTCTGCAGGTGTGAATCACGCCCATCCGCATATGGCCTTTCCAAACAAAAAGTGTTTTACAAGATTTAAATCAATGTATTGTGTTATGTGAATGATTAGGCAGGATGATTTTCACATAATTTTGAAGAAAAAATTCTAGGCAACGACATCCATTCGTCAAAAGTCTTATTTACATATATTTAGAATGTGTTTTATGGCCTTATTTCAGAAACTTTAGTTTTTTGTTTTTTAAAAAACCATGCATAAACATTATTCTCTCAAAAATACAAACATGTACATGCAAGTTGTTCACATATTATGGTAGCCCCGTTTGTGCTAAATAGAGTGAATTTACACCTTTGCCATTAATATGTTTATAAGCAACTGAAAAAAGCACAAATGTCAGGGCATGTCAGAACATCTCAAGGACCCCAAAAACCCCTCAGACCCCAGAGGGTTAAAGGGGTCATGAACTGGATTGTTTTATTATTTTATAATGTTGCCTGGGGTGCCCTTATAATGTTAGTATGATTTTTACATCAAAAATTGTCATAATTTATAAATAAAAGCCATTTTTCCAAGCCTCATTTCAGCTTCAGATCTGAACGCTCCGTTTTAAGGGGCGTGTCTGCTGTGAGACTGCAATGCAAACGCCCACTGCTGTGATTGGCTGACATGCTTGCATATGAAATAGCTATTATTACATGAACTCTCTCGAAAACTTTTACTACGTTTTTACTATTACAGCTATCGAGATTAACACATCATGAAAAGTATCGTTTAAAGCATTATATTTAAATCTATTCCATCACATGAAAGGTTGCAGCATGATGAGCACTACTACTGACTGAGCAGATGACAGACAGTCTGTTGATCGCGTGAATAAAGATCTTATCATTGCAACGCAATTTTTGCACTCTCACAAATGCTTACACCAAATCACAATGCAAACACGATGTGAATACACAGTAAGAGCTTCGTTGTGTAGTGTAACAGTGTCATTATTTCATCACGAGTTTGGTAAGTGTCCAGATAAGCTCTCGCGGCTCGTGCTGTGCTGTTTGATTGACAGCTTGGGCGATTGGAAAGGGATCGTTCTTTGATCGCTTTCTGTATATAATTTAATAATTAGTTATTATTTTTTTCATAATACTACGAGAAATTATGTGAAGTTGATCGTTTAGTCACTGATGCATAAACAGTATTTAACGATTTTAAGAGAAAGATATCTGAACTTGAATAATTACACATCGGAAATCACTGATCGCAGATCAGGTATTAGAATACACATGGTTACTTACATGTTGCTGGCAGATCCGTGTCGGGAAATTGTGCTGATTGACTGATTTAATAAAGTTTAACCATGCTGGAATCCGAAGGAAGCTTATGCAGACTGTCTTCTTGCACAACCAGGCACTGCACAATATTTAGTAAACCGCATGTTTATTGCTTGGAAGTAGCTCGATCCGGTTTAGCAATTATCATGTCCTATGTTATTTAGCATGTTTGGGCGAATCGGTGGGCGGGGCTAAAGAGGCCGTGTTGAAGTAGGAGTTGATCTACTTTTGTGGAGGCGGTGTTTTATCCTCTTTGACGTCATTGTTCCCCACTTTGAAAAACGAGTCGTTTGCTGAGCCTGATGTCTATAAAAGCTTTTATTGGACTAACAAGGTAGTTTTCAGTTCTGAAACTTACAGGATATTATTATAGTATGATGATCTCTTATATGTCAAAAGCTCAAGGAAAATTTGATTTCTCAGTTCATCACCCCTTTAAATACAATTTACAGAGCAGAGGTTGAAAACAAGTATGCTCCTGAATGTTACTGTTTGCGCTCTCTTACAAATATATAGACAATTAAGGTTTCACGTTAGTAAAAGTTTTAGAGTGTGCGAATACATCTGCTTCATAATATGACATTAAAAAGCAATCTTTGTGGCTAAACTGTGTAGCACCCGACTTTGTGTTTCATCGACCGCATGTTGTCATGCTTAGTGTGGACACGCAGTAGGTGAGTGCTCTCATATAGTGTTTCATCGCCATCTAATGGCATGGTAGCAGTCATTTTTGCGGATCCGTGTGAATGGGGACCGCTTTGACAATGGTGTCGTCTGTATGCGGAAAACTCAAAAGGAAAACTTCTCTGTTTTTCAAAGCATATCGTTGTTGTGCAAACGTACCCGAAGTCCTGCCAAGTCCAGCTGCTGGTGATTTCTTTTTTGAGTCCTTGCCTCTTCTCCTACTTCATCTAGATACTAAAACAAAATACTCCCAAAAAATTTATTTAATTTGCTTAATCTGTGGATAGAGTTTCACATGCGCTGAAAGTTCACGCTGTGCACGTGCCCTACCTAGTAACAGCCTTACCTTACAGACAATCCAGGAAGAGAGTGCAAGCCCGTTTATCAGTCCAAATGGCGGACTCCAATAATATGGGTGAAGGTTTCTGCGCATAACTGTCTTTCCTTTTACGCAACACAACAAGATTAAATGAAATACATTTTCTCATCTGTATTACCTCGTTATTTCATCTGACTCCATAAATGACAAAAATAAATACGAAATTTGCATTGAGTTTACACCTTTGATAGCAGGATGCCATTTGCCTGGAAGACACACCCTCCTCTGTGTGCGAGTTATCTCTGAACTCATAAATACCTTATTACCTTTTGGTTTACTTCTTTGGGAATGAGACCTTTGTACCAGTCGCACAGACATTTCAAATGATACCAAACATGTGTAATACTGTATGAAAACTAGATGTACCGCATGGCGGTACAAAATATGACCGCCGCTCAGGCCTGCACTGGCTTTCCACAAAAATAAATGACGTGGAGCAATTTGGCTGTATTGCGTGTTTATGTATATACCTAAAAAAAGTAGTAGTATGTGCATGTCTGTCTGTGTGTGTGTGTATGTGTGTGTGTGTTTGTGTATGTGTGTGTCTGTGTGTGTGTGTGTGTGTGTGTGTATGTATGCGTGCGTACATGTGTGTGTTTGTTTGATTGTGTGTGTCTGTGCATGTGGATTTGTATGTGTGTGTATGGGTGTGTGTCTGTGCGTGTGGATGTCAGTGTGTGTGCATGCTTGTGTAACCCTTATTACGAAGTAGTAGAAATAATGTACATAGGTTTAATAGTCTAAAGTAGTCGTAGAGGCTATCATGAATATGATTTGGACCAGAATCAGAAGACGCTAAATTGTTAAGAGCCTGAGAATTGAATATCAATATAAAAAAAATGCCACACCAGAATGACAGTTTAGATAACCTGTATTAAATTCACAGGGTGGAACATACATACAAAGAAAGAAAACACATTTATGAAAAATAACAAACTAAAATAATAAAGTGCGCACGTAAACAAAACAAAACCCTCCTTTTCAGTATCTTTGAGCTCAGTTCGTCCTCGGTTCAACTTGCCTTGGTTGACAAGAGTTCAGTTTCACCGTTGGGGCCCTTTTTTTTAGTTTGAGTTAGTGTTTGTCCTACCACAACAAAGATGAAGAGGATGATCCGGGCAGTTCGTCTAAAGCAATTTGATTCGTTGTCAAGCACGATTGGCTCGCCACCCAGCCACCCGGACTGGGAATCGATGACTCTTCTGGAAGAACGTCTGGAACGTCTGGATCTGTATCACTCCATGGAAAGGATCTCTGCACGATGTTCCCAACTCTTACCAAAACCTGACCTATAAAAGGCCAAATCATTTCTTTCAATTACCATTCAGTGAATAATTGGACTGCTACGGGATACTACAAAATAAAATGAGATAATATTTCAGTACACCCATAATGCAATATAAAAATATTTCTCTCGTTGTACAACAGCTCTTATGTTTCTTCTCAGGTATCAAAACTATATGAATTTCTCTCTAGTATCAAAAATAAATTTACATAAATTGCATCCTTCATAAAGACACATTTCAAATTCAAGTTTTATGAAACCTTATGGTAGTAACATTAACAGTATGAAGAATAAAACTGCATGAATTGCATGTAAACATTAATCAAATTGTATCACTTTAAATTAGAGGCATTAAGGCATTAGTGTGCTTATTTATCCCCCTCTGCACCGGTAACAGTGGAAAGAATGCACTAAAAATTTACCTCTTTAAGCTTCAGTGACCACAATTAAATCCACAATTTTTAACATCATTATTTAACAAACTAACTATTTAACAACAGTATGAAAAGTTAACATTTCCTTTTATAACCCACAAACAAAATAATTTGTTGGTTTCAAAGACATTAACCAGTATTTCGCTAGCCTATTGTGGCTAATTACCTCATTAACATATGCACACAGCAGGCTTCACACCTTTAGCTTTACACAATGAGCACCTTTGCATTGATTCACCCATTAACACAGATTAACATAGATGCTAGCGAACTCATAAACTCAGCAACTAGGTTAAATACAAAAATGGGCATCAAAAGCCTGGCCTGTTAGCATGAATATTAGCGAACTCAGATGCCTAGATAAACAACTCACCATTTTAACGGAATTCACTGCCTTTAGTTCCGTGACAACAGTGGATTCAGGCACAGCTTTCGTTTACACTCTATATTACAACAAGGTATAGTCAGTATAAGCAATAATGATTACAGAACTTGTTTAATTCACTCCATTTTGTTTTCTCATCTTACCAAGCAGATAACGCAGCCTCCTATGCTCAAGTGCAAGCGCCAAAAGAACGTGCAGTGACGCAAAACTAGAGGCGTAACTGTAACGGAGCCTAGCTGGCAGCTGATTGGTCAGCTCAGTGCCTCATAGAATTCCCCCATTGGCTCACTTACCAGTCCATCAAAGATACAAAATAAAAGTTAACTCTTTCATGACCGGGTTAGACAGCTAAATAGGGTTTCTCATTATTAAACCTGGCTACACTCTCCCCCTTTGAACTCATGTACGTCCCTGTACATGGCAATGGTTAAACTGTTTGTATCTCAGGGTACAGGACAGAAGGATATGAGTTTTCACCCTCACTTAAAATGTCAGCCACAGCTGTGGTTAACCCCTGAAAGAATGATTTAACAACTGTGACAAAGGGGTTTCCAAGTTCAGTATAATCAAGTCTCTTTGACGGCTGACGGATTCTCTCTGATCTCCTGACTGTTGTATCCTTTATTTCCTCTTCTGGTTCTTTACCTCCATTGTGACTCATCTCCTTTTCACTCTCTAACATTTCAGAGAACACTGGAAGCTGCTCTATTTGAATGTCATCATCAGGTAAGTTTTGTTCCTCCACAGGGTTTTTACTAGCAGGTAAGTTACTTTCGGTCATAACGATTTCATCAACTTGTTCATCAAGCATGACTCTTTCGGTAAGTAGGTCCTCAGTGTCGTGGTAGTGACAGTTAGGATCATTAAGTGTGAGGGGACTGTCCGAGGCACCATTGGACATATCAGGTGGTTTGTTTATTTCAGGAGTGCAATCAACATTTTGAGCATTTACAGGACTCTCAACAGGACAATTGCTTGGAGGTTCAGTATGCTGTTTATCCTGCACAGTAGACATAGTTGGATCAGGCTGCACTAGACTGTCATGGACTGTGGGAAACTGAGCGTTTGGGGGTTCTCTGAAACAGTAAATAGGAATGATTTCATCTTCATCGTCTGAGAAATAATTCTCATCCACAGTAGGATTTGCACGGGTTGCTGGCCTGCGCCTTGCGGGCTGCTGGCCAGGCGCCTTGTTGACCTCTGTAGGCAAGTAACCACATGAAAGGAGTAAGTCCCTATGCAGTGTTCTTAAAGGACCATCCTGATTTTCAGGTTTGACTGTATAGACGGGCAGGGTACCTGCTCTCCTCACCACCACATGGACAATTGACTCCCACTTGTCTGAAATCTTATGTTTTCCTCGAATGCGAACGTTTCTAACCAATACTCTTTCTCCAGCTTCCAAGTCCGAAGCAGTCACACGCCTGTCATACCTCATTTTGTTCTTGTGTGCTATCTTTGCAGCATTTTCAATTGCTATTTTGTAGCTGTCTTCAAGTCTTGACTTAAGATTTTGCACATACTCTGCGTGTGATGTTTGCTGACCCCCTTGCACTGGCAATCCAAACGCCAAATCAACCGGCAGACGAGGCTGACGTCCGAACATCAGTTCATATGGTGTAAATCCGGTCACCTCATTCCTGGTGCAATTATAGGCGTGGACCAGGGGTTTTACAAAATCACGCCAACGAGATTTTTCTGGGCTTTCAAGAGTACCTAGCATGTCTAGTAAGGTGCGATTAAATCGCTCAACGGGGTTGCCCCTAGGGTGGTATGGGGTTGTTCTTACTTTGTGTATGCCGGCCACTCGACAGAGCTCTTTTATTGTGCGGGACTCGAAATCACGTCCCTGATCACTGTGCAACTTTTCTGGCATTCCATAGTGCACCATAAAGTTCTCCCACAGACACTTTGCCACTGTGCAGGCCTTTTGGTTAGGTGTTGGTATGGCAACCGCAAACTTAGTAAAGTGATCTGTAATCACCAGTATGTCTTTGGTCCCACTTTTGTCAGGCTCAAGGGAGAGGAAGGCCATACAGAGGAGCTCAAGGGGTCTGGTGGTGTTAATGTTTACCAAAGGTGCAGCTCTCTCAGGCAGCGCCTTCCTCCGTACGCACCTGCCACATGTTTTGACTTTTCTCTCGACATCCAGAGCCATCTTTGGCCAAAAGAATCTGGTCCTTACAAGATCCAGTGTACGATCAACCCCCATATGACCCATATGATTGTGTAGGCTGGTCAAAACTGTGTCACGCTGTTCAGCTGGGAGCACAAGCTGATAAAAGGTCTGAGAGCCCACTTGGCGTCTCCGGTACAAGATGTTATTACGGAGTTCAAGGCGATTTAACTCCCTCAACAACAGTGGAAGATCAGCGAGTTCATGTCGCAAGGTTGGGGGTGGTTTTTCTCCCTGCTCGATCTGGGAAATGACATGCATACTTTGGTCAGCTCTTTGTTTACTTGCAAGCTCTGCCTCAGTTAGGTGGAGGATAACTGGCAACCCACCAAGGTGATCTTCTTGCCCATAACTGTCAGGCACAGCAGTAGCTGAGATGCCAAGAGTTTCAACTAAAGCAACACCATCCGAAGAATCTTGGCCATCATAACTGACACTGTAAATGAGCTGCCTCTCACAGATTGCTTGCACAACAGCTTGATCTACTGCATCTATATTTTCTGGATCAGAGAGGTGACCCTGAGTAAACTGTCTTATGCGCTCTCTCTCTTTTTGAGATTTAAGATCATCAGCCAGCTTCCCATGAGGCCTGCGGGACAGTCCATCTGCATCGCCATTTTGCTTTCCTGGACGATAGAGAAGTTTGAATGAGAACGTGGACAGTGCTGCCAGCCACCTATAGCTTGTCGCATCAAGTTTTGCTGAGGTCAGTATGTATGTCAGCGGATTGCTATCAGTAACAACAGTGAAGTGGTTGCCGTAGAGATAATCACTGAACTTGTCTGTTACTGACCACTTGAGTGCTAAAAATTCCAACTTGTGTGCTGGATAGCGACTCTCACTCCTTGACAACCCTCTGCTTGCATAGCCTATGACTCGACACTGACCCTCCTGTTCCTGATACAAAACAGCACCGAGTCCAGTGGTGCTTGCATCGGTGTGGAGTACATAGGGCTTCTGGGGATCAGCAAAACCTAACACAGGGGCGGAGGTAAGGCTCTCAATAACCAGGTCAAATGCCTGCTGGCAAGCGGTTGTCCAGCGACTCCCAAAGACCTCCTTTGGGTTGCGGTACTGACCTGCTTTCTCATCTGACTTTAATTTCTTGTGAGAGGGTGGGTAACCAGAGGTTAGATTGTGGAGGGGCTTAACGATGTTAGAATAGCCCCTAACAAACCTCCTGTAGTACCCAGCAAACCCAAGAAAAGATCTCAGCTCTCGCAGGTTTTTTGGGACTGGCCAAGTCTTAAGAGCAGCAATCTTCTCCGGATCAGTCTCGACTCCATTCCTGGAAACTACATGCCCAAGATAACGGACTGACGTCTGGAAGAAGACACACTTTTCAGGTGATAATTTCAATCCGAACTCTCTAAGGCGTGTGAGCACCTTCATCAGCCTTGCTTCATGCTCTTCTAGAGTCTTGGAGAACACAATCAAGTCGTCAATAAAGACTAGAACGTCCTTTAAATGCATGTCCCCCATGCACTTTTCCATTAGTCTTTGGAATGTACTCGGTGCATTAGTCACTCCCTGCGGCATCCGGTTAAATTCCCAGAACCCAAGCGGACACACGAATGCGGTCTTGGGTTTGTCTGCTTCCTCAACTTCGATCTGGTAATAACCAGACTTTAAATCAAGGACGGAGAACCACTGGGAACCACTGAGCGCTGAGAATGTGTCTTCTAGTTTTGGAAGAGAGTATGCATCTTTTATGGTCTGGAGATTCAGACGCCTGTAGTCTATGCACAACCGGACTTGGCCATTCTTTTTCCTGACCACCACTATCGGTGACGAAAACGGTGACTCTGACTCTCTGATGACTCCTGCATCAAGAAGCTCCTGAATGTGTTTGCGAACAGCTTCGATGTCTTGTGGGTGTATTGGTCTCGCACGCTGTTTAAAAGGAGTTTCATCTGAGAGTTTTATGTTGTGTGCCACTTTATCTGTTCTGCCAAAATCCAAGTCATGTTGTGCAAACACGTCGGGCATGTTGTTGAGCTGCTGAGTGATGCGTTCTCTCCATTCAGATGGAATTGGGGACTCACCGAAATTGAAGTTTAGGTCGTGCTTGTTGTTTGACTGTGCCTCTGGTGAATTTGAGAGGGGTTCTGATTGTTTTACTACACTGTGCTCCTGTAACAAGATGCTCTGGTAAGCACTTATCTCTGCAATCGCACATTTAGCAGGAATGACTATATCATGGTCAGACTCATTACTGATGACCACTGGTAGCTTATAGGGCCGCTGCTGGGGAATGTCGACTAAGCTAGCTGTTACCAGCAAGCCACCCGGCAAGGAAGGTAATGATGGCTGCTCAATGACTACAAACTTCTCATTCTGCAAGCAATAAGCTACAGCAACTCCCTCAACTACTACAGTTTCACCAGCTGGAATGATTTTAGAACTTCTGCCTTGCAATGTTACTACACTGGGTTGACTGTTGTTGGTCTGTTTTTGTCTAAGCTCAAGACATTTAAGAACTGCTCTATAGCCATGTAGGATTGGTTGATGGCGTGTCAATCCGGCTTCGAAGTACATGTCATACAGTACATCCAGTGTATTGGTGCCTATAAGCACAAGAGACTGTGAAGTGGCTCGAATGTCAGGAACAACCAAAGCGAGTGTATTTACATCCATTGAGGCTCCAATAAACTCTTTTGGAAAAGTTACAGTCATTTCTATGTAACCCAAGTAGGGTACGGACTGTCCATTCGCTCCTTCCACCTCCAAGAGATCATGTAGTGGCTTAATCTCCTGCCCTGGAAAGTGCTGTTCATAAAATGACCGGGGAACTGTTGTTACTTGGGAACCCGTATCTAGTAGACAGCTGACTTCTTCACCTTTTATGCTGACTTTAGTGGTACTCTTGGTACCGACCAACCCCTTAGGGAGTTTAAAAGGGTGGTTCTTACTTGAATGTTTTAGATTAGCGCATACTTCAGCCTTGCCTTTACTGTTTACGTCTGAGGGACGTTGTTGACTCTCTTCAGTCCCTGTTTGTCCCCCAACAGGAACTGCTAGTCGTTTAAAGGTAAGTTGAGACTGTTTTGTGCGTCCCACATGTGCTGCTTCTCCTCTAACTGTTTTTTCTTTTCAGCTACTAAAGCAGGGTTTGCCCTGTCTGTGCAAACTGGGGCAATGTGCCCATCCTCCCCACAGTTAAAGCAGTACCAAGGCCTGGGTCTGTAAGTCTGCTTTTTCTTGGCCTGTTTTAGCATGTCTGTGTTAGCACTGTCCAGTTTTTGTACTTTGCCTAGACTTTTCCCTGCTGCTCCCCTGTTATCAGCCCCCTTTGTCTTTTTCTGTGCCATCAAGTAGGTTAATTGGCTTTGTAAACTGGCTACTTGCCTCCCAAGATCCTCAATAACACTGAGACTGACCTCTGACTTCTCTTTTGATTCTGCACAGGCCCAAGCACTTTGGAGCTGAAGCTGGCCACGCTGCCTGGTGGTGCCAATGTGTTTTTTCATGCGACTAGCTTTTGCTAACTGTCTGTCTTCTTCTGTTCTTAGTAACAGCAAGAGGTCAGCAAATGAAGGGGGGTTGCTTTTCTTCTGCTCAAGTTGCAGGCAAGAAAGTAAAGAATTGTCCCAGCATCCTCTACAGAACTGTTTGAGTAGGTGTTTATCTACATCGGCCGGTGCAGCCCCACCCCTTCTCACAGCTAGGTTCAATGCTAATTGCAATCGATGAAGATAAGTGGAGGGTTTCTCACCCGGGTCTTGAAGGGTGTTCATAAACTGGGCAAAAAGTTCTTCCCCATCCTCAACAGTACCAAAGGCTGAGTCCAAGAGCTGCAGGTAAGCGATGGGGGGTGATCCAGGCCGTAACCCTTTGACCACATCGGCTGCAGGTGAAAGCAGACATTCAAGAATCCTTCTTGAAATCTGGAGATGGGACATGCTGGGATCATTTAAAAGCAGTTCGATGTGTGAGCGCCAAGTGTCGTAATCAGCTTCGTTACTCGGTCTGGGAATCTTTCCAGAAAAGGAACGAAGCCTCATTGGAGATTGCAAGTGTGGGCTAACATCTTCCCTCCGTACAATATGCTCAACCACCACCTTCTGTATTTCTGCTGGGTTTATGTCACTCACTGAAAGGGACGGAGCTTTCCCTCCATTAGTGAACAGGACTGAATCAGTGGTACTTAAGCAATTTCCTTCCCGTGGGGCATCCAAGAGTGAGACGAGGGGCGGTTGATCTTCGGGGGTAGGAGGTTGAAGTGTCGCAACAGGGGTTTCAACATGTGAAAGGGAGACTTCTATACCTATGGGCTTCATAGCTGCAATATCTTCACCAATCTGAGACATCATCTCTTTTAACACCTCCCCATAGTCTTTGCCACTTAGCTTGGCTAAGCCCTTTAACTCAGCTAGATATGTTTTTGTAACATTACTGCCAATCTGCGTAGTGTACACACTGCTTAATGCTCTTACAACATATTTAGCACATGGATCACCTTGCACTGTGTATGTGTATGGCAGAAGTGGCTCTAAGTTCACTAAAGCTGAACCACTCGAAAACTCGATCAGGTTTTGGTAAAATTCGGATTTAGAATCATCAACGAGAAGGGCTCTTTCGATGGAACCGTACTTCTTAAGGAAGTCAACAACTTGCTCATCCTGATCTGCTACCTGGGTTACCCCACTAACGATCACTGCATTCGGAATTTTAACACCTGACTTCTGTATGAAATCCATTTTGCATATTCTTTCAATATTGATATTCAATGTCTCTGGCTCCTGGCTGGCTCGCCAATAATGTAACCCTTATTACGAAGTAGTAGAAATAATGTACATAGGTTTAATAGTCTAAAGTAGTCGTAGAGGCTATCATGAATATGATTTGGACCAGAATCAGAAGACGCTAAATTGTTAAGAGCCTGAGAATTGAATATCAATATAAAAAAAATGCCACACCAGAATGACAGTTTAGATAACCTGTATTAAATTCACAGGGTGGAACATACATACAAAGAAAGAAAACACATTTATGAAAAATAACAAACTAAAATAATAAAGTGCGCACGTAAACAAAACAAAACCCTCCTTTTCAGTATCTTTGAGCTCAGTTCATCCTCGGTTCAACTTGCCTTGGTTGACAAGAGTTCAGTTTCACCGTTGGGGCCCTTTTTTTTAGTTTGAGTTAGTGTTTGTCCTACCACAACAAAGATGAAGAGGATGATCCGGGCAGTTCGTCTAAAGCAATTTGATTCGTTGTCAAGCACGATTGGCTCGCCACCCAGCCACCCGGACTGGGAATCGATGACTCTCTGGAAGAACGTCTGGATCTGTATCACTCCATGGAAAGGATCTCTGCACGATGTTCCCAACTCTTACCAAAACCTGACCTATAAAAGGCCAAATCATTTCTTTCAATTACCATTCAGTGAATAATTGGACTGCTACGGGATACTACAAAATAAAATGAGATAATATTTCAGTACACCCATAATGCAATATAAAAATATTTCTCTCGTTGTACAACAGCTCTTATGTTTCTTCTCAGGTATCAAAACTATATGAATTTCTCTCTAGTATCAAAAATAAATTTACATAAATTGCATCCTTCATAAAGACACATTTCAAATTCAAGTTTTATGAAACCTTACGGTAGTAACATTAACAGTATGAAGAATAAAACTGCATGAATTGCATGTAAACATTAATCAAATTGTATCACTTTAAATTAGAGGCATTAAGGCATTAGTGTGCTTATTTATCCCCCTCTGCACCGGTAACAGTGGAAAGAATGCACTAAAAATTTACCTCTTTAAGCTTCAGTGACCACAATTAAATCCACAATTTTTAACATCATTATTTAACAAACTAACTATTTAACAACAGTATGAAAAGTTAACATTTCCTTTTATAAACCACAAACAAAATAATTTGTTGGTTTCAAAGACATCAACCAGTATTTCGCTAGCCTATTGTGGCTAATTACCTCATTAACATATGCACACAGCAGGCTTCACACCTTTAGCTTTACACAATGAGCACCTTTGCATTGATTCACCCATTAACACAGATTAACATAGATGCTAGCGAACTCATAAACTCAGCAACTAGGTTAAATACAAAAATGGGCATCAAAAGCCTGGCCTGTTAGCATGAATATTAGCGAACTCAGATGCCTAGATAAACAACTCACCATTTTAACGGAATTCACTGCCTTTAGTTCCGTGACAACAGTGGATTCAGGCACAGCTTTCGTTTACACTCTATATTACAACAAGGTATAGTCAGTATAAGCAATAATGATTACAGAACTTGTTTAATTCACTCCATTTTGTTTTCTCATCTTACCAAGCAGATAACGCAGCCTCCTATGCTCAAGTGCAAGCGCCAAAAGAACGTGCAGTGACGCAAAACTAGAGGCGTAACTGTAACGGAGCCTAGCTGGCAGCTGATTGGTCAGCTCAGTGCCTCATAGAATTCCCCCATTGGCTCACTTACCAGTCCATCAAAGATACAAAATAAAAGTTAACTCTTTCATGACCGGGTTAGACAGCTAAATAGGGTTTCTCATTATTAAACCTGGCTACACTTGCGTTTGTTTGTATTCCTGCATGTGTGTGTGTGACAGTTAGGGTTGCCAACTTCAGAAAAGGAAAATGCGGGACAATCGTGGTTATTTATAGGAAAATGAGGGACACTCAAAATATTTGTACTGTATCACACAGTGTACGTCATTTCAGTGTCTGCAGTTAAGTTTGTGTTTAAAAGGTTATCAGACATAAACACATTTGTATTGCTTAACCTATTTATGTATTTAATTCTAAAAATAATTTTAATGTCATACATGAAAAAAGTCACATTACAAACAAACCATAGTTCAAAATAACAGCATTTATCTAAAATAGAAAGCTTTTTTAACATTATACACTAGGCTTACAGTTCAAAAGTTTGGGGTTAGTAAGATTATTTTTTGGGAAAAAAAATAAAGAAAGTAATTGCCTACTTTTATTCAGCAAGGATGCATTACATTAATCAAAAGTGACAGTTAAGGTAATGTTACAAAAGCTTTCTATGTACTTTCTAAAAGCTTTAAAACATTAATAATAATCAGAAATGTTTTTTGAGCATATTATTCCCTCAGGTAGATTACATGTTTTCTTGCGTGGCTGGATGTTAGACTCATGAACAATAATCACGTTGTTTGCATTCGCCAAAATTGATTAGCCGAAATCAAAACGTGGACAGTGAAAGGAAATTACCGTTAGCGTGAGACGAGTCCGGCTTGAAGCGGAAGCGACCAGACGGCAGAGGATGTTCGCAAATCAAACAATGATTTGTCTCAAAACAGTGATTAAAAAAAGCTGTGATTGGATGATGACAGGTGTCGGTGATCATTCTCAAGTGTCGTGGTCAGCACTGCTGCTGTTGCTGTTGTATCAGTTAGTGGTTTATCAGCTTGTCAAAAAACGGGACACGGGAGGTCACGCACGGGACAAATAAATTAGGCCCAAAATACGGGACGTCTAATTCGGGACAGTTGGCAACCTTAGTGACAGTATCATCCTAAACCAGCAACCCTTCGCTCAACACCACCATCTACAGGCCGATGAGTGTACAGTCACTAAATGTACACATAAATGAATTTATTTTATACCCCCCCATGGATGAAATTCTACGAAACTTAGCATACCCCCAGAGGATGTCAAGTTAATCATACACATGAAATATGGTGCAGTTCTGAACATCTCAACTGAAGATAGGGGCGATTAAAGCAGAATAATATTGCATTTTCATTTTTTATGGGAGGGGCGCAAATCACAAATGAGTGATTATGGGCTAGGTTGATGTGGGCCCTTAAGAGCAACATACCATAAAAATTTCTTCATCCTCGGTGCCACGGTTCAGGTAGTTATTTAGGAAAAACTGCATTTTTTGGGTTTGGGGGGGCCCAGCGCGGGGGGGGGGAGTGGCCCCCGGGGACCAAACGAAATTTTTCCGTAAAAGTCTAGTGGGGCTACATGCCCACCAAATTTCATGTTCCCCGGTGTTTCGGTGTCCCTGGTATCGTTGACGAAAAAATTCAGTAGATGACAAAAAAAAAAAAAAAAAAAAAACTTTGACAATCGATTATGGGCTAGGTTGATGTGGGCCCTTAAGACCAACATACCATAAAAATTTATTCATCCTCGGTGCCACGGTTCAGGTAGTTATTTAGGAAAAACTGCACTTTTTTGGGTTTGGGGGGGCCCAGCGCGGGGGGGGAGTGGCCCCCGGGGACCAAACGAAATTTTTCCGTAGAAGTCTAGTGGGGCTACATGCCCACCAAATTTCATGTTCCCCGGTGTTTCGGTGTCCCTGGTATCGTTGACAAAAAATTCACGGGGCCCCAGCGTGGGGGGGGAAGTGGCCCCCGGGGACCAAACGAAATTTTTTCGTAAAAGTCTAGTAGACCAACATACCATAAAAAATTCTTCATCCTCGGTGCCACGGTTCAGGTAGTTATTTATGAAAAACTGAATTTTTTTGGGTTTGGGGGGGCCCAGCGCGGGGGGGGAGTGGCCCCCGGGGACCAAACGAAATTTTTCCTTAGAAGTCTAGTGGGGCTACATGCCCACCAAATTTCATGTTCCCCTGTGCTTCGGTGTCCCTGGTATCGTTGACGAAAAATTTACGGGGGCCCCAGCGCGGGGGGGGGGAAGTGGCCCCCGGGGACCAAACGAATTTTTTCCGTAAAAGTCTAGTAGACCAACATACCATAAAAATTTCTTCATCCTCGGTGCCACGGTTCAGGTAGTTATTTAGGAAAAACTGCATTTTTTTGGGTTTGGGGGGGCCCAGCGCGGGGGGGGAGTGGCCCCCGGGGACCAAACGAAATTTTTCCTTAGAAGTCTAGTGGGGCTACATGCCCACCAAATTTCATGTTCCCCGGTGCTTCGGTGTCCCTGGTATCGTTGATCAAAAATTTACGGGGGCCCCAGCGCGGGGGGGGGGAGTGGCCCCCGGGGACCAAACGAAATTTTTCCGTAAAAGTCTAGTAGACCAACATACCATAAAAATTTCTTCATCCTCTGTGCCACGGTTCAGGTAGTTATTTAGGAAAAACTGCATTTTTTTGGGTTTGGGGGGGCCCAGCGCGGGGGGGGAGTGGCCCCCGGGGACCAAACGAAATTTTTCCGTAGAAGTCTAGTGGGGCTACATGCCCACCAAATTTCATGTTCCCCGGTGCTTCGGTGTTCCTGGTATCGTTGACGAAAAATTTACGGGGGCCCCAGCGCGGGGGGGGGGGGGAGTGGCCCCCAGGGACCAAACGAAATTTTTCCGTAAAAGTCTAGTAGACCAACATACCATAAAAATTTCTTCATCCTCGGTGCCACGGTTCAGGTAGTTATTTAGGAAAAACTGCATTTTTTGGGTTTGGGGGGGCCCAGCGCGGGGGGGGAGTGGCCCCCGGGGACCAAACGAAATTTTTCCTTAGAAGTCTAGTGGGGCTACATGCCCACCAAACTTCATGTTCCCCGGTGCTTCGGTATCCCTGGTATTGTTGACGAAAAATTTACGGGGGCCCCAGCGCGGGGGGGGGAGTGGCCCCCGGGGACCAAACGAAATTTTTCCGTAAAAGTCTAGTAGACCAATATACCATAAAAATGTCTTCATTCTCGGTGCCACGGTTCAGGTAGTTATTTAGGAAAAACTGCATTTTTTGGGGTTTGGGGGGCCCAGCGCGGGGGGGGGAGTGGCCCCCGGGGACCAAACGAAATTTTTCCGTAGAAGTCTAGTGGGGCTACATGCCCACCAAATTTCATGTTCCCCGGTGTTTCGGTGTCCCTGGTATCGTTGACGAAAAATTTACGGGAGCCCCAGCGCGGGGGGGGGGGGGGGGGGGAAGTGGCCCCCGGGGACCAAACGAAATTTTTCCGTAAAAGTCTAGTAGACCAATATACCATAAACATTTCTTCATCCTCGGTGCCACGGTTCAGGTAGTTATTTAGGAAAAACTGAATTTTTTTGGGTTTGGGGGGGCCCAGCGCGGGGGGGGGGAGTGGCCCCCGGGCACCAAACGAAATTTTTCCGTAGAAGTCTAGTGGGGCTACATGCCCACCAAATTTCATGTTCCCCGGTGCTTCGGTGTCCCTGGTATCGTTGACGAAAAATTTACGGGGGCCCCAGCGCGGGGGGGGAAGTGGCCCCCGGGGACCAAACGAAATTTTTCCGTAAAAGTCTAGTAGACCAATATACCATAAAAATGTCTTCATCCTCGGTGCCACGGTTCAGGTAGTTATTTAGGAAAAACTGCATTTTTTGGGGTTTGGGGGGGCCCAGCGCGGGGGGGGAGTGGCCCCCAGGGACCAAACGACGAAAAATTCAGTAAGGTGACGGAAAAAAAAAAAAAAAACAACTTTGACAATCCCTATATGACCGCTTTCGCTAGCTACGCTAATAGTTACGCTAGCTACGCTAATAGCTACGCATAATTATTCACATTAAACCATTGATTTTTGGGTGAATTCTGGTGATCTCAGCACGAGAAAGAAGGAATGGGTAAGAGGGAAAGAGATGTAGATTAGGATGATTCTGAGGTGAGACGTCACGATAGTGCACAAGAGTGAGTTCAAATGTTAATTTCCTTTGTTCTCTCAGAGAGTTGCCCTTTCTTCCAGTTTTTCCAGTCTTACAAGAGCGAGGCACACTCGTGACACGAAGAAGTAGTTTTCCTTGTTTGTCTTTAACCGTAGCTTCCAAATTCTTATGTTTTAATAACTGTAACCTTGTCACAGTTCATTGTGAAATCAGGTAATCACTACATCCCTACAATAGTATTTTTAGAATTTTTCACTAAACATTTGCTAGATGAGTAATGGCTGAATGTGTAAGACATTATACATGTTTACCTTTTTGGGCTAATATTTTTCACTTACATTTTGTTCATCTCCCTAATCATACACTCCAGATTCAACTCTCAAGATCCGAAATGAATATGTCATATACACGAGACATCTAAAATGTGTACTGTTGGGATACTATGAAGGTAATTTTTTTTCTGTAGGTTTTTTTGTTTTATGCATTGTTCTAGGGACCCTTTTCACATTTGCAGGTATTGCGCATAATTTTTATAATTCATACAGGGCACATGTTAAATGTTAGATGGGGAATTTCCCACCTTATATTTAATTAGCTTGTTGGTTGAATGAGCAAATTAATCCACACAAATTATCAGATCAGATCAGTAATTTGAAAACTTTCTGTGAGACATAATTTCACAAACAGAAAAATTCAGTTGTATTCGCCCAATATTCATGAAATTAAGAAAGGATCCATTTGAAACATGCTTTTTGATTGAACCCCCTGTCCTGCAGAGTTTAGCTACAACCTTGTCGACACTGATACGTTTTTGTTGAAAACGCATATTTTTCTCTCCGTTTTGGCCTTCCGTCCACACTGAGACAGCGTTTTTATTAATGAAGACAAAGCTTTTTTTTGAAAAGTGGATACATTTGAAAATGCAGTTTTCGCGTTGTAGTGTGGACTGTCAAACCAGAGGTATTTAAAAACGATGACGTAAGTTTAGTCATGTGACGCATATTGAACCCATAGATATTTAAGTTTATACTGGTATTGTGCCTGTTATGTGCTATTCACTTTCACACTGTTGCGAAAATATGTTAGTTTGCACACTCTTCATAATCACAGTCCTGCAAAATTTACTCACATTCACTGTCCTGCGGCAATACATGAGAGAATAATTTAAATGCTTGAAATTGGATTTGGAGATAAATATACATTGTGCTTTAGTATGAATTTCTTTGTAAACGTAAGATGTATTTAATTATATACTTGCATTTAACTCATCCATTAACATTATTTAAACAGCACCTCATGAAGTTGGTTGGGTAAATGTTAAGAGTGAGAACTGAAGAACTGAAGTGAGAAGTGAGAATCATTTAAAACTGGTTTTTAAATATAGTTGAAGTGTACACTTGCAGGTGTTTATTATAATTAATTTACTGTTAGGCCCATTAAATAATAATAAGGATAAACAATATTTAAAAGGTATGTAAGTATCTAACATCTGACTAATAAAAAAATTTACCTCAAAACATAACATGCTAAATGGGGGATATCAGTTGTAATCAAGTAACTGTAAGCTGCAAACATGGCTGCATTCAACTACCCAACACTGCTCACAATAAAGTAACTGGTAAATTACATTATGGAAAAATAATAATCTTTTGTAAGGGTGCTTTGGTATCCTTCCTGACTAAATGATTAACCCATCATGTAAATAACCTTTTATTCATTTTATTTTTCAGGAGGAACTGGATCAAGTGACATCATCTTGGAACAATCACAGAACCAACACGACCAATACATAATTCTCGATCTCCAAATGGTCGCCCAGCCATTATGCATGCAGTACCTCAGTTATATGGTGCAAGAGATTATTTACAGCCTGTAAGCCCACAAGAAGTTGAAGTGTGTCTGGAGGAATGTGTATTCAAAGACTACCCATGTGACAAAGACGTGTTTGACGCCTATGTTCACCTCATTACGAAACACAATCTGGATGTCAAAATATGTATATTCAACTGTGGATTTTTATATCAAACTCAGGGAGTTGATAAATAACGAACTAAGTGCCACAGACTAAAATTACTTGTGAAGCATATCTAAAAATAAATGTTATTCTCTGCTTAGTAATAGACAAAATGTCGGCCAGCAATACCTTGATATGATCACACAATGCACAATGTAGTGTACAAGTCAAATGAGATGCATTGTGTGATCATATCGCATATAACGTATTTCACTTTATTGGTGTCAACCTTTACATTTATTTTTTTAATGCTGTGGAACATTTAATTGAAATGAAAAGGCAAGCCTACTAATGTAAAAAAAAAAAAAAAATGCTGCATGGTTTTTGTGCTGCATAAGCAAAACAAGCAGGTAATTCTTTAAACAAAAAAAATGTGTTACGTTTATGGTTATGCACAGTATTCATGAAACAGGATTGGGTGTGTACTGTTGTTGGAAAACAGCACAACATATCTTTGCATTGCAACATATCCTTAAAACATCACATACTGGAAGGAAAGCATTACAAATTTTCAACTAACGGTAATGCTATAAACACAGCAACACTAAAACAGGTTTGGATGTAGCAAAACTGGGGCAATATTTGTATATCTGTAAGACATCATATAAGTAAAGGAAATAGCTCATCAGTGAGCAGCAACTGCAAACAGTCTTACAATTGACAATAACATTGTCACTTTATAATAGTTATAAAAATCTTTAAAACTTTTTCAAATGAACAGTACAGCTGTACATTCACACAATTCAGAAACAACAGTTTAAAACAGACAATACATAAGGCAAGACAACTTTTATGGTGGTACATATGATGGCATAATGGCTGGGCGACCATTTGGAGATCGAGAATTATGTATTGGTCGTATTCTATGATTGTTCCAAGATGAAGTCACTTGATCCAGTTCCTCCTGAAAAATAAAATGAATAAAAGGTTATTTACATGATGGGTTAATCACATACATGATATCTGGGAAAGAAAGAGCCCTCAGAACCTTTCTCACAGTGGGCTGCAAGTTTTCATACACCGAGGAAATTTCATCAAGATGACTGATGGCAGTGGAAAGCATGTTTGCCCACTGCTCAGTGACAAAGGCAGGGTCTTGAATCAGTATTTTGTGGGCAAGTTCTTGTAAGATTTGCACTGCACTGTTCTCTGTTGGAGTTTTACGGCAGTTCTTCTTTGTCAACAGTGTTGAAGTCAGATCACCAGGCTTCAAAGACTGCTTGTTCTGATTCTGGAACAAATTTCAGAAAGTTCTCAATGACATCGCTTTTCGCACTTCCAAAAAGGGGCCTGCTCTAGGATTGCTGAAGGTATTTTCGCAGTAATGTACTTTTCCTTTTGCCATCCAAAGAGAATTATACGGCCTACACTTTCCCAGTGCATTAATTTGTCCAAAATCATGCCAAAGGAAAGGCACCTTGAAAGAGCTGCCCATAGTGCACAGTTCATAAAACTCATTCCAGAACTCAGAAAGACAGTCTCTCACAACTCCTCCTTCATCATGGCCCCTCTCAAATTTTCCATCTGGGGCAATAATTTGATTTGCAATAGTTTTTATTTCACACCCTAACACGCTTTCATCCAAAAAATTAGCAATGAGTTCTGGGAGGACATGACCACGGTGGACAACTAAGATCCTCTTTATTTGTTCTCTATGTGCAATGGTGTTCAGAGGTAAGAGAAGTAATGTACTGTATCATCCAAAGTATTCTCATCTAGGATGAAGGAAATTATCTCTGTTGAATAAAGGAAAGGCATCTCTGGTTCCATGTTGCTCCCTATGTAAACCACATCTGTGTTATCTGTATTTCCTGATCTTTCAGCTGGCATTTTTGTTGGGGAACTGTTCAGTACTTGTGTAGTGAGAGCCACATCCATTTCCTGTTGCATACTGTATGTGATCGAGCCAGAGTTACTTTTCTTCTTTGTTGTGAGGTAGAACCATAAAAGTGGCAACCTGGTTATACCGATGTAGTGGCGATCCCGTTGGAACGGAAACAACTTTAAACAAACAAACAAAAAACAATTAGTAAAAGTGTCAAACGTAAAAGTGGGACAAAATAAGGACTAAAGCATTACACCCGTTTCACACATACTCAGTTTGCAGTGCGTATGCGGTGCATATTTTTTTCCCGTACCCATGTTAACAGGTTAGAGCTTTCACACTGCACGCAGATGCGGTCTGGCGATCCATTCCAGGTGCGGTGCGTATACAGCAGTGCCGTGATCGTTTCCGCACCGAGTCTATTTTTGTTGTGCTGCAAGCGCTAAATTGAAGTGATAGTGCATGTTTCATGGTCAAAATGAACACAGATTGACATGAAAATGTGTAAATGAGTAATTTCATCATAAATGCATTTAATTAAATAAAATGTAGTAGGCTAATCTCACCAAAAATGCATACTACTAATACTACTATTTTTCACAGTCATCTTACTTTAAGACCGGGGTAAAGCAAGGAAAACTACAATTTACTTCAACAAGGCGACATAATGACCGACACTCATTCGTCTCATTCGTGGAGGTGGAAAAACAAGTTCTTTGTGACATGTAAGATTTATTGTATAAAGATTTAAATTATGCAAAAGAAAATGTATGAATCTGCTGTTTTTGTCAATTGTAAGTTATAATTTAAAATGTTTGTAAATGGTTAATATTTTACCACTTGCCTGAGCAACTTAATATATCATCTACTGTATATAGAAGTAGCATTGAATAATACGTTGTTTAAATTGTGTTTAAATGTGAATACGTCTATTAAAGAGTGTATATGTGTACAAAGAGAATCGCAATGCTGACAAAACTTTTTTTTTAAATAAAAGTTGCTGATAACTTCTGGATTTGAAATACAAATAGTGAGTAAATGTGTTTGTGGTACAGCCACTGCTGTGTATCAGTTGCGCACTGCAAACGCAGCATATGTGAAAGCTCTATAGCGCGTGCTGCTCCTGCACCGCATACGCACTGCAACACACACCACATACGCACTGCGCGCGGAGTATGTGTGAAACGGGCATTATCATAGGCTCATTCTTATGTACAAGAGCAATTACACACTCTTCAAAAAAGGTGCTTTAAATCTCTTTGTGGCGAGCGGGAGATGACAGGGAAAAATAAACACTATAAATAAATAAATGTAGTGCTAAAACGCCAGACTTTGACAAACCGACTACGCCACCCCGGGGGCTTAATACCAGGGAATCGCCCCAATCAAACTAGGAGCACCCAAGACTCGCAGGCCTGTATCAGTTGGAGTCAGGCATGAGACATAGGTGGAATATACAAATAGTAAATTCAATTTTATTCAATAAAATGATTCAAACAATCACATAAAAACAAAAACAAAACAAACCATCAAAAATAAGAGAGATAATCAAAATTGGACACTTCCTTCCTACAGAAATTGGGTTCGGCAGTCAAAATCACTCACCCCAAGGGGCATCCCTACTCTCCACAGAAAAGAACACAGCAAACACACATGCACTCACACCGCATTCGGCCTGACACCTCCATGTTGCACAGCAAACACTCAAAAGTACCACCACAAATATGAGGAGGACTCCCACACTTCCTAGCATTTCCTTGCCATCCCAATTCTATAACAAAGAACACACATTTAAGACACCTACACCACAATAATAAACCTAAACAATAATCTGCACAAGAGGGAACAACTCTCCACAAATCAAAGAAAATAAGTACCAGAAAACAATTATTAGCCCCAAAAGCACACAGCATTCATGTCAATAAAACAGAGTACGATAACAAACATACTCTCATCACATATAGAGGGATACATACCAGACGGTCACTTCACAACATTGTTCTGTACTACGCACTCACCTCTTAAATTCAAGGTACTCTTATGAGAACAATTGGGTCAACAGATATCCTTGACAGCATTAGGACAATGCAGACCAAATGGGAACTTTCGACCATAGTTGGCTAACGATGCTTTCAGGAAACGTAACCTAGAGCCCTATTCGGAGGGGACTAGTTTTTAACGTGGAGAGGTGGGCTAAAGTAATAATTATCAGAGCTTCTCAGTGATTTTAGTCCCGTCCAAATGTGCCATCTCAGTAATCATTACGGACAACGTCAGTAAAGATTACGGAGACTTTTACCTGCAGTAAAAAGGTCCGGAAAAATTACCTCAGGTAATAGTCCCGTGTGAATAGACACGTTGTAAAAATATACGTAAAAATTCTGTCATTTCCTATTTAAAAGTAGTTTTTCTGTGGTTTTTCAAGTATGGAGGCACTTGAAAAAGCATTCAGGTGGAGTTCTAGGCGGTGGGACGTCAAGTCTGTGGCAAAGCTCAAGTGTTTTACGCACACCATTCAGATCCAAAATGAAGTCGAAAGCACTTTTTATAGGCACAAAACTTATTTTAGCATTAGATAAGTGCCTATAACCAACATAATACAGTCTGAATATATTTAATACATTCGACCGGACCTAAGTGTTTTATATAGGCCTATACAAATAAAGGTTATATATATGTGTTTGCGCACAACATGATATCAGGAAGCAACATAATGTGCACATGGCGATAGGGAGGTGACGGCGGTGCGTAATTCGGGTTAGACCTCCCACTTCTGCTAGTTTTACTGAGATATCTTATCCCGTGCAAATTGGCCATTATTATTACAGACGTCCTGTGGTAAAATTACATTACCCCACCTCTCGTTGTTAAAGCTAAACTCTGCATGAAGAGGAATAAACGCCATTACTGTAAACTATATCTCAGTTCATATTCCATGAAGCTACATAGCATTTAAGTGACATTTCTTATTATTATTTTTGAGATTATTATTTTTTTTCAGTGAAAATTTCTTTAAAGCTGCAAATTCACCCTAAGTAGACCGTAATCTCTTTAAATATCACAAAATAGCCATGTCAGTAACTTTCTCATAAACACTATGGCCCGGTTTCACAGACAGGGCTTAGATAAAGCCAGGATTAGGCCATAGTTCAATTAGAATATTTAAGTAGCTTTTATAAACGTGATTTAGAAAAAAAATCTTTACTGGTGTGAATCTTGAGACAAAACAATGGAACTGACATATTTTAAGATATGTCAATGCAAGTTGCTTTCATTTATGACTCCTCAAACATGCATTTTAGTCTGGGAATAGGCTTAAGCCTTTCCTGTGAAACCGGGGAATGTGTTTTTGTGATCGTGTTTCAGTGGGAACAGGCTCAACTGAATGGAGACCAGTTACATTCCTGTTACATTCAATTAAAAGTGATTCAGTATCTGTGTGACGCATCACCTACCATTATAGCAGCTCAGTAAAGTGCGATGCAGTGGAAAACAAGTGCACCCTTTTTTTCAGCTATTCCCAGGCAAATTAATCACAAAATTAACATGATACACTTGGATCTCTGTGCATGTATAGAGTAACTGATGTTTTGATAGAAGAATTGCAGCTGATTTAGTTTGGTCTTCTGTGTTTCAAACCAAGTAAAACTAAAACTATTGCAACATTTTTCTTTGTAACTACTGAAATGGTGCTCATTACCCCCTTGTTTAATGTAGTTACAGGGTAAGGGCAATAAATATACATACACAGTCTTATTTCCTTGACTTTTAAACCTTTATTTAAAAAAAATGTATTTCAAAACAGATTTATAACACTTTTTCATTTAAACAAACTATTTTGAATCAACGTTTCATTTCAAATGAATGTCTCAACAAAAAATTAGCACATTGTTTTCATTTTTTTTTTTTTTTTTTTTTTTTTTTTTTAAACCTTTATTTAACCAGGGAAATAATCACATTGAGATAAATATCTCATTTACATGTGAGCCCTGGCCAAGGTAGCAGCACACAATATACATAACTACATAAAACAAGTTACACAACACACACATATACAGCAATAAAACAAGACTAAACGTTAAGAGCAAGTGCAGACAGATTTGAATGTTTGGTTGAGATATAACTTGAACTCATAAAAACCATTATTCAGGTGAAGGTTTTATCTTGTTTTCATGCCAATGGTGCGTGCAGGCACTGATGTTAGAGTTTAACAGTAACACTTTATCAGCTCTGTACAAATGACTGTCTACTTTGTCTTTGTCTACCCACACAGGTTCCCTCTGCCAGTTAGATGGTAAGTTGTCATAATGACCATAAAACTCTTGTTCCACGCAGAATGTGTCTTCTATGTCTGTGAGGCATTTTAAGGAATTCTCATATTACTTTTTCTCTCATTAGTATGTGGTCAAGCCCCCCTAAACAATAAGATTATTGGAGGGGGGGATGCAAAGGAAGGGTCTTGGCCGTGGCAAGTCAGCATTCATGAAACGCTCTTTGAAAGCCACTTCTGTGGTGGGAGTCTAATCAATAAAGACTGGGTTTTATCTGCAGCTCACTGCTTCAACACGTATGTTGGCATCTTATATTAAGCTTAAAGTGATAGTTCACCCAAAAAATGAAAATTATCCCATGATTTACTCACCCTCAAGTCATCCTAGTTGTATATGACATTCTTCTTTCAGACGAATACAATCGGAGTTATATTATAAAATATACTGGCTCTTCTAAGCTTTATAATGGCAGTGATTTTTTTTCTGCTTTGAAGTCCCTAAATCTAAGCTAGTTATTTTACTTTATAAACTTTTAAATATGGATATTTTTCTTACACAAACGCATTGCTTCACTTCGGAAGGCCTTTAGAAACCCCATGGAGCCATGTGGAGAACTTTATGATGGATAGATGCACTTTTATGATGGATGGATGCACTTTTATGATGGACAGATGCAGTTTTGTGGACTTCAAAACAGAAATGGCCATTCACTGCCATTATAAAGCTTGGAAGAACCAGGACATTTTTTATATAAATCCGATTGTATTTGTCTGAAAGAAGAATGTCGTATACACTAAGGATGACTTGAGGGTGAGTAGTCATCAGCTAATTTTCATTTTTGGTTGAACTATCTCACTAAGATACAATTATAAATTGATAATAGTGGGATTAAAGTTGACTTTCTCTATTTACAGCCACGGTGCGTCTGACATTGTGATGTACTTCGGGCGTCGGAGCCAATCGGGCTCAAACCCTAATGAGACATACAAGACAGCGAGTCGAGTTATCAAGCATCCTGACTATGACAATCCCAAGTTTTCTAACGACATAGCACTGGTCAAGCTCTCTTCTTCTGTGACTTTCTCAGACATTATTAAGCCAGTCTGTCTGGCGGCTGCTGGTAGTGTATTTGCTGGAGGTGCAGAGAGCTGGGTGACTGGATGGGGAACCCTACAGTCTGGAGGTGAGTGAATATTTGCTTGCAAAACAACAATACTCTAAAGCTCAACAATTTACTGTAAATGGCCATTAAAAGCTGCCAAAATTGTCCTCTGATCTGTGTCACAGGCCAGAGTCCTGACATACTGCAGGAGGTGATGATACCAATTGTCAACAACAATGCCTGTTATAAAGCTTATGGAGGGATCATCACAAGCGAAATGATTTGTGCTGGATTTTTAAATGTGGGAGGGAAAAGTTCATGTCAGGTAAGACATCATTCATTTTAACCTATTTTAATCTAAAACTATTTACAAAACTTATCTCCAGTTTCTGGTCACCTGCACACTTCACACTCCCAAACCTAGTCTTTACACAACTGATCATGATCTCATACATTACAACTGCTTTTTACTACACCTGATCTGCAGATAAAAGCATGGAGTTGCAGTCCCATACTATTATAACATTTGCTCTTAGTTTACTCACCCTCAGGCAATCCAAGATGTAGGTGACTTTTATTCTTTAGTAGAACAGTTAAGAAGACCGTTGTCCTTAGTGATTCATAAAATACAAGTCACTGGCTACAGTTATTTTGAGAGTCCAACAGCAAATACGGGTATTGATATTGATACCCGTTGGTATCAACAAAATTGATACCCGTGGCTCCTGACGATACATCAAGGTCTTATGAAGCTTAATGCTAAGTCTGTGCAATAAAACTGAACATTATTTACAATATTATTACCTGTAATCCATAGCCTCAACTCAGGCAAACGGTCTGGAGCGCATTTACGAGAGTGATGATGCAAAACAATTTGTTATTTTTAGGGAACTGGATGAACTATTTCACCAAATTGGACTGAACCTTCTGAAACAGTTAGCAGCTCAAGTCAGCATGTACAAAATTTATGTTTTTGATGTACTTTGCTGAAAAGCATAAAGTATAACAAATAAAACGTATTGGAAATATAACAGGTTTCCAAAGGCAGTAGTTCTCGAATCAACAGAAGTTCACTGATAATGGTTTCTCATGGTTCTCAGGTAAAAAGTACGTTGATTAAGACTTGTTTAGTGACTTTATATGCTTTAGACATGTAAAATATCTGCGTTTCACATCATTAGCAAATGTGCTCTAAGTGATGTTGGGTTACGTCACTTCTTGTTGACGTTTAAAGTATTGTCAAATAAAACGGAGGCTAGCTAGACCCTCCCTCCTCCTCATCCACGCACACTAACCCCCCAAACCCCACCCCCAAATCCTTCTTGTCGTTATTGGCTGGAACAGTTTGTTATGTTTCTTGGTGCGGGTTAGCCCAGTTTGTTTTTCTTGCCATTTGTGGAGCCTGGGCTGTCTACAGAAACCATGTTTTTTTACAGTGTGTTCAGGGGACAGGCAGCTAGTGGATGAGGAGGAGATGTTTGCTGTATGTGACAAAAAATGTTTTAGCCTAAAAAAACGCATGGCATCGCTTAGTGCACCTTTAATTACTCGGTCATTTGAACTCGTTTCATCCTATATCCTGTCTATGTTCATTCACATGTGCAGATGTTTGCATATCTACCTATGCAGCAGCATGAGAAACTCTCCAGCTTCCCCAGCTAGTTTTACTACAGGGTTATTTCATGAATGTTACATGTGCAGCAGCAGCATGTCTTATATGCTCACAGCAATGTCTGTGAATGTATTGGCAGTAGTGAATCTCTGTATTTGCTCTGCAGCAGCATAGCAGATCTATTCCTCTAAGACCAAATACATTAACATTGCCATATCCATTACCATGCTAATCTCTCCAAGAGTTGTCAAGACAGAAATAACTAAATTAAACCAAACTTATTCGAAAAACGTACTTTTGAACATATGTCATCATAATAAGAACTACCTTAAATGACAGAAACCATCTTTGGGGGAAAAATTGGATTTGAAGCATAATTAGAATTATTTTTTGTTTGGCTCGCGTCCCATTCATTTACATCAGGGATTCTCAAACTTGGTCTTGGAGGGCCACTGTCCTGCACAGTTTAGCTCCAACCCTGATCAAACACACCTAGCTGTGAGTTTCAAGTGATCCTGAAGACATTGATTAGCTTGCTCAGGTGTGTTTGATCAGGGTTGGAGCTAAACTGTGCAGGACAGTGGCCCTCCAGGACCGAGTTTGAGAAACCCTGGTTTACATGGAGAGGATAAGGACCTATACTGGCTTCACTTTTCAGGATGTGTGCGGCACACTTTGTTTTACCCAAAGTCGAACATTTTTAAACTCTTAATGACAACAGAAAAACACTTCAACTTCAAGTGCTTCAACTGCAAAAAATTTAAAAATCTTTGGTGGACACATGGCTGGAATACTTTTACCATTGGGCTACACTGGTGCATACTTGTGTCTGTAACAATTATTCACTGTATATTGTCAGAAATATTAATGCTGAATGTTTGTCAATACCAGGGAGACTCTGGGGGTCCATTGGCCAGTAGGAGCAGCTCCCGGTGGATTCAGTCCGGCATTGTGAGTTTTGGTGCAACACGATGTGATGACCCCAGATATCCCAGTGTGTATGCCAGAGTTTCTCAGTTCCAGAACTGGATCACATCTTCCATTGGCAGCAACCCTCCTGGATTTGTTGTGTTCAACTCCAGTGGATTCAGTTCACTCAACCTCCTTTTGTTTCCCATTTCTCTCACATTCTCCATCATTCCTTTCACCTTCTCCCAGTATCTCTCTTTCTAAAGATAGTTTGAACAGTGATTCTCATGGTTCTTTGATGAAGAGGACCATTGTGTAGTACATGCTCTCACACAGAGGTGAAGAGATCAGTTATATTGTTGTTTTTGTCATTTATTCTCTATCTTTTCAAAAATGCACTATTCTTGAAAAGCTATCCTATTGACATTATGAGAGCATAAACTAATGAAATTCAGCATGCTTGTGTCCTCTAAGATTCAGGATGTTTGCAAAACTACTTGAGATCAACTGATCTTGTTTGTTTTATAACAATACCGGTTATTTGTATGTTTATGTCTGATAACCGATGCATAACTGAAATAGGGTCTGAAGCTCTGCAATGTGATCAGGGATACTGGTAGTTGAAAATGTAATCAATTACCATGTTGTAATCACACTGTCTTAACAGAATAAATACAAAAGAAGGAACTGGTTCTCTCTCTCTCTCTCTCTTCAAAATCTTTTGTAACATAATAAAAAACTTTACTATCACTTTTGATCAATTTACATCCTTGCTGTCTCCATACTTTTCAACAGTACTGTACACAAAAATATTAAGCAGCACAACTGTTCAACATAATAAAAAATGTTTCTTGAGCATTAAATCAGCAATTTTGAATTCTAAAGGATCATGTGACACTGAAGACTGAGTAATGATGCAGAAAATTCAGCTTTGATAACAGGGATAAATTACATTTTACAATATATTAATAGAAACCAGCTATTTTAAATTATAATAATATATCACAAAATTGCTGTTTTTTTTGTTGTTGCATTTTTGATCAAAGCATGAGCACAAAATAATTATTTCCAAAAAAAAAAAAATCATGTATGTATGTATGTATATATATTATGGCAAGCTCCTCGAGCACTCGTCAGTGTTGTCATGGAAATGGAGTGGATCCAATTTCCAGGAGGCGTAGTCAGGGAATGAGAGCCACCTGAGAACCATCAGGAGAAGAGGACTTAAGCACAACAGAAAGGAGAGAAATGAGAGGTATGGATCTGCATCAAGCACATCCCTCAAAAAATTAGATAACATTCAGTTTCAGGCTTTGAGATTATGTACAGGGGCATTTAAAACAATTCCAATGGCAGCACTGCAGGTGGAAATGGGAGAAATGCCACTCGCTTTGAGACGAATACAGCTATCTCTGAATTATTGGGTTCATTTACAGGGCCATAATGAAGATCACCCAGCACAAATCACTTTAAAACATTGTTGGGAAAAGGAGAAGAGAGAGACAAAAAGCTTTGGGTGGACAGTTATACAAAAAGCAACAGAGTTAAAATTAACTGAATTAAAATTCAGTCCAACAGTACCATTGCCAGCAGAACCACCTTGGGTACTACCTGAAGTGAAAGTAGATCTTACATTATTAGGAAAGAAGAACAAAGATAGGGGGTTTATTTTGAATTCACATACTATACAGGGATATATTAATAGTTACTACAGTTATATCCAGATTTACACAGATGCATCAAAGAGTTTAGTTGATAGGATAGGAGTAGATTTTATTGTTCCAGAGTTTCATATTACAATAGTGAAGAGGATTAGCGATAATGTATCAGTATACACAGGAGAAATGCTAGCAATTCTGTTAGCAGTACAGAGGAAATAAGACCATTGAGAGTTATTATTTGTTCAGATTCAACTTCATCATTAATCAGTTTACAGAACAGTCACTCAGACAGCAGAGCAGATATTTTGATAGAAATACAACAAACATTATATAGAATTCAAATGATGGGCATTGCAGTTATATTTTTATGGGTGCCAGCACATATTGGAATCAAAGGAAATGAAATGGCAGATAAGGCTGCAAAGGAGGCCACAAAAAGAGAATACATTGATGTGGCAGTTAACATCAGTCAGATGGAAATAAAGAGCATTATTAAACAGAGGTTAAAGAAAAGGTGGCAAAAGCAGTGGGAGGAAGAGAGGAAAGGACGGTGGTTTTACAAAATTCAGAGGAGACTGGGAGAAATGAGATGTGCAGGAAGGAAAAGGAGAGAAGAGACAATTATATCTAGACTTAGATTTGGGCACACAGGATTAAACAGCACTTTATTTAAAATAGGTAAACATAACACCGGAAGATGTGAATACTGTGGGCAAAAAGAAACAATAGAACACGTCATGGTACACTGTAAGAAATATGAGGGAAAAAGGAGGGAAATGATCCAAAACCTTAGAATGAAAAGAATAAATTTTGATTTAATAGAAATTATTAGAAAGAACTCAAGAGATAAGTGCTATGGAATCGTTTTTCATTATCTTAGAATAATTAATATGATTGAGAGGATTTGAGTCTTAATTTTTGTTTTGTTGATTTTGTTTTGTTGATTCGGTTTTTGTTTTGTTTTGTTTGGAATAAAATAAGTAGTAGTCATTCAGATCCACACTCAGTTGGTGGCGGTAATTCACCATTTCGTTGTGTGCCAAACCGCCACAAAAAAAAAAAAAAAAAAAAAATACTCCAAGAAGAAGAAGAAGAATGTTGCTGTTTGAGTTACAACGCTCAAAGTTCAATACAAAGGGAGATATTTGCTTTAAAAGAAATCAATTTCTAAGGACTACAGCAAACAGCCGGTAGGGACTACAAGACATTCCTCCAGGGTTAGTGACATCACTAACCCCAACATAATGTTGGGGTTAGTGATGTCACTAACCCTGGAGGGTTTATGTAAATGTTGGCAACATTTACATAAACCCCTCCTCTGGGAACATAATAAATAAAGGGGGCGAGGCCATTTTATGTTGCTTTGGAGAAGAGTTGTTGTGGTAGTAGAGTGTCGTTGCCGCTATGCCGTCGAAACGCTGTTATTTTCACCCAGATTGCAGGTCCACTTTGTTCAGTCTTCCTAAAGACGGTTACAATTTATTTTTAACTCGGCCCCTCATAATTATAATCCAAATGTCGCTCTCTGTGCTGCACATTTTCCAGAGGAAAGCTTCCTCAATCTACGCGAGTTCAGTGCAGGATTCGCACAACGGCTTGTCCTGAAAGATCGAGCTGTTCCAACTTTAAAAACAGAAGCTGTTGTTTACGAGCCACAACCTGTAAGTATGATTTTTTCGTTGATGTGTTTTCCGGTAATAGTTCATATGGTTAATTGTACGTTGTAGCAAGGAAGTAAACGAAGGACAACGCTGTTTGGCTCCACAAACCAGTTTGTTAAATGCTAATTCATACTTATCCGATAAACACATACAAACTTCTGTTTAATATCACCAGTGCAGCGAACTTGGAATGTTTGTGGTTGTTGTCGTTTATGTGATCAGTGTAAATTATTCTTTGATTATAGCTTTTATGTATTGTTTATCTACATGCTTGTTTATCTACAGGCATGCTAAACATGGTTTTGTGTTTGATTTGGCTACTGTTGTAAAGCCAATGTTTAGTGTTTGTTTTGGGTTAATAGTTCTGGCGACAGATATTTAGCTACAATCATTCTAAATATACAAATGTAACAGTGCCATAGTCAGTAGCGATCACAATAGATCTGCAGTCTTAAAAAAAAAAAACATACCATTCTGAAACGTCCTTTAACAGCCATTCTTGAACAGGTTCTGCTCGATCCCCTCCACTAACATTGGGTCTGATTCAGGCTCAAATTGGTATGGCAATATTGACGTTGTTTATAACACCGAAGCACAAACTACCGGTAAGGGTAAGGGGCGTGACGTTTCCAAACAACGTGCACTTGGCGGTTAGCGAATCACAACACACTGGGCCAGCTAACCAATCTGAGCCCATTGCCTATTTTTTTTTGGGGGGGGGGGGGGTCACCCCTCAAACAGGTCACCCCACAAACATAATCAAGCCTTCAAAAAAAGGTGTTTTACCACCCCTTTAAGGAACCCAGGCTGCCATTCACTAGCAAGTTGTCACACTTTCACTTCTGCACTGAAGCCCCAGCTTTCCTGCACCTTGGAGCACTTGCACTAATTCCAATCTTTTGTCACTGAATAAAGGTACATATAACACACACACACACACATACATAAATAATAGTGTATGTGTATACATATTTATGTGTATGTATCTGTTTGGGTAAAATTAATATTTTTGATTTATTCTTCTAATCCAAATATTAATAAAAATATTGTTATTTAGAGCATTTATTTGCAGAAAATGACAACTGGTCAAAATAACGTAAAAAAATATGCCATGTTTTAAGACCTCCATTAATGCAAAGAAAACAAAATTATATGTATTTTTAAACAACACAATATTAATGTTTTAACTTAGGAAGAGTTCAGAAATCAATATTTGGTGGAATGTATGTATAAATACATTTTGATAGACCCTTTATTAATATGAAGCAATACAGAAGCACTGTATTGCCCTACAAAGCAAAAAGGCAGTAACTACGCAGAGTGCAGAACTGAGAAAAATGACTTTAAAGTTATCCTGTCATCCAGCCTAAGTAGTTGTAGGTAGATTATTGGACATGTGGCTGTTTTGTTACTTTATATTACAGTTTTTTACAATCACTTTGTTACTATTTTCAGAACCTTGATGTCATTTTTCACAACTCTAGACACAAAACTCACAACCAATGATCAAAATGCACATTTTTCAAAACTCTAACCCTTTTCTCAATTGCTTGGATACAATACACATAAAACTTAGATCATTTGTTCATTCAACAAAAATCACCTGTTCAATATGACACAACTTAAGATCAAAGTACTGCTATTTCAAAACGCAATTCACACATTACATTTCAAATGAGTGTCTATTCATTTCCTTACAATGATCTATCAATTGATACAACTGCTCAAAATGATAAGTAACTGTTGCATTACTCTTAATGCATAGTTGTATGGAAACAGACAAACAATCTTCCATGTTTACTAAATCATGAAAGTTTCAAGATAACGAGATTCATTGTCACCAATTAGCGTGGAGCATGAACCAATTAGACTACAATATCCATGGATGTAGCCTAATATTTTATCATAATGCTTCATCAGACACTGTGTCTATGGTCCCAAATACTGTACCACCTTTTCAGACTATTTACAGTATTGACAGTACTGCACTGTATAGATAATCACTCCTGTTTTGTTTCTTACAGTACAAGCAAGCAAGTTGAGGATCACTGCATTTGATGTTTTAGTCTTTTCTATTTCATAGCTAATTATTTTTGCTTTGATTCAAATAAACCTATGTTGTGATTGTACTGTAGTGTTTTGCATCAATATATTACAAACTTTGTTCAATGATTCCACTGTGTCTGTAGTATTCTCTCTACTACTGCAGTACTTTTACAGAGATGTATTTACTGTACATGTAGTACCATAATGAAACCTGTATCACCTATTTTGTTCTACAATATTTAATGATTGTACGAACAATGACACAGTGAAACTATCGGTTGCTTGTGTGGGTGATCTATAGTTATGTTTCAATGGTATTTCACAGTAAATTTGTTTTTTGAACCAATGATTGTGCAAGTGCAAGATTTCTTTAAAGATGTGAATGCACAATGCAATGTTTTGAACATTAGACAGCCTGTGTTACAAGTGATAACCGTTTTGAGTTTTGTGTCTAGAGTTTTGAAAAATGACATCAAGGTTCTGAAAATAGTAGCAAAGTGATTGTAAAAAACTGTAGCTTATTCTTTGTACATATCAATCCTCATATTTAATTTGATATTTTACCCTATTTTGCAGTTACTGTATTCTTGCTTTGTATTACTTACCAAAAACGTGGCACCATACCAAGGAAAAAGGCAGTAACTACAGATTCTCCAAAAACTATTTTGCCACAACTTGGGCTCTGGGTGTGTTAGATACACTGTATTTGAAATAATTGGAACCATTTGTTTTCCTGAACATGGATATACCAAACCCAAACTAATTTGACCATTTTAGGTCAATATTTTCCACCCGGAAGCTGTTCTGGTGCTGAAACGGCTGCTTAAAGTCTCACATTGCTAAGCTGTATCAAGGCCCAAATGGGGACCATTTATTTTGAATAGGACCACATTATTATGTGTGAGTATTAGATTAATGTGTGTCTGGGGGTGTTTCTGTATCTGTAATGTAGTATCTGCTATACCTACAAATCATATTAATGTTAAAGCACTGCAAAACAACTTTTCTTTGGAGCAATATAGGCAAGTTAAACTCCAATTCAACAGAGCAAAACAAAATCATTTTGCCTAAGTGTTACTAAGGCTTTTCAAACTCTTATGATGATAACTAAGATAAACAAGTTGATTTTATATGGTGCAATATCTGTTTCAGTAGGTTTATAAACACAAAGTACTGAATGAAATGAATACATGGGACAGATATTTCAAATTAGTAAACATACATTTAATAATAGATTGTATATAGATTATATATATATATACACTCACCTAAAGGATTATTAGGAACACCATACTAATACTGTGTTTGACCCCCTTTCACCTTCAGAATTTTACGTGGCATTGATTCAACAAGGTGCTGAAAGCATTCTTTAGAAATGTTGGCCCATATTGATAGGATAGCATCTTGCAGTTGATGGAGATTTGTGGGATGCACATCCAGGGCACGAAGCTCCCGTTCCACCACATCCCAAAGATGCTCTATTGGGTTGAGATCTGGTGACTGTGGGGGCCATTTTAGTACAGTGAACTCATTGTCATGTTCAAGAAACCAATTTGAAATGATTCGAGCTTTGTGACATGGTGCATTATCCTGCTAGAAGTAGCCATCAGAGGATGGGTACATGGTGGTCATAAAGGGATGGACATGGTCAGAAACAATGCTCAGGTAGGCCGTGGCATTTAAACAATGCCCAAATGGCACTAAGGGGCCTAAAGTGTGCCAAGAAAACATCCCCCACACCATTACACCACCACCACCAGCCTGCACAGTGGTAACAAGGCATGATGGATCCATGTTCTCATTCTGTTTTCGCCAAATTCTGACTCTACCATCTGAATGTCTCAACAGAAATCGAGACTCATCAGACCAGACAACATTTTTCCAGTCTTCAACTGTCCAATTTTGGTGAGCTCGTGCAAATTGTAGCCTCTTTTTCCTATTTGTAGTGGAGATGAGTGGTACCCGGTGGGGTCTTCTACTGTTGTAGCCCATCCGCCTCAAGGTTGTGCGTGTTGTGGCTTCACAAATGCTTTGCTGCATACCTCGGTTGTAACTAGTGGTTATTTCAGTCAAAGTTGCTCTTCTATCAGCTTGAATCAGTCGAACCCCTTTCTCCTCTGACCTCTAGCATCAACAAGGCATTTTCGCCCACAGTACTGCCGCATACTGGATGTTTTTCCCTTTTCACACCATTCTTTGTAAACCCTAGAAATGGTTGTGCGTGAAAATCCCAGTAACTGAGTAGATTGTGAAATACTCAGATCGGCCCGTCTGGCACCAACAACCATGCCACGCTCAAAATTGCTTAAATCACCTTTCTTTCCCATTCTGACATTCAGTTTGGAGTTCAGGAGATTGTCTTGACCAGGACCACACCCCTAAATGCATTGAAGAAACTGCCATGTGATTGGTTGATTAGATAATTGCATTTATGAGAAATTGAACAGGTGTTCCTAATAATCCTTTAGGTGAGTGTATATATATATATATATAAATATATATATATATATATATATAAATAAAATAATGATAATAATAATAATAATAATAAAAATAACTGATGAACACCACATTTCATATGGTTATTATTACTCCTCATCCTCCACAACATTGCTCACAGGCAGGGAATACCAGAACATCCTCCTGTTTGGTGGCATGAGAGGACAAAGATCACAGATGATGTCTCTCTTCTTGACCTCCTCAACCCCTCTATTCTGTGGTCGCAAAAGAGTGGGCACCTTCAGCGAGAATTTCTTCATGAGGAAGTCCAATTCCATAAATTCATTCTTCGTATGGGATAGTTTGTAAAAGAGGCTCTTGGAGCCACGCCGCACCTGTATCTCCGCCATCAAGCTTTGGTGCTTGCGCTTTCTTGACCTTGACGGTGGAGTGGCCATCCCTCCAATCTAGCACATTGGCATTCTCCAATTTGACAACATCCACCTTCCTGGAGTTGGAGCTTGCCACAACACTCAGAACACTCACAAAGTCCTCAAAGTCATAGACCACACCACCTGGATGGCTCCTCATTTGCTGCTCGACACCATGGTGGAAACTGTCTGCGCTCATGAACGTGTGTCCCCTCTCAAAAAACTTTAGTGTGATGTCCTCCTGTGAAATGGTGTCACTGTTCACAAGAGTGACGAGTGAGGATAGAAGGCACCAGTTCTTATTCTGTGCACTGCAGTTGTCCACCCAGAATATGGTGTGGCGTACATCCCACTCCTTCTCCAATGCAGTTGTGCATGCTGATGTAATTTCCGCTGCACTTCAACCCAGCCATTCCCTCGTGCCACAATACAGAGATGGTGTTTTTTTTGTTTGTTTTTTTCCCCACTGAGGCAAATGTTTCGTGGTATGCCACAATAAATACTGCTGACTTGACTCCTGGCATGCGTGGCAGCATTATCACCTTCTGGAGGTCAACGCTCCGAACTGATGTCATGTCCGGCCAGTCCCTCTCTTTTATAAACACAAAGAGCTAACAACACACAGACATTTGAAGCAGTTTTACTCACGGTTCCAACGCACGACTGTTAACCTTTATTGTTGAGACTGCTCCATCCTTAAGCATTAGATGATCTGCAAATCCGGTGTCGAACTGGGCCTTGTTTATAAAACAATCATCGTCAAAATGCAGGGAACAAAACAAAGTCCTGTGACTGCAGCGAGCACAGCGCTTTGATGGGAGCACTGCTTTCGCTCTCTCGCTCTGGTCTACGGGTGCGCGCACGCCCTCCCGAGAGAAGTGGCCTTAGGACCCGTATAAGGAAATTCCGCCAATTGTTGTGATGTTTACCGGAAGAAGAACTTGTTCATGGAAGGCTGTTCGTGTTTTTTTGTTTTTGGGGTGGGGGATGCAATGTGATTCTTGGAGTTTGACTGTGATGTCGTGGACTGAAGTTTTGGGGATGCAGTAGAATTTCATGGCAAGGATTCTTGGAAATTTCTTGGAATGAAATGTCATGGGTTTTGGGGCATGGGGTGGAGTGTCATGGCATAAGATTCAAGGAATGCCATGTAAAACATTACATTAGCATTGACAAGACATGTCATTAGAATGAACGAATTGTATTAGCCTTAACAAAACATTGTAACAACACTGACACATATGACATGAATATGAGAGTAATACTATTACTGCCTTTGTTCAACATTAAGTCAAGTCAAGTCAAGTTTATTTATATAGCGCTTTTCACAACATAGGTTGTATCAAAGCAGCTTCACAGTAATAAATTAAAACAATACATCAATGTTTGTTTCTAGTGGAACGTCCACGTTTGGTAATGCTGATCAATAGTATCGTTGATTGATTAATTAAATTAATATCCCCAAATATCCCCAACTGAGCAAGCCAAAGGCAACAGTGGCAAGGAACCGAAAAACTCCATCAGGTGACCTAATGGAGAAAAAAAAACCTTGGGAGAACCCGGGCTCAGTCGGGGGCCAGTTCTCCTCTGGCGTTTATGAACTAGAGACCGGATTTAACTGTAAGATTAAAAGTATTATATGAATGCCTGGCTGAAGAGATGCGTCTTTAATCTAGTTTTAAACTGGGAGAGCGAGTCTGAGCAACGAACAGTATCAGGAAGACTATTCCAGAGTTTTGGAGCTAAATGTGAAATTAGAGATTAGTCCTACAAAAACACTGGATTTCAATTACATTGCATATGAAGAAATGAACAAAAGGGAATACAGAAAGCAGCTCTTTTATTTACACACTCCCCTGCATCAAATAGCACCAGACTGCCCCGTGTGAGGCTCGATCTCACGACCTTCAGATTATGAGACTGACGCGCTGCCTAACTGCACCAACGCGGCATGGGCTGTGACTAGCTGTGAGCGGTGAAGCACTAGCTTCTAGACCATCTGCCATTCGGTGCAGCTCCAACAGTACTGCTCACCCTTAGCCGTCACGTCAGGATGGCCGAGCGGTCTAAGGCGCTGCGTTCAAGCTGGGGAACAATAGTCCAACAAAGGTAGGGAAGAAAAGGGGGAAGGAAGAAAAAGAGAAGGGGAAGAAGGGAAAGAAAAAATGAAGAAAAGAAAGGGTGAAATGTGACGTTCAGAGATATGTCTTCCTCAGCATAGGTCTTATGATACAATTTCCGCTTTCTTCGTGCGGGAAAATCACGCATTTATATTACACTGTTTTCTATTGCAGGTGCTCACCAAGACCGGGGTTCGAATCCAGCTAAAGCCAACTTTTTGTAATATTTATTTTTTAATTAAATAAGCATTCTTTTTGAATGCATACTGTTCCAGTGTTAATAAAATATACATATGTAATTTATTTGTTGTGTTTTATTGATATTCTTTCATGAAAAATAATGTTATTTGCATTATTATGCAATAAACAAAGATGCAACCCATTAAATAGTAACTAATAGGCTGAAAATGTTTGTCACAAGAATAACAAAATGTACAAATTATATTTTTATAAACAAATGTTAAATTGTTGCAGTGTTCTGATAAAATATTGTGTTGTAATAAATGTAAAGTAAATAAGCAAATTTTTTGGAATGCATACTGTTCCAGTGTTAATAAAATATACATATGTAATTTGTTTGTTGTGTTTTTTGATATTCTCTCATAAAAAATATAATTACCAATGGGTCAGTGTTATTATTTAGTAGTTGTATTACTATTGATTTGATTAAAGGTCCCGTTCTGCGTGATCCCATGTTTCAAACTTTAGTTAGAGTGTAATGTTGCTGTTAGAGCATAAATAATATCTGTAAAATTATAAAGCTCAAAGTTCAATGCCAAACGAGATATTTTATTTAACAGAAGTTGACTACAAAAAACGGCTCGATTGGACTACATCCCTCTACTTCCTTCTTTAATGATGTCAGTAGAACCGTTTTTTGACTAACCTCCGCCCACAGGAATACTCCCTCAACTCTACTGGCAACTTGCGCACTTCTTATAACTTAGGCTACTGTGTTTAATCAGCTCTTACGGTGATTTTCTGAAGTAAAACTGACGCTTCATCTTTTGTGTGATGTACAATAAACTTTATTAAACTCATCAGTACATGTTTGATCATCATTCAGACAGCAGACTTGTAGGCTATTAATAAATAATGGATACATAGCCTACAAGCAGATGACAAATACGTTATAATAACCGTAATTAAACTACTAAACCATACCTGTTTCATCTCTATACAGCACTCTGACTCTGTAGGCATTATTGTCCGACTCGAAATGAACGCCGTTACTGAGAGTTTCTGATATTATCATCATTCCGTGAGATGAATTTTTCCTGACAGACTGAGCGCGAGCTCATGAAGCTCCGCCCCCTGTGTCGTCCAGCAGCACCTCATTTGCATTTAAAGGGCACACACCAAAACAGCTCGTTTTTCTGAGCCCCAAAAAATGTCAATTTAAACATGCTGTAAAAAATTATCTGTTGGGTATTTTGAGCTCAAACTTCACATACACACTCTGGGGACATCAGAGACTTATTTTACATCTTGTGAAAAGGGGCATATAACGGGACCTTTAAGTATATTTTTTAGGTTACATTCAAACAAGACACTTGCAAATCTGTTATTTGTAATGAACAAAGATGCAACCCATTAAATATTAACTAATATGCTGAAAATGTCTTTCACAAGCAAATAATAAATTTTTTTACAAATTATATTTTTATATACAAATGTTATATTGTTGCAGTGTACTTATGAAATAGTGTTATATGAAAGTAAAAATCAAAAAGCAATTACTTGCAAAGTTTGTTTTTATTTTACAATCATGCCAACAGAACAGTAATGAATATTAAAATGTTAAATAACGTTTTAAAAATGAATAAATAAAATGAAATGAAATAAAATAAAAAAACAAGAAATAAAAAGTTAAATAAAATGTTAAATAACGTTTAAAAAAACATAAAAACATAAATTAAAATGTTAAATAATATTCAACACAAGTATTATCAATTGTGAACTATTTAAACAACTGTTAAAACACACGATATACACGATACTATATACACAAAAATATATACATTATTTGGAAAAGGTTCTCCGCATTTCCTCTAGCCACTCCTCTTTTGAACCCGTCTCGGTCTGTGGGCAGTACACCCTGCCCCTGTACTGGCTATGTCCTGTTGCACTTGTTTTGAATTGCCCACATTTCTTACAAGTGTTGGCCTCAACAGTTCTCCTGTAGGGTCTCTTGGGCATGGCGTCTGGATTGGCAGCGGGTGCAGCGGGTAAGCGGGTGCCCTGTACAGCTGTTGGTTGTAACAGTGGCTGTATCAGTTGCATTCCCTGGGTCATTGGGATTCCCTGGGTCATTGGGATTCCCTGGAACATTGGCGCACCCTGGAACATTGGCACACCCTGGAACAATGGCACACCCTGGAAACCTGGTGCTGCTGGCATAAGTACATTTGGTACCATCTGCAGTGATGCTCCAGGTGCTGATGGTGTCAGCAACATCTGACTCTGCGCTGGTGCCTTGTGTCTGAGAGGGGGTCGCCCAACAGAAGTCTGCCTTTGCTTTGCCTGACCAGTTGTGCTCTCTGGTAGCTTGTACTGGTGCTGCTCCCCTGGTTGTTCTAGCCCAGTCCGTAGACGTTTGGCAACCTGGAGAGGTTCATGAGCTTCAGGGAGGGGTTGAGGCAACTGAATGCCCTGAAGCAGCACAGACAGCTCCTGCTTCTTCTGTCTGCTGTTATACCACTGAATCAGGGTGTTCTGGTTAACCTCCACCAGCTGCATGGATGTTCCTCCCATCACCAAGCTGTTTCCCAGTACAAGCTGCCTTATCCTGCGATAGTCTTGCAGGATCAGAGACCATCTCGACAGGGATCCCTTGCCTTTTCTTTGCAAAGTCTGATGAAGATGGTCTCCACCAGACGGCAACAGTCAGGCCACTGAGCAGGATTGCTGCTTGCACCCAGCACACATCTGGTGGTGCTCTCTACTCCAGGGTGAGTGGACCTCTTTGGCACTTTGAAGCGTCCACTCAGCAGTCTCTTACGGCATCGACTGCCATACACCACCCGTTCCTTGTCCCGGTCATCCAGGTTCTGCCAAAGAGCAATTATGGTGTTGGCTTCCTGGTTGGTCAGGCTGAGGGCTGTGTGGGCCCGGAGATCCACCAGATATTCTGTCAGCTGGTCCACATGTTGATAACCCGGGACATTTTGGTAGTCAACAGCCTATTAAAAAACACAAACACGCAACACAATTATTACATCACATCTGTCTAATGCATAATTCCATAACTGATTGTGTTGTTTTCCTGTTTATCACCGTAAAGCTTCTTTAACACAATATGTATAGTACAAAGCAGAGAGCGCCGTTCTTGACATTTTCTTAACATGTACTTTACAATGCACCAAAGAAATAAAGATGACTTGACTTGATGTGTATTTGCAGCTTACAAATGAATTTAGGTTGTAGTCTGGATTTAAAGCACTGGATGTTAATTCATCATAATTATTCTAGCTAATCTAAAAGACAGCAGTGGTGTTTACCGTCTCTTCTTCTTCATCATCATCATCCTGACCAGCATCCTCCAGCTCTGAGGGGAGAGTTGAAACAGATGTTTCAGAGGGAACAGGTGTGACAGCAGTCCCTGAGGGTCCAGGTGGCGAAGGAGACGGTGTGTGTTTGGGGTCAGGGACCAGTGAAGGAGATGTGGAGCCCAGTGCAGACGTAGCACTGCTGGTGACCAGGGTGGAAGAACCCAGTGTCAGTGTGGAAGAGGGTGGTGACATAACAGCTTCCGGATCCGTTATTGTGTGATCCTCGCTGATGTCACAGAAGCCCTCATCTTCCTCTCGCTCCTCCACACTGAGGTCCTCAATGAGCTCTGCTGTCTGCTCAGAGTCTGGATTCATGTCCTGCAGCGCCTGACCAGTCTGCTGGAACAGATACTGCACTCCAATGAGCTCACCTGAAATAAAAACAATAAACAAACAGAAATTAAATACAATGTTGTGTATCATATTTGATACATTAGGCTTTTGTAGAAGCTCATATAGTGTGAGAATATAGAGCTCATCGTCGAGGAGAAAAAACAAAAACAAATTCAGATGCCCAAAACCTTTAATTATGGGGGCAAAACATTAAATGAAATGCAATACAATGATGATTGACACAAAAGTCTGATGATCATTTTGATATTTACATGTAACATGATTTTCTAATCAAGTGAACCTAAGCTGCTTCAGTCTAGTATATTACTATATTACTAACAATATAAAATTGTTATATAAAGTTATAACTTTACAATATAAAGTTATTCTTACAATTACTTTAGACACTTTTACAATTATACCAAAAGACTTTTACTAGCTAAAATATGGACTATAAATCAGACGACAGAGGGCATGTTTCCAGAAAAGTTTTGATCATGTTGATAATTTAGAGGCCTTTAGAAACTTGCATATTAATTATGATACAGTCGACTTTATAGGTTTAAATCTGACATATAGACGGAAGTTAGACAGAAATTGCAAGTTGATAAACAAAAAAAATAAAACATTTCTCACCGGTGTAACATGCAGGGGGACAAAACGTGGGGACCACTTTCCTGCCAAACAGCTTTTCGTAATTGCTGTTTACACAGTGAACAAGTTCTCCTGTGTAGCTGCGCAGAGCTGACGGCTCTGATGACAGGGAAGCCGCCTCCAGGTCCTGGTTCCACCGGTGTAGACCCTCCAGCAGATAAATCTAAAAGTTCAGACTGTTCGCACTGGTCCCTGTAAATAGACACAACAGTGTTTAGGGGGTGTTAAAGAAATACACAAAGACACTTAATGCTCTTTCTTTACACATGCACAGTGTGTGTGACAAAGACATACCTGGGATGAAACGGTTAAGGTGTAAATGAAAGGACTCAAGAGAAGTGGAGCTTCTGGCACATCTGTATGTCTTCAGAAGCACGCCTCCCTTGGTTAAGCTCCCCGTCTCTGTATAGAGCACAACACCAGGGGGGTCTTGAATGCATTTCACATGCTTCTTCTGAACATTCCAGATGTGCTCCATCCTTTCTCGGTCCAGGAGAGGAACACCCAGGGAGTCTTTGCCCTTGCTGCTCAGGAGCTCTGTAAGCAGCCGCTCAAGGAGAAGGATGGTAGTCTCCTCTCCACAGGTCCTCCTCCGGCAATGGAGTGCCAGCTCCTCCCTGGTAAGATGCTTGATGACATCTTCATCTGACAGCACAGGCCAACCCTGGGATACTAACAGCTCTCTCTTTGCTTTGCGAAGCAAAGAAACATCAGCCGCATCCCACTCAAAAATGCACGCTGACAGCCGTGACATGAAGATGGGATACAGCTGATGGGCGTCAGTTGTACACCCCATGGCAATCCTGCGCATAAAATGCCAGATTTCCAAGCGGATCATCAGATCAGGCCAACCTCTGAATCTGGTTTTCAGCTTGGTCTCACCAGCATCAGTGCAGCAGCCACAGTCCACGTACAAAACCACAGGTGGATCCACACTAGCCTGCTGGTACCTTTTCACCAGACCATCTACCATCATGTCCAGTCCCGCTCCTTCCTGCGCTGTCAGCACACTTATGAGTACCTGACCAAACTCATTGCCAACAGAGGTAAGCCAGAGTCCTGTTCCCCTCGCCGTCCCAGCCAGCTTCTTAGTGATCTGCAGTAGATGACAGTAAGCATGCAATGTAATGACACATCACACCATGTAGAATATGATACTCATGCTCTGATAATGATATAACAGTAAACAGCATAAATCAACAAAAATTCCCTGCTAACCTTTTTAGTGGAATCCATCTTCAAGACTGAACCATACGTGGATGTTATCCTTGCATGGATTTCATCCAGCCTTGTCAGGATGTCTTGGCTGTAGACGGTGAGCAGCCCCTTGCAGCTCGGCACCACTGTAGGCTCTGGGGGTTCCTGGAACTTTATTTGTGACACCCCGGGTGCTTTGAGGAAGTCCACACATTGGGTGGTGTACCGGGCCAGACGCTGGAGCCACTCCTCGCTGTGGTTCTCACGCAGCTGTTTAATGACCCGCGTGGGACTGTTGCCTAGACCACGCTCACGCAGGAGCCGAATGACTAATATCACAGGCATATCTTAGGAAAAGCAAAATTCACACATTCATATATTTTACATATTTGATTTGTAAAGTATTTGCAAAGATATGTGATGATGGGCTATCAACTGGTTGTGGAATGAAAGTGTACTTACTTCCGCGTGAGGATGACCCGAAACTCAGAGCGATGGCCCAGATCCAGCTGTTGCAGGACAGTCTGACTCCAGGACACATGCGAGGCTTTACACTTGGTACAGATGAGGGTTTCTGTGACCATGTTGTACATCCTGTCGATGTCCAAAACCTGCCGTGCCCTTTTGTGCAGACCGCCTCCTGTCAGCTGATGCTGCCCGCAGGCAGAATTGGGACAGATAACCTTGACCTTCCACAGCTTGAACGGCATCCACAGCAACAGAGCATGGCAAAAACGATGCAGTCGAACTGCAGATGCAACTTGCAATATTGCCCCCGAAGGAGCAGTCTGTGAAGGAAAAAGACAAAAACATGTAGTCTAGCAGGTCATTTATTTAATTAGAGCTTTATCTATCCAAAACAACCCTCACATAATATAGAAAATTTTGGATGTCAAATACATACTTAAGGTAATAGAATAAAATGTATACATTTGTTCCAAAAGTTTTCAGAATTGTGTCGCTGCTAGCACTATTTTGTGTGACTCTAGTGAGTTGTGACAGTTAATATGCAAATTCAATTATTCAAAGACCAATAAAATGTTTAATTACTTACCGAGACAATACTGCAAGAGTCTGCAGGACTGGTCACATCTGCAGTGGTTCTGGAGACAGAGGCAGGAACTCCAGGGTCTTGTGCCTGTACAATCAAGCAATGAATACATGTTGCATAACAAGAGAAGTTTTAACTAATCCTAGATGGAATTATACAACACTGTTCAAAGGTCTAGGTTCAGTAACATTGTTTTTGAAATATAATTAAAATACAGTAATAGTGGGAAATAATTGCAATTTAAGATCACTGCTTATTTGAATCTGTTTTCAAATGAATTTAATGCATCATTGCTTCATTAAAGTATAAATTTCTTTATGAACAAATACTGACCCCACCAACTTTTGACAGTAGTGTATATAAAATCTATTTCATTCAAACATTATACAGTACTGTATAGTATTGCTCTTACTTCATTAAGATTTCCTGGAATACAAAATATGTTTCTCAAACGTGCATAGATATGGAATGTGTCCTCATAGAATACAACATGGATTATGCCAGTACTTACAGAGACAGTGGTGCTTGGTGTAGAGGCGCTGGACACTGCTGGGCTGGGCTGGTCAACAACCTGAGACGGTCTCCTAGCCACACTCAGATTTGGCTTTGCAGCAGCAATGTGGGACCCACCAAATCTTGGCTTGGTAAACTAAAAAAAGGGCAAAACAAATTCAACGAAAAGACAAATTTAACGTAACAGCACATTGGCAAAAAAATATATAAAAATTTTAAATTAGTAAATGAGAAAATATCTATTATTCCTATATTTCATTGTATAACTAAAGGAACTGCTTTCATTCTTTGTCTTATTTTTTGTCTGTGTATGACCACCCTCTGCTATTTATACAGATTGAAATAAGCACAGTTAGAATAGAAAAATGTGTGGGAAGGTATTGCTAGAATGTGAGTATATTATAATTCAACAGGAACCTTTTAAAATGACTTAAAATCAAAACTAGTTTGCACATAGTTTGTAAGAGAAAGTGTTTATTAACAGTAATGAAGGTTACACTTGAAATGGCTACAAAGCATGATGACTTAATACGTGTATAATTAAATGTGCATAAGTGGAATATTACCTGAGAGATACAGAAAGAAAGACGTAGCTTCAATAGCCAGTTGAAAAAGATCAAGAGAGATGCCATGACGGACGTGTCCTTTAACCAATAATGGCAGAGCCCAATTAGAGAGGAAGAGGAGAATACCAGAGCAGAGCCCAGAGAAGAAAGAGAGATCACATAGGTTACATTGTTCTTTCACCATTTTACTTGATCATGTGACTAAACCCACCTGAGACGGTCGCCCCTGTACAAGGTGTGACAGCTGGCAGGTAGGTGTAAAAACATACCAGCCATTTCCACTGAACTTAAACCTTTATACTTTAAAACGTATATATTGAAATTACAGTTCTTTTTAAAAAATGTTATTACATTTGACAAACTTGGTATTATTTTAGATGAAGTGGGCTGGGGTGGGAGCTGACGCTCACTCTGCTCCATGACCTCCAGTGCTGGTCCAGTAGCGGCAGACTGTTGTTCCACAACCCTTGGTGCTTGTCCACCAGAGGATGTGGACTGCTTAAGACAACCACAAACATACATAGGCTACAATCATTTTTGAACGAGAAGAATGTTCAGTAAATTATTAAAAAAATACAAGATACATCTTCACATTATTACCTTTTGAGTGTGAAAACCACACATGCATTTTGGGACCGCTCCGAGCAAGGTCGTCTGGCTGCGAGACTGCATCGGACATCTTTCAATCTGTAAACATTATGAAAAACATTTAATACAGAATACATGCATTTCTAACTTATCAGAATGAATGGCAAATTAATTTATTGTCATTTTCCAGGACGTGTGTCATATTTATTTTTATTCATGTTCTTTCTTTGAAGGGGAGATACAAACTGTGAAATTAGAGAGAAAGAGGGAGTAAAGTTTGTATCCTCCTTTAAACGAACAAGAGAGAAACATCTCACACCTTTAAACCATCCATTCACTCAACATCCCCACCCCCACTGTCTCAAATCTCTGAATCTCCCAGTGCAAAAAAAATGTCTTTAATGTAGTTTTTTTAATAGACTGACATAAATCTTAAATGCCTGCAACATTATCTACATAAATATCTATAAATAATAATGACATTGACTTGAATGATTAGAATTTTGACATGAATCATTGAATTATTTAAAATGAAGGAATAAATAAATGAATAAAATTAATTAAATAACCTCGGGTGCGCTAGGTAAAATCGTTTTGGACAAAACTTGTATTAATAAAAATGATTTCTTAAAAAGAAAGCACACACGACATCTGTTGTCCGAAAATACAGTAAAAGTTACCGAAAAATATGTTTCGCGCTCCGCGTTAAAATGAGCTGCCTGACCTCCGTGACAGTGATGCTCGACGTCAACTGAACTTTTTGGACCTCTGACACGCCCCCGAGGATAATGTCATTACTTCGTACACCTTCGGCTCAATTCGGCAACTTGATTGACACTTGGTTAGCTTCCTGACTTCACCTAGCGGTGATAAGCGTAAATATGCCGTCGACATTTCCTTGTACTCTGATTGGTCAAATGTTGAAAATTATAAGCAGGCAAGGCAAGGCAAGTTTATTTATATAGCACATTTCATACACAATGGCAATTCAAAGTGCTTTACATAGAAGAAATTAAAATAATAAAAGAAATAAGAATAATTAAAACAGTTTAGAAAAATAAAATAAAATACAGTACAAACAGTCGGACGAATATTGGCACAGTACTCATTCAGTAAATGCAAAGCTAAACAGAAGTGTTTTGAGTCTGGATTTGAATGTGACTACTGTAGGAGCACATCTGATCTCCTCTGGAAGCTGGTTCCAGCTGCGGCTGGCATAATAGCTAAAAGCGGACTCGCCATGCTTAGAGTGAACCCTTGGTATTTCTAGCTGATATGATCCTAGTGATCTGAGTGATCTGTTGGGTTTATATTCAGTGAGCATATCTGCAATGTATTGAGGTCCTAGGCCATTGAATGATTTATATACCAGTAATAATACTTTAAAATCAATCCTAAATTTAACTGGGAGCCAGTGTAAAGACCTGAGGACTGGTGTGATGTGTTCATATTTTCTGGTTCTGCTCAGAATCCTGGCGGCAGCGTTCTGTATGAGCTGCAACTGTCTTATGGTCTTTTTGGGAAGGCCAGTGAGGAGTCCATTACAATAATCCACCCTGCTGGTGATGAAAGCATGCACAAGTTTCTCTAAGTCTTGTCTGGAGACAAAGCATCTAATTCTTGCAATATTTTTCAGATGATAGTATGCTGATTTAGTTATTGCTTTGACATGACTACTGAAACTAAGGTCTGACTCTAGGGACACACCGAGATTCCTGACTTGATTTTTAGTTGTTTGACCCCTAGAGTGAAGGTATGCGTTCACCTTGAGAACTTCATCTTTGTTTCCAAACGCAATGACTTCAGTTTTGTTTTTGTTTAACTGAAGAAAGTTTTGACACATCCAACTGTTGACTTCATCAATGCATTGGCACAGGGAGTCAATGGGGCTGTAATCGTTAGGTGATAGGGCTAAGTAGAGCTGTGTGTCGTCTGCATAGCTGTGGTAAGCAATTTGGTTCTTTCTCATTATTTGGCTCATTGGGAGCATATACAGGTTGAACAGGAGTGGTGCAAGAATTGAGCATTGAGGTACTCCGCATGTCATGGATGTCCACTCAGACTTATGATCTCCTATACTCACATAATAACCTCTCCCATCTAAGTATGACCTGAACCATTTTAGGACTATCCCAGAAAGCCCCACCCAGTTTTCCAGCCTGTCAAGAAGTATGTTGTGATCGACAGTGTCAAATGCAGCACTGAGGTCGAGTAGTACCAGCACTGATAATTTGCCTGAATCAGTATTTAAGCGAATATCGTTTATTATCTTTATGAGCGCTGTCTCTGTGCTGTGGTGCGGTCGGAAACCAGATTGAAAATTGTCAAAGTATCCATTCGAGCTTAAGAATTTGTTCAGCTGATTGAAGACAACTTTTTCAATGATCTTGCCTATAAAAGGAAGATTTGAGATCGGTCTATAGTTGCTTAATATGGTCTTATCCAGATTGTTCTTTTTCAGGAGGGGCTTGACAACTGCAGTTTTCAGGGAGTATGGAAAACTCCCAGAGCGAAGTGAGACATTTACCACTTCTAGGAGATCTGCTTCTAAACTGTTCAACACACTTTTGAAAAATGATGTGGGAAGTGTGTCAAGAGCGCATGTTGATGTTTTAAGGTGCTGTACAGTTTCTTCCAAAATTTTGCCATCAATTTCTTTGAAATCAGACATAGTAACTACTTTCTCAGGTGGTTTGATCTGTCTGACCTCAGTGCAACTCAAGGATGTGCTGATCATCTTTCTGATATTACTGATTTTCTCAGAGAAGAAAGAAGCAAACTCCCTACACTTGTTCTCTGAGAGCATTTCACTGGGAATCTGGCTTGGAGGGTTTGTCAGTCTCTCTACAGTAGCAAAAAGAGTGCGTGTGTTGTTTAAATTGCTGTTTATAATATTTGAGAAGAAAGTCTGTCTAGCTTTGCCTAGTTCCATATTGAAAGCATGAAGGCTGTCTTTGTAGATGTTATAATGGACTACAAGTTTTGTCTTCCGCCACATGCGCTCTACTTTTCTGCATTGTCTTTTCATATTTTGCACTGCTGTTGAGTTTCTCCAAGGTGCTTTTTGTCTGCCACTCTTCTTCCTGACTTTAACAGGAGCAATATCATCAATTATACCTTTAACTTTTGAGTTAAAAGAATCAAGGAGAAAATCAACAGAGTCTGCAGATATGCTTGGTGTTAAGGATATAGCCTTCATAAATAGTACACTGGTGTTCTCATTTAAGCATCTCTTCTTGACAGACACAGATCTAGCTTCAGTGGCAGGAGAGATCAATATATCAAAGAAAATACAGAAATGATCAGACAGTGCTACATCCTTAATAACAATCAATGAAATGTTTAGACCCTTACTGATAAGTAAATCTAGAGTGTGTCCACGATTGTGTGTGGGTCCATGTACATGCTGAGTCAGATCAAAAGTTTTTAAAACAGTTTTGATTTCTTTTGCCATATTGTTTTCTGCATTATCTATGTGAATGTTAAAATCTCCTGCAATGGCAAAACAGTCAAACTCTGAGGTAATTGCTGATAACAGTTCTGTAAAGTCCTCAGCAAAGGCTGGAGAGTATTTTGGAGGCCTGTAAATAATGATAAGTAAAATGCGTGGAGCACCTTTCAACACAATACCCAGATATTCGAAAGAAGGGTAATTCCCAAATGATATTTGCTTACATTGATAGATATCTTTAAAAAGAGCAGCTAGACCCCCACCTCTCTTAACAGCTCTGCAGACACTCATAAAAGTAAAGTTCGGAGGGGCTGCTTCATTGAGGACTGTTGCACTGCAGCTGTCTTCTAGCCAGATTTCATTTAGAAGCATAAAATCCAGGTTGTTTGTGGTTATTAAATCGTTGACTAGAAGTGATTTATTTTTAAGTGAACGAATGTTTAAAAGTGCTAACTTAACAGTCTTACTTTTTGTCCCCACATCAATCTTACTTTGACGTGTAATAGGCACCAGATTAGTTAGGTTTGCTGCACGGCTATTGAAGGCCTTAGACTTTCTATCTTGTAATAGAACAGCAATAGAGAAAGATACAGGCACACTGGGTTCCCGCTTGTTCTGTAAACATTTGAGAAAGTTACTGTTATCAGAGCGGGGACCCAAAACACATCACTGAGAGCTGGTATCAGTTGTTCCCTATCGTACGGTCACTACGACGTACGTCGTGGTGAACGACGAATAGGAATCTCGCTAGAGAGGCCAATCTACTTTGAGTGAAACTAAACGAGCCAATGCATATTGGCGTGCAATCATTTGCATCAGCTGTGCAGCCTCGCAGCGCGGGTATTTAACGAGCAGCTGGTGTGATTGCACTTCAGCTTTTTGCTTCGGAGCCGAGCGTTTCGATGCTGTTTAATCTACTGAGTGATCAAACAACGAGCAAGCTCTTCAAGATGATCTCTCGTGTCTGGTGCGGGCGATACAGCGCAGCAGCGGGGTCGACTTTCTTTTTCTCTCTCTTTTTGTTTTTGTGTTTCTGACTGAGCAAAACAAAAAAGCTGTTTTCACAGCTGGTAACGGTGCGCCAAGAGCGCTGAATAGCCGTTCTTATGGCTGGTAAGACCGCCGTGAAGAGAGACAGCGCACGTCAGGTTGCATATTCCTGTCTGTGTCCGCTGCGACCGTTCCCCTGCGTGCTTCAGTACCTAGGAGAGTATTTCCCTGAAAGAGCTTACATGGGTGTGAGTGGCGTCTTTCTAAAGATGACATTCCACCCGTGTGTTTCTGGTTGCGGTCGTTTCCTGTCCTCACTGACGGCCACGATCACTGTCTCGCATGCCTGGGAAACATGTGAGACTGTGTTCGTGGGTGGTTCATGTTCTCGCACGGGAACATGACCACGTCGGCACGCCGGTCAACTCTTCTTTCTCCGGAAAGTTGAGTCCCCTCTGTTGTTGGCCAGCCGCTGCTGTGTGTAAAAGCACAGCTGCAGGTCTGCTCGACACTCTGGGGGACCATGAGCGAGAGCGTTCGCGGGGAAAACCCGACGGATCTCTCGCTCCTCAGCGTGTCGTGTGCCGTCGAGCTGCCGGGCTGCAGCGCGGGTTGTCACGGCAACCCAGCGCTCGCTCGGCGCTCTAGGTGCGCGGTCTCCTTGTCTATTCTCTGTTGTAGCGCCCTCCCTGGTGGCCACCAGGAGAGGTCTACTTCAGTAAAATGGCTTGGGTGATCTGAGAGCTGAGGGCTTCTCCTTCGGGGAACCAACCCCCTAGGGCCCCTCCCTCTCTAGCGCATCACAAGCTGTGCAGCTTCTGGATGAGATTGCTGGTCCTTCAAAATTGGAAGAACCTAGCGTTTCATTCAGGGCTCCAGCTGAGGGCAGATGTCGATTGCTGCATCGGAGAGAGGGACTGTTTGTTCTGGAAATGAATGTATGCTGAGTTCCCACTGTAATAGTGTGTGTGCTTATGCTGAATCAGATTCAGAACTGACAGCCATGCTTTCCCGGGTCTTTCTCGGATGTGCATTGAAAACTTAGGAGTATGGAGCTATATTGGTGCCAAAATATGGAACGCCAAAAGTGCCAAATTCTGTTAAGTTTTCACCTCTCTCGCTACCCTCGTTGGTGGGGTGGCTGTGCCTCTGGCGAGCCACCTCTGCCCTGCATGCGAGGCCAAGGCACTCTTATTGCACGAGGGTAGTTCTGAGCCGGAGTTGAGCTGCACTTGTCGACTGACCGTGTTCAAGTCACAGCGCAGGCCCTCGGCCGGACGATGTCCACCTTGGTGGTCCAGAAGCGCCCCTGGCTGTCCTTGCAGAGGTGCGAGACGTCGTCAAAGTACGCTTTCTCGATGCTCCCATCTCACAAGGTGGCCTTTTCGGCGACACTGTTGAGAATTGGCCCAGCAGTTCTCCGCAGTCAGCAGCAGACTGAAGTGCTTCCCCGACGTACCACCAGAGTGCCTCGTGGGCTGCCCCTCAGTCTACTTGTCGCCAAGGGTGTCATCCCCTGCAAAAAATAAATAAATAAAAATAAAAATATAAACACTCCGACACAGCCTGCTCTACTGTGTCCGCTGCAGGAGGATGACACCGCCCGTCTCAGCCACTGTTTAAGTGGTCGGTGAAACAATCACCCCTGAGATGGGTGACCCGGAGATGGGTGGAGCTGCTCTTTTCCGGTGGAGGGCCGGGGAACGAATCTTTTGAGTGTTCCACCACTGGAGTCACAGTGGTACCCAAATTCTCAAAAAAAAAAAAAAAAAAGAGAGCAGTTCTTCTGTCCCTGGGTCTGAAGAGGGCCAGGAGAGCAGTGGGAGGACAGAATCCTCACCACTCTCATCCGCCTCTTCAATCGCCAGCAGGCAACAGTGTGCGGTTCGAGAATGCAACCAAGCCGTCTCCTGCACCTCCTGCCTCGTGGAATCAGGTAAGTGTTGCACAGCACACTCAGACTCCGCTACGGGCCGCCTCCCAGAGAGAGCCTTCCGAGCCGAGCCCCTGTCTTCCACCTCGCTGCCCCACTCCGGGTAAGCCTACGGTCCCTTTGGTCCCGCTTGTACGGTCTCTGCGAGCCTGGCTAGCGCTCCCCAGTCCGTCTTGCTGGCTTATTCGGACCATCAGGCTCGGCTATGCGATTCAGTTCGCCCGGCGTCCCCCAAGTTTCGGGCCATCCACTCCACTACAGTGAGAGCAGCCGATGCCCATGTCTTGCGCGTGGAGATCGCAGTCCTACTGGCGAAGGACGCGATAGAGCCGGTCCCTCCAGCCGATATGAGGTCAGGGCACTACAGTCCCTACTTCATTGTACCCAAGATAGGTGGTGGGTTACGACCGATCTTGGATCAGTGAGTTTTGAATTGGAGCCTTCACAAGCTACCGTTCAAAATGCTCACGCAGAAACGCATTTTCGAATGCATCCGTCCCCGAGATTGGTTTGCAGCGATCGACCTGATGGACACGTACTTTCATGTCTCGATTCTTCCTCGACACAGGCCGTTTCTGCGCCTTGCGTTCGAGGGTCGAGCATATCAGTACAAGGTCCTGCCCTTCGGCCTGTCCCTGTCTACCCGTGTCTTCACAAAAGTCACAGAGGGGGCCCTTGTTCCCATGAGAGAACAGGGCGTTCGCATCCTCAACTATCTTGATGACTGGCTCATAAAAGCACACTCTCGAGATCAGTTATGCGAACACAGGGACCTCGTGCTCAGGCAACTCAGCCAGCTGGGCCTTCAGGTCGACTGGGAAAAGAGCAAACTCGCCCCCGTGCAGAGGTTCTCTTTTCTCGGTATGGAGTTGGATTAGGTCGTTCAGACAGCGCGCCTCACAGAGCAGCGCACTCGGTCGGTGTTGAACTGCTTGAACACGTTCTAAGGCAGGACAGCGGTCCCACTGAAATTCTTTCAGAGGCTCCTGGGGCATATGGCAGCGGCAGCAGCGGTAACTCCGCTCGGCCTGCTCCATATGAGACCGCTTCAGCACTGGCTTCACGGCCGAGTCCCGAGATGGGCGTGGCATCACGGCACTCACCGGGTGGCAATCACTCCGGAGTGCCGCCAGACCTTCAGTCCGTGGTCAGACCCCTCGTTCCTTCGGGCAGGAGTCCCCTTGGAACAGGTGTCCAGGCATGCTGTGGTTTTCACAGATGCCTCTGCCACGGGCTGGGGTGCCACGTACAACGGGCATGCAGTGTCAGGGGTGTGGACGGGCCCCCAACTGCATTGGCACATCAACTGCCTCGAGTTGCTAGCAGTACGTCTCGCTCTGAGCCGCCTGAAAAGGCCGCTACAGGGCAGAGACGTGCTGGTCCGTACGGACAACACTGTGACCGTTGCGTACATCAACCGTCAAGGTGGTCTACGCTCCCGTCGCATGTCGCAACTCGCCCGCCATCTCCTCCTTTGGAGTCAGAAGCATCTGAGGTCGCTTCGAGCCATGTATGTCCCCGGTGTGCTCAATCGTGTGGCCGACGAGCTATCACGAGCTGTGCTCCCGGGAGAATGGCGACTCCACCCCCAGGTGGTTCAGCTGATCTGGAGAGAGTTCGGAGAGGCTCAGGTAGACCTGTTTGCCTCCTCAGAGACCTCCCACTGCCGGTTGTTTTACTCCCTGACCGAGGGAACACTCGGCACGGATGCACTGGCACACAGCTGGCCCCGGGGCCTCTGCAAATATGCGTTTTCCCCAGTGAGCCTACTTGCACAGTCCCGCAGAGAGGACCCCCGAAGATGTTCGATAGGGTCAGTGCTTTCCTTCTTGCGGCAAGGGTTGGAGCGAAGGCTGTCTCCCTCCACCCTTAAAGTACATGCTGCTGCTATTTCAGCATATCATGACCACATAGATGGCAAAACAGTTGGGAAGCGTCAGGTTCCTTAGGGGGGCGAGACGATTAAATCCTCCTCGTCCCCCCTCCATACCCTCTTGGGACCTTTCCCTGGTGCTCCGAGCACTTCAGGATGCTCCCTTTGAGCCTTTGCAGTCAGCAGACTTAAAGCTTCTCTCCTTGAAGACTTTGCTGATGATTGCACTGGCCTCGATCAAGAGGGTAGGGGACCTGCAAGCATTTTCGGTCGACGAATCGTGCCTAGAGTTCGGGCCGGGTGACAACCATGTTGTACTGAGACCCCGGCCTGGCTATGTGCCCAAGGTTCCTACCACTCCCTTTAGAGATCAGGTAATGAACCTGCAAGCGCTGCCCCTGGAGGAGGCAGACCCAGCCCTGGCTTTGCTCCGTCCCGTTCGCGCTCTGCGTATGTACGTGGACAGAACCCAAAGCGTCAGGACCTCAGACCAGCTCTTTGTCTGTTACGGAGGCCAGCAGAAGGGAAAGGCTGTCTCCAAGCAGAGGATGGCCCACTGGGTAGTGGATGCCATCGCCTTGGCTTACGAAGCTCAAGGCGTGCCCTGCCCGCTCAGGTTGCATGCACACTCCACGAGAGGCGTTGCATCCTCCTGGGCGCTGGCACGTGGCTCCTCGCTAACAGATATCTGTAGAGCTGCGGGCTGGGCGACACCTAACACGTTCGCTAGATACTATAGCCTACGTGTAGAGCCCGTGTCCTCCCGTGTTCTCACCCTAAATGGGTAGAAACACTGAGAGTACCGGCTCTGTCGGCTTGCTGCACCCTACTGTGCACCCTTATTGCTCCAGAGTCAAAACCTGTCGAGTCCTCCAAACACCCTCGGCCCGGACGTGGCGGAGCGTCCGGTGCCAGGCCTTTACCCGCTGAATCCTTGAGAACCGGGTCTAGGCTGGGTCCCATATGTGTGACCCTACAGGGATCCCATATGTGTATATTTTCCACGGCTGCTCCTAAACGGAAGCCCGTGTCTTTCCCTTGGGCTAAGTCACCCATTATTCATACGCAGTACAACCCTTGGGTTAGTCCATATGTGTTTTTCCCACATAACTCTTCTTAAGAATGTGGGTTCCGCAGCGTTCCCCTCCCTCAGTTTGGGCAGGCTTTCCCAGTGTTATCCATTATCTCACTGTATGGGTTATCACGGAACAACAGTGTGGATACTCTATGTGTAAGCCCTCTCCTATCGTCCTTACAGGCAAGAAGGTGTTGAGGCTTGCTCAGGGCGCTGGATGGGGTGCAGCAGCTGTGGCACTTTGGTAGGGATTCCTATTCGTCGTTCACCACGACGTACGTCGTAGTGACCGTACGATAGGGAACGTCTCGGTTACATATGGTAACCCTCGTTCCCTGAGGGAGGGAACGGAGACGTACGTCCCGTCGCCACATCTGCTGCGACCCGCCGGGGCAGCCAGCTCACCGGCTCGGCTCCCTCAGCAAAAAACTTAAGTGCAATCACACCAGCTGCTCGTTAAATACCCGCGCTGCGAGGCTGCACAGCTGATGCAAATGATTGCACGCCAATATGCATTGGCTCGTTTAGTTTCACTCGAAGTAGATTGGCCTCTCTAGCGAGATTCCTATTCGTCGTTCACCACGACGTACGTCTCCGTTCCCTCCCTCAGGGAACGAGGGTTACCATATGTAACCGAGACGTTTTTGGTTCACCTCGAGCAGATGGAGGAGGGTGTGGGCCCTGGCGTTGTGGCAGAGGCCGCAGAGCTCTCACAGTAGGAGGGGGAGGGCGAGCTGGGCCCGCAGGCTTTGGTGCGGGTGGTAATGGTGCCTGTCGTTTTTTGGTTGGTATCTGGGGGCTTGCAGCAAAAGAGTGGGATAGTCTGGTTCCAGCATACACCAGTTCTTCCATTTTCTGTGAGAAACACAGTAGTGGCGATGCTGGAGAGAGGGATAGCGTGTCTGGTGAAAGGGGCTGTTGCTCTGGTGTTATAGGAGGTTGTGATATGCTGTCCTGGCTTCCCTGGCTGTTTTCCAGGAAGTCGTCCTTGGGTGCTGAATCTTCAAGCAGTTCTGATATGTCTCTCTGTGGGCAGGGCTCAGCTGAGATTGTGTCCGTGAGCAGAGGTTGTTGTGGCGGAGTGGTGTTATCATTGTCCTTGTGTGATATGTCAACCGCATGTCCATTTTGCTGCTGAAGTGAAGTCCCGTGGTCATTCATACTGTGTCCATGTGTGTGTGTGCCGTTCAGATTGAGTGGATTGGCACAAACTGCAGAAGGATGATTGAGGGAGAAGTAGAAATTGTCCTTTAACACTCTTGAACCAAGTTTGTTTGGGTGATGGCCATCCCGATGAAAAAGTTGTCTCTGACTCCAGAAAAGATTGAAATTGTCAATGAAGTTTACTCCTTTTATATTGCAGGTTTTTTGCAGTCATGTATTTAGCCCAAGTAACCATGAAAACCTGTTTGTTCCTCTTGCTGGGAGTGGTCCACTGATGAATGTTTGAACTTTCAGTCTTTTAAGTGTTTCAAAAAGTTCATTGAAATCCTTCTTAAGGAGTTCTGACTGCTCTTTATGAATATCATTCTTCCCCACATGTATGATGAGTCGATTTGCAGTCTTATGTTTCATCAGAATGTTCTGAAGTTCCCTGTTTACATCAGAAGTTGTTGCTTGTGGAAGGCAGCACGTAGTTGTATCCCTGCCGCTAATGTTTCTGATTATCGAGTCCCCCACTATCAGAGTCCTGGGCTCGGGCATGAAAACAGGCATGAAAACAGGTCAGGGGTAAAAAAGGTGACCTGTGACCCCCCCCCCTGGTGCTTGTTTAAAATGACCAGAAATTGCATTTTTTATTTCCCATTCAGTCGCCGAAGGAAAGTTGGTCATCACTGCGTCTGCCAAATGAGAAAAAGAAAAAAATTATTGCTCAAGAAAAGCATTGTTGACAATTTTTAACTAATTACAGTCATTCACTTTTGCTAGGATGCACACTAGAGCTGGCCAATATAGAGTTAATGGAATATAGATTGAGACTATATAATTTATATCAATATTATTAATAAATTAATAACAATAATTGAACATTTTTGCCTGCATAATGGTGCACTAATATATATATATATATATATATATATATATATATATATATATATATATATATATATATATATACACACACACATATATTTTAGGGGTGTAACGATACACGTATTGAACCATTCTGTACGAGGCTTTCGGTTCGATTTCAGTACGGATTTTTAAACACAAACAGAACTGTTCATTAGACATTTTTTACTGCTGACCAAAATTTTTTAATTACAAATGTAGGCACGTCAAAAAGCGCGCTCATAATGTAAGAGAAATCATAACAAATCCTGACAACAATCGTGCTCTTTCAGGTAGTGACCATATAGACCTGCATTATATGACTGACTGACAGACAAGAACGGTTTGACCTAATAAAATCAAAATTGAAACTACTGCAGAAACAAAGACACCTACATCTTGGATGCCCTTGAGGTAAGCTAAAACATACCAAAATTTAATTTCAAAGTGAACTATCCCTATAAATCATTCTTTATCACTTACTCATATAACTCTAATGAACATAAAAAGATACTTATAGGGGTAGTTCACTTAAAAAAAAAATCATGTAAGCATTTACTCACTTTCACTTGGTTCCAAACCTGTATGGCTTTCTTCTGTTGAACACACACAAAAAATATATATATTTTGAAGAATGTTGGTAACAAGACATTTAATGGTAGTCAGTGACAAGTGTTCTGTATATTCAATTGCTGTACTTTGTTGACTGATTGCTGGATAATTTGCAATAAACAGTGTCTTTAAATCAAATAAAGTGGATTACATCACTCCAGTTGTGAGGTTTTTACACTGGCTATCTGTCTGTCAAAGAATTCATATCAAAATACTACAGCTGGTTATTAAATTAATTAACATTTTAAAGGAGAACTCCGGTCAATTTTAACATTGAGCTCATTTTTTTGTACATTTGGAGTGCTGTCAATACAGAGAACAACGACAAAAATCGGTGTTGCCTACACCGAGTTATTCTATTTTTAAAATTTGCACCCTGTTGACTTCAATAGGGCAAGTACTAAACCTGCTTTTAGGCTCTTAACATCCTTGATGTGTCATTACAAGTGCACAGAAAATGTGAGTGATTCCTTCTGAGTGAACACGAGTGGATCTGACTGCAGTAGATGTGAAAGATATGTATAAAAATGATGTTATTTAAGCCAGCGCTCATACCTGTATTTACATCCTGTTTTTCGGTTGAAGTCCAAAGTATTCGATTGCCGAGTTCACGCGCATAGGTTTAGTTACCTATTATGGAGCTAGAAGAGTCTCAATAAAGATAAATGCACAAACTGCATTCACATATGCACACACAGGATACACAAATGCACACACATGATTCATAAATACACACACAGGATACACAAATGCGCACAAAATTCACAAATGCACACACAGAATTTAAAAAGCACAGAAGATTCACAAATGCATACAAAATTCAGAAATGCACACAAAATTCAGAAATACACACACAATTCAGAAATGAAAACAAAATTTACAAATGCACACAAGATTCACAAATGCTCAGGACAAGATTCAGAAATGTATTTCTGATGCACACACAAATATATCTTGACTTACAAACTGCTTGCGGTCTGTGAACTTCACTGCATTTGTGTGTGAATTTTGAGACTCCCCTGACTTGGCTCGACACACAAATGCCTTTTTTTAAACAGGGAATGACCTGTGACCAATCAGATACGTCCCTTGTTTTAGCCAATCACAAGAACGCACCCCACGTGGGAGATTGTTTACTTGTAAGCCAATCACATGAAGTGTGGGCGCCAGTGTTGCCAGATGTACGATAATTATCGTATTTGTACGATAATTTTGACCTCTGTACGATGTACGATCAATAATGGAAAAAATCCTATAATGTACGATAATTTCAGAACTGTGTGACACTTCAAATGATGGTCGTTGTAATAGGGCTTCTCATTGATCTAGCCGTGGATTCTACATCTACCGGGGGAAGAACGTGAGGGAGCGAGAGACCTTGCGTGTGTGTGCTAGTGTGCCTCACGAAGCACATGTAAGGACCCAACCAATCAATTGTACGTGCGGGCGAACCGATTCAGAACCGAATTGTTTCCAACGCCAATTGTTGCACATTAAAGTATAAAAATAGATTTCATTTCGCTAGCTGATCACAAACGTTGGCCGGAGTGAGATCCAATCAACGCTTGTGTTGTTACCTTGTTGAATAGATTTGGCCAATCACGTTATTCGTTGAACCGACGTCGCGTCAGTTTTGAGTCTAGTACAGTCTACAACCCAACGTGAAGAGACCGGTGTGTCTCGGCAAGACAACGTCAAGGTAAGATTTGTTTTACAATGATTATACACCCCTATATCTTAATGCTTTTCATATAAGTTGTATTTAAGACTGCAAGCTATAGTTCGCCGTGAATATATGCGTTGTCGTCAGTGATGCGCGGGTCAATGTATAAACAAACCGCACCCGACCGACGTTTTCAACTAACCCGCCCGCAACTCGGACTGCAAAAAACGAAAAAGAAAATATTGTACCCGACCCGCTTCCTGACCCGCATTTTTTTAAAGTAGCTATAATGCTCATCGTAGCTATTAATATAACTTAATATTCTAATTTTGTCAAGAATTATAAAAAATCGTCAATATAAGCTCATAATTTGAACTAAAATAGTCTAAATGTTTAGTTTTAAAAACAATTTTAAAAAGCTGGCTATGTCTATTTTGATGTTTCTGCGCAAGTTCAGCAGACAGTGAGGTTCGGGTTTCCGATCAGAGCTCGTGAGCGGAGAGCGCATTTCTGAATATTCCGCTCCGCTCATGGTCGCTCGCCCAACCCAGATGGCCTGCTGTTTCGAAAATATGTGGAATAAGGGCTGCCTCCGACTATTTTTTTTTTTCTTGTCGACTAGTTGTTCATTTAAGCCATTCGTGGACAAATCGCCCCTTTATATTAAATTAATTACTTAAAGGCTAGCCTACAGGAATACGCGTAATGACCGCACGCTTAAAGCTTGCCACAAAGAACCGGTTGAAGTAATGATTATGAATGTGTCTAAATTAGCAAGGAGACATTTAATTGTTTAGTAATAAACTGGTGTTTTCTGTGTCGCTGCAAAGATGAAGTTGACAATGCGGAGATTGCGGACTCGCCATGAACGCCAGAGAGAAATGTACATTTCATATGGATTAGCCTACATAATCAGAGAGTATAGCCTATTTATTTTGGTTTGAATATTTTCGTTTAAAAGTAGACATTTCAAGCTTTCTGTAATATATAGCCTATATTTATCAAATCTGTGAGGCACAAGTTGAGTTTCGGCGCCCTCCAGTTCACATGCAGTGATCGCGTACCGGCGCCTTATTTTGTCTGCTATATATTTGCTTCTTATTTAATAAATACGGGCAATTGATTGATAAAACATTGATCAAAATTAAGATACAATTTATACAAAACGAAAATCTTTTAAAAAGAGTTTTCTATAAAACAAAACTTAATGAAGTCGTCAAAATCATGTTTTACCAAAAACAGCGCCGTTGCTAGGAGGGCGTCAGCGCCTCTGCCTCTCAGCGCCTCTGCCTCACGAGTGGATGATAGCCCTGAAGACGCCTAGCAATGATATACCTTTAGTGGTAGTATACCTTTAGTTAAGTTATCGCAGCGCGCTAAGAGACAATGTTATCGGAAAATGCCGCCCAGGTATATTCATAATGGAGATTCCAAAGCTCTCTTCTTTGGTCAGAACCATGGAGAGCGATCGCGGATTTACTTTTACAATGCAACACAATATTTAAAGAGCATCAAGCTATTACAATCTATATTATGTATACGCACAGATAATATAACAGTAGGCTATATTAGTAAATATTTTTTTATTAGGTTAAGCAGTGATTGGATAACGTTTTTTTATTTTATTTTTATTTAACGTTTTTAATTTAAGGCCCACCCACAATTGGTCTGGCTTATCCAAAACTGGAATCCTGGCGCCGTGCCTGCTTGGTCGTGCCAGTTTTGTGGTTATCAAATGTGTAAATAGCATCGCAAGAAGTAGCCTACACATGACAAAGCCAGCACTTTGGTCATCATCTTTCATTATTTCGGCAAATGTCTCCCACACTTTGCTCTTTCTATTTGTGTATTTGCGGAGCTTCCACTCCCCAGTCTTCACCTTTTCTCTTGCCGCCTCCATCTCTACCTGCAGACTGAGCTCGTGCGTCATCTTCGCGCCAGTTATTCAGCCAATAAAGTGTAAATTAAATTTAAAACGTATTCATAGAAAATTGTGTCTAGAACTATATCAATTACAAAGGTTTAATTGGCATCTTTATTTCAAACGATCCGACCGACCGCGACCCGAATATCATTAAAAATATTTTTGGATGACTCGTAACCGCAGGCACCCGCCAGGGACGGACTGGGGCTAAAAAACAGCCCTGGACTTTCTCCCAAATAGGCCCATCATCCGGCCATTCGCCTCTAGCCGTGTGCGACAGACACTAGTCAGGATGTGCTGATACTACAGTATATGCCACAATACTGTAGCCTATCAGACAAGGTATTCACAGCAAGTAACATCTCAAAACCAATTATGATAATTGGGGTTGTATTTATTAATGAAGCCTCAGCCTTCAAATAAAAACAAAAAATGTACAATGCCATAAAATACAAATAATGAAATGTCACTGGCTACAGTAACCCCAAATTACACAAACTTGTAATTATAAAACATATAGTTACTATATACCAGGGTCCAACTTTTTTGTGTGCGAGGGCTACCTCAAGGGATAAAATAATCTAGAAGGAATTTTTATTTCTTACTCCAATATTTATTATACATAACATGGTGAAGCTTTTTTACTTTTCACCATCATATGGGAAATAATAAAATATCTTGATATTCTGGTTCAGACTTACATGCGTTTAAAAAAAACATGCGTTTACATGCGTTTTTTGTTGATTTTCTATAAACCTATTGTATGTGTTATCAAAAACAGTAGCCCAAACATTTAGTATAAATATAAATGAAAAAAATAAATAAATTAAAAAATAAAAATAAACTGCCATAACTTCTAAACAAAACATTACTGCATTAGGCTACATTTTACATATTAATATAACAGCATTTTTAATATGAATACAGGCACATTTCTGCCAAAAAAGTTTGTTTTACTAAAGTTAATTCATAAGTTTTGGTGTGAAATGTCTTTGGTTTGTTCTTGGAACAATGTTTCGCCTGTTTTTTTTTTTGTTTGTTTGTTTTTTGCGTCAATATGTTGAGAATATCAGCGCTGTTTCATCTGGCTTTTTACAAGCTTAAATCACATAGTCATTTGTGGGTTTATAATAGAGATAGAGAATTCTGCGCTGAATTTAAATGCTTCTCAGTGGATCGCGCAGCTCTGTGTATTAATGTTCGCGTGATCGAGATCAGCGTAACGTGCTTTGGCCGCGATCGCTGTTTTTTGGGCCGAGCTAATAATGCGCTGCTCAGATCAAACAAGTTTTGTTCCGCTTTTTGAGATTTTGCCATTTGATGTTTCTCATACGCAACGCAAATGACAGCGTATAATCAAAGAGAGTTGGGTAATTTTGTGGAGGCAAAAGTTCAAATTGAAACGTTTAGTTGAAAAGGTCGCAAAAATTATACTATTTATTCGAAGTCTGGAACCCCGACGGCAAGTTGTGGCTATTTATAGAATGTATTTAGCGGGCAACTCACAGGCACCACGTTGGAGACCACTGCTATTCAAATATAATGTAAGCAAATTTAAAAGTGCAGCCTTATAAAACTAACTTTCTGTCAGTGGCTATAGGCCGACTCTTCTTCCTCAGTTGTTGTTTTTTACACGTAGCATATAAGTGATCGTATTAGTGCCCCTGCTGTTGGCTGTTCATATTGCTTTATTAGACTTTTTTTTTTTTTTTTTTTTTTTTTTTTTGTGCCGACGGCCCTCGGTTGGACGGCCGTTCTGGACTTTTCCAGAACGCACAGATTGTCAGTCCGTCCCTGGCACCCGCTCATTTCGGATCAACCCGCGCATCACTGGTTGTTGTTGATGAGAACAGTAACGTTAGCCACGAAAGAATGTTGGTAAGTGGAGCAGTAAAGCTAGGTCTAACGGTATGCTGCTTAGGCTAATCCAAAATAATCATTCGGTACATACACAATAAACTAAGCAAAGAGTATTCAAATACGGGATTATTACGGGAAAAATTTTAAACGGGAAGACAGCAGGAAATAAGTCTGACTAAGGGAGAATCACGGGGTAAACGGGAGGGTATGTCCAGGTTGGTTACAGCAAGCTACCTAGGCTACAAGTAAGCTAGACTAATTATCAGCTAAAAAGAGTGCAAACCAAAATAAAGAATGATTTCAAATCAACTTTATAGTGGTAGTCATTGAGTTATTTAAGCCAATTATGGTTGATTGTCATAGTTTATACAATGACACAATTCTGTGCATGGTACATCTGTCAGTGGTTGGGCTTCACCTACACAACAGAACAGGTATAAGATGGAATATGGTGGAAAAATATTTTAGTTAAAGATGGCTGTTTTTGAGCTATTTAACAAAATTATTTGTGGTCAGAACTGCAGTAGTCTTAATACAAATGTCAAGATGAAAAATGTGATTGAATATTATCTAGTAATGTGCGCTTTCTGTGTTTATTTATCTGAATATAATTCAGTTGTTTATCTAACACGGACAGGACAACATCATATCTCTCCACACCCAAATGACTACAGAGGTGATCGTTGACAATCATCACATCAACAGCACCATGATGGAGCAGGTCAAGATCACAGAGTTGCTTAGTATCCACATCACAGATGACCCATCTCGATCTATCGACACCACCAACAGAACCTGGCCAAGAAAGTCCAAAAACCTCTGCACTTCCTCCCACAGTTGAGGAAGGCTCATCTCCCAAAAATCCATCCTCTTAACTTTCTATAGGGGAATCATAGAGAGCCTCTTCCTTCCACCCCCACCCTCCAGTAACCTAAGGGCAGCTGATTGACTCTTGCACAAATACACTGGTAGTTTACACTATGATGCCGCTACATTGTTTTATTTTTAAATTTGCTATGAACATTTGACCCCACTTACACTGCCTTTGCTACTTGTCATGTCATCCACTTACACAATAATACTATATTAATTAGGGATAAGGCACGATTTTCAAATATTCGATTAGCTGATTTTATTATAGAATAGGATGTGCGGGATGATTGTCTTTAAAAAATCCCCATGTTTTAGTTGTGGTTATAAGTTGCAATCCTAAATTCACATAAAATTGTTATACATTTAATAAATATATTCTTAATATTTGTTGCTTTTGTTTGTGTTTAAGCGTATATATATCAATATTAATTTTGAGACTTGAAATGTAAACTCTCAAGGGTTGGATTTCTAAATATATGTTGGTTATGTGTCTATTCAGAATGACTTCTGAGCAACAACCTTTTTTTTTTTTTTTTGGGTATGTCATATGCATCACTTGCATATCATTATTCATTCACGTGAAAACATGTTTAACAGTACCAGACATTAGGAAAATATGACATACGGATGTGCCGTTACAGTCAAGTCAAGTTTATTTATATAGCGCTTTTCACAATAGAGATTGTATCAAAGCAGCTTCACAGTATTAAATTAAAACAATACATCAATGTTTGTTTCTAGTGGAAAACGTCCACGTTTGGTAATGCTGATCAATAGTATTGTTGATTGATTAATTAAATTAAATATCCCCAACTGAGCAAGCCATAGGCAACAGTCCATTGCATTAATAAAAATAATTTGTGTGTAGGCTACATTGAACAGACTTTGCCCAACTTGTCTGGGAAAGGAGTTACAGGGCTTTTTACATTTGAGGCTAAACGGATAAAACACCTAATTTTTACCTCAGTATTACTGAACTACATTACTAAAATTACATTTTTTAAGATTAAAGCAAAATTAAAATTTCAAGAACGCAGCTTCCTGGTCACTGACAAAGATTACTTTGCCTCCGCCGTAGAATCTGTTCATTATTTACATTGGTTGTCAAGGAAACGGGAGGTTTTCTAACGTTATGATTAGTACTCCTGCTTACTTGCCGGTTTAAAAAAGTAAGAGTTTGTAAGGACATTTTGCGTCAAATGTGCAAACAACAAAGTTGGAAACAATGTCTGCAGTACTTATACGATTTTATTACATGGCCTCAGCAAAAAAAAAAAAAAAAACGTACACAGCTGAGAGGTAAGTATTAAATTCGTAATTTCGAGGTCCGGCCCACCGCCTCAACCATAGACTGTAAAAAATGGTCTCAACCAACTGGCAGAACTCCACCCACCTCGCTCTAGCGCTCGCGCCCACACTTCATGTGATTGGCTTACAAGTAAACAATCCCCCACGTGGGGTGCGTTCTTGTGATTGGCTAAAACAAGGGAGGTATCTGATTGGTCACAGGTCATTCCCTGTTTAAAAAAAGGCATTTGTGTGTCGAGCCAAGTCAGGGGAGTCTCAAAATTCACACACAAATGCAGTGAAGTTCACAGACCGCAAGCAGTTTGTAAATCAAGATATATTTGTGTGTGCATCAGAAATACATTTCTGAATCTTGTCCTGAGCATTTGTGAATCTTGTGTGCATTTGTAAATTTTGTTTTCATTTCTGAATTGTGTGTGTATTTATGAATTTTGTGTGCATTTCTGAATTTTGTATGCATTTGTGAATCTTCTGTGCTTTTTAAATTCTGTGTGTGCATTTGTGAATTTTGTGCGCATTTGTGTATCCTGTGTGTGTATTTATGAATCATGTGTGTGCATTTGTGTATCCTGTGTGTGCATATGTGAATGCAGTTTGTGCATTTATCTTTATTGAGACTCTTCTAGCTCCATACCTATGATCACGCGCGTGAACTCGGCAATCGACTACTTTGGACTTCAACCGAAAAACAGGATGTAAACAGGTATTTGCGCTGAAAGAAAAAAAAGTATGAGATGTATCGGCTCAAAAAGCACGTCAGACCACCGGGAATCTCCTACATGCCTGGACGTCACACAAAACAAAATCCTACCTGTAGCCTTTCACCATCCACTTATTTAGCTGCTGTCGCATCAGTTGACATGCCATCTCATTTCCCCGCTTTCTTTTACTATTTTTAGCCCCCGACAGCTTTTTTGCGTTATCCATCTTTTTCGACGACAACTCACTGTTACTCGTTCGGAACGAGTCGTTCCTGCTAGCTCAGACTCAGAGCTCACGGCGCCCGCTCGCGATATTAAAAATAATGACATTGGCAACATCGCTGTCTGTATCTGACAGGACAGTTAACATTGTAAGCTAACTTACCTCAGGCTTGCTTTTCGACGTGCGGTTCTTTGTTCGGCAGTGTGTCCAGTTGTCAGACTCGCGGTGTAAAAGACTTTGAAAACATTTCTGCCCTAACGTTACTCTGACTCGTATTGGCTGTCATGTTTCGGCATTAGGAATGATGATTGTTTTTTAAAGCTGCGAAGTTTATGGTAACTTTATAGCGGGTAAATGCTGGCCTCGACCTCGACGACCCCCCCCATATAAATATTTTCTCATCTGATCTGCACAAATCACGTAGGTGACCCATTTTGGTTTTAAAACGGCGAATTTCGCCGAAAGGTGAGGAGTTTTCATGCCTGTATAAGAAAATGTTAAGAATGGCGCTCTCTGATTGGCTGCAAATGTTATAGCGCTTCGACGTGATTGGCTGTGGCGTTCAACATTGTTCAACATTAGCCCCATATTGTCGGACTATCCTTCGGCAGCTGGCGTTCAGGTCACAGTCTCCCCTGGAGGCGTGGGTTCGAATCCCACTTCTGACAAACCCAACCTTTGGCTGCGGGCTCAAGCTAGAGTCTTCAACCCTCTGGCAGGTTTACCCAGAAATGCATTAATGTGGACCAAGCACTGTGTCACAGGTCGGGGTGGACTTCCCTCCCCTTCACAACGTACCACCTCGGAGTTACCCAGAGACACGACAGACCAGACAAGATATTGATCAAAAACATATATTTTATTTAGTTAAAAACAAGTCCAATCTCCACTTAAATCCAGCAGGTCGCGTGGGTAGTTCACCCAACAGTTCCTCTCGACCAGAGGTAAACGATGGAGCAAGCACTGATGGGGTTTCGCACAGCAACTCCTCTTCGGCTGGGGGTAATTAATGGCTCAGGCACTGGCGGGAATTTGCACAACAACTCCTCTTCGGCTGGAGGCAAGTAATGGCTCAGGCACTGGCAGGAATTTGCACAGCAACTCCTCTTCGACTGGAGGTCAGTAATGGCTCAGGCACCGGCAGGGGTTTACACCGCAACTCCTCTTCGGCTGGAGGTAAGTACTGGAGCACGTGCTAGTGGGAAATTGACAGCAAAGGAAGGGGATTACTCGTCTCACAGGACAGCATCAATTATTTGAGTGTCGCCTCTCTTTGGGATAGAGGGGAGGATCGGGCAGGGGGAAGCGTCAGCCGTGTTCCAGCACTTCGTCGCAGATGACCACCGAGGAACTCTCTCGTTCCCTCCACGGGACACACTCACTAGCTGGGGGCAGCTCCCCCTCCACAACCGTCGAGTCGCAACAACAGTCGCTCTCTTCCCCACAGAATGGTGTTGGCCACTTCCACTAACAGGGCAATCCTCAGAGCAGCGATGGCAGTATTCGATAGCAGGGGGGCGGTTTCTCTGTGTTCACAGAACAATCATGGCAAATAGAAAGCTTGGCATTCAACAACAGAATCTTCTTACCCCAGAGCAGCGATGGCAGTATTCAATAGCAGAGGGCAGTTTCTTTATGTTCACAGAACCACAGAGGTGAATACAGGTTTCAATCGGCAACAGCTGTGTCTTCTCTCCACAGGACAGCAACAACAGCATTCGATAGCAGAGGAACAATTTCTCTATGTTCACAGAACAATCATGGTGGATAGAAGACTTGACATTCAGCAACTGAATCTTCTTACCACAGAGCAGCGATGGCAATATTCAATGACAGAGGACAGTCTCTCTATGTTCACAGAACCACAGAAGTGGATGCAGATTTCAATCATCAACAGCTGAGCCTTCTCTCCACAGGACAGCGACAACAGCATTCAATAGCAGAGGGCAGTTTCTCTATGTTCACAGAACAATCGTGATGAATAGAAGACTTGACATTCAACATCTGAATCTTACCGCAAAGCAGCGATGGCAGGATTCAATGGCAGAGGGCAGTTTCTCTATGTTCACAGAACAATCATGGTGAATAGAAGATTTAACAATCAGCAACTGGATCTTCTTACCACAGAGCAGTGATGGCAGTATTCGATGATAGAGGGCAGTTTCTCTATGTTCACAGAACCACAGAAGTGAATACAGGTTTCAATCGTCAACAGCATTCATAGATCTCTCATAAATCCTCTTCCACTCAGACGAGTTCGAGCTGCATTCCGGCACAGCATATGCTCAACACAACAGTTAGTTAATTTCAGTTTGGCCTTCAGAACCCACGAGTAGACGACTGGAGAACAGGCAGACATAAACTTCAGTTTCCACACCAGTGCACAATTCAGTCACTTCAAATGATCACACGTGTTCACTTCACATTAGGCACTGCAACTCACATCAACTCACAGTGAATAGGGTCTCCTGTCGTGGTCCCAACCGACTCTCTCCGCCCCACTGGCAAACTGTACATCCAAGCTGTGTAGACGGTTGACTATGGAAACACAACTGGCATTGAAAAGTTTCAGAATAGAACTCACCGGACGCCGGGGCAGTTTCACCACATACTAGCAGGTGGCGAGCGCTACAGGCATAACCTCCTAATAGGACCGGCAGATAACACTTGTCTGTTCGTTGAATTCGCACAGTTCAATCATATCACTGCGTTCCAGCTCTTCCTTCTTTACTCACAGTCCTCTCCGTTCTTTATCGTTCTGCCCTCTCGTGTACTGCCCGATGTAATCAGTGAATCGACAACAACAGATTTCCTCCAGTCTGCGTCCGCCCAAAAGTCTTCTTACCCCAAAACTCCAGCACAAAACTTAGACTTCGCTGCCAAACTGCACAAAAGAACTTTTCAAAAGGACTACCCTTTCTGCCCATCCACCGGATCCTTTTATAATCCCCCTCGTGGCTCAATCTCTGCTCATCGCCCAGCTGTCACTCGTTTTCCTAATCAGCGAGCTCCGTCAGACTGTTTACACCGGAAGACCCGGACCCGTTCCGGTGTTACATCGAACTTGCTCCCCCTGGAAACAAGTATAGAGCGGGGCAGTTCCACTTAATCGTCACCCCGTGACAACTGCATTTCTGTTCATGCTAGAATTAACCAAACATTACAGTAACACTGACCTGCATTACATGGACTTTAAAGTAACACTTTAGTGCAATGTATGGGATTCTATGGCATTTTCTTGGAATTTCAAGTCATGACATTTCATCAAATTGGACATGTTTATAGAATGGACTTCAACGGAATTTCATGGACTACCATGTTGTGATGTTTACCGGAAGAAGAACTTGTTCATGGAAGGCTGTTCGTGTTTTTTTGTTTTTGGGGTGGGGGATGCAATGTGATTCTTGGAGTTTGACTGTGATGTCGTGGACTGAAGTTTTGGGGATGCAGTAGAATTTCATGGCAAGGATTCTTGGAAATTTCTTGGAATGAAATGTCATGGGTTTTGGGGCATGGGGTGGAGTGTCATGGCATAAGATTCAAGGAATGCCATGTAAAACGTTACATTAGCATTGACAAGACATGTCATTAGAATGAAAGAATTGTATTATCTATGTATTATCTAAGAATTATCTAAGAATTGTATTATCAGAAATCTATGGACTCACATATTATCCCATCTCTGTGGAAGAAATCTATAATTATACCTGTTCCTAAGAAAACTTGTCCAGTTGGAAATTGTGATTTTAGACCTGTGGCTTTAACCTCAAATGTGATGAAATGCTTTGAGAGACTTGTTGTAACTGTCTTAAAGGATCAGGTTAAATCATCCCTTGATCCATTTCAGTTTGCATATAAGGTTGGACGGGGCACTGATGACGCTATTAACTGCATCACTCATTTGGTGAATAGCCATTTAGAAGATTCTCAAGCATATGCTCGTTTACTTTTTATTGATTTCAGTTCAGCATTTAATACACTTCAACCCAATATACTGCTGAAGAAGTTGGTAGAGCTAGAAGTGAATCCATTCTGCATTAAGTGGTTTTATTCTTTTTTAACTAATCGTACACAACAAGTCAGAGTTAATCATTTCTATTCTGAGATGAAAACTACCAATATAGGGGCCCCGCAGGGTTGTGTTAGCTCACCCTTTTTATTTTCACTATACACTAATGAGTGTGTCTCGAGTCAGGATGATACATACTTAATCAAATTCTCTGATGATACAGCAATATTGAGCTTACTGAATAAGACAACAAATCTCTTGCAGTACTTCTCTGATGTTGACAGATTTGTTAGCTGGTGCGATACTAATTCTTTGGTTTTAAATGAAAGGAAGACTGTTGAAATTATCTTTGATCCTAGATCTGTGGGAGACCATAGCCCTGTAAAAATACATGGTAGTATCATTGAACAGGTTTCTTCATATAAATATTTGGGAGTTTATATGGACAACTTACTATGCTGGTCTTCTCACATCGATACTCTCTGTTCTAGATTGCAGCAGAGGCTATACTTCCTGCGAAGGTTAAAAATGTTTGGAGTGAACCAGAGGATTTTGTTTTTGTTTTATCAGTCTGTTTTTGAGAGCGTAATTAGATATGGTATCACTGCATGGTATGGAAATCTGACCGTTCGATCAAAATCAAAACTAGCACGATTGGTGCATACAGCTCAAAAAATTATAGGGTGGGAGGAAAAACGAACCATACAAGAGCTGTATGAGGTATCTATTTTAAGGCAAGCGATAAAAATTGTCTCTGATGACACACATGTTTTACATATGTATTTTAATTTGTTACCATCGGGGAGACGATTCAGGGTCTTGATGTGCAAGTCCAATCGTTATAAAAACTCTTTTGTCCCAACTGCGGTTAAAATTTTAAATAGAGATTTTCTTTAAAATTGATGTAGGATGCTGCTAGTTTTTTAAGTAATCCATCGAAAAGTTGCTGTTCTGTTATTATTGCATGTCATTGTATGTATTGTGTTTGTGTGTGATTGAAGTTGTGTACTGGCCGTGTCATGTTGTCCAAGACAAATTTCCCAGGAATGGGACAATAAAGTATAAAGTAAAGTATTAGCCTTAACAAAACATTGTAACAACACTGACACATATGACATGAATATGAGAGTAATACTATTACTGCCTTTGTTCAACATTAGTCCTACAAAAACACTGGATTTCAATTACATTGCATATGAAGAAATGAACAAATGCACAAAAGGGAATTCAGAAAGCAGCTCTTTTATTTACACGCTCCCCTGCATCAAATAGCACCAGACTGCCCCGTGTGAGGCTCAAACTCACGACCTTCAGATTATGAGACTGACACGCTGCCTAACTGTGCCAATGAGGCACGGGCTGTGACTTGCTGTGAGCGGTGAAGCACTAGCTTCTAGACCATCTGCCATTCGGTGCAGCTCCAACAGTACTGCTCACCCTTAGCCGTCACGTCAGGATGGCCGAGCGGTCTAAGGCGCTGCGTTCAGGTCGCAGTCTCCTCTGGAGGCGTGGGTTCGAATCCCACTTCTGACAAACCCAACCTTTGGCTGCGGGCTCAAGCTAGAGTCTTCAACCCTCTGGCAGGTTTACCCAGAAATGCATTAATGTGGACCAAGCACTGCATTTCTGTTCATGCTAGAATTAACCAAACATTACAGTAACACTGACCTGCATTACATGGACTTTAAAGTAACACTTTAGTGCAGTGTATGGGATTCTATGGCATTTTCTTGGAATTTCAAGTCATGACATTTCATCAAATTGGACATGTTTATAGAATGGACTTCAACAGAATTTCATGGACTACCATGTTGTGATGTTTACCGGAAGAAGAACTTGTTCATGGAAGGCTGTTCGTGTTTTTTTGTTTTTGGGGTGGGGGATGCAATGTGATTCTTTGAGTTTGACTGTGATGTCGTGGACTGAAGTTTTGGGGATGCAGTAGAATTTCATGGCAAGGATTCTTGGAAATTTCTTGGAATGAAATGTCATGGGTTTTGGGGCATGGGGTGGAGTGTCATGGCATAAGATTCAAGGAATGCCATGTAAAACATTACATTAGCATTGACAAGACATGTCATTAGAATGAAAGAATTGTATTAGCCTTAACAAAACATTGTAACAACACTGACACATATGACATGAATATGAGAGTAATACTATTACTGCCTTTGTTCAACATTAGTCCTACAAAAACACTGGATTTCAATTACATTGCATATGAAGAAATGAACAAAAGGGAATACAGAAAGCAGCTCTTTTATTTACATGCTCCCCTGCATCAAAAAGCACCAGACTGCCCCGTGTGAGGCTCGAACTCACGACCTTCAGATTATGAGACTGACGCGCTGCTTAACTGCACCAACTAGGAACGGGCTGTGACTAGCTGTGAGCGGTGAAGCACTAGCTTCTAGACCATCTGCTATTCGGTGCAGCTCCAACAATACTGCTCACCCTTAGCCGTCACGTCAGGATGGCCAAGCGGTCTAAGGCGCTGTGTTCAGGTCGCAGTCTCCCCTGGAGGCGTGGGTTCGAATCCCACTTCTGACAAACCCAACCTTTGGCTGCGGGCTCAAGCTAGAGTCTTTAACCCTCTGGCAGGTTTACCCAGAAATGCATTAATGTGGACCAAGCACTGCATTTCTGTTCATGCTAGAATTAACCAAACATTACAGTAACACTGACCTGCATTACTTGGACTTTAAAGTAATCGAACAAATCATGATCTAATCATGATCGAACAAATGGGCAAATGAACATGAATGTTCATGTTTAAATCACCATAGAGCATAACTTCAGATATTGATCGAATTCGGATTGTGTTTGCACCAGTAACTTGTAACCTATCAGGCTCTCAGGCATGAGGTCAATCGATTTGGCATAGGCCTATATGTACTAGCGTTTTTGTAGGTAAAGTTCCGGTTGGAGGTTGTGTCCCTCCAACTCTTTGTTGTATGGCTCACTTTTGCCCCTGGATATTTGGAGAAGTTTGCCTTCGGTAACCGCTCTCTCACTCGACAGACCGAAACAGAACTTTAGCTCCTGGTTGTGATTGTGCATATTATTGGCCTGCTCTACTGGGTCAAATTGTACCCCCCAACAACAGATATGGCTAAAACAAAGTAAGTACACTCTAAGCCTACCTCTAGGCTTAACCCTGACTTTACCCGCAAGACGCTATGCCAAGCCTCTGCGAAATGTGAGGTTCCGTTTGACGGGCGCAATTTAGGCACGGATAAAAACTGCGACCAGCCCGTAGAAGGTCACCGCGGCTGCCCGGCTAGCTCAGTCGGTAGAGCAAACTAGCGCGTCGTGGAAAGCGAGTCCGTGATTTGCCGGAAAAGTCCAAGTCTGATTTTTTTTCTCTTACCCACGGACTGGCTCGCCGCAGGTCTCTGTGGCGCAATCGGTCAGCGCGTTCGGCTGTTAACCGAAAGGTTGGTGGTTCGAGCCCACCCAGGGACGAAGGCTGTTTTTTGTTGACGTGCTGCCATGTAACCACCAACACAGCCCCAGAATTTAGCACACGTGTGTCCACTAGCGCATCCGTGTCATTTGGGACGCATGACACGACCTTTCTTGGCCCCTTTTAGCGTATACAGCTTGGTCAGTTGCCTTGTGTTCAAAGAAGACAGCGGGTGTTATGTGAAAGTTTACATCAGCTCAAGTTTGCTGTGGCGCCTGGATGGAATGTTCATGTTTAAAACAGCATCTGTAATAACTTCCGATATTGATCGAATTCGGATTGTGTTTGCACCAGTAACTTGTAACCTATCAGGCTCTCAGGCATGAGGTCAATCGATTTGGCATAGGCCTATATGTACTAGCGTTTTTGTAGGTAAAGTTCCGGTTGGAGGTTGTGTCCCACCAACTCTTTGTTGTATGGCTCACTTTTGCCCTTGGATATTTGGAGAAGTTTGCCTTCGGTAACCGCTCTCTCACTCGACAGACCGAAACGGAACTTTAGCTCCTGGTTGTGATTGTGCATATTATTGGCCTGCTCTACTGGGTCAAATTGTATCCCCCAACAACAGATATGGCTAAAACAAACAAAGTACACTCTAAGCCTACCTCTAGGCTTAACCCTGACTTTACCCGCAAGATGCTATGCCAAGCCTCTGCGAAATGTGAGGTTCCGTTTGATGGCCGCAATTTAGGCACGGATAAAAACCGCGACCAGCCCGTAGAAGGTCACCACGGCTGCCCGGCTAGCTCAGTCGGTAGAGCATGAGACTCTTAATCTCAGGGTCGTGGGTTCGAGCCCCACGTTGGGCGTATCTATTAGTCCTCTCTCTTCCCAACGGGGTCTCGGTTTCCAGTGTGCAAACTAGTGCGTCGTGGAAAGCGAGTCCGTGATTTGCCGGAAAAGTCCAAGTCTGATTTTTTTTCCTCTTACCCATGGACTGGCTCGCCGCAGGTCTCTGTGGCGCAATAGGTCAGCGCGTTCGGCTGTTAACCGAAAGGTTGGTGGTTCGAGCCCACCCAGGGACGAAGGCTGTTTTTCGTTGACGTGCTGCCATGTGACCACCAACACAGCCCCAGAATTTAGCACACGTGTGTCCACTAGCGCATCCGTGTCATTTGGGACGCATGACACGACCTTTCTTGGCCCCTTTTAGCGTATACAGCTTGGTCAGTTGCCTTGTGTTCAAAGCCTATGCCAAGCCTCTGCGAAATGTGAGGTTCCGTTTGACGGGCGCAATTTAGGCACGGATAAAAACCGCGACCAGCCCGTAGAAGGTCACCGCGGCTGTCCGGCTAGCTCAGTCGGTAGAGCATGAGACTCTTAATCTCAGGGTCGTGGGTTTGAGCCCCACGTTGGGCGTATCTATTAGTCTTCTCTCTTGCGCGGGGACCGATCGTCTGTCTAATTGACAAATCACGTCTCTGCATGTCCATCTTTTGCATTTTATGAAAGCCCATCAGATCTCAGCATTTCCATCTTTTACATTTTACGACAGCCAATCAGGTCTCTGCATGTCCATCTTTTGCATTTTATGAAAGCCCATCAGATCTCAGCATTTCCATCTTTTACATTTTACGACAGCCAATCAGGTCTCTGCATGTCCATCTTTTGCATTTTATGAAAGCCCATCAGATCTCAGCATTTCCATCTTTTACATTTTACGACAGCCAATCAGATCTCAGCATTTCCATCTTTTACATTTTACGACAGCCAATCAGGTCTCTGCATGTCCATCTTTTGCATTTTATGAAAGCCCATCAGATCTCAGCATTTCCATCTTTTACATTTTACGACGGCCAATCAGATCTCAGCATTTCCATCTTTTACATTTTAAGACAGCCAATCACCGTGGCCCTTTCCATCATTGCCGGAGCATGCGCATAAGTCCTCCTCTTATCGCCCACAGCGAATCAATAAATACTATTTTTATTTATAGAGTTATTTTTGGAAAAGCCGCGAAAAGTCCGTATTTGAATTTAGCGACTCGGGAATCCACCGAGGTAAGATTCCTCTAATTCATATATATATATATATATATATATATATATATATATATATATATATATATATATATATATATATTTTTTTTTTTAAATAAACTTTTAACTTAACGTTACATTGTTTTAGGTAAGACGTTGACGGTGACACTGAGGTAAGATTTCTCTATTTAATTAACCAGCTTTAATTCATAGTAAAAAAAAAAAAAAAAAAAAAAAACTAGGTAAGACGACCTATGGGTAAGACGTTGACGGTGTCACCGAAGTAAGATTTCTCTATTTAATTAACTAGCTTTAATTCATAGTTGTTTTTTTTTTGTTTTTTTTAAATAAACTTTTTACTACGTTACATTGTTTTAGGTAAGACGTTGACGGTGACACCAAGGTAAGATTTCTCTATTTAATTAACTATATTTAATTAATAGTTTTTTCTTAAATAAACTTGTACATTGTGTAAGGTAAGATGTCGACATTGTTGCTTTGTTTAGTCTGCTAACTAACTTAGCTAAGAATGAATGAATGAATGAATGAATGGAGTAACGTTAGCTGAAACGTATTTTCGACAGAGAGAAATGAATGGTTTACATTGGTATAACGTTGGTACAACACCTGATATTGTGTTCACTTTTAACACAGACAATGATTTAATTTGAATGAATGAGTTTTGTGTTGTATTCAGGTGTTGCACCTGTTATAACAGGAGACTTTGTGTTTACCAACTGATAATAATCTTAATATGATTGTATTAAATTACTTCTATATCTGCTACTACTATGTATTAATATATTATACACTGAGGTACTATGTATTAATATATAATACACTGAGGTACTATGTATTAATATATTATATGTATTACAGTAATATAGTATACACTGAGGTACTATGTATTAATAAATTATACACTGAGGTACTATCTAATGCTATCTACATACAGGAGTTTTATAGTAGTTAGTTAAAACTAAACTACCCATGTTGATATGGTTAAACCATGTACTGAATAGTTACAAATTTAAAGTGAATAGTTACAATTTTATTTACTCTAGTAATAGAAGATGGCATCCAAACACAAAAAGCACAGGGCTATGAGCGAAGAGGAGTGGATGTCACGCCTGCGAAGGTTGCTGTAGGGGTCTGGCCTTCTGAGGCAGGAAACAGGCCGGCACCTCGCCAGAGAAAGTGGCATGACCTGTATCTGAAGGTAAATTTAGATAAAGTGTTATGTGTACAATAATAAAACATAAAGCTATGTCATATTGAAAGGAGTCACATTCTTATGATTCACTGCCAAACAATATTACAGATTGAAAAATGTCCAGTGCAGTTTAGGGGACAAATGCCTTTGTTTGGAGGGACACAGACATGTAGTTGTGGATTTCATATAGCAAAGGTATCCACAATCTTTTCCTAAAATTATGAAGTGTTGGTGTTGTTGTCTCTATTATTAATTAAATTTTCTTTTCTCTTAACCTGTAGCTTTCCAGGTCAGTGTCCTTTTCAATGACACCAGGTCCCTCATCTGCATCATCTGTCGCTACAGCGGGTCAGATGGCAACACCTGCTCTCACGGCAACATCTGGGCAGATGGCAACACCTGCTCTCACGGCAACATCTGGGCAGATGGCAACACCTGCTCTCACGGCAACATCTGGGCAGATGGCAACACCTGCTCTCACGGCAACATTTGGGCAGATGGCAACACGGCAACATTTGGGCAGATGGCAACACCTGCTCTCACGGCAACATCTGGGCAGATGGCAACACCTGCTCTCACGGCAACATTTGGGCAGATGGCAACACCTGCTCTCACGGCAACATCTGGGCAGATGGCAACACCTGCTCTCACGGCAACATCTGGGCAGATGGCCACACCTGCTCTCACGGCAACATCTGGGCAGATGGCAACACCTGCTCTCACGGCAACATCTGGGCAGATGGCAACACCTGCTCTCACACCCCGCAAGCCAACTTTGAATATGGCATCAGTAAGTAATGAGTATTTACTGATACTGATATTTAAATTTTTAGCATATTCAAATATATGCATTTTAATTTACAAGGCTCCACTTAAGATGACTTTTTAAAAAAACCTTTTTTCAGTTTATAAAGCCACGGTTCAGTGGGTCCCACGGTGCCGCTTTAAAGCCAAACTTAGATTTGGGCAGGAAGCATGCAACCAAGGTATTGTAAAGAGAATGACAGTTTGAATTTGATTTTACAATCATACAATAAAATCGTATAATACAATTGTATAATATGCACTCTAATTCTTGTTATGCCTGGGTATTCTTGTAAGGCTACTGTTAATTTCATGTTTTCATTGCTGTAATTCCTAATAAGGGCAGATTGCTATTATATATAATGTTGTAAACTGTGGTTATATTCTCTCAGCCCATCAGTTGCACTTCCGACTCTTCTGCCATGTCCAGCACTGTCACAAGTGCCATGACAAGGAGGACACCATCGCCTGCCTGCAGTTCCAGGATGTTCATTCAGACTGTCTCTCCTCTGTCTCTTCCTCCCTCTCCTGTGTCCACAACCACATCTTCGATACCATCGGTAGCTGCTAGAGCTGTGAGAAACTCTTAAATTAAGTGGTTTTCTTCACAATGACACTTCACTTCAAATAATCATCCTTCATTATTTGCCTTTTTTATTTTTAAAGGAAGTGTCCGCTGCCGCCTCCTTCACTGGTACCTCCTCTGCTCCTCTTGCCACTGCACCCTCTGGATCTGCCACTGCCACCCCTTTTTTTGTCAACTCTGCTGCTCCATCTGTGGTTGGTCACTCAGCTCACCCCACTGCTGACATGGAGACTGCTCCTGGTTCAGAGCCTGGCTGGCTGCCTGCAAAGCTGATAGGGACCATACCACCTCAGGATCAGAAGTGGATTTCATCTGCTCTGTGGAGGAACCACCGGCTGCGCACTGACCTGAAGCTGTGGTATGATCCACCAGAGCCAGCGCTTATTTATCATCAGGCCCCCACTCCAGAGCATTTTTTCACACACCGGCTCCTCTTGTGGATGCCATATCACCTTTGGAAGGTCAGGCTGTGCTGTCCTGAGTGTGGAAAACAGCTCACAGGTTATGGAGCCCACAAGAGAGCCCGCCAGGTTTTGGATGTCGATAGGTACTACCTGATGATCACGGAGATCCTCTGGTGCAGTGCCACTGGTTGTAAGACGAGTTACATTTCCAGTAGCAAGACCATCTTGAACCAGCTGGATTTGGCACACAGAATGGAGTTCCGACTGATCCTGACACGAAGGTGAGTATACTGAAATTATTTAGCCTGTGTCACAAATGTTTGTCATTCAAACACATTAGAAATTAGCTTGTTTTAATGTTTGCCATTTTTTCACTTTGTTTCTTAATACAGATATGCTTGTGACATGCGTGTGATCCGTTTTCTGAGGGAGAGGACCTTGGGTAATAGCCCCAGCCGCTTGGTCAGGCAGGTGAGGGAAAATCACAGCGAGGAGTGGCTTAAGTGCGTTTGTCGCTACCTTGGCACATGCTCGGACTTTGTTGCCCAGCCAAGCCTGCTCCCTGTCCACGACCCTCCGAAGCCAGTGGCTATTCCTTCTCACAGGTGGATGCTGGCTGTTTATGGCCGAGACATCTTAAGCAGACTGGATCACATCAAAGCCAGCATAACTTCAACCTTTGGCAATATATTAAAAATGGATTCCACAAAAAAGGTCAATATTTTTTACTCTTACCACTGTAGAATCACACCTTACAAACAAGAGTCTAAAATACAACATTAGCATTAAAGACCTGTGAAAAATGTAATTATTGCTTTGTGTAAAAAACAGTATTATTTCAGTGTTGTACATATAAAATAAAAAGTTTATTTGGGCTTTAGGCACTCACTGTCTTTTGTGTTATCACAGATCACCAAGAAGCTATCAGGCTTTGCCAAGGGGACCGCCTTGTGGCTTACATCTGTGAGCAATGAGGTGGGCCAAATCCTCATCAGTGTCCTGACTGCTCAGGAGGGTCCTGCTCTTGACACCATGGCTGCTGATCTCATCCGCAGGTACAGCAATGCTGGTGTGGCTCCTCCTCGGCTTCTCTATGTGGATTGTGAATGTTGTCGGGAGGGCACTGGACAGACAAAACTCAAACAAAGATTTGGTGGGTGGCCAGACCTGGTTGTAAAGCTTGACATATACCACTACATGCGGCGACTGGCATCTGGGTGTACAAAGGATGCACATCCTCTGTACCCCATCTTCATGTCCAGACTGTCAAGCTGCATTTTTGAGTGGGACAGTGGAGATGTTGCCTTGCTGTGTCAAGCTAAGAGGGAACAGCTGAAAGGAGAAGGTGTTCCTGGGATCACTGAAAAAATAGTGGACCAGCAGATAACCAAGGTTGCACTGCAGGAGGCGGACAAGAGGGGAGCCGCAGACTATCATAATGATTGAACTGCTTCTCAATGAGCTCATGGGGGTAAAGGGCAGAGACCTTCTTGGTGTCCTCTCTTGGACCACGAGAGGATGCAGCACATCTGGCAAACCCAGAAGAAGCACGTGAAGTGCATTCAAGATGAACCAGGTGTCCTTCTGTGCACTGTAACTGGCACCACTACAAAGGGGGGCATTGTCTTGCCAAACTACAGATGTGCGAGAGGGTCCACATCACTTGAATCCTTCCACTTGCATCTGAACAGGTTCATTCCAGGTCAGTAGGAATCATTTTTTTTTATTAATCAGCAAGATGAGTACATATTTGGAGTTAAACATTTTATTATTAGTAGTAGTAGTAGCAGTAGTATTGTTATTGTTATCATTATAATTATTGTTATTATCTTGGGGACACTGACACAGTTAATGTCTGTCAATGAACCAAACACAACAAGTGAACCTAACAATATTGCTCATATTTGTACTGTCTTAAGGAACCAGTGCCAACAGCCTGAATTTCCAGCTGTACCTCCTGGAAGGCCTTAACAGATGGAATCAGGACCGTGAAGCTGCATCCCTGGCAGTCAAGCCTCCATCACTGCTCAGCTACTCAGGCGACCTTGTTCAATGTGTTAACAACTACAGTGTCAAGGTACTTGGAAGGAAACTTGTCCCCTCTTTTCAGCCACCTGCGGTTTACACTGGTTAGTTTAAGCTTTCCATCATGAGGCTATTTTCTATAAAATAGAATTACCTTTTCATGAATTTTATGAAAAGTAAATTTTCCTCTATTCTTTTTTCTTGTCTGTCCCAGGGGAGCTAATAGATATAGATTACCTATACCGCCAGACAGGGAGGGCCTTGCAGGATGTCCAACCTGACTCAGAGGAGACTGAGCAGATGCTGGAAGATGTAGGCACAGAGGAAGAGTTGGAAGATGAGGGCTTTGAAGATGCTGGTTTGGACCCAACCGTTGGGCTACTGGACCCATCCTCTGGTCCATCACCTGCCACCACCAGCTCAGCCGTCATTCCAACTCCCACCTCTCTCCAGGCTACTTCTGGACCTGCTGGACCTTCAGGGCCTGCATCTGTTGCACTTGAGCAACGACTGGTAATTATGCCTGTCACATTTTGTTTTTATCATACCGTGTACTGATAATTTAGACTTTTATTGTATTGCGATATTTATTATTATTGATGTGTAATAATAATAACAATAATCATTATTGTATAATAATAATTAGAAAATGTATTTGTATATCACTTTTAAAAAACATTTTCAAATCACAAAAAAATACACAATGCAATCATGAAATAGACAGAGATGTAAGACAATGAATAGAAATCTGAAGAATACATAAATGAATAAAAGCATAATGCTCTAATTAAAATCCATTTTATAATAATGTGTTTTTAAAAGAGTATTACATTTTGCAGATTGTGCATGCTTGTACCGGCTCTGCTGCTGCTAGTCCCTCCTCTTCACTGCCATCACCCGTCACCCCTGCAGCCCCACAACAACTGGCAAGTCTTTTGTGACATGTATCAGTGGCGTTATTGTCTTGCTTGTAATTGTATTATTTTGATACTTATTTGATTATTATTATTATTTATTTTTATTATTACATTTAACAGGTTTCAATTGAGGACACCACTGTGCCCTTTGGCCCAACAGCTGTCCCCACCAGCCTAGCCTCTGCTCCTCCGTACTTTTCCATCGTCCCAGCCTCTCTTCCCACTACTACAACTACAAGTCCCTCTGGGACACCTGCCATGACTCCAGCAGCACCACAGCAAGAGCTGGTAGGTCTTTTGTGACATGTAAAAAGTGTGTAAGATGTGCTATTTTTCTGCCTGTGATATTGTTGTTATTTTATTTTTATATATTCATATATTTACCAGGCTGTTGATGAGCGCAGTATCCCAGGGATGGACAGAGTGGACAGCCTGGCAGAGTACTTGGTGGGACTGAGGAATGAAACTGGACAAACACTTAACTCCCAGCAGGCCAGTACCATCATAGCTCTGTGGCAGAACCTTCTACCATATGACCAGCAGCGTGTGACGTACTCTGCACGCTACCAGCCCCGCCTGACAACCGGACGCTTCAGGTCAACCGGACGCTTCAAAAGAAACCTGAATTTACGCCAGGTGTGGAGAGCATGACACCTTGCGTCCTAGGATCGACAGGTTCCCCTGCCCAGTGGCCAGACTGTTGTCGTCTGGTAGAGTGCATTTTTGTAAAACTCTGTGACATCCATAAAAGTCCAAAAAAACAGGGTAAATATGCACTGACTAGATGGACTCTAATTCTCAGAGACTACAGCAAGATCAGACAGCAAGTCCTGGGTAATGGTGCAGTCATGCAGAGCTCTACTCTGCAGTTGTTTGATGTTAATCGAACAACTCTCATTCAGTGGCACAACAAGCGACTGAAGAGGCAGGAATGTAATATTCTGCTGCAAGGGGTCAACTTGCCTGCCTACATTCCTGTTGCTCCCGTAACTCTCCCACCAGTACAGGTACGCCCCACTGCTGCACCACCACAGCCTGGCCCTCAACATCAGTACCACTTGCCTCAAAGTACAGCAGGACAAGCAGTGGTCAAGAGGAAGTCTGCAGCTTCGGCCCAACGCACAGGTTCTCTGCAGTCTGTCTGCACAAGGTTGCCAGCTCAGAGACAATTGTTCCCTCAGCAGACATCTCCACCTACCCCTGCCCCTTTGCCTACTGTCTCCGGCCCCAGCCCTGCCAGTGACCCTCTTGTGTATGTGTTTTCAACCCCACAAGCCTATGCATCCAAACGGATTACTCCTGCTGGCCCCCTTTCCTCACCACCACCTGCCCGGAGGACTTACAATCGGAAAGTTGACAAAAATAAATGCAGTCAGTGCCAACAGCCCCGCAACAAAGAAAGTGGCCACAGCCAGTATTATGGGTACATATACTGTCCTCAAAATGCTGGTATTCCACTTGACCAGTGGATGGAGGAGATGCGGAGGAAGAGGGCAGATAAGAAATAAACTGTTCAATATTCATCCCACATAACAGGTCTGGCATTTCAAAAATAATTAACATAACAGAAATAACATACTGTATATTGCAGTTTTGTGAGCCATGTAAGGAGTGTTGATTTTGTCTTTTGTATATTTTTTACCAGTTGACCAGAATCTTCTACCTTTATTACTTTTTTATTTGGTTTATTTATTTATTTATTTATTTTATATTTGTGTTTTATATTTAATATTTAATTATTCAATTAATCTGTGCCATGCTTACTGTGTGTATATTTTGTAATACATTTTTTATATATTTAAACAGCAAGGCCTTTATTTATTGTCAACATTCACTCAGAGAAGACAATTACATTGTGGCAGTACTTTCAATTCTCATTTCTTTCATGTTTAAATTAGATTGTATTAATGAATTGGGTATTTTTTTCTGAAGCAAATATGTAAAATACATACATACATACATACAAACAACACATATGAATATAGTAATAACTTTTTATACATTTAAGTTGAAACATATGGTAATATTTCAGTTAGGGTTTTTGGTTAGAGATATTTCTATCTTTGTGTGTTTACTGCAATCATAATTTATCATCAGACATTTTGTCGTCTTTTATAAATCATTCTGTGAGCCTAAGTCAAAACATTATTATAATTATTATTATTATTATTATTACAGGCCTATATATTATTATTATTATTATATAATAATATATAATATATTAAACGGCCTATATATATATTGAATAATACATTTCAATAAACCACATATTCATATAATAAATACATTTTAACATGTATCCATACAATGAGAAATACGTTTTTTATAAAATAAGTGTTAAGGCATAAAAGCACATGAAATTTATTCATATGTGTTCATTCATTAAGAAAAGATTAGAAAAGATATTGGGTGATTTCAACCTAGTCCGAGGTGGGACTCAAACCGCCGTCGTTCACGTCAGTGATTTTGCCCATGAAATATATAAAAAGGCAATTTTCTATAAAATATGAATACCAATCTACCAAGAATCACACAGCAGTGTGAAGGGTGGGTTTACCTTTTCCCTTTCCTTTAATTTTTTTCTTCAATTTTTCTAATTTTTCCTTCTCTTTTCCCTCCTTTTCCTTCTTCCCCTTCTTTTTCCTTCTCCCCTTCCTCAAACAGACTATTGTTCCCCAGCTTTAGCGGAGTCGGTAGAGCATGAGACTCTTAATCTCAGGGTCGTGGGTTCGAGCCCCACGTTGGGCGTATCTATTAGTCCTCTCTCTTCCCAACGGGGTCTCGGTTTCCAGCATGCAAACTAGCGCGTCGTGGAAAGCGAGTCCGTGATTTGCCGGAAAAGTCCAAGTCTGATTTTTTTTTCTCTTACCCACGGACTGGCTCGGCGCAGGTCTCTGTGGCGCAATCGGTCAGCGAGTTCGGCTATTAACCGAAAGGTTAGTGGTTCGAGCCCACCCAGGGACGAAGGCTGTTTTTCGTTGACGTGCTGCCATGTAACCACCAACACAGCCCCAGAATTTAGCACACGTGTGTCCACTAGCACATCCGTGTCATTTGGGACGCATGACACGACCTTTCTTGGCCCCTTTTAGCGTATACAGCTTGTTCAGTTGCCTTGGTTTCAAAGAAGACAGCGGGTGTTATGTGAAAGTTTACATCAGCTCAAGTTTGCTGTGGCGCCTGGATGGAATGTTCATGTTTAAAACAGCATCTGTAATAACTTCCGATATTGATCGAATTCGGATTGTGTTCACACCAGTAACTTGTAACCTATCAGGCTCTCAGGCATGAGGTCAATCGATTTGGCATAGGCCTATATGTACTAGCGTTTTTGTAGGTAAAGTTCCGGTTGGAGGTTGTGTCCCACCAACTCTTTGTTGTATGGCTCACTTTTGCCCTTGGATATTTGGAGAAGTTTGCCTTCAGTAACCGCTCTCTCACTCGACAGACCGAAACGGAACTTTAGCTCCTGGTTGTGATTGTGCATATTATTGGCCTGCTCTACTGGGTCAAATTGTATCCCCCAACAACAGATATGGCTAAAACAAACAAAGTACACTCTAAGCCTACCTCTAGGCTTAAAGGGGGGGGGGGGGGGGGTGAAACACTCAGTTTCAGTCAATCTCATGTTAATCTTGAGTACCTAAAGAGTAGTATTGCATCCTTCATATCTCCAAAAAGTCTTTAATTTTATTATATTTATAAAAGAAAGATAGGATGTTCCGAGTCTTTCCGGAAAAAAAACGAGCGGCTGGAGGCGTGCCTCTCTGCATCTACCTGGTAGCTTTGGCGGCTCTCTAGGGCAGACTGCTTATGTTTGTTCCACCTTAGGCACTCTGGGCAATCTGAGCTTTCAGTCTCCCCTGTGTGGCAGTTCGCATGTTCAGCATGTTCCAAACAGTCCTCACATTGCTCTTCCCCAAGTTTGGCAAAGCTGATTTTTTTGTCTTTTACAGTCTTCCTGTATGCTTCATAGGAACAGGCGTTTCCTTTATCCAGGCAGTCTGAATGCATCATCTTTATTGTGATGTCACTTGGCAGGTACCGTCGATTTGGGGCATGCTCCCGTCTGTAATGGCTCACACAAGGATGGAAGGACTCAATGTGGTCATCAAGGGTCTTCACGTCCATCTTGTTGACTGCAGCCTGCCTTCCTCTCTGGTCCTTGGATGGAACCAGTGGCCTGGTGTTCGACTTCCCCATCATGGAAATGACTAGACTGTCATTTTTAGGGTGGTAGCCCAATGATGACAGGAAAAACATTTTGCAGACCTGTCTTGGCTCTCCTTTCTGGTTTTGCAGCCGGTAGATGAATGAGCGGCCACGGTGACTTTCTGGGCCGGTTGTTGTTCTTTTAGTTGGCATTGGGGTAACTGAGTAAAACATCCATGATCGTCTTTCTGTGTAGGTCATCTCCCAGTATTGACTCCATATCTCCCTCCGTCTTTCCTCTGAAATATGGTCTGTACACCTTCTTCGACATTTGGCACCACATGGCTCTCTCATTGGTGGTCGACATGATTCCACATCAGGCTGTGGCCCTGGCTATGGCTCTGGCTCTTGAACTTGTTCCCCTGGGTCTCCAAGTTCCACTTCAGTCTGTGTCATCGTAGGGGTTGGGACATAATCTAGGTCTGTAATGTCATCGTATAAGCTGTCCACGCTGGTGGTATCCAGTAAAGTGTCCAGGATGGTCCACTCCATTTCTTCAGCGGGGGGCAGGACTTGCTGCCTCTTTGATGGAATAACTACATGTGTATCTTAAATTAAAAAGAGAGAAAATTAGTGGCATGAATGTAAATCCACATCTCTCTGTGTCTGTCTGTATGTCTGTGTACTGCAACAAATTAGTCAAGTCAAGTCATCTTCATTTATATAGCGCTTTTAACAATGTAGATTGTCTCAAAGCAGCTTTACAGAGATAAGCGTATAATTTAAGGTAACAGAGATTGTTTCGGCTTTACAGCAGAGTTAAGTTATTTTCCATCTAAAGTTAGTTTTAATTGATTTGCTTCCGTCGCAATGATCATTTGTTATTAAATTAGGGGCCGCTAAGACGACACCATTCTCTCTACACAGACTTTAAACGCGAACCTGTGAGAAACACTGATGGCGTTCACATGAGCATTTAGAATGGGTTCTATAGTTATGTGCGTTTGAATATACGCAGGTTTGGAATTCCCTACAAGCCAAGCCTAAACAAAATACTTGTCTTTCCTTATAAATTTTGATAAGGAATTTTATTTATTTGTTGCTTTGGGGTAGGACCGCGAGACGAATTTTCCCGACAACGCCTTATCTGTAGAGTGGTAGTGGGATCCTCCATAGGGAGAGACTAGTTGGCACTTCAGCACTGCGTTGTCATCGGTCCAGGCGAAGGTCCTTCGTCAATTATTATTATTATTATTATTATTATTATTATTATATGGACCTACAGGACAACATCTTCACTCAGATCAATATATGTATATTGATGTCTGTATATCATAATATTTCATTGTACAGGGAATAACTTCAATTAGGTCCATGACAAAATAATGCATGAATTAGGCTAACACAATAATAAATTAATAATTTTGCACCCTTAATGAAAATGAAGAAAGAAAAGCCAACACACAAAAATGCAGCCTGACTTCATAAGTTACATTAGGCCTACAATAATAGGATAAAACATAGAAGCTTGCAGTCATGCAGAGGGACAACATTTTCATAGGTTAATATAATTAAGGGGAATCCAAATTAAATATATAATTTTATATTCAGAAGAAGAAACGGCTGCGAAGAGAGTGTGTTTTAAGTTGAACAGAGACCTGACACGTTAAAGAATAACTTACACCGATAGCTGTGTTTATGGACAGTTATATTCTCCTGCTGGACAACAACGCCGTGAATGATTAGCCTATGAAAAAAGAAGACGCCGTTCATGTAGGCTAATAAGAGCGAAGAAGATCACGCTGGCTGCTTGGATGTTATGGGATAGCCTGATGCCTTTAGAAGTTTTACCTCCACCCAAAGGTTATCTTTTGGTGCTGTTTCTGTCTGTCTGTTCGTTAGTAAGATAACTCGAAAAGTACTGTACGGATTTGGATGACATTTTTGGACAACATGGGTATTAGGACAAGGAACAGATGACTACATTTTGGTGGTGATCCGGAACACGGGACATTTGGAATTTGTATTGCCTCAGTGACCTATTAGGCTACCTTGACAGAGGTTAGTGCTCTCCGAGTGCTTTTCTAGTTATTGAATATTTTTCCACTGCTGGTTGGATTATAACTTTGTGACATGAACAACAAAGTGATGACATGGCATCGGCGATGATGTGAAGTTACAGAGGATAAAGTTACAGCTAGGAGCAGGGAGGATCAGGAGGTAAGCAAAGCTATTTAAAACATTGCCTGGCTGTCAATTAGCATAATGCTATCTGAATGGACCTCTGAGAGGAAGCCTCTAAATGCCTCTAAATGTTTAATCTGTCACTGTTACTTACCATTCTCCGGGTATTTTCTTTTCAACGCCAGTTCGACCATCTTCTTTCCCCGGCTTTGTGCCATCTCAAACAAAATTTGTGTGAAGTTAGAAGGGTGAAATCGCAAATGTTAAAATCGTCCCGTGAGGATGCCGCGAAATCAGCTGTGTGTTCACCATGGCAACAGTAACTTCACTGCGCAGCAACACGGTTATTTTTTGTTAGGTAAAACATAACAAGAATACAGTAATGGATGTTACTGTACTCATGCTTTGTTTCACTAGGGCTTTTTGCAGTTACTGTACAAACGACTACCATTTTTCTCCAAAACGACACACATTTGAGATAAGATGTTTTGTCACATAACAAAGGATGCCTTAAATGTCATGAAAATGATAATAACTCATTTTTGACCAAAAATGCAGTTACTGCCTTTTTGTTTTGTAGGGCAGTGTAGTCTCTTTTGTATTTAAATAAAGATTTGTTATAAATATACAACATTTTGAATAGCCGCCAGGACGGCTCTGCCGATGCTCACGGCTAACGCCGATTTGTTGGACATTTTGAACGACCTGGTCAGGGGCAGGCGGGGATATAGGCTCTTGCTGGCCTTTAAGCAAGCGAACATGACAGAGAGTGATGAGTTGACAGAGTGATGACATGACATTCAGTCAAAGTGAGCCCCCTCGTGGCTGGCTATTATGGCTACAGCTCATAAGTCCCGCACTTTTCATAAAAGTGACACTAGCCTACTCTTCAAATACAGTTTCTCCAAACGTGTTTATTATTTTAGGTAGTTATTATCACGATAATCCATGTCCAAGAGTCCATTTCCTCGGATGAGATGGTTTTTATTCGTTATTTGACACTATAAACCATGCTATAAACACACTGACCTCCTCAAGCTTTTATTTTAGCACTTCCGGTTACTGGCATTTTGAATTAGCATATTAGTTAAATATTTAGTTTCACCCAAAACATTTAGATTCAACATTTAGATTTAGATTTAACATTTAGATTTATATTTAACATTTATATTTAATATTTAGATTTAACATTTAGATTTAACATTTAGATTTAGATTTAACATTTAGATTTAACATTTAGATTTAGATTTAACATTTAGATTTAGATTTAACATTTAGATTTAACATTTAGGTGTAACATTTAATATTTAGATTTAACTGTTTAAAATATATTGTTTTCAAATATTGTTGTAAATGTGCTAAAAAGTGACCGTCAAAAATTCATACCAGTTTTTTAAACATTTTTTGAAGCTAAAGGTGACAAAATGTTGCTGTTGTTTTCAGCGTGAGCCGCTTTACAAACGGCGCCCCATAGTTTTAGACCAGCGAATGTTAGAGATTTGTGTTTTGGGTGCTTGGGTCACACGTGTGCTCCAAATAACACAACCAAATACAGAAACGCACTGCAAAAGTTCACAACACAACCAAATACAGAAACACGCTGCAAATAGAATAGACCACAACGGAAATGCTTCCAGGGGAACCAAATAAGTGACGAACCCGGCTGGGACGTGCTTATTGTTTGTGAGCATCCCTATGCCCTGCTCCCTTCGAAGGGCAGACGGTAGAGCTCTTGAAGTGGGACTTTGGAGTGAGCAGGGCACTAGTGTGCCATTATGTAGCCGTTTGGAACACACTTAATGAAGGGAGCAACGAAAGACAACGTAATTTCCTCATTATTTTCACCTGGGATGTTCCCATGACAACGAAGCACGGTGTCCATCCACTCATCTATATAGAATGACTGGATAGCTCATGACGTCATAAACAGTGAAGCCACGCGCCTCCATATTGGTATTCCCTAGTGAGCTCACACGTTCTATTGAATCAATAGGAAATTTTATGATTTGACTGAAAAAACATTGCCTAACGAGACACAGTTTTTAAATCTAAAGTCTCCCTGTCCGTTCTCACAACGCAAACATCCTAAGCATTTAAATGGGTATTTGTTTAAAGTCGGAAATTTTTCCTGCTTATTAAAAAACGGCAATTTCTTTGCAAAAGGAATAAAAAGCTGTACGAGAACTCTAGTCGGCCTCACTGAAGAGCTATCTTCACAGGTAAGAAAAACAGTTTGATACTATTAATTAAATAGTGAATGCTAAAGACCTATATTTTTGTGAATTTGTTGAATATTCAGGTTTCACATGTTATACTAATTTGTTCCCTCGATTTACTATATTGTGGCCACTTTGTAGTTTTACTATATTGTGGCCACTTTGTAATTCGTTAAATCAAAATGAGGGAGGGAATTAGTTCAACGTGTCCACAATTTATTAAAATGAGGGAACAAATAAGTCGTCATAACAACGAATTATTTAGATCAGTGGACAGGGCGCATAAGAACAAGCAGAGAGAGAGTGCCCCGGTCTCACCGTCTTCAAACAACACGAGCGCTGTAGCTCTCTCTCCCTTGCGCATATCAACATCAATTGACACAATAGTAAAAGGTCGGAAGACTGATTGTGTTTTATAGATTAGAAATTTGTTCATATAAAGTGATTGATTAGCAAGTACATGTTCAGGAAATGCGTAATACAAATTGTATGGGTTAATGTAACAGTAAACGGACTCTGCACAAAGCTCTTTTGACGCTGTCAAATGGTGTCGCTATTGGACACTTAATTGTGATTATTGCTGCTCTGAGGTTTCTTATAGGCTACTGTTGACTGTTTTATCGTTGTTTTTTGAAGAAGCAGCAGCATTACTCTTGCCTCGGAGAAAACAACACGGGCATAGCGTCAATTTTGCATGTAAATTACTACTTATAGGGCTTGAATTTAAACCTGTGGGCAGTTTTTCTACATCCTTTTGTGAACGTCGTTTTACACTTGTATGCTGCACAGCGGGTCATCGTTGTAGCTACCAATCTCTGTATAATGGGCATTGGAGCCCTCTGCTGGTAGGGAATCGTAAAATGTCCGCTCGAACACTTCCGGTGGCTTCACTACCTACTGGCAGTTTAGAACGTCATGAGCTATCCAGTCATTATATTCACAATTTTCCCGAACTCTGACCTTTTCCATGATTGCTATGGCAATGTAGAACAAGCCGGTAACGAACATCCGGTTTACGTTAGCCTGAAGATACTGCTATCAAAGAGCCTCAACAAGCCCAAACAACTTGCTTGGGTAGAGCTTAGATCGGGCCCAAAAAAAATCAAGCCCGACCCTACCTGAGCCCGTTGTGTCAGAGCCCGGCCCGACCCGACACATTAACTGTAATTATGAGCCCGAGCCCGATTTAGACCCAACTATTTTTAATACGTGGGCCGTTATAACCATGGGCGGCGCCAGATAATTTTTTAACATGTGCTGAGGGGGTGCTAGATATATAAATACTTTTAATAAATGAGCAAAAATTGGTCACTTAATATTTAATATTCAATTATTTAAATTATGACAATTAAAGTATTAATTTTATTAAATTGAACAAGCACAACATTTGGCTTTTAATCAAATATTATTAAAGATTTATTATTATTAATAATGTTATTTCAACACAATATCTCGTTATTTCGACATAATATGTGTGCCGAGTGTGCGTGCAACAAGCAAGATGTGCATTTGTAAATACGGTGACATGCGTGCATTGATTTTTATTAATAAACTAGTAATTTTCTATCAGTGTCTGCTGCAAAGATGAAGTTGACGATCGCCATCTCCGTACTAGTGAACGCGCCTATAGCCTAGAGAGAAATGCACATCTTGGATTACATAATCAGAGAGTAGCCTATTTCTTTTCATTTTGAATTGTTTCGTTTAAAGACATTTAACCTGTTAAGCTGCAAAGCCACTTTTGAAAAATCCCCAGAAATGACATACCCAAACTGAAACAGATACAGTTCATGAACCCTTTGTACTAAAAGCACAAGTATGATCTCGTTTGAAAGCTGACACCTGGCAGTTTATTGTAAATGTAGAATTAATTATTGTCGTAATGACAAAAATTGTTATAAATAGCTTCAAAGTTTTGTAAAGTTATTAGAAATTATTTTTTATGAAACATCCTCATGAAAATAAAATTGAAGTTGGCACTGGAGCAATCTAGAAATGCACTACAGCTAAAGCCACATGTCTAAACATTTTATGTTTAAAATCTGAAGATAATAAGCCCAAAACTCTGTATTTAGTTAAATGTTTTTCAAGACCATGTCATGTGACTAACAGTTAGGGCTAGCTAGCATGTTAGCTTAGCACACCATCAATACACGACAATATATGAGATTAAAACCATGTTTATGCTCAAAACGTACTTTATAACTCAAGCCGAATGTTTTAAATAATCTTCTGTGATCTAATTTAGCTTCAGATAAAAAAATCAGACAGAAAATATATTATTTGATAGTATTATGCACAATGATGAAGTCTATATAGATTAGCATTAAATTATAAATATAAACTATTATTATGAAAATACCTGGCATGGCTTGAAGAACACAGGCAAATCAGATATCATTGTAATCATGTTTATTGTCTTCAAAACATCTGTATCTGCATTTTACAGCGCGAATTCTGTAGCTTTGTGTGTGTTCGAGGCTTCCTGGAATGTCACATGATCATGGCTCTTCTTCATGTTTCATATATGGACTATATTACTGTGCATATAGCGCCCTCAGGCTATTGGTATGACTTGAAAACACTGTGAATTAGAATACCAAACGCTCATAAAGATTACATTGACGCATTTGGGTATAAATTAAATAAATATTATTCCTGTCTATAGAAATATGATGTAAATCTAAAAGAATCTATCAATATTTCTCCAAATCTGCACATTTTTGAGCTAAAGCCCTGAGGGACGTTGTTTTGTGTATCGCTGTCATGACGACAGCACGGGAGTTTATTATGAATGGGAGCGGCTGACGCGCATAATTCATATTAAAGGTATCGACTCATTTTTTCATTTCATAACTCCTGACACAAATTAAGACATAACTGTCACTATGAGTTTCTCAGAATACAATAGTGGTCAAATACTGAAACTTGAGTCTTATATCTTTTTAATGATGTATAGTTTGTCAAGGTATAACATTAAATCTGATAGTAATTTTGAATTAAATAAATAAAAAACGCTTCAGTGCGCCGACGCACTGGTGAAGCTTAACAGGTTAAAGCTTTCTTTAGATAGGCTATATTTCTAATGTCTGAGTTTCGGTTGATGAGATGCGCTCCTGTTCACGTGCAATGCAAGTGACCGTGGCGTGCCGGCACCTCCATGTCATGATTTATATTGTCTGCTATATTTCTTATTTATTAAATCCAGGCAGTTGGTTGATGAAAAATTTATTAAAATTAAGATACAATTTATACCAAACGAAATTCACTTTAAAGAAAGGCTTTCTACAAAACAAAACTTAATGAAGAAAATTAAGTTTAATCATGTCTGACCCAACAAATATAATATGAACAAATATGAAACTAAATGCTCTTATTTAATGACTACAAGAAATATAGTAGGCCTACATACTCTCTATTTGTACAAATTGCAACACATTCAAGTTAATTCTCGAATTAATTTTCAAATTATTGAAAACAATAAACATACCACTTAAAAAATATATATACAGTTGTACTGCAGATTTTTCTAAGTACAAGAAACACTCTTTCTGCGTAGAGGGTCCGTTTATGTTGGAAATAGGTCCCATTCATAAAATCCTTCAGTTTTCACGTGTTGTTTGTGCACCCGACAATGGTACACGTTGAGCCACAAGGAGCCATTGCTTAATCTGTCAGCATTACTACTTGTTAGTAATCAGTTTCACCCATTTGTACCGCGACGCGAGTATCCCTTGTGTGCTAGCTTCATTAAGCGTTAGGCTAAACCGGAACTGAGATACCGTCAACAGGAAGTATCGAGTGTCATGGCAACGCCCAATAAGACTCGCAGGAAAGTTGTGAATAGATCAGTGTGTCCATCAGCTGAATAGCTGTTCTTACGACAGAAATATAATGTTGTTAACATAACGGTTGCAAATAAATATATTATTTTTTTTACAAAAAAGCTTTTAAAATATGCGTTTGAAATCTGTGTGTGAGTGTCTCAACTTTAAAACTTTGGACCTTACATTACCTAACATTTCTTATGAAAGTTTTCTTTATGAAAATTTAAACATAACATGAAAAAAATTGTACAGTGTAACTGATGTATATATTAATATCTTTCCCTCATGTTCTTTTTCTCTATCTTTTTTATTTAATTTAGTTTTCAGCTCATTGTTCTTTTCTCATTTGTATTCTGATGACATTGAACATATTGTTAATACATTTTGTATATTGCATACAAGTTGTATGTCTTAAAAATGTAATCTATGTATGTTTTGCAACAACAACAACAACAACAAAAATAAAAGTTAAAATAAATAAAATAAAATAAAGTAGACTTTTGAGCTGTAAGCATATCCCAGCCGGGTTCGTCACTTATTTGGTTCCCCTGGAAACATTTCCGTTGTGGTCTGTGTTATTTGCAGCGCGTTTCTGTACTTGGTTGTGTTGTGAGTATTTGGAGCACACGTGTGTTGTGAAATTGATGAATATGTTTTCTTAATTTGTGGGAGTTTTTTTCTATTTGCATGGTTTTTTTTAGGGCCCAAGCCCTGAAAGGGCGAAGGCCCTATTGTTTCCGGTAGGATTATTTATTAGGGCCCAAGCCCTGAAAGGGCGAAGGCCCTATTGTTTTCGGTAGGATTATTAGGGCCCAAGCCCTGAAAGGGCGGAGGCCCTATTGTTTTCGTAAGGATTATTTTTTTTTTTTTTCTTCATTATTTTTTTTTTTGCCTTTTTGCCACTTTTGGGGCCCTTAACATGCTCAAAAACTCTTGAAATTTTGCACACACGTCAGAACCCGCGGCCATCAGGGCCGGGCTGAAGCTGGTACCGGGGCGTGGCAGGGGGGCTCGACAGCGCCCCCTGGAATGGGGTCCGAAAACTTGGTCCATAAATCAAACACGCTTGCATGTAATAATATGAAACTCAGTACACATATAGATCTCATCGGGCCGAACAACTTTCGTGCTCTAAGTTTTACAAAAGCCCAACAGGAAGTCGGTTATTATACGTTGTTTGGAAAACGCATACAATGGAATGTGAAATACTCCTCCTAGGGATTTCATCCGATCGCCACCAAACTCGGTGAGAATAAAGTCAAGACATTGAGGATGAATTCTTGCGAACGGATTTTTGATATCTCAAACGGTTTGGCCGTGGCGAGGAAACAAATTTATGGCGAATAATGGGACACAGGAAGTGTGTTATAACTTCTGCATACATTAACTGATCTTGATGAAACTTCAGCAGTGTGTTTGTTGTAAGAGGCCGATCACATGGATGTGACTATTGTGAGTCAAAGTTATAGCGCCACCAACTGGCAGCAGGAAGTGTGTCACTTTCAAAATTCTTTGAATTCACCCTCTTAATTTTACCCGATTTGCTTCAAACTTTATGTGTATAATGTAGACACACGGCAGATGTAGACCTGTGAAAGAATTATTGATATCTTAGATACTGTTGCCGTGGCAACGCATCAAACTTTAATATTCTTTTCGGATGCGTTTGAGACTCTTAGCATGCTTGAAATTGGATGAAACTCGACAGATACATCACATTTATTAGCCAGTAGACATGTGAAAAGTTTCAGAAACGGGCGTGGCAGGGGGGCTCAACAGCGCCCCCTTGAACGGGGTCTGAAAACTTGGTCCATATATCAAACACGCTTGCATGAATTAATATGAAACTCGGTACACATATAGATCTCATCGGGCCGAACAACTTTCCCTCTGTCAAGTTTCACGCCAGCCCAACAGGAAGTCGGCTATTATGGGTTGTTTGGAAAACGCTTGCTGTGGAATGTGAACTACTCCTCCTAGAAAATTCATCCCATCCCCACCAAACTCGGTGTGCATGAAGTCAAGACATTGAGGATGCTAAATTGCGGACGGATTTTTGATATCTCAAACGGTTTGGCCGTGGCAAGGAAACGAATTTATGGCGAATAAGGGACACAGGAAGTGTGTTATAACTTCAGCATACATTATCTGATCTTGATGAAACTTCAGCAGTGTGTTCGTTGTAAGAGGCCGAACACAAGGATGTGACTATTGTGAGTCAAAGTTATAGCGCCACCAACTGGCAGCAGGAAGTGTGTCACTTTCAAAATGCTTTGAAATCACCCTCTTATTTTTACCCGATTTGCTTCAAACTTTATGTGTATAATGTAAACACACGGCAGATGTAGACCTGTGAAAGGATTTTTGATATCTTTAATACTGTTGTCGTGGCAACGCATCAAACTTTAATATTGTTTTTTGATGCTTTTGAGACTCTTAACATACTTGAAATTGAATGAAACTCGACAGACACATCACACTTATTAGCCCGTAGACTTGTGCAAAGTTTCAGAAACGGGCGTGGTGAGGGGCTCAGTAGCGCCACCTTTAGTCATAAATGGGGGGGGTTAGTTTTATCAACAGCAACAAAACTTGGTATGTGTATTGTTCTCATCAAGACGGACAACTTTCTAATTTACATTAACGATCTCTGACCAACAGGAAAAGAGATATTTTGGTTTGAATGTGGATTTTCTGAAGAATTTTCTCTCCCTCTCTCTGTGTCTCTGTGTGTGTGAGGGGAGGGGGGGATTTGACTATTGCTTTTATATTGTTAATCAAGGTTTCAGGGGCTTTTGGGGTCCTTAACGTGCTCAAAAACTCTTGAAACTTTACACACAGGTCAGAACCCACGGCCATCAGTGCCGGGCTGAAGCTGGTACCCGGGCGTGGCAGGGGGCTCAACAGCGCCCCCTTGAACACGGTCTGAAAACTTGGTCCATATGTCAAACACACTTGCATGAATTAATATGAAACTCGGTACACATATAGATCTCATCGGGCCGAACAACTTCCGCAGTCTAAGTTATTAGCTCCGCCCAACAGGAAGTCAGCTATTATGGGTTGTTTGGAAAACGCTTGCTGTGGAATGTGAACTACTCCTCCTAGAGAATTCATCCAATCCCCACCAAACTCGGTGTGCATGAAGTCAAGACATTGAGGATGCTAAATTGCGGACGGATTTTTGATATCTCGAACGGTTTGGCCGTGGCGAGGAAACAAATTTATGGCGAGAAAAGAGAAACACGAAGTGTTATAACTTCTGCATACATTAACTGATCTTGATGAAACTTCAGCAGTGTGTTCATGGTAAGAGGCCGGTCAGATGGATGTAACTATTGTGAGTCAAAGTTATAGCGCCACCAACTGGTAGCAGGAAGTGTGTCACTTTCAAAATGCTTTTATCAAAAGTGGGGGGGTTACTTTTACCCACAGTTACAAAAATCAGTACGCATATTGGACTCATCGAGCCGGACAACTTTCTAATTTACAGTCATTAGCTCCGAGCAACAGGAAGTCAGATATTTTGGTTTGAATGTGGATTTTTTGGATATGTCAGACTCTGAGTTTTTAGTTACTCCTCCTAAGTGGTTTATTTTATTCACACCAAACTTTTTCAACATGATAAAAAATACATTCAAGATTATATATATATATATATATATATATATATATATATATATATATAAATATAGCTGCGAGCAGCGATGAAGGGCCAAAGCCGGCGGCACCGCCACCCCGGTGCCTTTAGGTAACTAAAGGCATCGGGGTTGCGGTGCCACCGGCTTGGGCCCGTAATCGCTGCTCGCAGCTATATTTTTTTTTATTTTTTTTCTTCATTATTTTTTTTTGTGCCTTTTTGCCACTTTTGGGGCCCTTAACATGCTCAAAAACTCTTGAAACTTTGCACACAGGTCAGAACCCGCGGCCATCAGGGCCGGACTGAAGCTGGTACCCGGGCGTGGCAGGGGGGCTCGACAGCGCCCCCTGGAATGGGGTCCGAAATCTTGGTCCATATATCAAACATGCTTGCATGTAATAATATTAAACTCAGTACACATATAGATCTCATCGGGCCGCACAACTTTCGTGCTCTAAGTTTTACAAAAGCCCAACAGGAAGTCGGTTATTATATGTTGTTTGGAAAACGCATACAATGGAATGTGAAATACTCCTCCTAGGGAATTCATCCGATCGCCACCAAACTCGTTGTGAATGAAGTCAAGACATTGAGGATGAATTCTTGCGAACAGATTTTTGATATCTCGAACGGTTTGGCCGTGGCGAGGAAACAAATTTATGGCGAATAATGGGACACAGGAAGTGTGTTATAACTTCTGCATACATTGACTGATCTTGATGAAACTTCAGCAGTGTATTCGTTGTAAGAGGCCGATCACATGGATGTGACTATTGTGAGTCAAAGTTATAGCGCCACCAACTGGCAGCAGGAAGTGTGTCACTTTCAAAATGCTTTGAAATCACTCTCTTATTTTTACCCGATTTGCTTCAAAATTTATGTGTATAATGTAGACACACGGCAGATGTAGACCTGTGAAAGGATTATTGATATCTTAGATACTGTTGCCATGGCAACACATCAAACTTTAATATTCTTTTCGGATGCTTTTGAGACTCTTAGCATGCTTGAAATTGGATGAAACTCGACAGACACATCACATTTATTAGCCAGTAGACATGTGCAAAGTTTCAGAAACGGGTGTGGTGGAATGGCTCAGTAGCGCCACCTTTAGTCAAAAATGGGGGCTTAGTTTTTCCTAGAATCACAAAACTTGGTACGTATATTCTGCCGTGCAAAGGCAAAAGACCGTAACTTCGTTTTTGGTCGAAAATGAGTTATTTATATTTTTGGCACATTGAAGACCTTCTTTATCATGTGGATAAGTATCTTGAATCAATTCCGTTTTTTTTTAGAGAAAATAATGATTTGTCTTCACAGTAACTTCCAAAAGCCCATGAGAAACCAAGGCAGAACACCGTAACATCAGTTACCGCTCTTTGGCTTTGTTTTGGAACGCTCAAATTGAGTTACGGTGCTCTGCCTTTGTTTAGCCGCGCGTCAATATGAAGTTACTGTGCCGGTGTTCAATCAAATAATGCTACCTACCAGACTGTACGGTTATCTGCCTTTGTTTTAATGTCCATTAAAATTAAAATTACGGTGTAGCCTGTGTACTTTGTACAGCTGCCATCAGTCGCTCTAACTTCTGATGTCCTCAGAGCTGTCAGAACATTTGTCTGCTCCATCGACAAACGTGCGATATCGATCGCGAAGGATTATGCAGAGTTGACAGAAAAACGTTACACATTGCCGTATCAGATGAATACAACCAAGAATTAAAGCTCGGCAAACTAGCTGGCAGATGCCAAAACTTTGCCTTCAGCCCCGCCCTAAACGCGGTCGACTACGCTGGACTAATATCTATGGAGGTATTTTGTCATGTCAAATGTATTAATAATGCCATCAGAATGCAACCAAAGCACAGGATAGCAATAAGTAGATGGCTATAAATAATTGTAAATCATACAAAATAAATGCCATGATCACTAGATTTTATACAGTGTGTACTATAATGATTTTGTTAATGGTGATCAGCAACTAAATATTGATAATGTGGAAGTTACTGCCTTTTGCCTTGGCATGACTTCTCACTTTTTGCTGACAATACAAAGGCAGAGTAAAGTAACTTTAAAATAGTGGTCAAAAGTCAAGTTTGAGCTCAAGATTTTTTTATGTATATAATTTCCATTACTAAAACATCTATTTGCCAGATTTCCAGTGTCCTACCTATAATTAATTTGGCGGGACAACTAAAAATCTTTAAAGTCATTTTTCTCAGTTCCACACTCTAGCGACTTAAGGTCTTTTGCCTTTGTAGGGCAGTATTGTTCTCATCAAGCCGGACAACTTTCTAATTTATACTCCTTAGCTCCGACCAACAGAAAGTCAGATATTTTGGTTTGAATGAGGATTTTCTCCCTCTCTCTCTGCCTCTAGCCTACGTCTCTGTGTGTGTGTGTGTAGGGGGGTGGGGGTGGGGGTGGGGGATTTGTCTATTCCATTTAATCTTAGTTTTTCAAGGTTTCAGGGGCTTTTGGGGTCCTTAACATGCTCAAAAACTCTTGAAACTTTGCACACAGTTCAGAACCCACGGCCATCAGTGCCGGGCTGAAGCTGGTAACCGGGCGTGGCAGGGGGGCTCAACAGCGCCCCCTTGAACACGGTCTGAAAACTTGGTCCATATATCAAACACACTTGCATGAATTAATATGAAACTCGGTACACATATAGATCTCATCGGGCCGAACAACTTCCGCACTCTAAGTTATTAGCTCCGTCCAACAGGAAGTCAGCTATTATGTGTTGTTTGGAGAACGCTTGCTGTGGAATTTGAAACACTCCTCCTAGAAAATTAATTAAATCGCCACCAAACTCTGTGTGCATGAAGTCAAGTCATTGAGGATGCTAAATTGCGGACGGATTTTTGATATCTCGAACGGTTTGGCCGTGGCGTGGAAACGCATTTATGGCGAGAAAAGAGAAACACGAAGTGGTATAACTTCTGCATACATTAACTGATCTTGATGAAACTTCAGCAGTGTGTTGGTGGTAAGAGGCCGATCAGATGGATGTAACTATTGTGAGTCAAAGTTATAGCGCCACCAACTGGTAGCAGGAAGTGTGTCACTTTCAAAATGTTTTTGACAAAAGTGGGGGGGTTAGGTTTACCCACAATTATAAAAATCAGTAAGTATATTGGTCTCATCGAGTCGGACAACTTTCTAATTTACAATCATTAGCTCTGACCAAGAGGAAGTCAGATATTTTGGTTTGAATGTGGATTTATTTGCAAATTCAGCCTCTGCATTTTTACCCACTCCTGCTAAGTGGTTTATTTTATTCACACCAAACTTTTTCAACATGATGAAAATACATTAAAGATGCTAAATTGTGAACGGATATTGAATATCTCAAACGGTTTTGCTATGGCGAGGGATTAAAGTAATGTCAAAAAAGGAATCAGAAAACGTCTCAGATCTTCTAAAAATTTAATTATACACTATTTATTTTTATATAAAATTATACAAATATCAGATCTAAACCCAGTTTTGGGTTTATTCAGTTTTTTTTTTTAATTCAAGAATTATGTACAAGTTTAAAAACAGCCAGAATGAGCTATTTAGTAAAAAGAAAAAAGTTATACATAGGGCTATACTGCCCTCTTGTGTTCAAAATCAGGTAGGCCCATTGTATATATATAAATATATTAGCGATGTGACTGAGAATTTTTTCCCACTGGTTAATTGATGTGTGACAGCGCGGTGGGGGCTTTTAAATCGCTACCTTAAAAGCGAAAGTGAAATATGGACGTCCAGTAGGAATGAACTAAAAAACATTCACTCTGTTCTGCTCATTCCTCGCTGTAGACACATATTGCCCATGCAGCCGTGAGCATTTTAGTTTCATTTTAAAAATGGCGCCATTTCGGGGGTGGGATTGCTTGAATGTTTTTTTACAAAAGCACAATGTTGTGTTTTATTGTGAGTGTACATAAATATAAGTAAACACATTGCAATTTAAATGATGTCCTGTATGAACAAAATTACGGAGTAGCCTATATTTTTATGTTTCCACTGTTCGATCGCGCCCGCGCCTTACCCACCCACCCACCCACCCACACACACACACACACACACACACACACACACACACACACACACACAAACACAACAACAACATATTGTGCATTCCAGCATTGCAATCTTGACATCGCAGCCTGTTCATTATAGCCTTAATAAAATATAATAATAAAATAGTCAACCTAACATATGAAAATTACACTGCTCTGTTTAAATAGACAGTAGTACAATTCATACTATTCACAGAAATCACTGCTCAACTGTGATGTTTCCAAGCACATTTTTGCGCATGTGAAGAGCATGTGAAGTTTTCCCTTCAATATTGGAACGTGAGTGAAGTACAAAGCCTATAATAAACAATAGTTTAGCATCCCAAAAAAATAAATAAAAAAAAATAAAAAAATAAAAATATATATATATATATATATATATATATATATATATATATATATATATATAAAACATTAAGGGACAAGACAGAGAATATTACTTGTCTGATATATATATATATATATATATATATATATATATATATATATATATATATATATTTTTTTTTTTTTTTTTGTTACACACACATATATATATATATATACGTATATATATTGATGCATTATTTATGTATATATATATATAAATATAGCTGCGAGCAGCGATGGAGGGCCCAAGCCAGTGACACCGCCACCCCGGTGCCTTTAGTGTAACTAAAGGCACCAGGGTGGCGGTGCCACCGGCTTGGGCCCGCAATCGCTGCTCGCAGCTATATTTTATTATTATTATTATTATTCTTATTTTTCTGTCAACCTTTCGGGCACTTTTGAGACCCTTAACATGCTCGAAAACTCTTGAAACTTTGCACACGGGTCAGAACCCGCGGCCATCAGGGCCGGGCTGAAGCTGGTACCCGGGCGTGGCAGGGGGGCTCGACAGCGCCCCCTTGAACGGGGTCCGAAAACTTGGTCCATAAATCAGACACGCTTGCATGTAATAATATGAAACTCGGTACACATATTGATCTCATCGGGCCGAACAACTTTCGTACTTTTACTTTTTACGCCAGCCCAACAGGAAGTCGGCTATTATGGATTGTTTTGAAACGCATGCTGTGGAATTTAATGTACTCCTCCTAGAGAATTCATCCAATCGCCTCCAAACTTGGTCAGCATGAAGTCAAGACATTGAGGATGCTAAATTGCGGACGGATTTTTGATATCTCAAACGGTTTGGCCGTGGCAAGGAAACGAATTTATGGCGAATAAGGGACACAGGAAGTGTGTTATAACTTCTGCATACATTAACTGATCTTGATGAAACTTCAGCAGTGTGTTCGTTGTAAGAGGCCGATCGCACAGATGTGACTATTGTGAGTCAAAGTTATAGCGCCACCAACAGGCAGCAGGAAGTACATCACTATTAAAATGCTTTGAAATCACTGTCTTATTTTTACCAGATTTGCTTCAAACTTTATGTGTACAATGTAGACACACGGCAGATGTAAACCTGTGAAAGGATTATTGATATCTTATATACTGTTGCCGTGGCAACGCATCAAACTTTAATATTCTTTTTTTATGCTTTTGAGACTCTTAACATACTTGAAATTGCATGAAACTCGACAGACACATCACATTTATTATCCAGTAGACATGTGCAAAGTTTCAGAAACGGGCGTGGTGAGGGGCTCAGTAGCGCCACCTTTAGTCATAAGTGGGGGGGTTAGTTTTATCAACAGCAACAAAACTTGGTATGTGTATTGTTCTCATCAAGACGGACAACTTTCTAATTTACATGAACCATCTCCGACCAACAGGAAGAGAGATATTTTGGTTTGAATGTGGATTTTCTGAAGAATTTTCTCTCCCTCTCTCTGTGTCTGTGTGTGTGTGAGGGGAGGGGGGGATTTGACTATTGCTTTTATATTGTTAATCAAGGTTTCAGGGGCTTTTGGGGTCCTTAACGTGCTCAAAAACTCTTGAAACTTTGCACACAGGTCAGAACCCACGGCCATCAGGGCCGGGCTGAAGCTGGTACCCGGGCGTGGCTGGGGGGCTCAACAGCGCCCCCTTGAACGGGGTTCTAAAACTTGATCCATATATCAAACACGCTCGCATGAATTAATATGAAACTCGGTACACATATAGATCTCATCGGGCCGAACAACTTTACCCCGGTCAAGTTTTACGCCAGCCCAACAGGAAGTCGGCTATTATGGGTTGTTTGGAAAACGCTTGCTGTGGAATGTGAAATACTCCTCCTAGAAAATTCACCGTGTCCCCTTCAAACTCGGTGTGCATGTAGTCAAGACATTGAGGATTCTAAATTGCGGACGGATTTTTGATATCTCAAACGGTTTGGCCGTGGCGAGGAATCGAATTTATGGCGAGAAAAGAGAAACACGGAAGTGGAATAACTTCTGCATACATTAACTGATCTTGATGAAACTTCAGCAGTGTGTTCGTGGTAAGAGGCCGATCAGATGGATGTAGCTATTGTGAGTCAAAGTTATAGCGCCACCAACTGGCAGCAGGAAGTGTGTCACTTTCAACATGCTTTTGACAAAAGTGGGGGGGTTAGTTTTAACTACAGTAAAGAAAAAATAGTTTGTATATTGTTCTCATCAAGCCGGACAACTTTCTAATTTACATTCAATAGCTCTGGCCATCAGGAAGTCAGATATTTTGGTCTGAATGTGAATTTTTTTGCAAAATCAGCCTCTGAATTTTTAGCCACTCCTCTTAAACTATTTATTTTATTCGTACCAAACTTTTTCAACATGATGAAACTATATTAAATATGCTAAATTGTGAATGGATAATAAATATCTCAAACGGTTTTGCTATGGCGAGGGATTAAATAATGTCCAAAAAGGAAACACTAAAAATCTTCTAAAAATGTAATTATATACCATTTATTTCTATATAAAAGTATACAAATATCACAACTAAACCCATTTTATTCTGTTTTTGCAATTCAAGAAGAATGAAAAAGTTAAAACAGGCTATTTAGTGCTATTTGGTTCAACAAAAAAGCAAACATAGGGCTATACTGCCCTCTTGTGTCCAAAAGGACATCAAAATAGTATATAAATTTTTTACCAGGTAGGCCAATATTGTATTTAAATATACATGTATTAGGTCTGAGGATATTTTCCCACCGGTTAATCGACGTGTGACACGAGTGGGTGCTTTTAAATCGCTAATATAATAGTGTAAGAAAAATAATGATAATGTTGCACACACAAATCACACACATGTGGGAAAGAATGATGCTTTTAAACAACACTAAACCGCCATTAGGTGTCGCCAGGCATCCATCTTAATAAGCGAGTCATTGATTCATTCGTTCAAACGATTTGTTCGAATGAGTCGATCATGATTAAGACAGATGTTTATGGATTGATCATTCAATCTTTGAGTCAACCGATTCGTTAAAAATGCTGAATCGTTCAGTTATGAGAAAACACGTGATGCGTGATGGTTCTGCCGTGATCTTTGTTTAACTATTTTCGCTGCTGAAACAGAACAAAAACAGTCAACATTGCATCTAAAATGTAAGTGACTTAATTGTAACTGTTTATTAACCTGTTGTATGAAATCTAGGGGTGGGAGAAAAAATGTATTCTTAGATGCATCGCGATGCGGACGTGGACGATTCTGAATCGATTCACAAATGTCAAAAAATCGATTCTCTAAAAAAATATTTTTCTAATAACGTAATATTGACGGAAGGCAAAAGGCGGAACTCTAAGCGGACGTGCGTGCAGTCTGTGGCGCGCACATAACAGAGAAGTTTCTTCTGCTCACCAAGGCTGCATTTATTTGATTAAAAATACAAACAAAAACAGTAATATTGTAAAATATTATTCCAATTTAAAACAGCTGCTTTCTATTTTAATATATTTTAAACTGTTATTTATTCCTGTGATCAAAGCTGAGTTTTCAGCATCATTACTCCAGTCGTCACTGTCACATGATCCTTCAGAAATTATTCTAATATGATGATTGATACTCAAGAAACATTCATTATTATTTTAAATGTCGAAAACAGTTGTGTACAGTCTTTGATGAATAGAAAGTTCAAAAGAACAGCATTTATCTGAAATCTAAAGCTTTTGTAACGTTAAACACTACCGCTCAAAAGTTTTGGGTTAGTAATAATTAAAATTTTATTTTTTGGGGAAATAAATAAAATAAATCAGTACTTTTATTTATGAAGGATTAGTTAAACTGATCAACAGTTACAGTAAAGACATTTATAATGTTAAAAATATATATATTTGAAATATATGCTGTTCTTTTGAACTTTACATTCATCAAGGCATTTTGAAAAAAAAAAATTCTGTACACAACTGTTTTCAACATTGAAAATAATAATGAATATTTATTGAGCATCAATCATCATATTAGTATGATTTCTGAAGGATCATGTGACACTGAAGACTGGAGTAATGATGCTGAAAACTCAACTTTGATCACAGAAATGAATTACTATGTAAAATATTTAAAAATTGAAAACAGCTGTTTTAAATTGGAATAATATTTCACAATATTACTGTTTTTGTTTGTATTTTTAATCAATAAATGCAGCCTTGGTGAGCAGAAGAGACTTCTCCTAAAAACATTAAAAATCTTACTGACCCCAAACTTTTGAACAATAATATATATATATATATATATATATATATATATATATATATATATATATATATATATATACATATATATGTATGTGTGTGTATGTATGTATGTATATATATATATATATATATATATATATATATATATATAAATATAGCTGCGAGCAGCGATGGAGGGCCAAAGCCGGCGGTACCGCCACCCCGGTGCCTTTAGGTAACTAAAGGCACCGGGGTTGCGGTGCCACCGGCTTGGGCCCGTAATCGCTGCTCGCAGCTATATTTATTATTATTATTATTATTTTGTCAACCTTTCGGGCACTTTTGGGGCCCTTAACATGCTCAAAAACTCTGGAAATTTTGCACACAAGTCAGAACCTGCGGCCATCAGGGCCGGACTGAAGCTGGTACCCGGGCGTGGCACGGGGGCTCGACAGCGCCCCCTGGAATGGTGTCTGAAAACTTGGTCCATAAATCAAACACGCTTGCATGTAATAATATGAAACTCAGTACACATATAGATCTCATCGGGCCGAACAACTTTCGTGCTCTAAGTTTTACACCAGCCCAACAGGAAGTCGGTTATTATACGTTGTTTGGAAAATGCATGCTGTGGAATTTGATGTACTCCTCCTAGGAAATTCATCCATTCGCCTCCAAACTCGGTGTGCATGAAGTCAAGACATTGAGGATGCTAAATTGCGGACGGATTTTTGATATCTCGAACGGTTTGGCCGTGGCGAGGAAACGAATTTATGGCAAGAAAATAGAAACAGGAAGTGTGTTATAACTTCAGCATACATTAACTGATCTTGATGAAACTTCAGCAGTGTGTTCGTGGTAAAAGGCCGATCACATTGATGTGACTATTGTGAGTCAAAGTTATAGCGCCACCAACTGGCAGCAGGAAGTGTGTCACTTTCAAAATGCTTTGAAGTCACCCTCTTATTTTTACCCGATTTGCTTCAAACTTTATGTGTATAATGAAAATACACGGCAGATGTAGACCTGTGAAAGGATGATTGATATCTTAGACACTGTTGCCGTGGCAACACATCAAACTTTAATATTCTTTTCGGATGCGTTTGAGACTCTTAGCATGCTTGAAATTGGATGAAACTCGACAGACACATAACACTTATTAGCCAGTAGACATGTGAAAAGTTTCAGAAACGGGCGTGGCAGGGGGGCTCAACAGCGCCCCCTTGAACGGGGTCTCAAAACTTGGTCCATATATCAAACACGCTTGCATGAATTAATATGGAACTCAGAACACATATAGATCTCATCGGGCCGAACAACTTTCCCTTTGTCCAGTTTCACGCCAGCCCAACAGGAAGTCGGCTATTATGGGTTGTTTGGAAAACGCTTGCTGTGGAATGTGAAATACTCCTCCTAGAAAATTCATCGTGTCCCCTCCAAACTCGGTGTGCATGTAGTCAAGACTTTGAGGATGCTAAATTGCGGACGGATTTTTGATATCTCGAACGGTTTGGCCGTGGCGAGGAATCGAATTTATGGCGAGAAAAGAGAATCACGAAGTGGAATAACTTCTGCATACATTAACTGATCTTGTTGAAACTTCAGCAGTGTGTTCGTGGTATGAAGCCGATCAGATGGATGTAACTATTGTGAGTCAAAGTTTATAGCGCCACCAACTGGCAGCAGGAAGTGTGTCACTTTCAACATGCTTTTGACAAAAGTGGGGGGGTTAGTTTTAACTACAGTAAAAAAAACTCAGTTCATATATTGATCTCATCGACCCGGACAACTTTCTAATTTAAAGTCATTAGCTCTGACCATCAGGAAGTCAGATATTTTGGTCTGAATGTGGATTTTTTTGCAAAATCAGCCTCTTAATTTTTAGCCACCTTTATCTAAGTGGTTTATTTTATTCCCAACAAACTTTTTCAACATGATAAAAATATATTAATGATGCTAAATTGTGAACGGATAATAAATATCTCAAACGGTTTTGCTATGGTGAGGGATTAAAGTAATGTCAAACAAGGAAATGCTAAAAGTCTCATTTATTCTAAAAAATTTAATTATACACCATTTATTACTATATAAAAGTATACAAATATCAGAACTTAACTCATTTTATTCTTTTTTTTTTCAATTTAAGAATGAAGTTTAAGTTTAAAAACTGCCAGAATGGTTGTTTAGTCTAAACAACAAAGAAATAAAGTCAAACATAGTGCTATACTGCCCTCTTGTGTTCAAAATCAGGTAGCCTGTTCATTATAGCCTTAATAAAATATATTAATAAAATAGTCAACCTAACATATAAAATTTACAATGCTCTGTTTAAATAGTCAGTACTACAATTCGTACCATTCAATTGGTAAGCACCGCTCCACTGTGATGTTTCCAAGCACATTTTTGCGCGTGTGAATAGGAGAGAAGGGTCTGGCTGCAGACCTGCACTTGCACTCTCAGACTTGCACTCTCAGACCTGCACGCTCAGACACCAGCGCTTCCTCTGCAAGTGACGTCACTTGCAATCGACGCATAGTGTGGTTTGTGTCGGATTGAGAACAGCTCCCAATGTCGTTCAAAAATCGTTTCTGTTAGTATATACCATATATATATATATATATATATATATGGTCGCTGTCTGGCGGAAACCTCGTATGTTCAAAGTTTGTCAATTTCATATTTTTTCACAAATCGATGTTATTGGTCAGTCCCCACGTTCTGTTATTTTCACAAATTATTAACCAATCTAAAGTGTTGAAAATAGTTAGAGAGCAAATCTCTTAACTCCATTGGACACTTCAACTGTCTGAGAATCCTCATAACTCCACCTCTTCTTCACTCCGCGGCATTTTGTCTCCTCAGGATTGAAAGTCGCAGCGATTAAGAAATCCTCATCGAGCAACACGTAAAGCAAGACTTAACTCTGATTTTATCTGTGTTAAACTATGATATCAGTTATTGATGTATTTTAAATGTCTACTTATTACATGTGTACATTGAAGTTTTAAAAGGTATCTAATATAATGAATTGAATTAAATGTTTTGGATACCAGCATTAAATGATTGTTTTTATTATTATTTTACTGACTGGAAGTTGGCACTGTGCATGTAAAATACCCCAAGTAGCAAGGTTTTAATTTATGGGAGAAAAAAGGTCTGCCTAAGTTACTGGCGCTAAGCCTATCTTTGGATAATTCTGTATGTTTTTTAGACAATAACGAGTGAAAATAGTTAGGTTAGATACATTTGAGTAGGCATGTTTTGTTAAAAATCGATAACTGTAATGCTTCGGTGCAGAAGGAAGCCCGTGAGCCACGAAGGCAAGTTTGCGTGCAGATTAGGCTAATTTCCGCCTAGACAGCCTAGTATTTTGGTATTGCATCACTCATATCTCTTAAACGTTTAAAATGGAGTTTAGGAAGATGTAACCACAATCATTAGATTTGAATAGCTCTTTAAGCCTTCTCTTGTCAAAAGGCTCAACGCGCCCGCAGACTTTGATGAACACTGCCAGTCGTTCCGTCAGAACACCGGCAGCAGCGACTTCAGTGTCCGTACCACTCTTATCAATGACAGCGTAACCTCGTATCTCCCTGCTCCCATCTAGTATCTCCGATTAAACATGATTTTGGGGAAATGTTGTGTTAATGTTGGGACACAACAGTGATAGCAATATAAGGTATAATACCAACTTTAACGATACAATGTTTAATAACTTAAAAAAATATGCCGTTTTTTTTTTTATTTCCTGAAAAAATAAATAATATAACATATTTACTGTTGGAAACATATTTCCGGTTAATTTGTGTCGATTGCGAGTGACGTCACAGGCAGAGGAAGCGCTGGTGTCTGAGAGTGCAAGTCTGAGAGTGCAAGTGCAAGTCTGCAGCCAGACTCTATTGGAATAGGATGATTTTTTCCGTCGATATTGGAAAGTGAGTGAAGTACAAAGCCTATGATAAAGGATAGTTTAGCATCCAAATTCATCGCAAATGTTGAAACATTTTGATTCTAATGAGAGAGTTGTGTGAGCCCAACACTGCTTAATTTCGTTTTCATTTTTATTTTATTTAGTTTCAGCTTGTTAAATAGTTCTTTTTTTATTCTTGTTCCGTTCTCAACATCGTTGAATTTAAAGAATTTGTTGTAGAATATTTTGACTCTATCATAAAATCAGATTAATTCACTCGTTTTAGTGATTCCCAAGTTATTTTTTCATTTAAGTTTTTTCATTGTTTTAATCTGGTCAGGCAAGTAAAATTATCTGTGTCTTGTCCCTTACATTTTTATATAATATATATACACTACTGTTCAAAAGTTTGGGGTCAGTAAGATTTTTAATGTTTTTAAGAAAAGTTTCTTCTGCTCACCAAGGCTGCATTTATTTGATTAAAAATACAAACAAAAACAGTAATATTGTAAAATAGTATTCCAATTTAAAACATCTGCTTTCTATTTTAATATATTTTAAACTGTTATTTATTCCTGTGATCAAAGCTGAGTTTTCAGCATCATTACTCCAGTCGTCACTGTCACATGATCCTTCAGAAATTATTCTAATATGATGATTGATGCTCAAGAAACATTCATGATTATTTTAAATGTCGAAAACAGTTGTGTACAGTCTTTGATGAATAGAAAGTTCAAAAGAACAGCATTTATCTGAAATCTAAAGCTTTTGTAACATTAAACACTACCGTTCAAAAGTTTGGGGTCAGTAATAATTTTAATTTTATTTTTGGGTGAAAGAAATAAAATAAATCAATACTTTTATTCATCGAGAAGGAGTTAAACTGATCAAAAGTTACAGTACAGACATTTATAATGTTAAAACAAATTATATTTTAAATAAATGCTGTTCTTTTGAACTTTACATTCATCAGCGCATTTTGAAAAAAAATCTGTACACAACTGTTTTCAACATTGAAAATAATAATATTTATTGACCATCAATCATCATATTAGAATGATTTCTGAAGGATCATGTGACACTGAAGACGGGAGTAATGATGCTGAAAACTCAACTTTGATCACATAAATTAATTACAGTGTAAAATATTTTAAAATAGAAAACAGCTGTTTTAAATTGGAATAATATTTCACAATATTACTGTTTTTGTTTGTATTTTTAATCAAATAAATGCAGCCTTGGTGAGCAGAAGAGACTTCTCCTAAACACACACACACACACACACACACACACACACACACACATATACATATATATATATATATATATATATATATATATAAATACATATAAATATATATATGTTCCGGTGGTACCGCCACCACCGGTGCCTGGGGTTGCGGTGCCACCGGCTTGGGCCCGTAATCGCTGCTCGCAGCTATATTTTCTATTTGTCTTCAATCAGCTGAACAAATTCTTATGCTCGAATGGATACTTTGACCATTTTCAATCTGGTTTCCAACCGCACCACAGCACAGAGACAGTGCTCATAAAGATAATAAACGATATTTGCTTAAATACTGATACAGGCAAATTATCAGTGCTGGTACTACTCGACCTCAGTGCTGCATTTGACACTGTTGATCATAACATACTTCTTGACAGGCTGGAAAACTGGGTGGGGCTTTCTGGGATAGTCCTAAAATGGTTCAGGTCATACTTAGATGGGAGAGGTTATTATGTGAGTATAGGAGACCATAAGTCTGAGTGGACATCCATGACATGCGGAGTCCCTCAAGGCTCAATTCTTGCACCACTCCTGTTCAACCTGTATATGCTCCCAATGGGCCAAATAATGAGAAACAACCAAATTGCTTACCACAGCTATGCAGACGACACACAGATTTACTTAGCCCTATCGCCTAACGATTACAGCCCCATTGACTCCCTGTGCCAATGCATTGATGAAGTCAACAGTTGGATGTGTCAAAATTTTCTTCAGTTAAACAAAGACAAAACTGAAGTCATTGCATTTGGAAACAAAGATGAAGTTCTCAAGGGTAACGCATACCTTCACTCTAGGGGTCAAACAACTAAAAATCAAGTCAGGAATCTTGGTGTGACACTAGAGTCAGACCTTAGTTTCAGTAGTCATGTCAAAGCAATAACTAAATCAGCATACTATCATCTGAAAAATATTGCAAGAATTAGATGCTTTGTTTCCAGACAAGACTTAGAGAAACTTGTGCATGCTTTCATCACCAGCAGGGTGGATTATTGTAATGGACTCCTCACTGGCCTTCCCAAAAAGACCATAAGACAGTTGCAGCTCATCCAGAACGCTGCCGCCAGGATTCTGAGCAGAACCAGAAAATATGAACATATCACACCAGTCCTCAGGTCTTTACACTGGCTCCCAGTTAGAATTAGGATTGATTTTAAAGTATTATTACTGGGGCCATCCTTAAAAATATTCTTGTTTGCCGTAACCCGACCGACCCTGTCAATTTAGGTCCGACCCAATTATTATTATTTTTTCCCTTTTAGTCCGACCGACTTGCTGGTTGTAAACTTGCGTTAAGACCGACCGATTTTTTTTTTTACTCTTCAAACAACTAATACAAATGCAATAAAATTATATTAATTATATTTTATTGTGAAAATAAATAGGCCTACATACAAACGTAGGCTACGCTCTTTCTTTTAAATAAAAACCCGTGGCGTCATCTATGATTATAAGGGCTGTGTAGGCTGTAGCCTATGCGAAATGAAACCGAAATCGCGACACTCAGATCCACGGAAAATATGTTTTAGTAATTCTATGAATTACACTGCGCAAACCAAAAGTAATAGGCCTATACCCACCGGATGAAGAGGGGTCGGCTCTCCACAGAACATAATATATTCATTTTATTTTATTTGTCGTGTTCGCATTTATGAGGAAGAAACAATGTTACGGACGTGAGCGCTCTGAAAGCGGCACTACAATTAAAACTTCACAGAGATCTCAAACAGGCATTTAAAACACCAAATATTAAGAATTGGCATATCAAGCAAAATAATATTCGATGATTGATCGAAAATTGTATCTCTCCCCCCACATGCTCACCGGCAACGCTCCGACATTAAATTTCTCTGTAGGCTAATAGGCCTAGTGTTGTAGCCCGCAGTCATTAAAAAACGATTTAGTTTCATATTCATGTTTAAATAAAATAATATATATTTTTTTAAATTTCATGTTGATATGAAAAGTGAAAAGCATGAATAAGATAAGATGATCCCGAAAATATCGGGAGACAAATGGAGTGGGCAGACATGATTTTGACCACTTCATTAAAGGGATACTCCACCGTTTTTTCATATTAAGCTATGTTATTCCCTTAACTAAGACTATTGACAGAAGTGAGAGGAAGAGGATCCGGCGTGACTTTTTACTGCGCCAGTCGAAGTACTCCCAAAAGTGCTATTCCACCATACATTATAGTTATCCTTTTTAACCCGCTTAGAAAAGCGACACGTTTTATTTTGTGTCACCATACTTGGTCGTATAACTACTCGTGTAACTGTTTTTAAATAGTGAAAATGCTTATGTGTTTGGTCACTTCTAAATTCATTGCTGTCAGATACCATTGAATATACTGGGCTAAGCTAGGTACTATCAGAGTGTCACCGCGCGCTAGAGCGATTAAGTGCACGCACTGAGATGAGAGAGGTATGTATCAACTCGTCTTAGTTAAGGGAATAACATAGTTTAATATGAAAAAACGGTGGAGTATCCCTTTAAGTTTGTTTTTCTAGAAAGTCGTCTTTAAAGTGAATTTCGTTTTGTATTAATTGTATCTTAATTTTAATCAATGTTTCATCAACCAATTTCCTGTATTTAATAAATAAGAGGTAGGCTAAATAAGGCAATATAATCAGGACACGGAGTCGCCGGCGCGTGAACTGGAGCTGATTTCTCTCTGGCACGTTCACTACTGCGAAGTTCTCGAGTCAGCATCGTCAACTTCATCTTTGACATTATTAATAAACAATTGAAATGTCTCCTTGATATTTGACATACTAATAATCATTACTTTTCCCAGTTCTGACAGCTTTTAGGCGCGTTATTGGCAGCGCACCCTTACATGTTACATGAATATAATATTACCGCTATAATATTATTCTTTGGTGTTCAGTTTATACAGGTTTTCTAATTGTTATTTAATATATATATATATAACTTGGCACGAAGTTCTGGAAAACTGTCAGTGAAGTCCCGATATGCAAATTTGTAATCACCATGACCAAAATTGTACTTTTTTTTTTTTTTTTACATTGAATCTCGAAAAAAAAATATAGACCGACCTACCGACCTTTTTTTTTATTTTTTTTGCTGTTACGGCAAACCAAAATATTTTTAAGGATGGCCTGGTATATAAATCATTCAATGGCCTAGGACCTCAGTATATTGCAGATAATGCTCACTGAATATAAACCCAACAGATCACTCAGATCATTAGGATCATATCAGCTAGAAATACCAAGGGTTCACTCTAAGCATGGCGAGTCCGCTTTTAGCGATTATGCCAGCCGCAGCTGGAACCAGCTTCCAGAAGAGATCAGATGTGCTCCTACAGTAGTCACTTTCAAATCCAGACTCAAAACACATCTGTTTAGCTATGCATTTACTGAATGAGCACTGTGCCACTGTTCGTCCGACTGTTTGTACTGTACTGTATTTTATTTTATTTTTCTAAACTGTTTTAATTATTCTTATTTCTTTTTTATTATTTTCTTTTATATACTTTTATATTATTCTATGTAAAGCACTTTGAATTGCCATTGTGTATGAAATGTGCTATATAAATAAACTTGCCTTGCTTTGCCTTGCCTATTTGCATGTGTTTTTTTTCTATTTGCATGTGCTTTCTTCAGTTGCAGCGCGTTGAGCTCTCTCGGCCACCGTACATTTGCATGTAAGGCCAAGCCATTTTTGACTTGACACAGGTCCACTGCAATCTTCACAAGAATCCAAACTGGAGATAACAGCACTGTGAACTTCATGGTGGCACTATAACAAAAAGGATTTATTAAAACAACTTCATATGTTGAACATAGCACAACTTTCATTACAAAGTGTGGTGTGAATGGGCCTTAACTGTTTATTTCTCTTTGAAAGCATATCCAGATTGAAAAGTGTGCATATTGGGTCTACACCTTATCCACAATAAAGAAGCTGACACATACCCAAAGCAACATCTTTTCCTCAAACCCTAACCCTAACATGACGGTCCTCGTAGTGGAGAACTGTCCTTACATTTCAGGTCAGTGTCATGCCTATCCCCCAACACACGAGTTATGAAAATGAATGAACAGAGCAAGGTACATTTTACTTGAATTTGAGACGTCACAACAACGTCTTTAAGACGACAGTCCACATCAACCAGTCTAGTATGATGCCCAACCATCCTACACTTAACATTGCCTGTGTCAAAGAGAAGAAAACAATTAAAGGGGGGGGTGAATTGCTGTTTCATGCATACTAAGTTTTTTACACTGTTAAAGAGTTGGATTCCCATGCTAAACATGGACAAAGTTTCAAAAGTTAAGTTGTACGTTTGAAGGAGTATTTTTGTTCCAAAAATACTCCTTCCGGTTTGTCACAAGTTTCGGAAAGTTTTTTTCGAGTATGGCTCTGTCTTACGTAAGATAGGGCGGAATTTCCTTATATGGGTCCTAAGGGCACTTCTGCCGGAAAGACGCACGCGCGCGCGTACACCAGACAGAGAAGAGAGAGAGAGAGAGAGAGCGAAAGCAGTACGTTACCTCATCAAAGCGCTCTGCTCAGCTCACCAAAGAAGTGTGTTTTTGGTTGCCAGCCAGGACAAGACACCCCTGCACAGATTCCCAAAGAACCCAGCGTTGGGAACAGTGGATGCAGATTGTTTTTCCGGGGCAAAAACGGAGTTGTGCGAGACTGTTTGTTCCCTGCATTTCGACGTTGATTGTTTTATAAACAAAGCCCAGATCGACGGATTTGCAGATCGTCTAATGCTTAAGGATCGAGCAATCACAATGATAAAGGTTTGCGATTGCAGGCGGTGAGTAAACTGCTTAAAATGTCTCTCTGTGTTGTTGTTATAGCTCGGTTAGCACAGCTTTAGCTCCGCCCACACGGCCCGCCTCCAGACGCTCGTTTTTTTCCGGAAAAACTCGGTACAGCCTATCTGTCTTTTATAAATATAATACAACTAAAGACTTTTTGGAGATATAAAGGATGCAATACTACTCTATAGGTACTCAGGATTAACAGGAGATTGAGTGAAAATGAGCATTTCACCCCCCCTTTAAGGAACATGCGCTCACTTACTTTCTCTTTCACTGATGAGGAAGGATTCACACTGCATTTAGTCACAGCCACTGATGTCTCGTCACACAATTCCTGTAATTGTGAGAAAGACAGGTACAACACTGAGGCAAGGATGTTTACCAATTGGCCACCACAACTAATTCTAGTATCAACTTTTTTTATATAAAAACTTTTTTTTTTTTACGGCCCATAAAATTTGTACATCGGCGGCCCATTCGTTTTGTTTTGTTTTGCTTAATTGGCGGCGCTGGGTTTGTGCCGGTGTAATGCATTGGTCAAAGTCAGTGTTAGTTTTTTTTTCTGACAGACCAGCCCATGAAACACATAGATCAGCGGCCCATTGGCTCTTTTCTTGATTGACACTGGGCTGGCCCAAACACAACTTTAAACGAGTGAGCGAGCGTGCAGCAGTGTCAGTGTGTATCTGTCAAAATAGTCAGCAAGATGGAGAAGAAACGCAAGGAATGTGCAGAGAAATAGCATGAAAAAATAGAGCCAGGCCCTTAAAGCAGACACTGTAAACTGTGTCAAAATATATGTTTTCTGACCTTCATCAGCTCCAGCAGCAGATGATGATAGGAGGATCAGGAGAGAGATGAGAAAGTGTAGAGCCTGCGGTAAGCAGAACTACTTTCAAAACACTTAGGCCATGTCATGAGTGTAGGAAGTTAGGAACCCATAACCCAGTTACAGATTATTTCCACATCTGCATATTTGACGATTACCGCAATTCACTAGAAATTTAATAAGAGGCGTTTGTAAACCATGTTTTCCGCCAAAATAAAAGCTTGATGCAGTTTGCGTCAAAATAAAAGATCATGTGCTTATCTCTTTCAAGTATAGAAATTGGTACAACACTAATTATGAAAGTTTCCTTTATTTTTTAGTGCATTTGTTTTACAAAATATGGCTATTACTGTCATTGGATTAATATTATAACTATTTTTATGTAGTAGTGTAATGTAAATAGACACTGTAACTAAAAGAGGTTTGAATTTTTCTTTGTTTAATTTGCACACTGAATATGGGTTGGAGCTTTTAATTTTGAACTCTCAAAGTGCACCAGATTGATGAATTAAACATTAAAATGCACAAAATTTTCTCACGGGGGGGCATGCCCACGAACCCGCCTAGAAGGACCGAGGTCCACCCACCACAGTTTTACCAAAAATCCTGTAAGAAACACTTGTATTGCTATGCCAATGCAGCTTATAGCTTGTTTTAGGATTCACCACTGTGGAGTATAGTTCAACTGTATTAATAAATGTAAAATTTTTACTTATTTCATCTGTTAACTCTAACTCGTTCCTACTCACTCATTACATGGCATTAGTGGTTTTAATGAATAGGAGTTGGTATGCATATAATTAAGAGCGTGCAAAGATGGGTGGTGTTTATGATCATATAGTGGGCCGGTCTGGGCCAAAATGCCCGGGCCGATTTTTTGTCCCAGTCCAGCCCTGCACAAAACAGACATAAAAAACATGTAAGGAGGAGGCTGATACATGCAGATCTTGTCTGTAAAGTCAAACAAATCACATACATGTTACATTATTAAGATCAAAATACCATTTCCTTTCCAGTCAAAGCTGAATCTCCTTTTTTTGCAACCATCTTTGATTTGGTCATCTGAAATCAGACAGAGCAATTGTATGCTGTTGCAGGGCTCTCAAGTTTTGAAGACAGGCAAGAGTTACATTCCCCCAAAGGGGGGCGGGTTGTATGTGTCGCGGGAATGGGGGTGTTTCATTAATAATATTATTATCAGTGTTTTTGTTGTTGTTATTAATAATTGCTCAAATACCAGATACAAAGTATTTATTCAATTTCCGCATGTGCGTGTGTGCGTGTGTGTGTGTGTGTGTGTGAGAGAGAGAGAGAGATAGAGAGATAGAGAGAGATTATGACTGGTGTTGTTTATTGTAAGAGTTTGTTGCCTTTTTGGGCTTGTTGCCTTCCACCTGCACTGTCTCCTCCCCTAATGGGCCTACCCTTTTTGCCACCTTCTCTGGGCCAGCATCCTCTAACCTGGCCATTTTAGGGGACTTTCCTCTCAGGGCGAATGAGAGGATGCTTAATTGCTTTTTACCTGACATCTTTGAAAGACAAATGCAATGATTAATGCATTCATGGCCAAGATATAATTATAAAATATGACATGATTTTAAAAGTGACCTATAACATCGACTATGCAATACACTTTAATTTATTTAGTGCTAATAAAATTATTAAGCCTATTTGGAGAGAGAGATGTTTATAATGTGACAATATATCAGTCATCGTGTGATAACGAAAATATGACTAGGCCTAGAACTACTTGTTCTGAGCAGGTGTTGTCAGTGAACAGATTGTAAAACTGTTGGCTAAATTACAGACACTCATGAAAAACTGATGTTAATTATCTGGGAAACATTCTCTAACAGCAGTCAAGTTGTCACTGTTTGTGTCAAACATGACCATTCAAGAAATTATTGTGTTGTGAATTTGTTGTAACATTAAAACAGGAGATCATGACTTACTCTGTGCTCAAAGTGATGCTCGGAGCTCCAGTGGTTTCCTCTGTGGGTAAACAAAACTTTGAGAGGCATCCAGCTGCAGCCCCGCAGACTCACTTCTTGCTAGACACCAGTGGCTGGACACCAGTGATTTCCGTATCGTCATTCACTTTTCAAATTGACGTCATTTCCATATCATCATTCACTTTTCAAATTTGACGCGCCATGCAGATGTCAGCGGTAAGAAAAAATAATAAACTGTCGATGATTTATAGGTCATGTCAGAATTCAAATGCACAAACTAGCTAGTTAAAAAAAATCGTCTTGTTTTCAAGGTACTGTGTCGTGTTTTTTAAAGGTATTAGTGAACTCTGGTGTGCCTCAATTCTAGAGCTAGGTTGTGGCCTTGAATCAACACTTGTACTCTAATATAGTTAAATATAAACATGCTCATTCTAATCATATTGTACATCTGTTCTTGCTTTAGGTGTGGTGAATGTCAAAAAACTGCCCCAGGCTGTAAGAGACATGTGTGTCCCTTTTAAAATTGTACAATGCAGAAATTGCAGATGTTTTTTCAAAGACTGGGTGGGGTACTGTGAAAACGGAAGACGTGGAGACCTGCGAGGGTTTTATACAGACCCTGAATTTCCTGAGCATTGCCCAGACTGCCAGTTTTAGGGGGCAGGAATGAGGTGTGGTGTGCACAGTGTGCAATAGTTTATTTGGAACTGTTCATGTTTTATTTTCTCTTGAAATAGGGACTTCCCCCACAACCTTACAGGCCTGACTGTGGCATCTTCATTCTGATGGTCAGATTTGACTAATTTTACTAATTAGATTGTGTAATTTCCAATAAATATTGCAAAACCATGAAGTGTTAATTTGATCTGGATTGTTTGGTAAATTGTCTTATCATGTGAATCTACGTATATTTTAAAAACAGAAGTGGTTACATTTACAAAAAAAAAATAAGAATTGAATATCCAAATGGGCAAGGCAAAAAACTGTGGTCAATTAACATGTACAAGTCTGTTGTATTGACAAAACGTTATAGTCCATTGATCTAGGCTGAATTTAAGTCACAAAAAATAGTGATATGATCTGAACAATATATATTTTCAAGGTAGTTCTTGTGAATGCAGTTTGCATGAATGATTGATGTTATAATATTAAGTATATTATTGAGAATTGTTTTATGTAAAGAGATATGATAAAGATCATATTTCAATTTGCACACAGCTTTTATATTATATATTTTAAGTCATAAAAGTAAAATGACAATACGGAAAAGACGTGTGCAATTAAGCCTGCAAAGAATGCTGTCTATCCCCTGGTGAAAACAGAAAATAAATATGCTGTCTATCCATAGGTGAAAATATAAAAAAAATATATGTCAATCCAGAGGTGAAAATATAAAATAAATATGTCTATCCAGAGGTGAAAATATAAAATAAATATACTGTCCATCCAGAGGTGAGAACTAAATATTCTGTCTATCCAGAGGTGAAAATCTAAAATAAATATTCTGTCCATCCAGAGGTGAAAATATAAAATAAATATATGTCAATCCAGAGGTGAAAATAGGAAATAAAATTGCTGTCCATCCAGCGGTGAAAACGGAAATTAGCAGCGAAACGGAAATGACGGAGAAAATGGAAATGACGTAGGCTGTCTATCCACTGGTGTCCAGCCAGTGGTGTCTAGCCGGAGATGAGTCTGCAGGGCTGCAGCTGGATGCTATTGAAAACTTTTGGGAGACTTTATAGCAGAATCGCGTGAACAATTCCAGGATATGCTTTTTTTTCATTGGTTGTTGCGTTAAATCTTACCCAGATACAATAGGGCTATTTTCTGATTGGCTATTGTGTAGCCCCTTTCTTTTTTTTGATTGGCTGACAAGTGGCAGGCTCGACTAAGAATTGCAGGGGAGACGCGCTTGATTCCTGCCGGTTCCATAGAGAGAGCGGCGCGGCCAGAGAAATTTTGGCCGCTGCGGCAAATTAAATATATTATAAATAGCTTTTCCGCGTGAGAAATACAATGTGTGGCGGGAGTGTGTGACAAAAGACTGAAATGAGTGACTGTCACGCTCAATGCGTGAGACATTTGAGAGCCCTGTGTTTCTCTTCCACTGACATTGAGTAGGTCTAATTGAAGTGATTAATGTTTAAGTAATGCTAATAAGAAAAAGTCCATGATATTGTCTCAGTATTTGAACATAACTGTGTAAAGTGTGTTTGGAGATGACTTCTGGAATCTGCCCTAAGTATAAACGAGGCCTTGCTTCCCGCCTTGGAATCGCTTGCATAGGACCCTTCCCATCCCCCCATTACAGCACCATCAAGTACATCTAGAACAGGGCTGGGCAAACAACAGCGCATGTAAATGTATGTATATAAATATTGTATTTGAGTAAGGATTTTTGGTCCAAAAGCACTATTTTGATGCAATACAAGCAAAATCCTATAGTTTGTGCGAACCTGCTTTTATCCTTTATTTTCAATGTTTTAATTGGTGATTAGATGTAGCCAAGTAATTATCTAGCAATGCGCTTGAAGTGATTTGATAATTGTTAATGGCTCACTATAGAAATGAGAATCATTTCTTACTATTCCAAATGTTTGTTTCCAGAACAATATTAGGCTATAGACTATAATTTTCATATTTGTATTTATATCCAGTGATATGCACAGTGGTAGAGATAAAAAAAACTGTGGAGGTGTTTTTTTTAAACCTACACTAGTAATTAACAGTGGCGTTTTCTTGCGGAGGCCAAGGGAAGCCAGGCTTCCTTACTTTTTCAGAATATAATCGTCATTTAATAAACACTTTTGTATTCACAGTTTACGTAATCCTTCTGTCATCTCCTCATCGCTTCTCTTCATTCATTACTGAGCGTTTTATGATGTGTAAAACAGCGCCCCTATAAAAGTGACATGGTGAATGAGCGTTGAAAACATGGTACTGCACCCTGTGTCTGTGAGGAGGCCAGGCTGAGTTGGCATCCCTTGATAGAAAAAAAAAATAATGATTAACCAATCAGGTGACGCTATTGTCACGACACTGCTCCCCTGTGATTGGTCAGGACAGTGTCAAGGGAAGCCATGAACTTGTTGGCATCAGGCCAATCACATCACGTTATCATCGTCAATGAATGAATGAATGAAATAGCGGAAGATTTGTGGATTTGTGTTGATATCTTGTTTAGCTAGTTAGCTAAAATTATTAGAGCAGCTTAATAGTCCATTTAGCAATATGTGTGTGTTTTTTTTACGTGATTAGTTCTTACTGTGTCTTGCGTGCTTTGATTAAGCAGCATGAGTGCACTTTGTTGTTTATTGTTGTGAATAACCGCTATTAATCCTCGCATGAGCGTCACACCGATTTAAGGGGGTAAAAGAAATGAAAAAGGTTATCTTCTTGTTGCTTACCGTCCGTTTCCTATCTATCTGCGAATGTTTTAATGAAAAGACCATAAGATGTTTAAGAGGACTGACTGTGTGTGTGTGTGTGTGTGTGTGTGTGAGAGAGAGAGAGAGAGAGCGCGTCTGGTCTGAACTGCCCATTTAGCGATGTGTTAAACTTATTTTTTTTATGTGATTATAGTTCTTCTTACTGTTTCTTGTGTGCTTTGATTAAGCAGCATGTGAGTGCACTTTGTTGTTTATTGTTGTGATAGTTTGTGAATAACCGCTATTGTATATCCTTACATGAGCGTCACACCGATTTAAGGGTGTATTAAATGAAAAAGGTTATCTTCTTGTTGCTTACCGTTAGCGTTTCCTATCTGCGAATGTTTTAATAAAAAACACCATGAAAGATGTTTAAAAGGACTGACTGTGTGTGTGTGTGTGTGTGTGTGTGTGTGTGTGTGTGTGTGTGTGTGTGTGTGTGTGTGAGAGAGAGAGAGAGAGAGAGAGAGAGAGAGCGAGCGTGCTCAAAGTGTTGGATTGTAACAAGCGTAAGTCCCGGTAAGATGATGCTGGGCGCTCTAATAGTTCATCCAAATAGCAACATATAAATGGTAACGTATGATTTTCTGCCCCCACCCCTTAAAACACACAGCTTAGAGGTTGTGTCTTAATTGGCTTCCTCAGAAATTTTCCCCACGCCACGCCACTGGTAATTAAGTGTCAATTTTAAAGAAATAAAACGAATCCTTTTGATCCACACAGTATGCAGCCTTTCATTTGGATTCTAAAATGTGATGTGTCCTTCCTGCCTCTAGAACAGGTGTTCTCTTACTTTTTTTAAATTTTACTTTCATCCCACCTAGATGGGTGTAATCTCTTATGGCCCACCAAAATATTTTTAAATTGGAAGATGGGGAATGTCACATTAATTTTTTTTTGTAGAGTGTGCTATTTATTTTCCTTATATGAATGAAATGTATTTAAATGCAATGCCAACACCACACTTAAGATATCAAAGCCATTGCTAGTCATAAATTGGACTAAAATGGTGTGTGTGTGTGTGTGTGTGTCAAGTCAAGTCAAGTCAAGTCAAGTATATTTGTATAGCGCTTTTCACAATACAGATTGTATCAAAGCAGCTTCACAGTATTAAATTAAAATAATACAACAAGGTTTGTTTCTAGTGAAATTTATTGATTGATAAAATAAAATTAAATATTCCCAAAATATCCCCAACTGAGCAAGCCAAAGGCAACAGTGGCAAGGAACCGAAAAAACTCTATCAGGTGACCTAATGGTGAGCTGAAACTCCTTCAGCCCAGACAGCAACATAGTGTCGGCCCAGATCCGGGCCACATCTGGTACATGTGAATTCAACGTGTTCCAGATGTGGGCCGACACTATGTTGCTGTCTGGGAGGTGACCTAATGGAGAAAAAAAAAAAACCTTGGGAGAACCCAGGCTCAGTCGGGGGCCAGTTCTCCTCTGGCGTTTATGAACTAGAGGCCGGATTGCAGTTTGAACTGTAAGATTAAGAATATTATATGAATGCCTGGCTGAAGAGATGCGTCTTTAATCTAGTTTTAAACTGGGAGAGTGAGTCTGAGCAACGAACAGTATCAGGAAGGCTATTCCAGAGTTTTGGAGCTAAATGTGAAAATGCTCTCCCTCCTTTGGTGGATCTGGATATCCTAGGTATGACCAAAAGCCTCGAATTTAGTGATCTTAAAGAGCGCGATGGATTATAGGGCGATAGAAGATCCGTTAAATAGACTGGAGCTAAGCCGTTTAGGGCTTTATAAGTCAGTAGCAATACCTTGTAAATAATACGGAACTTTATAGGTAACCAATGTAGTGATGATAAAATCGGTGTTATATGATAATATTTTCTTGATCTAGTAAGAACTCTAGCAGCTGCATTTTGGACTAACTGTAGCTTGTTTATTGAGGATGCAGGACAACTAGCTAATAAAGCATTACAGTAATCTAGTCTCGAGGTCATGAATGCATGAACTAACTTTTCTGCATCAGAAACTGATAGCATGTTACGTAGCTTAGCAATGTTTCTAAGGAAAAAGGCTGTTCTTGTAACATATGAAATATGATTTTCAAAAGACAGGTTGCAATCTAATATAACACCCAGGTCTTTTACTGTAGAGGATAAAGTAACAGGACATCCTACTGTGGCGATATGGGAGAATTGGATGGTTACGGGCACGCTCTTAAATACAGAGCTATAATGAGTCACGACTACGCCACCCCAGCATTAACCCAGCTGGGGAAATACCCATAAAAAAGGGGGCACACAAGTTCGTTTCTCCCTCCCACAATCACCAGACACTGAGACGTGAATACGTACAGAAAAATATAATTCTTTATTTAAAGGGTACATAACATGCACAGTTTCACCTAATCTCATGTTAATCTTGAGTACCTATAGAGTAGTAGTGCATCCTTAATATCTCCAAAAAGTGTTTAGTTTTATTATATTTATAAAAGAAAAATACAGCTTTCCGATTCTCTCCGGAAAAAGCCGAGCTCCTGGAGGCGGAGCTATAGAGTCAAGCGGTAGCTTTCCAGCAAAAGACAGAAATCCGATCCAGTTGTACTTACATGAATGGGGTCTTTTATCACTGGGACCGCTCCACGTTTTAATAGCAAACGATTTGCAAATCCAGCGTCGACTTGAGCCTTGTTAATAAAACATTCGCACTGAAATGACCAGAACACATAACCGCACTTCCTACACTCCGTTGCTGCCCCGGAAAAACAAACTGCATCCACTGTTCTTGTAACACTGGGTTCTTTGGAAAGCTGAACACGGTAAGCTTTCCCTCACATCCAAATACACACTTTTTTGGAAACATTCTTGAACAAATCCTATGCAGCGCTGGCTGCCGATGATTTCCTGTTGAAGCGCGTTGATGTGCGCGGTCTCGCTCTCCTCGGGTCGACGTGTGCGCGGGCGAGCTTTTCCGAGAGAAATGCTCATATAAGGAGTTCCACTCTGATCTACGTCATTAGATCCACGATCGAAAAAAAACAGCCGAAACTTGTACCAACCCGGAAGTAAGATTTTCGGCACAGAAATTCTCCGTTATTCGTCCAAAATATTTTTTTTAAACTTTGCCCATGTTTAGCATGAGAATCCATCTCTTTAACAGTGTAAACAACTCTGAATACATGAAACACCATTGTACCCCCCCTTGAATGATCATAAATAATTTAAAAGGCTACTAGAGTCCGTAAAACAATGGGGCTAGATGGCAAGGCCACTAGTTTGTATATGAGCTTGAAGTTCAATCAGTAAACAGACATGTCGACTCTCGTAACGGAGCTGGGGTGCACCATTAGCTGGGCAGACTAAGCAATAGGCCTCGAATCAGCCTGCAAGGAGTACACCGTGCCCAAAACTTCCAAAGCACACACACACTTGTGAAATCCACTACAAGAAAACCTCTACCGCACACTCAAAGGAGAACTTCTGTTCACCATGCACAGGATGGCTAGCCTGCCTGCTTTTGGGTCACCCCTGCTCCTGTGAAAGAAAAAGAAAACCAATTAACAAAAGAATTTAAATGCAGCCTATAAAACAAACAGCATTAATTGTTAATATTGCCAGCAATAGGCAATTAATGCCAAATAAACACACGTACCGTTGCTACCGACAGTAAAGGCAAAAAACACAAAACCAAATGAAAACACAAATGAAAGCGAAACACATGAAAACAAAACTAGAAACAAAACTACTAGAAGAAAAACAAATAGAAACAAAACAGCAGCGTCGAGGCTAAACAGCGTCGCGATCAAGCGCCCTCTTTAAACGGCCGATCAGCAGGACTTCCGTTCCAATATCCGGCAGACCATTCCCTCATCCCATTTACGCGCAGGAGAGCAGCAGTCACTCACAGCACGCCGGGTTATACGTGCGATCGATTCTCTTTTCTACACTGGAACTACAGCAGCAATGTAGAGGAAAAACCCTCGAGCAGTACGATCCGTACCTCCAAACAGACACCAGCAAGCAGTAAAGTAGCAGTCACTCACAGCACGCCGGGTTATACGTGCGATCGATTCTCTTTTCTACACTGGAACTACAGCAGCAATGTAGAGGAAAAACCCTCAAGCAGTACGATCCGTACCTCCACACAGACACCAGCTGCTCGGAAAAGTCAGCTCACACAGAGCAAGCGAGCACCAGCAACCATGACACCCAGATGAACGCAAGGATGACGCCATATCCTACCACTCTGGAAATGCCCTTTATATAGTCCAAATAAGGCCCGCTAAATAATCATGGGGCGGAGTCATGCTTAAAGGAGCACTTCACCACACTACTATGTTAAAGTTGTAGTGTGAGAGGTTTTGTGGGCGGTTTTTTGAACCGATAAATAGTACCTCTGTCTTGTCTGGATTTAATAAAAGAAAATTACGCGTCATCCAATCTTTTATATGTTTAATACACTCTGTCAATTTGGATAATTTAGCGTTTTCATCCGGCCGTGATTAAATATATATTTGAGTGTCATCAGCATAACAATGGAAACTAATTCCATGTTTCCTTATAATATTTCCAAGTGGCATCATATATATTGAGAATAATAGAGGGCCTAACACAGGTCCCTGCGGCACTCCATAGTTTACTGAAGTTATGATCGATTTTTCTCCATTTAACCCTTAAAGACCGATACGGCCGCCCGCGGCATAAAATAACTATCGTTCTAAAATGTTTAATAACTTTTGAGTCGCTAATCCAATCTGTATGCTTTAAAATGCACCGTAAAGATGAGATTCTCAGCTTTCCCGTGTCATCACGGTTGTCTCTATTGGTCATTCATAGGCTGCGTAGTGCCGGTGATTGCGTCATCAAAATCTGCAGCAGTGATTCGTCAAAGGAAACACATGTGGTTTCTTTCTCTGAGCCAAACAGGAACGATTGTTGATGCTTAGTCCCACCCCCATGCCCAGATTCGTTCAAACGGTCATCAACTCAACCAATAAACATAGTGATAGGTGTTTTTAACAACCAATCACGTTTCTTTATACATTATTTAATATTTATTTACATATCTATGCATGAAAACTAAAGGATACAAAGTTTTTGACCATAGCGCAAAACATGAAAGAGCACAAAACACATAAGAGCATAAAACACATAAGAGTATAAAACATATAAGAGTATAAAACACAAAAGGTCATGTCAAAACAGCAGTACACATATGAGGATGTCTTAGAATTAATTTTCGACGAGTCAGACGGTGACCTGGTGGAATCTTCCGATTCTGACGCTGATACGTGGTGCAGTGAGGATGATTACATTCAAGGGATTGATCCGTTTGAAGACAAGTGAGTAACCTTATTTTTTTTATTATTTTTTTACTGTGCAGTTTGTGTATCATTCATTGCTTGCTATTTCTGTACAATGAGTACATAATTACCTCAGGTTTTCTAATCCCTGCACACCGCACACCAACGGACATTTTCAGTAAATAATTACCTCAGGTTTTCTAATCCCTGCATACCGCACACCAACGGACATTTTCAGTAAATAATTACCTCAGGTTTTCTAATTTTCTAAAATTCATGGCAAGTATTGCGTTGTGTGTGTAAGTTATTACTTGGTGAGGATTGCCCTTTTTTGTAGTTTGCCATTCGGTCGTTTATTTTATATGCATTGCATAAAAAGTCTGTTGGTCATACCATCAAATTTGCTAGTGATCTTGGCAGGGGGAGAGTGTGTGTCAAATCAACAGTTTAGAAGTCTGTATGAATATGAGGATGACAAACCAACTGGAGCAAAAATCTGAATATGCTTTATTTAGGCAATAGCCTAGATTATTATTATTATTATTATTATTATTTAGGGGTGTAACAATATATCGTGTCACAATAAATCACAATACAAAAATGCATCAATATGTATCGTGGTGGGTAGTTCAACCAAAATAACAATTACTGTGTGAGAAAAAAATCAAGTTTAAGTTTTTCAAGTATTGTATAATATAATACAATATATCAAGCATTATAATGCAATGGGAGAATATTTGTGGGTCCTCATACTGCCAAATGTCTGAAGTGGCCAGTAAATATATCTAACTTAGTCAGTGACAGAGTGCAAGTATATTTGTCTAAAATTATTCTGTTTTCAGCTTCAGAATCATGAATATTTTTATTCTGGTGTCACCATTCTCTTGTGCATTATTCATTTACACCCACAATGTAATATGAAATTTAGCATTTTAATCAAAAGTAAGTTTTTTTTTGGTTAATCTTTTACCATATGTCTTGGAGTATCACAATAGTATCAGTTCAGTTCAGAGTTCAGAATCGTGATGTGTATCGAATCATGACACGAGGGTATCGTTACACCCCTATTATTATTATTGTTATTATTATTATTATTATTAATAATAATATAAAGGATAAAAAAAATCACAATATGAACGAATGCCTTTTTTCAGATGTTATATACAGTTATTATATATTTTATACATATGTTTTCTTCCCTTTTTATTGTAGTCGAGAGGATGAGAGTAGAGATGCACTGCCTATCAGCATGCTTCCTGCAGACACTGGGGCTGAAATATGTGTCCAGGAGGGTCCAGAGGGCCAGCAGAGGAGACAGAGGGCCACACCAAATACTTCCTCCATACCAGCCTCCCTGACTGGGAAAGGAAGAGGGAGAGGAAGAGACAATGGAGTAGAAAGGGGGAAGGGAGACACAACACCTCATGCCCAAGAGGAGACTGGAGCTGGGTGGAATGGGCCTCTAGAGTGCCCGCCGAGGAGACAGAGGGTCACACCAAATCCTCCCTCCATAGCGGCCCCCCTGACAGACAGAGAGAGAAGGAGAGGAAGAGACAGTGGAGCAGGAAGGGAACAGGGAGACACAAGACCTCATGCCCCAGATGAGCCAGGAGCTGAGTGGAATAGGCCTCCAGAGGGCCAGCAGAGGAGAAAGAGGATCACACCAAATCCTTTCTCCATAGCAGCCCCCCTGATAGGGAGAGAAAGAGGAAGAGGGAGAGGGAGAGGGAGAGGGAGAGGGAGAGGAAAGGGGCGAGGAAGGGGAAGAGACAGTGGAGCAGAAATGGACACAACATCTCATGAGCCAGGAGCTGAGTGGAATGGACCTGAGGTGACAGATAATGTCCAGCAGCTTCCATCCTTTTTCCCAAAAAGAACCCCTGGATTACAGGGTTTTGTGGGTGTGACATACTCTCCTGCACAAATTTTCAGACAGTTTTTTAGTGACAAAGCTGTCAAGATAATCTGTCACAACTCCAATATGAATGCAGAAAAGGAGCATGACAAGGGGAAGAAGTTTGTTTGGGAAGAGCTGCAGCCTGCCAATTTTCTGGAGTATGTGGGCCTTATGATTTATATGGGACTTGTAAAACTCCCAAAAGTTAGAGACTACTGGAGGAAGGGATCGCAGCTAAGTGTACACTTCCCTGCTACAATCATGGCCAGAGATAGGTTCATGGCAATTAGCAGAACTGTTCACATGAGTAACCCAGAACATGACGTTGTAAATGACCGGAAAAAGGGCACCCCTGAGTATGATCCTCTCCAGCGTCTCCAACCTCTTTACACAACTATAAAGCATGCATGCAAGGCATTTTGGCAACCTAGAAAGCAAATTGCCATCGATGAAAGAATGGTGGCCACAAAAGCTAAAATTGGGCTCAGACAGTACATGAAGGCCAAGCCAACTAAGTGGGGTGTGAAGCTGTTTGTGCTGGCTGACTCTAGCAATGGCTACACCTGCGATTTCTCCATTTACACTGGAAAGAGCCGATTCATTTCAGGGCAGGGTCTCTCGTACGATGTTGTCAACAACCTGATGGATTCATCATTCTTGGGCAGAGGTTATCATTTATACGTTGATAATTTCTATACAAGCCCAAAACTTTTTAGTGACTTGTATGCCAATGGTTTTGTTGCATGTGGTACATTCCGTGATTCACGCAGGAATACACCTAACACCAAGAACAATGCACTGACATCACGGAGCCCCAGGGGTTCAATCCGATGGATCAGACATCAGGAACAGTTGTTTGTCAAATGGATGGACACGAGAGAAGTGTCAGTTTGTTCTACAATACACCAAGCTTTTGATGGAGGCACTGTCACCAGAAATGTGCGCAGCAAGGAAACTGAGAGGTGGCAGAAAAAAAGCATCACAGCACCTTGCTGTGTGCTAGACTACAACAAATACATGGGAGGGGTAGACCTTTCTGACCAGCTCCTCCAGTATTACTCTGTTCTTAAAAGGTCCAACAGGTGGTACAGGACACTGCTGTACCACTTCATTGACATGGCTGCAACCAACAGCTATCTTTTGTACAAAGAGATGTGTCGGACATCAGAGACTGTGCCCATGTCTCACAGCCAGTTCATGGAGGAGTTGTCTGCAGAGCTGTGTGGAGTCCCAAAAGGCAGTGATGTGCCACCCAGAGCGCCACAGTGCCTACCTGAGTCATTGGCCTGTGTGGAGGAAGAGGAGGAGGGAAATTCCTCATTTGAGAGACTGAGGTCAGCAGACACAGCAACAAAGGGCCGGCGGTGCTGCGTGCTCTGCAAGAAGCGCACTATTTGGAAGTGCGCACGGTGTGATGTGGCCCTGTGTCTTGTCGCCCACAGAAACTGCTTCAGCCAGTGGCATAGGAGCAGGGGGTCACAAGGTGGCACATAAACCTTAGAACTGTCGTCACGCAATCCAGTTTGGTTATTATTTTATGTAACGTGTATATAGTTTGAGAAGATTGTTTGAATCTTTTGTTATTTCTTTTTGTATTTAGTTTGTGAAGATTATTTGCACTATTTGTTCATTAGCACTCAGTATATTACACTCAATGAACCGTTTCTTCATTTGCACCGTTTATTTATTTTTGTATTTAGTTTGTGAAGATTATTTGCACTATTTGTTCATTAGCACTCAGTATATTACCCTCAATGAACCATTTCTTCATTTGCACCGTTTATTTATTTTTGTATTTAGTTTGTGAAGATTATTTGCACTATTTGTTCATTAGCACTCAGTATATTACACTCAATGAACCGTTTCTTCATTTGCACTGTTTATTTCTTTTTGTATTTAGTTTGTGAAGATTATTTGAACCATTTGTTCATTTACACTCTGTATATTGTATTGTTAGTATTTATATTGCACAGTTGTCACTACTTGTTATATTGTTTGCATTTGTTGTTCATGTTCATATTATAATATAATTTTCTGAAGAAAAATGTTTGCTTCAGTGTTCTCTTGTAATCTAACAACTTTTCTATTTACTATACTCCCTGAACTTATTTGGACACATCTACATTGTCAGTAAATGTAATGCACCTGTTTTTACTCAAAAACGCCTAGAATAATATTATAATAAATGGCTATATCTTGATGAGGGATTGTTACATGTAGACAAAATTTCATCTGGAAGTCTAAAACAACCTTTCTAAAGGAAAAAAACAAAACTTCAGGAAGTTCTGTTTGATTTCACACTGAAAACACCACATTTTTTGCTGCCGGTTTTCTTAAAATCCTGTTAATTTCATAAATTCTCTGACAAAATAAATGTAAAACTGGGACTTTAAATTAGCTAGATGGAAACTTTAGGTTCTCCTGTTTAAAATGATATATGGCACTTGATGCTTGCTGCTAGAATGGGTTAGAAAAACAAAGAAAAGTACAGGTGAGTCAGGCGCCCCAAAAATGTTCTAGGTCTTTAAGGGTTAAATAGACAAAATGGTAGCGGTCAGATAAGTATGATCTGAACCAGCTTAATGCTTGTCCTTGAACACCAGTATAATTTTGTAGTCGATCTAAGAGTATTGTGTGATCTATAGTATCGAACGCAGCACTAAGATCAAGTAAAACTAGTATTGAGATACAGCCTTGGTCAGAAGCTAAAAGTAAATCATTTGTGATTTTAACGAGCACAGTTTCAGTGCTATGGTGCGGCCTGAATCCAGACTGAAACTTTTCATAGATGTCATTTTCTTGCAAGAAAGAGCCCAGTTGAGCAGACACCACTTTTTCTAATATTTTAGACATAAATGGAAGATTTGAAATGGGTCTATAATTTGCTAGGTTATTATGATCTAATTGTGATTTCTTAATGAGTGGTTTTATAACTGCCAATTTAAATGTTCTTGGAACAAAACTTCCAAAGCACACACACACTTGTGAAATCCACTACAAGAAAACCTCTACCGCACACTCAAAGGAGAACTTCTGTTCACCATGCACAGGATGGCTTTATAACTGCCAATTTAAATGTTCTTGGAACATGACCTAAAGTTAAAGATGAGTTAATAATATTGAGGAGAGGCTCTTCCACTACAGGTAACACTTCTTTCAGTAGTTTAGTTGGTATAGGATCTAATAAACATGTTGTTGTTTTAGATGAAGTGATAAGTTTATTTAACTCTTTTTGTTCTATAGTTGTAAAGCACTGTAATTGTTCTTGCGGGGCGATAATTGAGGCTGAATTATAAGGCACGATTGAAGATTGAACGTTTACAATTGTGGTTCTGATGCTTTCTATTTTCTCAGTGAAGAAGTTCATGAAATCATTACTACTAAACTGTAACGGGATATTTTGTTCAGGTGACGTCTGTTTATTTGTTAGTCTAGCCACGGTGTTAAATAAAATCCTTGGATTATTTTGGCTATTTTCTATTAGTTTGCGGAGGTGCTCAGCCCTGGCCGCTTTTAGGGCCTTTTTATAACGTGACATACTGTCTTTCCACGCGATTCTAAAGACCTCTAAATTAGTTTGTTTCCATTTACGCTCTAAATTACGGGTTTCTCTCTTTTCTTCTCTTTTTTAATTTAACGGGTGCAACAATATCCAGTGCTCTAGAGAGAATGGTGCTCATAGTGCTAGTTAGTTTCTCTAGTTCATCTGTTTGTTTAGGTTCAGGCAGCAGCTGAGACAGATCAGATAAGCAATTTGAGAAATTATCTATGGTGGATGGAAGGATTGTTCTGCCTGGTCGATAACGCGGCGCCGCATGACATATTACAGCAGTATGTAATATGCAAGTTACCATGTAATGGTCAGTGACATCATCACTTTGTGGAATGATATCTATATCGGTTGGATCGGTTCCATATGATATAATTAAATCGAGTGTATGATTTAGACGATGAGTGGGACCAGTGACGTTTTGCTTGACCCAGAAGGAATTTAATAATTCTGTAAACGCAGTCCCTAACGCATCATTTGAATATCTACGTGTATGTTAAAATCTCCAACAATTAATGCTTTATCGACGTTGACCAATAGATCAACTGAGAGAAAATCTGCAAACTCTTTTAGGAAATCAGCGTAAGGCCCTGGCGGTCTATATACGGTAGCCAAAGCTAGAGATAATAGGGATTTTTTTTCTTACATCTGAGAGCGTAACATTTAGTACAAGTACTTCAAACGAATTAAACTTGTCACCTGTTTTCTGGGTAACATTAAGAATATCTCTATAGATTGTTGCAACACCGCCGCCACAACCAATCAGACGGGGCTCATGCTTATAACACTAACCTGATGGAGTAGACTCATTTAGACCGAAATAATCATTTGGTTTAAGCCAGGTTTCAGTAAGGCAAAGTACATCGATGCTATTATCTGTGACTATTTCATTTACAATAACTGCCTTAGGTGTGAGTGATCTAATGTTTAGAAGACCTAGCTTTAGAAATTGTTTTTGTTCACTAATAGCGAGATTTTCTGTTTTAATAACAATTAGATTTTTTCTCGATACTGCAGTAGATTTATTATTTTATCTCACTAAACGAGGAATAGACACAGTTTCTATGCAATGTTCTACACAAAAAATGCTCAGCTAGCAGTTGAGAAATTAAATCATGCCATGCAAGGTGTTGTTGAGTGGCTTGAAGAATCTTGTCTTACCTTGAATATCAGCAAGACAAAAGGTATGTTCTTTTGTAAAACTAAGGGGCAGATTCAAACTGCAGACATTTTTATTAAAAATGAATCAATTGATACAATTTTAGATTCAAATCTTAATTTCAAGAAACATATCAAGAAAATGACAAAAACAATAAAATATAATTTGGCAAACTTTAGACAGGTTAGATCATCCCTCCCTATGGATGTAGCCAAAATATTTATGCATGCTTTATTTTTTTCACATATTTCGTACTGTATCACCTGTTGGGGACAGGCCAGTGAATCTGCCATTAGACCTATAGAATCATTATATAAGCAGGCTATAAAAATCCTTGATAAAAAGCCATTTCGGTACCACCATTGCAAGATTCTAGAGAAACACAATTTATTGAGCTTTGAAAATTTTAGACTCTTTTCAAACTTGACTCTAGTGCAGTGGTTCTCAACCTCTCCTGCAGGGACCCCCTGACAGGCCATGTTTCTGTTTTAACCCTGAAATGGCACACCTGATTCAATTAATTAAAGGCTTAATGAGTAGTTGACTAATTGATTAATTGACTAATTTCAACTCTTCCTACTCTAATAACTACTCATTAATTGAATCAGGTGTGCCATTTCAGGGTTAAATCAGAAACATGGCCTGTTTTGGCCAGAAACATGGCCTAAAATTATTTATATTTGGGAACATTGTCTAAGTAATTATACTTCCGGTTTTGCAGTTTCAATCTGCACTTTTTCTGTCATTTCTTTCAGGCTGAGGATGTTTAGACAGAATTCTGACCCTGTTAGTAGTGCAAACACGGCATGTAACATTCAGAGTTGGCCTCCTCCTCCTTCCTGATTTGGAAACATTCCATCCCCAAAAGGTATGATACTTTAAAATTTGCATAAATCGTCATTGTAGAATACTGCAAAAATAATTAGATTATAGTGATTTTATTTATGCACATTTTTTGTAGCGGAATCTTTAAAAAAAATTCAGGTTCCAGTGTCTCTATCGGCTGAGGAGTTCCTTGATATTCTGAAAAAACTGCTTTTCCGAGACTGGGCAGCACTGATTTTGCCAGGGTTGATTGTCAAAAAAAAAAATTAGAAGACTTAATGTTTCTCCACTTTCACCATCTGTGCTGAAAGCCAGTAGAGTGCTAAATCGGTCAGCTCTATATCTACTCCCATAGGTACTGTAAATTTACCATACCTTGAGCTAAATGTTGTGTTTAATCAAAGTAATTCAGGTATTTAGAAACTGGGTTAAGATATCAGAATACTTCATACCATTATTCCTAATTTACCAAAATGCACACCTTTAATGTATTTAAATTCTAGGCTACTAACATCAATAATATAATTTGATTATTTTTAAACTGAACAATTTTACAAGGCAATGTTACCTGGGCAGTGTTCTGCTTTTAATATCTTGTGTATTTTTTAAATATATTTTTTTAAACACCTATTTGACTTTGTCGGCTCGGATGAGATGGCAACAGAGGTGTTCTCTATCCAGAGGGCCAGAGTGCCACCAATAAGGAGTATGACAACGGGCAGAATAATTGATTACATCAATGAATCCTGCACTGTTTTTGTAACCTGGGATGATGTAATTGACATCACAGACATTGATGTGAGACTCATATAACTATGAAATTCAGAACCTAATTAAATGCTATTTAGGAGTTTACTTTGGTTTTTAAAATGGTTCTGTCACGACACACTGGTTCCTGAAGAAAACATGCATGACAACAACTCATTTGGGGACTTGGATAGGACTGTTGGCCCACCAGATTTTACTCATGTCAATGACACTAACGAGTAAGTGGAAGTTTCCTACTTGATTATTAATGTCCTGTAAATGATTTGCTGGCAGGCCATTTGGGTGCTGCATATAAATTCAATATGCTAGGCCATCTGTCTTAAACAGGAGTTTTTCAGACTCCTTATGATAGCTCTCTTTTTACAGGGTCACAGAACAAAAATAATTTGTCTCTGGATAGCCGTGGTTAGTAGCCGTGGTTCATATTTTCTCCTTGTTTAACTTGCTCTTTTAACAAATTGAAATTATATTTATGCCTTTGTTTTCAAATGTAGATTTGAATTTATAATTGTCTTATGCAAAATACTTCCCACAGTCTTACTAATTAAAAAGCTCTTTGTTCTGTTTTTCAACACTTTAATTTAATTCAACACTAAAATAACACAGAGTATATGGAATAATGATTGCGGTGGCACTCGTACATGGAGGATTGTTTCCTTCTTCCTTTTCTGAGAGGCTTTACCAAAACCTATGCTCGATACAATCATCATCACCACCCACTCTTGAAGAAATCACAGATCTGGATTTGCAGTGAAAATTAAAAAAGGTATGACATAATATTTTTAATTATTCAAACCAATGGTGAAGGTATCACAAATTCCTGCTTCTACTAATAAACTGTACATGACAAAGATCAGTGATACAGGAGATATTTCAGCAACTAGAGATGCCATTATGGAAGCTGCAGAAAGCCTGTCCTTGTTGGGGTCCCTGGGGCATATCACTACCATGGAGGAACAGGACCAGTTAGTTCAGGCAGCCATTACTTTCTATGTGGAAGGAAGGACTAAAGAAGCCTTACAACAGTAAGTGTGTATATTTATGTAGTTATGTTTTTGTATATATTTTTTTTTTTGTCATTTTAAAGGGCACCTATTATGCCTATTATGTTTGAACATAAATGTGTGTTGGCAGTGTTTGAGCAAAACCACCCTAGAATGATAAAAATCCACCCAGTGTTTTTTTTACAATCTCAATAAATCATAAGCACTGTCTCAGAACGAGCTGTTCTCAGATTCTATGCAATGTGACGTAGAATTGCACAGGCCCCTCCCACGACGGTTGATTGACACTTCAGTTTGAGCATAGACCCGCCCTGAGTGAGCTGGACACAGAGTCCGCCATTGTTTCGAGGCCGGAGCAGCTGTAGACAAGAATGTCTCCTAAGCGATTGAGGTGTTTTGTTGTTGGATGTAAGAATGAACATAGCAGTCTTCATTTACTCTCGTTGTTACTCGAGGATGGATCTGTACTGTTTGTGATCCAGCTCACGGTCTCCGGAGCGACAGGACTAACGTTACTTATCACAGCAGAAATGAAAGTGAGAGCGCGCACTTTATGACAGCTCATCGAATAGTTTTACGGATTTACAGTGTACCAGTTTATTAAGCACAGACTGAAAAGGTGTGTATATATTTGTTTACTGTTAGTTCTAGCGAGTGTTTTGTGTACTTCGCTGTGTATGTTCCATGATAATGAAATGGAGAGAGAGAGAGTTTATGGATAAGACTTAAATGCTCACATCTTATACTGTTTATTTAGCTGCTCTTACAGTGATTTTCTGGAGTAAAACTAACGCTTCATCTTTTGTGTGATGTACAATAAACTTCATTGAACTCATCAGTATATTTTGGTCATCATTCGGACGAGGTCTGCTACAGCAGGCTTGTATTAATAGTGGATAAAAGCAGATGACCAATAAGTTATAACCATAATTAAGCTAAACTATACCTGTTCTATCTCCATACAGTATATATTCTCTGGCTCTGTGGGCATTATTGTCCGACTCCGAGTCATAATGAACACCGCTACTGAGAGTTTCTGTTTTGATATTATCAGATGAGATTGTCCTGACTGAAGCGCGAGCTTGTGAGGCTCCGCCCCCTGGGCCGGCAGCAGCAGTTAATTTGCATTTAAAGGGCACACACTAAAACAGCATGTTTTTCTGAGCTCCAAAAAATTACAATTTAAACATGCTGTAAAAAAATATCTGTTGGGTATTTTGAGCTAAAACTTCACATACATACTCTGGGGACATCAGAGGCTTATTTTACATCTTGTGAAAAGGGTTATAATAGGTGCCCTTTAATTTGTGCACTTCCACAGTTCTTCTGTAATGGTTAATACACATTTTTGCATTTTGTTTTCAAATCCTTCATTTTGTTCATGACAGTACCAAAGTGGTTGGAGCAGATTTTCCCCCTTTTCTTTGTAAGGAAAATACTTGGGTGAGCTGTTTTTTGTTTTTGTTTTTCTTGCTGAAGAGCAAACCTACCTACCTACCTAGTTATATAAAATGGTACACTGGTTGAAAAAATGTGGGGCCAGGGGTTGACTGACACTGTTGGGCCAGTATTGCTTCACTGTATAATGATGGCCAATTCAGAATGGTACTTCTGATTCACTTAACCTATGGCAGTTGCTTGGTTCTCATCACTCGGGTGTGCTGGGGTAACATGCTTTTCTGTGAACATATTTTCTAATTGTACACATTCTTTGTGTAACAGCATACAGTTTATTTTGGGATTTTTCTTTGTTTTCTTTTACAGACTTGCTGAAGGGTTAGGCACATTTGGCCTTCTGGACATCTGCATCACAGCATCTTTAAGACAGCATTCTGTTTATCAAAGAGGCCTCTTAAAGCTACAAACTTGATGTCTTTGTTCCAAGTGGAACTGTCCCCTCCTGGAAGCAATTGGTGGCAACTGGAAACAAAAGTGGAAGGATTCTGGTGAGACTTCCTTTTAGATATTGAAGGTAAATTAATGATTTGCTGAGTAACAGTATTTTGATTTAATTTGAGCTACTCTGAATTTTGCACAATCCTGCTTATCACAAATGTTATTGATTTGATTACCTTACTATTTTATAGATGATGTGTTTGAGATAACACTTGATCAACTGCTGGTGTTCACCTCTGGAGCTGACAGAATAACAGCACTCCGCAGCCAACACGGCATTTCAATCATGAGACAGGGTGGAAGTACCCTGAGGCCAATACTTGCATTGTACACTGAGGCCAATACTTGCAACTTAAACTACCCATCCATAACACCTACGAGGAGTTCACCAAGTACACGTGTGAGGGCATTATTCAAGCTCCCACTTTTGGACTGGCTTAAATTACCATTTAACCCATACAGTAATGGATGTTTGAACGCTCTCACAAAACAAACATAGAACAGGTTCTGAACTATTTTTTCTTATTTTATTCGATGTCTATATAATCTAAAGTCCATTGATGTCGAGTATAAATGGGAAGTTATCGAATGAAGAAGTGTTATTCAAAGTTTAGCTATATTTTTGTTAGCTTAAATTCATTCAACATAATTCAATAAATTCAATAAAGAAATAATAATGAATAAAGAAATAAAATATTAAAACTTACAAAATGTGAAAGCTTGGACTTTGTTTCATATCAAAAGCAGGTTTGCCATTTTGTTGTGAGATTTACTTGGGAAGAGTGAGAGCGTGTGACAGAGCCCGAAAGCGTGAGAGTTGGCAACCCTGATAACCCATATTGTTCCATATGGAACATCCCAGGTGAAGATAATGAAGAAATTACGTTGTCTTTCATTGCTCCCTTCGTGCATTCCAAACGGCTACATAATGTACACCTTCTGACTCCAAAGTCCCCACTTCAAGGGCTTTTCCCTTCGAATGGAGTAGGCCATAGGGATGCTCACTTCCGTTTGGAATTTGCCCTCGAAGTACACTCGCTAAAATCAAGGGCTTGAGGGGCTGTCCAAATAAACTTCACCCGTCCACTTTAGAATTGATTTTATTCTCCTGCTTGGAATCTGCTGCTCCACATTCCCATCCTGGAGGTGGCAGTAATGCACCTTTAAGTAGGTTGCCAATCGAATCAAAAGAAGGTGGCATTGTGATTGATTAATTTCATTTAAAGGAGCGGGGGTTAGAAGCGATCGGCAATGACTCTTGCAACTTTTCTTGATCACTGTAAAACTACATATGTACAAAGTGCCAGAATTTTCCTCACGGATAATGTATCCGGTGATGTCCTGCGACTGGTGCTTGTAAGGTAACTATAGTAACAATTACTTTACGTTCGACTCCGAAAGAATGAATGAATGCTACAAGCATCTTTGGCCTGGTATTGTATGCTACACTGGTCACTCCACTGCACACCTCAGATCACTTCCTCCTCACTCTCAACATCAACCTGCCACGGAACACAACACACACTCCTCCACAGGTCACTTTTCGGCGAAACCTACGCTCACTCTCACCCTCTCGTCTATCCTCTCTGGTCTCATCCACACTTCCTCCACCTGATCAGCTTTCAACACTAGATACTAACAGTGCAACTGATAATCTTTTCTCCACTTTAACATCCTGCTTGGACACCTTCTGCCCCCTTTCCTCCAGGCCAGCCCGCGCCACACCCTCTGCCCCCTGGTTATCTGATGTTCTCCGGGAACATCGTTCGAAACTTAGGGGTGCAGAGAGGAAGTGGCGCAAATCAAAAGATCCTACTGATCTTGGTCTTTATCAGTCCCTCCTCTCTTCCTTCTCTGATAATATCTCTACTGCTAAAATGACTTACTATCACAACAAAATTAACAATTCTTCAGACTCTCGCATGCTTTTCAAAACCTTCTCCTCTCTTCTCAACCCTCCTCCTCCTCCTCCTTCATCAACACTAAATGCTGACGATTTTGCTACATTCTTTATAAATAAAACAACCTCCATCAGCGGCCAATTTAGCAATCCACAAATTGACACACACACTTTTCCAGCTAACACGCACTCTCTACCCTCCTTCTCTCTACTCTCAGAGACAGAAGTCTCCAATCTCCTCCTTTCCAATCGCCCTACCACCTGTCCGCTTGATCCTATTCCCACTAACCTACTTCAAGCCATTTCATCCTCAGTTGTACCCACACTCACACACATCATAAACACCTCTCTTCACACTGGTACCTTTCCCACAGCATTTAAGCAGGCTCGTGTAACCCCACTGCTTAAGAAACCCACTCTAAATCCAGCACATCTGGAGAATTACAGACCAGTATCTCTCCTTCCATTCGTCGCGAAAACACTTGAGCGAGTTGTTTTCAACCAGATCTCTTCCTTCCTTACACAGAACAACCTCTTGGACAACAATCAATCTGGTTTCAAAAGCGGACACTCAACTGAGACGGCCCTGCTCTCAGTAATTGAAGCTCTGAGACTGGCAAGAGCAGCCTCCAAATCCTCAGTTCTCATCCTGCTGGATCTGTCTGCTGCCTTTGACACAGTTAACCACCAGATCCTCCTGTCAATCCTAAAGACGAAGGGCATCTCGGGAACCGCACTCCAATGGTTCAAGTCATACCTCTCAGGTAGGTCCTTTAGGGTTTCGTGGAGGGGTGAGGTGTCTAAGACACAACATCTAGCTACTGGAGTGCCTCAGGGCTCAGTGCTTGGACCACTTCTCTTCTCCATCTACATGACATCACTAGGATCTGTGATTCAGAAACATGGCTTTTCCTATCACTGCTACGCTGATGACACACAACTCTACCTCTCATTCCAGCCCGACGATCCGACGGTAGCTGATCGTATCTCAGCCTGCCTGACAGACATTTCTGGCTGGATGAAGGACCACCACCTTCAACTAAACCTTGCGAAGACAGAGCTACTCGTGGTCCCGGCCAACCCAACACTTCACCACAACTTCACCATTCAGCTAGACTCGTCATCCATAACTCCATCTAGATCAGCCAGGAACCTTGGTGTGGTAATTGATGATCAATTGAACTTCACAGACCACATTGCAAGAACTGCCCGGTCATGTAGATTTGCCTTGTACAACATTAGGAGGATCAGACCCTTCCTATCAGAACATGCTACTCAACTCCTTGTCCAAGCGCTTGTTTTATCCAGACTTGACTATTGCAACGCTCTCCTGGCTGGTCTTCCAGCTTGCACAGTCAAACCTCTGCAACTGATCCAGAACGCCGCAGCTAGAGTGGTCTTTAACGAGCCGAAAAGGGCACATGTCACTCCTCTCCTCACAAAACTGCACTGGTTGCCAGTTGCCGCTCGCATCAAATTCAAGTCACTGACGTTTGCCTACAGAACAACCACTGGTTCTGCTCCCTTTTACTTTAACTCTTTACTTCAGACTTATGTGCCTTCCAGGAACTTGCGCTCTGCAAGTGAACGGCGTCTTGTGGTGCCATCTCAAAGAGGCACAAAATCTCTTTCTCGGACCTTTACCATGACTGTTCCCTGCTGGTGGAATGATCTGCCGAACTCAACCAGAGCGGCTGAGTCCATAGCCACTTTTAAGAAACGGCTGAAGACACTTCTTTTTCGACAGCACTTGATCCAGTAATACTAACACTTTCTCTCTACTACTCTATTCTGTTCTATTAAAAAAAAAAAAAAAAAAAAAAAAAAGCGTTTATTTAAACTGAGAAGGGTCATAGCACTTGCATTTTGTTGTCCTACTGCTAGTTTAACTGCTTCTATTGTTCTCATTTGTAAGTCGCTTTGGATAAAAGCGTCTGCTAAATGAATAAATGTAAATGTAAATGTATGCTGTGTTTAATGACCACGCTAGTAAGTAGGCCTATTTCTATTCTCAGTTTTGCTTAAATGGATATATAGAGATTGTGAAATTTACATTCCCATCAAAGAAAGCTGTTGTGTTGTGAGCGCACTGGCGCCATTGTTCTGTGGCTGCTGTCGTATCATCCAAATGATTGTATAGCGCTTTGGCTGTACAGTAGCCTAGTACACACGAAAGCGCTATATAAATGCCTCATTCATAAAAAAAAGTGAATATTAGATGTAATATTTAGATTTTTTTGTATGGAAGTGTCCCATTGTGTTGTGCTAATTCCCTAGACTGAAAACCCTTGAGGGAAGCATAAGATGGGCAAGAGGGAGGATTCTCCATCTTAATGATGCTCATGAACTTCTCCCATTAGTGAGCGAATTCATTCAACTTGTGCAAACAGCTTTGTCAACTGAAGAAGGTACTGACTTTGATTCATATAGTGGGCCATTTCAGTAAAACTTTAAAGGTATAGTTCCGCCAAAAAAAGTTAAATTGTTTCTTTCATTATCATCATTTATTCATCTTCATGTCATTCAAAACTGTATGACTTTTTTTTTCTGCATAACACCAAAGAACTATCCCTTTAAGTAAATGCCATTGGGAGTGGTTTCATTGCAAGGTATAAAACAAAAATCCAAATTAAGCTGAAAACCATCAGTAATCCATTTGCCATACTAAATCCAGTAAGACAAGGTGGACTTGTTTTCAACATGTTTAATTCACAGTAGTTTAAGTTGTTGGTGTTGTGATTTGTGGTGTTGTGAGATGTCAACCATGCCAGTTTAAATTAGTCTTAAAAAGACATGAGATGTGTCCAAAATCGCATACTTCTATACAATATAGTAGGGAAAATCAGTATGCGTCTTGAATAGTATGTCCGAAACCTCAGTATGCAAAAAACAAGTGACAAATACCCGGCTGGTCTACTGCTTCCACCAAGATTTGTCAGTATGCATTGGATGGACCCTATTCTATCCCATGATTCCACGGTAGCTGAGCAGGCCCCAAATTCAAAAAGTGAAAACATTAAAAATAGCTGAAAACTGTAGACGGTTGGGACTTATAAAGGTAACAAGAACTATATTCCTTGTGATTAAATTGCTTGTTTGACAACGCCCAAGAACCTTATTTGTACAGGTTCATTGAAACCCTTTAAATGAAATTAAATGAAATTTAAATGAAAAACCTCACATTTTTTAAATATGTTAAGAGAAATAGGTAGACACTGCTCGTTTTAAGGTGCAGTGGGCATCTCTTGGTCTTCAAATTATTATCTTTGGCAAATCTGGTCTCCTTGGAGAGGACATGCATGGATCACTTGCTATAACATAGTCTGTCTGATAGATTTGTATCCAGGTAATAGAACATGTTTGCTTCCTTTGTTTTAATGGCATCTGCCCAGTCATGTTTGTCTATGAATTTTATTAGATTGCCAGCAATAAATTAACTTATTTAAATTAGCTTCTGCTTTATTAAAAATATGTTATATGCAATATGTATTTGAACTGATTACTGTTAACAAATAAACTTTTTTTTTTAAATAAAATCACTTAGGACAAATGTGCAAGCCAGACATGCTATTTAGGTGACAAAGTTGGATCATTTTGAGCATGAAAACCAATGGCCATATTAAACCGTAATTAATATTCTGCAACAGTAGATTGCTTTTCGATTTGGTTCTATTGAAATTTGAATATCTATCTATCTATCTATCTATCTATCTATCTATCTATCTATCTGTCATCAATCATAATTTATTAATCCTACGGTTTAAATTGTACAATGTTGTGGAGGATGAGGAGTAATCATGAACTTCAAACTGTAATTAATATTCTGCAACAGTAGATTGCTTTTCGATTTTTGAATATCTATCTATCTATCTATCTATCTATCTATCTATCTATCTGTTTGTCATCAATCATAATTTATTGATCCTACGGTTTAAATTGGTCATGTTACCATTGCTCACATTTAAGAAAAGAAATAAAAGCATTTGTGAAATCTTAAACATTAAGATTACTTGTACATATACTCTACTTATGAAACTATACAGTAGATAATATAGATCTGAGTATCGCACAGTTTAATTTATTGCATTTATATTATTGTACTATTAAAGCATTGTATGTTTAAAGATATAAAGGATATGAAGCTATACTGTGTATATATATATATATAAGATATAAGGATATTAAGCTGCTGACAAGTCGGAGGTAAGTACAAATTGCTCAGACTATTAGTTCAGAATATCTGACACTGAGGGAGGACTTCAAATGATGACCTGGAATGGTTTCCTGAGGCTGCAAGAATGGTTTCCTGTGGCTGTATTACAGAAAAAACTTCAGTAAGAGTAATATCTTGTCTCTTTAGTAACCACTGGGATTTCAATTTGGAACCCATTTAAAACACTGAACTTGTCAGATCATAACCCTTTAATGGCTTAAAGGGATAGTTCACCCGTTTACTCACCCTTATGTTTTTCCAAACTTCCATGAGTATGAAGGTAATATGATGTCATACAGAACTGAATGCGCGGAGTAAGATTTGTGAAAGTGTACATAAGATTGCAAGCGTAAATGAAATTTGCATGCGCAAGAGAATATTTGTAAAGGTGTAAATTGCCTTTCAAGTGTAAGAAAAAAATATTTGCAGCATTTTTCTGTTATTCTTAAGTGTAATTCATGTAATGCGAAACTGCAGCTTCGTGCTAACGCAAAATAAATAGGATCTGTATTCTTCTGACTTTCCGCGCTTACACTTTTGGCACGTTTTTTGCACACAAATACGGCAAAAGCACTGCAGGCCTGTGAACAGCAATTTGCAAGCGAAAACAACTGAGTCAGGAACTGCAAAACAGATTAATTGCATAATTAATTGCGTTTGTGCAAAAAAATAAACTGTTGCAAATGTCTAAATGGCTTGTGTGCAACCAGGTGTTCCCGATTACCGCTCCTGGCGCCAAGCAATGGTGCGAGAGGACAGCTGCCATCCTGATAATTCATTTGATATAATTGAGTAAACAGCTATGGAGCCAGAATTGGCTATTGTCATTTTTATGTTTTACATTTTACTGGAGGACATGGTGAGGATGTTTCAGCCCCGGCGCTGCCGGTTCATGTATTTTCGGCTTAGCCAAGACCATGGCCAGATAAATTAAGCTGGTTTGCTGCGTCCCAATTCAGAAGCTGCATCCTGAATTGGCAGATTACACTTTAAAGGACAAGTTCAGTATTTTACACTTAAAGCCCCGTTTTCAGATCGTTTCTGATGAAATACAATGGTTAAGATTGAAATGTGGACAAATGCTGCTGGCCCGAGAATTTTCGGTTTCTGTGGTAGCACCCCCCCACCTCCACAATGGTTGCATAGGTGCACTGGAACAATCCTTACTAAAACGCATTAAACTTTCGTTTACAAAGACGTGAAACTCACCGAGTGGTCAGGGGTGTTCACTGATATGCTCACACAAAAATCGCTGCAAAAGATGCTTTCCAACAGGTGTTTTACCATTCGTTGTAAAACTGTGGACCTATATTTCCAAACGCCTCACACCCGTACATTCTTCCATTGAGAGCTTGAATAATAGACACTCCAGCCCAGTTGGTGGCGATAATGCACCTTTGCCAATTGCAAGCAAACCACTGGCATATACACAGAAGAAGCAGAAGATCGCTGTCTTCATTGAAAGCATTTGAAACAGACAGCTAATAATTTGTTTTTGTTTTTGTGCAGTTCCGAATTGCGGGAAAATTCGTGGCAAAACAAGTTGTCACAGACTTCCTTTCAACAATCCAGAAAGGCTAAAGTTGTGGCTGGAATTTCTGGGGTTGGATGTGAGCACACCTGTTGAGGTTCTGCAGAAAGCTGATCACTGTGTCTGCGGTCTACATTTTACTAATGAGGACTTCGCTGGAGGTCGAAAGAAATCACCCAAAAAGCTCTTTCGCCTGATAAATACAGCTGTTCCCACATTACGTCCTGGGACGACAGAGTTGGAAGAACTTGGGGTAAGCTTGACATTTTGTAACGTAATGTTTGTAACAGGCGGAAAATGAACTTATTTGTTATGTCCATAACCTGTCATGTTCATAACATTATAAGCCTAACACTAACCCTAGCCTACATGAATAATTTTGCTACATGATTTTGGCTGTGGAACTTTCATGATGAAAACGTAATGATTCACATAGGCTATCATTCACATCGTGCAAGTTCCAAGACATTTTAGCATTAAGTCAAGTCAAGTCAAGTGTATTTGTATAGCGCTTTTCACAATACAGATTGTATCAAAGCAGCTTCACAGTATTCAATTAAAATAATACAACAAGATTTGTTTCTAATGGAATTTATTGATTGATAAAATTAAAATTAAATATCCCCAAAATATCCCCAAATGAGTAAGCCAAAGGCAACAGTGGCAAGGAACCAAAAAACTCCATCAGGTGACCTAATGGAGAAAAAAAAAAACCTTGGGAGAACCCAGGCTCAGTCGGGGGCCAGTTCTCCTCTGGCGTTTATGAACTAGAGACCGGATTTAACTGTAAGATTAAAATATTATATGAATGCCTGGCTGAAGAGATGCGTCTTTAATCTAGTTTTAAACTGGGAGAGCGAGTCTGAGCAACGAACAGTATCAGGAAGGCTATTCCAGAGTTTTGGAGCTAAATGTGAAAATGCTCTCCCTTCTTTGGTGGATCTGGATATCCTAGGTATGACCAAACGCCTCGAATTAAGTGATCTTAAAGAGCGCGATGGATTGTAGGGCGATAGAAGATCCGTTAAATAGACTGGAGCTAAGCCGTTTAGGGCTTTATAAGTCAGTAGCAATACCTTGTAGTTAATACGGGACTTTATAGGTAACCAATGTAGTGATGTTAAAATCGGTGTTATATGATCACATTTTCTTGATCTAGTAAGAACTCTAGCGGCTGCATTTTGGACTAACTAGCTTGTTTATTGAGGATGCAGGACAACCAGCTAATAAAGCATTACAGTAATCTAGTCTCGAGGTCATGAATGCATGAACTAACTTTTCTGCATCAGAAACTGATAACATATTACGTAGCTTAGCAATGTTTCTAAGGTGGAAGAATGCTGTTTTTGTAACATATGAAATATGATTTTCAAAAGACAGGTTGCAATCTAATATAACACCCAGGTCTTTTACTGTAGAGGATAAAGTAACAGGGCATCCTACTATGTTAAAATTGTATTGTGAGAGGTTTTGTGGGTGGTTTTTTGAACCGATAAGTAGTACCTCTGTCTTAAACTCCTATCGTCAAGAGGGATTTTTAAAACACAGGTCAAAAAACATTTATGAGACAAGGTAAATTAGTTATTGATAATTTGGAGAGTCTTTATAGTGTTTTTATTTTGTTTTATTTTGTTTTTATGTGATGTTTTTTACCCTCCTTTTCATATTGTATGGGTTTGTTTTTGTTTTTCTTTTTTTTGTGCGTTGTGTTTTCTGTTTATTGTTTTACTGTGTGTAACACCAAGGACCATGCTGGACCAGTTAGGATAATTTAGCGTTTTCATCCAGCCGTGATGAAATGTATATTTGAGTGTCATCAGCATAACAATGGAAACTAATTCCATGTTTCCTTATAATATTTCCAAGTGGCAACATATATATTGAGAATAATAGAGGGCCTAACACAGATCCTTGCGGCACTCCATAGTTTACTGGAGTTATGATCGATTTTTCTCCATTTAAATAGACAAAATGATAGCGGTCAGATAAGTATGATCTCAACCAGCTTAATGCTTGTCCTTGAACACCACTATAATTTTGTAGTCGATCTAAGAGTATTGTGTGATCTATAGTATCGAACGCAGCACTAAGATCAAGTAAAACTAATATTGAGATTAGACAGCCTTGGTCAGAAGCTATAAGTAAATCATTTGTGATTTTAACAAGCGCAGTTTCAGTGCTATGGTGCGGCCTAAAACCAGACTGAAACTTTTCATAGATGTCATTTTCTTGCAAGAAAGAGCCCAGTTGAGCGGACACAACTTTTTCTAATATTTTAGACATAAATGGAAGATTTTAAATTGGTCTATAATTTGCTAGGTTATTATGATCTAATTGTGGTTTCTTAATGAGGTGTTTTATAACTGCCAATTTAAATGTTCTTGGAACATGACCTAAAGATAAAGATGAGTTAATAATATTGAGGAGAGGCTCTTCCACTATAGGTAACACTTCTTTCAGTAGTTTAGTTGGTATAGGATCTAATAAACATGTTGTTGTTTTAGAGGAAGTAATAAGTTTATTTAGCTCTTTTTGTTCTATAGTTGTAAAGCACTGTAATTGTTCTTGCGGGGTGATAATTGAGGTTGAATTATAAGGCGCGATTGAAGATTGAACATTTACAATTCTGCCCTACAAAGGCAAAAGACCTTAAGTCGCTAGAGTGTGGAACTGAGAAAAATGACTTTAAAGATTTTTAGTTGTCCCGCCAAATTAATTATAGGTAGGACACTGGAAATCTGGCAAATAGATGTTTTAGTAATGGAAATTATATACATAAAAAAATCTTGAGCTCAAACTTGACTTTTGACCACTATTTTAAAGTTACTGTACTCTGCCTTTGTATTAGCAGCAAAAAGTGAGAAGTCACGCCAAGGCAAAAGGCAGTAACTTCCACATTATCAATATTTAGTTGCTGATCACCATTAACAAAATCATTATAGTAACACCTGTATAAAATCTAGTGATCATGGCATTTATTTTGTATGATTTACAATTATTTATAGCCATCTACTTATTGCTATCCTGTGCTTTGGTTGCATTCTGATGGCATTATTAATACATTTGACATGACAAAATACCTATTAGTCCAGCGTTGACTCGATCGACCGCGTTTAGGGCGGGGCTGAAGGCGAAGTTTTGGCACTCTGCCAGCTAGTTTGCCGAGCTTTAATTCTTGGTTGTATTCATCTGATACGGCAATGTGTAACGTTTTTCTGTCAACTCTGCATAATCCTTCGCGATCGATATCGCACGTTTGTCGATGGAGCAGACCATACTGACCGCTCTGAGGACATCAGAAGTTAGAGCGACTGATGGCAGCTGTACAAAGTACACAGGCTACACCGTAATTTAAATTTTAATGGACATTAAAACAAAGGCAGATAACCGTACAATCTGGTAGGTAGCATTATTTGATTGAACACCGGCACAGTAACTTCATATTGACGCGCGGCTAAACAAAGGCAGAGCACCGTAACTCGTAATTTGAGCGTTCCAAAACAAAGCCAAAGAGCGGTAACTGATGTTACGGTGTTCTGCCTTGGTTTCTCATGGGCTTTTAAAAGTTACTGTTAAGACAAATCATTATTTTCTCGAAAAAAAAACGGAATTGATTCAAGATACTTATCCACATGATAAAGAAGGTCTTGAATGTGCCAAAAATATAAATAACTCATTTTCGACCAAAAACGAAGTTACGGTCTTTTGCCTTTGCACGGCAGAATTGTGGTTCTGATGCTTTCTATTTTCTCAGTGAAGAAGTTCATGAAATCATTACTACTAAACTGTAACGGGATATTTTGTTCCGGTGACGCTTGTTTATTTGTTAGTCTAGCCACGGTGTTAAATAAAAATCTTGGATTGTTGTGGTTATTTTCTATTAGTTTGCGGAGGTGCTCAGCCCTGGCCGCTTTTAGGGCCTTTTTATAACGTGACATACTGTCTTTCCACGCGATTCTAAAGACCTCTAAATTAGTTTGTTTCCATTTACGCTCTAAATTACGGGTTTCTCTCTTTAGAACATGCGTAGTATTGTTGTACCATGGTGCTTTAATTTTCTCTCTGAACTTTTTTAATTTAACGGGTGCAACAATATCCAATATTCTGGAGAGAATGGTGCTCATAGTGCTAGTTAGTTCTTCTAGTTCATCTGTTTGTTTGGGTTCAGGCAGCAGCAGAGACAGATCGGATAAACAATTTGAGAAATTATCTATGGTAGATGGGAGGATTGTTCTGCCTGGTCGATAACGCGGCGCAGCATGACATATTACAGCAGTACGTAATATGCAAGTTACCATGTAATGGTCAGTAACATCACTTTGCGGTATAATATCTATATCGGTTGGATCGGTTCCATATGATATAATTAAATCGAGTGTATGATTAAGACGATGAGTGGGACCAGTGACATTTTGCTTGACCCCAAAGGAGTTTAATAAATCTGTAAACGCAGTCCCTAACGCATCATTTGAATTATCTATGTGTATGTTAAAATCTCCAACAATTAATGCTTTATCGACGTTGACCAATAGATCTGAGAGAAAATCTGCAAACTCTTTTAGGAAATCAGCGTTAAGGCCCTGGCGGTCTATATACGGTAGCCAAAGCTAAAGATAATAGGGATTTTTTTCTTACATCTGAGAGCGTAACATTTAGTACAAGTACTTCAAACGAATTAAACTTGTCACCTGTTTTCTGGGTAACATTAAGAATATCTCTATAGATTGTTGCAACACCACCGCCACGACCAATCAGACGGGGCTCATGCTTATAACAGTATCCTGATGGTGTAGACTCATTAAGACCGAAATAATCATTTGGTTTAAGCCAGGTTTCAGTAAGGCAAAGTACATCGATGCTATTGTCTGTGACTATTTCATTTACAATAACTGCCTTAGGTGTGAGTGATCTAATGTTTAGAAGACCTAGCTTTAGAAATTGTTTTTGTTCACTAATAGCGAGATTTTCTGTTTCAATAACAATTAGATTTTTCCTAGATCCTGCAGTAGATTTATTTGATCTCACTAAACGAGGAATAGACACAGTTTCTATGCAATGTTCTACACTAGTATTTATATCAATTAAGTTGGTGCAGCAGAGACTGTAATTTGGAATTTTGGTTACTAGTCAAACGGTATTTAACGACTTGGAGATGTTATCAGACAGAAGATCTGCTCCGATTCTACTTGGGTGTAAGCCATCAGCGTGGAAGAGCCTAGGACGTTCCCAAAACAGATTCCAATTATTTACAAAGAGCAGTTTCTGCTCATTACACCATGACATTAACCATTCATATAGTGCAAATAATCTACTGAACTTTTCATGCCCTTGTCGGTACGTGGGAAGCGGTCCAGACAAAATGATCGTTTTTTCAGGCGATGTGCTGCGTACCGTCTCGATCAGGCTCCTGAAGTCTTTCTTCAGAACCTCCGTCTGCTGCAGCCTGATATTGTTCACTCCCGCGTGCAACACGACGGCTCCGACACGCTCGTTACCGTTCAAGATCTCGGGTACCCGCGCAGCGATATCGAAAACACGAGCACCAGGAAAGCAGTGAGTACGCACCTTACTTTTACCTAACGTAGCGTGGACGTGCCGGACGATGGAATCGCTGATGATCACAGCATCGCATTCCGTTTCGCGAAGAGGGGAGAAACGGTTCTGGGTGGAGATCTCGAAAACCGGGAAGGGCGGAGAGATTATTGCTCTGATCCTGGCCCGCGTCTTCCGCTGCGGAACCACCCAGGGTTCGTGGTGGCGTGTCGGAGCCGGAGTGAACGAAACCATGGCTGATCGTGACCTGGGTGCTCGGAACCAATGCTTAGAAATGCACGGAGTAGACGAGGTCGGAGTCAGCGGGTTAGTAACGTTAATCACTGATTTGTGTGCATCAGCGCGTGATGTTTCAAGAGCTAAACGCCGGTCCCTCAGCTCGGCTTGTCTCACTAAAAGGTCGTGGATCTGTTTCTCAACAGCTTCCAGCTCAGACTGCAGTGCGTGCAGCTCAAATGTGTCCTCACCTGCACCAAAAGGTAGACTACTTACATCTGATATATTTGCCATTTTAACAGATGGACAGTAAGTTAGCAACGACGCTACCAGTGATGCTATCAATATTAATACTAATTTTATGACTGAAGTCTTGGATATAATCCGTCTTTTTAGTGGTACGGGTGTAGAGTAGACGCACGATAGGCGAAAAAATGTTTGTTTGTAAGTGAGTGTGGAGAAGACGCGTTCAGCCGTGATCCCCAGGAGTAACCTATAAGAGTATCCGATGTTGGATCACTAATAGGCTTGAGATGCGTCTGCTCAACAGTCTGCGTTGTAACTATGAGGTGAGGAAAAGTAGAAAATGTTCGTTGTAAGTGAGTTTAAAGAGAAAATCAAGAATTATAAATCAAATCGATGGAGCTCCAAAGACAACAACGCGTTCAGACGCGACGCATGCGCATTCGTCAACAGGAAGTAGGCGAAGTAGGCATTCTAGATAGGAATAGGAACCATTAGCCATGGACGTGACAATAAGGAATTGCCATACTCTATAATGTCATATGAAGTCAGATCCGATGTGTTGGCCCAGAATAGCATATACTTTGTACATACCTCATATACATTGTGGCGCTAATGTACTTTGTGCTTTCTCTATCAAATACCCCTGTGTGACTTCCAAAAACTAACACGTTGGCTAGTTGTTAGCCGCACTCCACAACAGTCCTAACCCGTACGTAGATTTGTTCTATGAACATTAGATTCAATTAACGTACCCAGCATATTAATTATTTCTTAGCTCTTATTCGCTAGTTGCATATATAGAACGTTGCCGACATCCGGTTTGTTTCCGGTAAGCTGTCCCACTTCCGCTCGCCTCATTCCTGAAGATGGAGCTGTTTTACACGAGAAGCCTGCAGAATCTACCTAAGTTTACCATCAATGATCTGCACCGGATCATTAACTCCTTTTCATCTGCTCCCAGGAGTAAGAGAGAGAAGGGGTTTAAAATGTATATTTCACAATTCATCGACAACTATGAAGGTACGTTACATTTTTTTTTACTGCGTCATATATTCACGGTGACAGCAGAGTTAGCAAACTAACGTTACCGCTGACTAGAACTAGGGCTAGCAGTAGCTTGATGTTAAGTTACCTCAGCTAACTAAATCACCTATGTGAATTAACGTTACAGGCCATATCTCTCATTATTATAGTAAGTTAGATAGTTTTACCCAGTGACTTTATTTTACATACACCTCTTCCTTTTAGTCGGATTGAAAGTTAATCCGTTCACAAGATCTTAACGTAACTAATTTCCTGCTTGATTGGAATAGCGTATCAAATAGATGTGTACATACACATACTATCTCTATCAATCTGGTTAAGAAATGGATGTTTGATCGGACCCCATCATAATTGGTTTTAAAATAAAAAGGTGTCATGTAAACGGGGCTATTCTGTAAAAAAAAAAAAAAATTCTGCATTAAAAAGCCATTTTGCCTGTCACGTGCATAGCTGTAAGTGGCTATACTATAGCAAATCTTGCCATATCACTTTTGAGTGATTGTACTATGTAATTATTCCTAAAAGATCTTGATGTGTTACTTGAATGATAATCAATGTGATGTTATCCCTAACTCAGTATCAAACAAAGTGTCAGGAACAGGGAGAGTCAGTGTGCGAGCTATGTGCCACAGGTCCCTGAGGAAAAAGGAGAGACCTCACAACTTGAGAGTAGGATAGTTCACATCACATTTTACTGCACTGGCTAGGATTAATGTTTGTTATGTGTGTGTAGTAACTTTTTCTTCTGTTTTCTTCCTAGATTGTCCTCGAAGACTCCTCCCCAGTGCAGCTGTTTGAGACGGTGTGCTCGTGTGCTGCTGGCAAAGCACTTTGCAACCATACCGTGGCTCTCCTTTTTCAGACTGCGACCTACTCTCAGCTCCGCCTCCTTGCTGTACCCCCAGTCCTTAGCTGCACCGAGACAGAGCAACGCTGGCACAAGCCAAGGACTATGGTATTTTTCAGAGCATTATTATTATCAGTAGCCACATGTGCCAGGTATAGTTTGTCTGTGCATAAAATACAACATTTTCCACACGTTACATTTAACCACCTCTGAGATGTCATTTCTTTTTACTTTTATCATTGATTGATAGGGTGTAAAACCAGGCCGGGTCAGTGATATGGTTGTGTTGTCTGCCAAGCCAACACAAAGGACAGTAACCAGTGGTGTCAGGTAGGTTATGTCTTGTAATTAAAAAAATTATCATGCAAATGTGGTTATCTGTCACACAGATATGTATACTCATTTAAATTGTGATATAAAATTCTACATAGGAGCACTCTCTACAAGGCGATGCGGGGGGATATGCCTGATCCTGATGTATTGAAAGTGACAGAAGCATATGAAGGCTTTTCACCTGACATGTCACCCCTTATTACTACCATGTCCATCAGTGCTGATGTCCCACTGGTCGAGTCAGCTTTGGGTAAAGTTCAGGAGGGCAGCCTGATCTCTTATCAGCAGCCAGTGTCAGTCAGCCGCATCATATCACTCCACACTGGAGCTCCTCCACCCCCACCTCTGCCCTTGGATGGCTACAGATTGAAGCCCACATGTTGCCAGTTTGTCTGCAGTCTCCACCAGCAACTGCATCTGCAATCTCTACAGACCAACTTGGAAATGGCAAGGGGAATAGAAGTGGCAACAAGGGACCAGAGTATGTCTGTGGTGTGGCATCGGGTCAGAAGGATGAGAGTAACATCATCTCACTTTAGGGAGGTTTGTCATGTTCGTGGTCAGACATCAGCAGAACATCTCGCTGAAAGAATGCTCAGGGGTGTGACCCAAACATCGGTCATGAAAAGAGGTCTGGCATTGGAGCCACAGGCTATTCAAGAGTACTGTAAAGTGAAGAACAACAGCTACTGGCCTTGTGGCTTTGTCATACACCCTGATGCCCCCTGGTTAGGATCTTCTCCTGATGGTGTTGTTTTTGACCCCACAGACCACCCACCCTTTGGCCTGTTGGAGGTAAAATGCCCCAATGTCAAGAGTTATGTTGACTGCAAATACCTGAAGCTCCACAATGATTCAATGAAGCTGAAAAAGCAGCACAGCTACTACTGGCAGGTCCAAGGGCAACTCCTGCTGACAGGTATGGACTGGTGTGACTTTGTTGTTTTTGCAGAGGAGGACATGGTCATTCAAAGGATCTACAAGGACCCAGAGGTGGCTGCAGTCATCAGGGAGAAGGGGGATTTTTTCTTTTTCTACTTTTACTTGTTATGTTCCATGAAAACTTGAATCACCCCATTCTCCCTAGGTTCGTGTTTGTGTAAAATTTTATCTCATAGTTCTCATTACAAAGTACACATGCACGTGTCTGTAAATAGTTTAATGTTTATTAGGTTATTACAAACCTATACAAGGTGTCTTTGTTTATGTACATATTTATCTTTACAAACCTATACAAGGTGTCTGTTTATGTACATATTTATCTTTACAAACCTATACAAGGTGCCTTTATGTACATATTTATCTTTACTAACCTATACAAGTTGCCTTTATGTTCATATTTATCTTTACAAACCTATACAAGTTGCCTTTATGTACATATTTATCTTTACAAACCTATACAAGTTGCCTTTATGTACATATTTATCTTTACAAACCTATACAAGGTGCCTTTATGTACATATTTATCTTTACAAACCTATACAAGGTGCCTTTATGTACATATTTATCTTTACAAACCTATACAAGGTGCCTTTATGTACATATTTATCTTTACAAACCTATACAAGGTGCTTTTGTTATTATGTGTTCAGCTCAAAAACAGATGCTGCTATTTTCTATTTCAATGATTTGTGAAGTTAAATGTCAACTGTTCTCTACAAACCCATGATGTTCATCTAGTACTGATATACAGTTATGTATGTACAAACATAACTAAAATATACATGACTGTAGCATACTTGTGTATATATTTATCAGTACAACCCTATATATGGTGTCTTATGTTACTGTTGTATGTTTAGCTCATTTACAAATGCAACTATTTATTTATAAAAATGATGACTGATGTATTTGTGCTTTTTGATTTTTTATTTATGTATAACTTATGTAATTTATGTATAATTTATGTAATTTAATTATGTATAATTTATGTAATTTATGTATTTGCCCAGCCATTGTATAAGAGCCAATAAAATTCAAGGCAAACATCAAGTAAACGTCTGATTATTTTTTTAAAGGTATATCACAGGTTACAAAACAGTACAAATTACAATTAATACAGTGTGTCAAGACACAAAAAGAAAAGTCCAAACAGATGTGCCAGTCTGAATAGAGACGTATCACTGTTGGGTTGCCCATGCCTTGACAAGGGGCCCATACTGGTAATTTACCAAGAGGCAAGCAACTGAAAACAGCTGGTCAATAGACCCAGACATGGACAGAGGTATGACCTTTCCAAACAGTTTGTTCTCCTTGACCCTCCTGATGCATCTTTCAACGTGGACTCTGAGGCGGGCAATGGACTGAGTGTGCTGGACATCCTCTTTGGACATCTGGGTGTCCTTTACCAGGAAGGCAGGTCGGTAAACCTTCCCAGCGACAAGGTTGTCCACTAGAAAGCCTTTGTCCACCATAATGGCCATTTCTGGTGTGAGGCATTTGGTTATCCCAGACAATTTAAAAATTTCTCTGTCACTCATTGAGCCTGCATACAGCGGGGAAACAAAGGTGATGGGACCATGGGGTGCGATGCCAATCATAGCTTTGAAGGTAGTATGAGATTTATATGAAGAATAAACCTCGCTTTGCAGAAGGAGAGAGGAGGGGGTCTGACAAAATATCTCTGTGCAGTCCAGGATCACTTGTGTGTCAGGAAATTCAGCAAATTCTGGTGGGAGGTATGCTTTGATACCCTCTGGTGGTATCCACAGGCGAATGGAACCCAGCAGATGATACAAAAAGTGAGTCCATGATGTTATTATCCTGCTGACGGTGGTCTGGTGAATCGAAAAGCGATTGGCCAGATCCCTCAGAGGCAGACCCACAGAAAGATGCATCAGAAATAGCAGCAATTCATCGATGAGTAGCAGTTTTGTAGCTCGGTGTGGGGTGATACCTGAGGCAGCATTGGCAGAGGCAGCATTTGCTGAGGAGATTCTGACAAATTTTGTGTTTGCAGCTGGCTCCACTTGTTTCCAAAAGGCCAGGAAAGATTTGTAAGATGCAAATCTGAAATAAAAGTGAATAACAACAAGACCTTAACACATTTGGGTTATAATAAACAATGATAATAATAAACAGAAGTTAACATTAACAGATCTGTGGAGTGGACACACACACACAAGGGGCAATCAGTATAATAAACATACCTCGTATAAAAGCGAATATCCTCGTCGGATCCGGCGATGCGTTGGATTCCAAAAGTAGACCGCAGCTCCATAGACTCTAGCTGGTGTTCAAGCTCCTCAACCCTCCCCCTGAGTTTTTCGTTTTCCCTCATCAGCTCATAAATGACCACGGAGGTGTTGGGAGTGACACAGTAATCATGGTCGGCAACGGTGACTTCCATAGGCTGAACGCTGTCCTCTTCTACAGACATGTCCGCCGGCAGTAACTCTGGGGTCGGAGGTCTCGGGCGACGTTGCCAGACATTGAGCCTGGGTGCCGGAAGAGAAAAACTGTTCCAGGAGAACAGACATGGGAGTGCACCCTTCTTTAAACGTCTCGGCCCCTCAAAATCCCCAGGTAGAAAATGAACACTACAAACTCGAGTACCGTCAGTCGGGGAGAAGTTCTCCCGCCGAATCTTTGCTTTCCACACAGAGTTCACCTCCTCATCCGCAGGGAAACGATGGAAACTCAGGACGGAATTATACCGCGATGAATTATTACATAGCGGTACACAGCAGTGAAGAGACGTCTTTTTTACTTGGTGCTGAAGTTTCAAACGTTTACCGGCTTTAATACCAAAAATACTCATGTTTTGTTTTTACACTACTCTGGACGGTCGGTAAAGTAAGCGAGTGCTATTGACGGAAGCAGTGGCCGGAAGTGGTCTAGCTCACCGCAGATAACCCGGAAATTCTATTTACGTTGTTATGCAACTAGCGAATGAGAGGACCTCTAAATATCTGGAATGCACAACAACACACCCCTCCCCTCTTTACTGCACCCGAGCCTGTTTTTTAGTTCTTCTGAGAACACTTCTTGGATGCACCCCTCCCTCCTCGTCACTGCACTCTCTCTGCTGCACTTATGCAGCCACCTATGCACTAATACCTTCTGCCAGTCTCCTGATAGTAAGCTTTCAATTGAGTAGTTGCTGGAATGTTGCTCCTCTTTTTGTAAGTGGTTTTGTTAGTGTTTGGCATAAATCTGAAGACAATGAATAATGGTGTTACATTGAATATTTGTGATTTGTACTGTATTGCAGGCTGTTGGTGGTGTTGAAGCTGAACCTCACATTTTCAAAGTGCCACAGTCAACTCCCGTGAAGGAACCAAGCCCTGGTAGGCCTTTATCCTTCCTCAGTGTTGGGATGCCTTTGCTTCTTACCAGCCCACAAGGTTCTCAGAAGTCAAGGAAGTCCCTATCTGGCACGTATCTTGCCTACACTGCTTTCGGGGAGAGGTCAACTCTGGCTGTAAGCTATTTCTGTCTTTTGCCTAACTAGGCTATATACCATTATTTACTTACAATAATTTGTCAATATCTGCTTGAAAATCTAAAGCTCCATTATTACACTTCTCAACAGTCAGACGAATTTCAGACTGAGATGGCAATATTGGACACCAGAATGACTTCAGTCTACAGCGATGACGAGAAAGACATGACTTTTAGTCTATCCAGCAAACAATCCACCTAGATTACTGCATCTAGTTCAATATCAAGTCCTTCAGAAACGCAATCTGAATGGGATGATAGAAAATGGATAGTCAATGAGTCACATCTCATGAGGCTATTCAGTAACTGTCACAAGTGTGGTGTAGCCATCACTGAGAAGAAAGTGACAAAATTGGGAAGCCAAATAAAAGTGGAGTGGACCTGTCTGAATGCCCACCATGACAAGTGGGCATCATCTCCAGATGCTCGAGAAATGGGACAGAATAACCTGCTTATACCAGCAGCTGTTCTGTTTACCGGAACAACATTCACACAAATCCACGAGTGGGCCAGACTGTTGAACTTACAGCTTCCAAAGAAGACCCAGTACTACTCTGTCCAGTCAAATTACTTATTTCCAGTGATACATCAGGCTTACAAGGAACATCAGCAGAACCTAATACAGCGGATCATGCAAGTGCAGGCGGAAGGCAAACCAGTCGAACTGTGTGGAGATGCCAGATCTGACTCACCAGGTAACATATTACATTGGTATTTGAAATTGAATGTAATGGCACAAAAGCACAGATAACTTTTATGTTACTGTTACTGCTGGTTGGCTTACACAGAATATTGTTGAATTTTACAGGCCACAGTTGCAAATACTCCACATACTCGTTCCAGCTTCTCTCCACTGATGAGATTATTCATTTTGAATTACTACAGGTAGGTTTCACAATCTAATCAAGGATTCAGTGGGGAAAAAAACAAGATTGGCTTATACATATTTTGTAGGGCATTGACGGAGCATTGTCATGTACACAAAGTGTTGCGTAAATCTAATAATGACTCATTAATTTATTCATCTGTATCTCTCCTGTCACTGTGCAGGTGACTGAAGCCAGCAGTTCGGTTGCCATGGAGTCAGAAGGTTTTAGTAATAATTATATATTATAGTAATACTTAATAGTGCTTAATATAGCAATATATAGTGTAAATGATAAATCACCTTTGAGATTTGTGCTGGCTACTGTGTACAGGCCACCAAGGCACCATACAGACTTTATCAAAGAATTTGCTGACTTTCTATCAGAGTTAGTACTGGTTGCAGATAAAGTCATAATTGTTGGCGATTTTAATATACATGTAGATAACAGAAAAGATGCATTGGGACTGGCATTTAAAGACATTCTGAACTCTATTGGACTTAGGCAACATGTGTCAGGACCTACTCATTGTCATAATTATACTCTAGATCTAATATTATCACACCGAATCAAAGTTGATGCCGTTGAAATTCTGCAGCAGAGCGATGACATCTCAGATCATTATATAGTCTCGTGTAAACTTCATTTAGCCAAGGCTGCAAAGCCGACTCCGTGTTACAAATATGTTAGGCCTATCACTTCTGTCACTAAAGATTGCTTTATTAATAATCTTCCTGATCAGTTTCATCATCTCAGCATCCTAGATAACTTAGAAGAACTCGATATTGCGACAAAAACTTTTAACTCTCTCTTTTCCAGCATTTTAGACACAGTTGCTCCGTTGTGCTTAAGCCGTAGACAGCTTTTGCATCTCTCCTCGCTAGGCGCAGAATACTGTTAAATTGGACCTCCCCACAACCCCCTTCTATTTCAGTTTGGCTCAAAGATTTGGCCTTTTTTTAAAAACTTGAAAAAATGAAGTACAATATCAGAGGTAGGGGAGAATCTTTTAGCAAAAAATGGCAACAATTTATTACATTCTTTAATGACTTAACAACCTATTGAGTAGGGGTTTATATATGTGTGATTGTTTTTTTGTACTAATACCATCTCAATTTTGCATGTATCTTTGCTTGTATGTAGATATACATTAATGTATGCATATATTATTATTTTTTATTTTTTTTATCTTCAGATGTCCTGTTAATCAGATTGGGGATTGCTTTGTTGGGGCTGGGTAGGGTTGTTTATGGTGGGTGGGGTGGTATAAAATGTAAAAATGCAGTTTGCAACAATAAGAATTCTATGATAAAAAAGAATAGGTGTAGGGCTTTAACCCTGGTGTACTTTGCCACATTCACTCCATTGGCCCTTATCAGTCATGGCCTCCTAATAATCCCCATCAACTGAATTGGCTCGATCGCTCACCACTCTCCTATCCACCTATAGCTGGTGTGTGGTAAGCACATTGACCGTTGTACTCCATTCATTCATTCATAAACTAGCACTAAGACCCAGAATCCACCCTACTGAAATTTACAGTCAGGAGCTGCTACTGGGTGCCTAAGTAAGTTTCCTGTTAGAATTATGAAAGTAAATGCAGGTCTTTTCTCTGACAATTCCATTCACTGTCACGGTAAACCACCAACTGTCTCATAAGCAGAGCAATGCAGTGTCAGTGCATAGCATCTGTTCTTGGGTCTTTATCATTTCTAAAGACTTTATTTATTTTATTTAAAATAAATCCAGTGGTTATGGATTATTTGCTCATTGATTACATTGCATGAACCTGGTGTGAAGCCCTGGCACCTCTCTGCTCTGTACATTTTGTATGTCTCTCTTATCTGAAATGCTCAGTTGAGGGTTGGGTCCCATTCGACCGTAAGTGCACTGCGAAGTGGACTTCAAAGGGTATTTGGCCATCTTAAGGGAAATTCCGATCCAAAGCAGGTGTGTTTGTATGTGGCTGTTCATGGGGGAGCGTGAGACCAGTGTTAGGGAAAGTTACTTTTAAAAGTAATGCATTACAATATGGCATTACTCCCTAAAAACGCAACTAATTGCTGTGCTAGGCTTGTTTGTTTTTTAATTAAAAAAATAATTATATTTTGGCAAACGTAAAAACCCTTTCAAACCATAAGCGATGTGAATAAGCCTCAGTACAGTAGAGGGTGCAACTCAGACAAGAAAGTTCAGTACTCTTAGACAATAATACAACTCCTTTCAGACAGAGACCATTTAGGGTTGCAATTAAATATGTTTTTTAATCAAAATGTCATTCAAAGTAAACTACATCCTTTAAGTAAATATATTTATTTATGCCCCCAAAACTGAACAAGAAATATCACATTCAGAAAAAAAAAGGCATTTCGTGGTGACAAAGACAAAAACAGCGCAGTACGGTAAGAAAGAATTAAACATTACTCTGATAATTAGCATGCATTAAAAAATAAAACAAGATATAACATGCATTATTAAATAAAACAAAAATAAGAGCAACATAGCTGAGTAACCATAAAACAAAAGAACCACAACAGAAATCAGAACTCAGATATAAATTAATAAAAAAAATAATAGCTTGCTATTATTTGAATACAAAAATAATATTACCCATCGTGCCCGTCGTCTTCCATTTGCGTGCCCAAAGTCAAGAACTCCCGCTTCTTTGCGCCTTTTTTTAACTTAAGGGTTAGTTCGCCCTAGAATGAAAATTAACAATTTACCCACTGTTGGTTTTACCCACGATGACGTTTGGTAAAAGATAAATTGAAATTCAATATATTATTAGGGAAAATCCCGGCCGTTGGTTTGTGTTCATGTTAATACATTTAACATAGCAGTTAATTCCGACTCACCCAGGAAAAGCAAACAAGTTGTAAGAAATATAGATAAATAAAAATGAGAAATGAAAGATTAGAGATTTAAGATTAACTTACCTCTAAAAATCACTCTGTCGTTGCCCGAATGCTTCGTCTGTCTGTCTGTTTCACGCTTGAAATCTGTTATGCCGCGCTTGAAATCTGTTGACCGTTATGCAGCGCTTTGATCTGATTGGCGGTTGGCAACCAATGTTAGGATTGTCTAGGCAACCAGTGGAGAAATTTAAGCTGACCAAAAATCAACATTGATTCAATGTTTGTCTTTTCAACAGTGAAAAACATTGAATTATCAACATTGATTCAATATTATTTTAGCATTGATTTTTCAACATTGATCCAATATTATTTAGCATTGAATTTTCAACCTCAACCAAAATGATGATTCTGATGGAATTTCAACATTTAATCAATGTCACCTTGCTATCTGGGTCTATAGTAATTTTTGCTTATTAATATGGTTGAATTGGATCATTGAAGGTCTGCAGCAAAGACATTGGTTAATAAAGTGATAGGGGTGTAACGGTTCACAAAATCCACGGTTCGGTTCGATACGATACACTGGTGTAACGGTTCGGTACGTTTTCGATACAGCAAAAAGAAAGTAATGCCAGAGAAATTTCCTTGATTTTAATTTTTTTTTAATTAAAACTAACATCATAAAGTATGATCCTTTTTTACTTCGAGCAATAATGGAGCTATACTTGACTCTTCTTAGGAGCATATAAAACAAAAACAGCTCCTTATAAAAAAATTAAATGTAATATTGGAGTAGTAATAAACAGGTTTATTTTATTTCAGATTAACATTTAAGGGCAGCAATTTTATTAATAATGTAGAAATAAAACCAGCGTTACTCGAAAGCACAATGTTTCGCTGTTTGATCCGTTATTACGGAGAAATGTGTGTCACCGGGTGACAAGAAGAAACTTTGAGAGCGGAACAAGTTGCCCTGGGGGGAGACTTCCGGTGCGACACCAGGCCGGTTCCGGTGGCATGTCATGCCTGACCGCGTTGACAAGCGGCATCTGCAGCAGCTAATCAAGCAGCCATTGGAGCGCGTGTCTCCAACGGGGGATTTAAAAGTGGCGGCTTGAAGATGCACGACAGGCAGAGCAGTTGCGATCAAGGTGTGAGTCACGAGAGCAGGGGGAGAGAGGCAAAAGCGGTGGGGCAGCAGCAGAAGCAGAGACGGGAAGGATAAAGTGCAGTTGAGGCGGGGGGCACGATTGAGATCGAGAACGGACAAGAGATTGGCCAGTAGGACTGGGAGAACGGAACGAGCGAAAGCATTGTTGGATATACAGGTTGTCATCGTGAGAGAAGCGAGTGGGACCCGATCTTCGGATCGTTCGTGCAAACCTGATGTCCCCCTTTTGAAGATCACGACGGTGGATTGGCCGGCCCCGACGAGATGGAGTGAAGGTATACTTTTCACTGTGAAGTGGTGTGTCATTGCAGTGTCTGAAGATTGAAGTGAGCACGTGTGAAGATTTACAGTGGTTTGATGCATGCGCGAGTATGGGAAAATTAAACGCTACCAGCACTCTGAAATCTTTGTCGGGGATCGTCTAGCCCGGTGGGGCGGCAGGAAATAATTTGAACTGCTGTGGGTAAAGCTTTGTACAGGTGTCCCAGTTCATGCCGCTGTGGTAAAGAAAGGAGAAGTTCAGCTCTGTGTGTTGTTGTGAAGATCTGCATTCTGCCATTGCTGTCCTGTGGTAAGAGAAGACTCAGTTATTAACTGCTGGATTCTGTACTCATCATTACTGTTCTGTGAACAGAGAGATCCTGTTATCCGCCGCTGCATTCTGCCATTGCTGTCCTGTGGTAAGAGAAGACTCAGTTATTAACTGTTGGATTCTGTACTCACCAATGCTGTTCTGCGAATGGAGAGATCCTGTTATCCGCCGCTGCATTCTGCCATTGCTGTCCTGTGGTAAGAGAAGACTCAGTTATTAACTGTTGGATTCTGTACTCACCAATGCTGTTCTGCGAATGGAGAGATCCTGTTATCCGCCGCTGCATTCTGCCATTGCTGTCCTGTGGTAAGAGAAGACTCAGTTATTAACTGTTGGATTCTGTACTCACCAATGCTGTTCTGCGAATGGAGAGATCCCGTTATCCGCCGCTGCATTCTGCCATTGCTGTCCTGTGGTAAGAGAAGACTCAGTTATTAACTGCTGGATTCTGTACTCACCATTGCTGTTCTGTGAACAGAGAGATCCTGTTGCAGAATGTGTCAGTGACATTTTCTTAAAGTTTTTTTTACATTCAATAAAAAGAATCAAGCTTTTATATCACGTCGTTGTCTTGCCTCGTTGGTGTACTTTGGTGTAGCTCCTCTGGAGTGGTGGTTGTTCTCGGCCCTAGTGGTGACATATGAATGCTTCTCACTAGATCTCGCAGCGATTTTATTACTTCAGTGGCGAATTCAAATGCGTTCTGTACTGGATCTCTTAGCGCAGTGTAGTAACAGAGTCACTTGATCAAGATTGGTTCGCGCTGAATTGGTCCAAACTGATGACGCACAAAATAAGGAGTAGCACAGTTTCGTTCCGCTTTCAACCCCTGAATCAGCCGCCGCCTTCTTGGAAACTCTTACTTGAGATATTTTACTCTCGTTTGCTTGGGAGGAATACAGGAATACTGTCTTGATTTAGTGAGTCCCTGTCATTATCTTTTACTTTCTTTTGACTATATTTAACAGAGCTAACCTTATTGAAGAGGTTCATACGGTGATGTTTGATTTACATCCATCTAAAATATAGCTCTCATTATTATTATTATAATTTTTTTTTTTTTCCTAAGTGACTCTGTTTTCTCTGTTGGGGTTCTTATGTTTTTATTCTTCTTCGGTGGTTTTGTCGTTGTCTCTGGCGCCCGTGCTGTTATGGTGGTCTTTAAATCGAGTTTGGATTTGTATCTGATTTGTATCTGATTATTATGTTCGTTGATTTAATTTTGGGAGATGTTACTCTGTCGTTTGGGGACAGAGTCGGGACGGGTGTGCGCTGCAAGCTGTTTCTCGATGTTTTATTTGTCTGTTGTAAGTCAACTCTCTGCCGTTTTATTATGCCAAGCATTTTCGTTTTATTTATGCGATTAATTCGCACCATTTATGGCTGGTTCACTTAAATTTATCACTTGGAACGTTCAAGGGATTGGACATGTAATTAAAAGGAATTTTTTTTTAACTCATTTGAAAAAACAAAAACCCGACATAGTACTGCTTCAGGAAACAAAACTATCCGACACTGAACACTCAAAACTGTGGAAAGACTGGGTGGGTCAAGTTTACTTCTCCTCTTACTCGCAGAACAAAAGAGGGGTAGCTATTCTTAAAAGATTTATTATGATTCACAGGTTCAGGTTCAATCCTCAATCACCATATAACTATTCTCAACGTTTATGCTCCAAATTTAGACTCCCCTAACTTTATATCTCAGATGATCTTATTGTTCACTTACTATTGTAAAGGCTTAGGCTTTCTAGCCGGAGACTTTAATTGTATAATGAACGCTTCCCTAGATAAATCCTCATCTGTAAATATATCAAACCCTAAATCATTTAAGTTGCTCAACAATTTATGTTCAGATTCTGGCTTAATAGACGTATGGCGTCAATTAAACCCTAAAGTGAAAGATTATACATTTTATTCTCATCCTCACAATTCATATTCTAGGCTTGACTATTTTTTTCATCCTAAACAATTTTTGCATGCAGTTCAATCTTGTCACATTGACTCTATCGCCCTATCAGATCACGCAGCAGTACGCTTGCAAATTGACCCTGCTTTCAGTATTCCCAGATCCTCAAATTGGAGGTTTAACACATCTCTTTTAAACAGCGATCCTTTCTCATCTTTTGTCTCAGATTGTTTGTCACAATTTTGGCTTGATAACAGAGACTCTCCAGTGTCTTCTGCCATGATTTGGGACGCAGCCAAAGCCACTTTACGCAGTCACCTTATTTCTTATACTTCCCATCTTAAAAGAGTCAAAGATAGTAACAGAAAAAAAACTTGAAAATGAGGTAACCAGATTGGAACAAATACATAAGCAATTTCCTACTGTTTCGAACTTAAAAGTTTTGGTGAATGCAAGAATTAAGCTAAATATGGATCATACCTCTCATATTCAGAAGCTTCTGCTCTTTACTAAACAAAAATATTACGAATTTGGCAATAAATCTAGCCGGTTACTGGCATACCAACTAAAAAATCAAAATAATGACCGGCCAATTAATATGATACAAAATATAAATGGTGTCACTTCGAGTGACCCTTTAACTATAAACAGTACTTTCAAGGAATTCTATAAATCTCTATATAGTTCTGAATTAAAAGCGACAGACTCTGACATTGCTGCCTTTTTAAGTAATATCACATTACCGTTATGCTCCGAGGAAGATTGTTTTAACTTAAACGCTCCGTTTTCAGTAGAGGAGGTTTGGGCAGCAATTCAGTCCATGCCAAGTGGGAAATGTCCCGGCCCAGATGGTTTCCCATTGGAATTTTTCAAAAAATTCTGGTCTAATATCCACCCGATTTTCATGCCTGCGATCAATGATATCTGGAAAGGTGAAGTCCCCCTCTTCATGGAGACATGCTTCAATTAGTTTACTTCTAAAAAAAGATAAAAATCCTCTATTTTGCTCATCTTATAAGCCTATTAGCCTTCTTAATGTGGACTATAAGATAGTGGCAAAAGTTTTAGCCCGAAGATTGGAATCTATTCTTTCCAAGGTGATAAATCCTGATCAAGCAGGATTTGTGAAATCCAGACATGGTTCAGATAACGTACGTCGTGCTCTAAATGCTATACATCACTTTCGTACTCAAAAAAAGACATCAATGATATTATCTTTGGATGCCGAAAAGGCTTTTGACCGCATGGAGTGGCCCTTCTTGTTTTCGGTTTTGGAAAAATTCGGATTAAGCTCTAATTTTATTAATGTTATTAAGCATCTTTATTCAGACTCTATTGCCTCTGTCAACACAAACAGTTTGATGTCCGAATTTTTCCCAGTACGTAGAGGTTGCAGACAGGGATGCCCCCATCACCCTTATTGTTTACATCACGCTCTTTAAGATTTAAGCTCTTTAAGACTGGCCCCGACTGAGCCTGGGTTCTCCCAAGGTTTTTTTTTCTCCATTAGGTCACCTGATTGAGTTTCAGGTCACCATTAGGTCACTTGATGGAGTTTTTCAGTTCCTTGCCACTGTTGCCTTTGGCTTGCTCAGTTGGGGATATTTTGGGGATATTTAATTTAATTGTATCAATCAATAAATTCCACTAGAAACAAACCGTGTTGTATTATTTTAATTTAATACTGTGAAGCTGCTTTGATACAATCTGTATTGTGAAAAGCGCTATACAAATATACTTGACTTGACTTGACATTATTCATTGAACCCCTGGCAGAGTCTATCAGGACCAATCCTGATATATCCGGAATTATAATTAAAGGGAAAAAACACGTCATCTCTCTGTATGCTGATGACGTTCTTTTATATTTAGAGAATTTGCCGACTTCCACTTCTGCAGTTCTGAATTCCTTAGCTTTGTTCAGTACTGTGTCGGGTTATAAAACCAATATCGAAAAGTCTGTTTCTATGTCTTTTAATTACTCTCATAAATCCTCGATACAATTTCCTTTTGAGGTTTCTAAAAAAGGCTTTAAATATTTGGGCATTTTCCTCACTCCTGATTTGAACAATTTGTTTGAAACAAATTATTCTCCTTTAATTCAAAAAGTTAAAAAAAGACTTAGAAAAGTGGACATCTTTACCAATTTCCCTTCTTGGGAGAGTAAACGTCATTAAGATGAACATACTTCCTCGATTAAACTATCTTTTTCAAAATCTCCCATGCTACTTAGCTACATCGTTCTTTCAATCTTTGAATTCTTACATATCTCGTTTTATTTGGAATAATAGGCAACAGAGAGTTGGTTTTTCTAAACTCTGTAAACCGAGGGACCTTGGGGGTCTCTCCTTACCCAATTTCTAGCTTTATTACTGGGCTTCCCAAATCAAAATGATAACAAGCTGGGTTAGGAATAGGCAGGATGCTCTGTGGATTGATTTTGAATCTTCATTTTGCCATCCAAGAAGTTTAGGTTCCCTGTGCTTTATTAATAGTATAACTCAGATAAACTCTCTTACTGACAATGTGATTGTCTATAACACATTACTGGTTTGGAAGGACGTGAAAAAGCATTTGAATATCTCTAGCTTTGAACCCGGATTTTCCCATTCAGATTAGGAGCATTGGGTTGCTGGACTGGACTTTTAGGGGTCTGTCTGATTTCTCAGGAATGTTTACCTCTGAAACTTTGAGATCATTTGTACAAATTAGATCAGAGTTTGATATACCCTCAGAAGACTTTTTCAAATATCTTCAAATTCGAGTCTCTTATAAAGCAAAACAAATTTCGATTCAAATTATCAGAATTGGAAGAAACCATATTGTCAGTTAATTCTGTCATGATTCCTGTCTTGTGTTCCCCTTGTCTTGTGTGGATTTTCATTTCCTCTCCTGTGCCATGTTTTGTAGTCCTTGGTAGGTTTTCTCGTTTATTAGTCTCCCAGGTGTTTCTAATTAGTGTCCAGGTGTTCGCCCCCTTGTTATCTTGTTTAGCTTGTTTGCCTGTGTATTTAAACCTCTGTGCTTCAGTTGTTGTTTGTCGGTCGTTGTAGCTGTATCCGTGTTTCTGTCCTGAGTTCTGTGTTCTCTTTGCGTCATGCCTGCAAAGCCTGAGTCTCTTTGCGTCATGCCTGCAAAGCCTGAGTCTCTTTGCGTCATGCCTGCAAAGCCTGAGTCTCTTTGCGTCATGCCTGCAAAGCCTGAGTCTCTTCGCGTCATGCCTGCAAAGCCTGAGTCTCTTCGCGGCCTGAGTCTCTTCGCGGCCTGAGTCTCTTCGCGGCCTGAGTCTCTTCGCGTCATGCCTGCAAAGCCTGAGTCTCTTCGCGTCATGCCTGCAAAGCCTGAGTCTCTTCACGTCACGTCTGCCGATCCAGAGACCGTTCACGTCACGTCTGCCGATCCAGAGACCGTTCACGTCACGTCTGCCGATCCAGAGACTGTTCACGTCACTTCTGCCGATCCAGAGACTGTTCACGTCATGTCTGCCGATCCAGAGACTGTTCACGTCACTTCTGCCGATCCAGAGACTGTTCACGTCACGTCTGCCGATCCAGAGACTGTTCACGTCACTTCTGCCGATCCAGAGACTGTTCACATCACGCCCGCCGAGCCAGTGTCTCCGGACAAGATGGCTGCCGCCGAGCCAGTGTCTCCGGACAAGATGGCCGCCGCCGCCGAACCATTGTCTCAGGACAAGATGGTCTGCGCTGAGCCAGTGTCTCAGGACAAGATGGTCTGCGCCGAGCCAGTGTCTCAGGACAAGATGGTCACCGCCGAGCCAGTGTCTCAGGACAAGATGGTCTCCGCCGAGCCAGTGTCTCCGGACAAGATGGCTGCCGCCGCCGAACCAGTGTCTCAGGACAAGATGGTCACCGCCGAGCCAGTGTCTCAGGACAAGATGGTCTCCGCCGAGCCAATGTCTTCGGACAAGAGGGCCGCCGCCGAGCCAGTGTCTCCGGACGAGATAGCCGCTGCCACGGTGTCTGTTCCTGAGCCGGTGTCTGTTCCTGTGCCATGGCAGCCTGAAGGGTCGTCTCCTCCCTGGCCTCCTGAACCGTCGTCTCCGCCCTGGCCGCCTGAAGGGTCGTCTCCGCCCTGGCCGCCTGAAGGGTCGTCTCCGCCCTGGCCGACTGAAGGGTCGTCTCCGCCCTGGCCGCCTGAAGGGTCGTCTCCGCCCTGGCCGCCTGAAGGGTTGTCTCCTCCCTGGTCGCCTGCTCCACCTTGGTCGCTTGCACTGCCTGCTCCGCCCTGGTCGCCTGCACTGCCTGCTCCACCCTGGCCTCCCGTCTTGCCGCAATCTCCAGGTCCTCTTCAGCTCCACGGGCCTGGCCCTCCATCCCGCCCCCGGGTCCGCCTCCGCTCCACCACCCTCCTGGACTGTTTTGCTGAGGAGCGTCTGGAATCCGCTCGTTAAGTGGGGGGCTATGTCATGATTCCTGTCTTGTGTTCCCCTTGTCTTATGTGGATTTTTATTTCCTGTCCTGTGCCATGTTTTGTAGTCCTTGGTAGGTTTTCTCGTTTATTAGTCTCCCAGGTGTTTCTAATTAGCCCCGCCCCCTTGTTATCTTGTTTAGCTTGTTTGCCTGTGTATTTAAACCTCTGGGCTTCAGTTGTTGTTTGTCGGTCGTTGTAACTGTATCCATGTTTCTGTCCTGAGTTCTGTGTTCCATTGTTTGCCCTGGTTTTCCTGTTTTGTTTTATTAAATTAAGTGCTTGCATATGGATTATCTCTCTGCTTCATTCCTTCCTCTTCGTAACAAATTCTTTCAAAGGGCTTATTTCCAAATTTTATACCTTACTAGCTTACTCTGATTCCTCAGTTTACGATTCTTTGAAATCACTGTGGGAACGAGACCTAGGAGTTCTGTTTAACTCCGAAGATTGGACCAGGATCTGTGATGGTATTTTTCCAAAATGCACCTCGATCGCCATACATGAACAAAATTTTAAATTCTTTCACAGAATTTATTTTACACCTGTTCGCCTGCATAAAATGTTTCCAGGTTGTTCCGACCTCTGTTTTAAATGCAAGACATGTAAGGGCACATTTTTTTCATGTATTTTGGTCCTGTGTTCATATCCAACTATTTTGGAAAGGGGTTCATTCTGCAATCCAGGAGATAAACGTTTTATTTTATCCCCCTCACTTTGACCTCAAGACCTGCTTGACTCAGGCTTCAAACCTCTGTTTACTACCCTTATATTCCTTGCTAAGAAATGTATACTATTAAAATGGCGTACATCTCAGGTCCCTACTATTTCTATGTGGATTTCTCAGATGTCAGCCTTTCTTCCTCTGGAGAAATTAACTTATGACCTCAGCCACAAACAGGACAAATTTAGGAGTCTTTGGGATCCTCTCCAATCCTTTCTACACAAATCTTGAATTTATTTTAAGAAAGTTTTGGCTTCTCTTGTTTTGATTTATGTTTTCTGTAAACAGACACATTTGTATATTGTACATTTTATTTAACTTGCAGCGCTTGGGGTTTGTTTGTGTGTTTGCTTATCTGTCTTTGTTTTTGTTGTTTGTATTATTTGAAAATCCTTAATAAAAAAAAAAAATCGGAACCAGCGTTTCAGTTACGTTGATGGTTCCAGTGGCCTTAATGCATGCACGGCTTTTCAAAATGTCACAAAGCGTTTTGTGGTTGTTTTGAATTTAAGTTTATAATAATTAAGTGTTTTGGCACACCACGACGAGTGGCGCTATGCATTGTTCTAAAGTCGGGTTTTATTCTGGCATGTTGAATTTGTGTTCGACAAACGCGGCGGTGCTTTCATTTGGATTCATATTTCTAACAGCTAAAATAACCTAATAGGCTACTCCGTAATTTTTTAGTCATACAGATAAGAGTAGTTTCCTACATCTTTCAAAACTGTACACTTTTATTCATATTAGGCTACCGACAAAAGTTTGTCTGTCGTCTCTGTCTCCGGGAACTGCGCGTCACAAAAATTAACCGAAAGCCACTTCCCTCAGCTCAGTCACGATAAGAACTAGGCTATGTCTAAAGTCTTTAAATGTCTAAATATTTAATAAATGTTATCTGATTATGTAATCCATATGAAACGGAGAGGTAGGCCTACAGATAATCCACTCAAACATGTTTAGCTATCATGTGAGTGCTTCCCAATGAGGAAAGGACAAGGCAAGAGTGAAAATCTCGCTCTTATTAAATGTAAATGTAAATGTAAATGTTCCATTTAAGTTCAGAATTATTCTATAGGCCTAAATGTTATTTAGTTTAACAGTAGCACCACAAAGCACTGTGGTTCGAGATTTATAAAAAAAAAAAAAAAAAAAATGCTTTATTCACAAATCGCATGCACCCTGGTTGTAAGGATCCAAAGATCCCTGTGTAATTTAATACTGAGTTGAACATTTTGTTCATGACAACAAATGAACATGCGTTTGAAGATTGTATTTAGTTTTGCTCGGGAAAAGCTGGCCCAAACCGAAGTAGCTTGAATTGAAATAATGAAATATTTATTTAATAAACATATAACAGAAATATTACTACATGTAGCCTAAATTATTTAATTCCTTCATTATCAACACTTTAATAGCTAATGTCTAGAATAGTGATTTAAGTGTGAATTGCGACTTCTCTTTGTTTTAAGTCAGTGTCAAACTCAGATAGTCTGTGGGGGGTTTGAAGGAGCAGTTCAGTGGCTTAATCGTGGGGGTGCAGGAGTGTTAATCGCCCCTCTTTCATATGGAGTGTGTCGGATAGCCAGCTTGATGATACAGAACAGGCAATGGCAAAATTCCTTTCAGCATAAATCTCTCGATGTGTCCAAATGTAGGCCCTATAGCCTATTGTAGTTTGATTTATTGTATTTAAAGGTTTGTCACACAAAATTTCAATTGAAGTTTTCAATCCAGTTGTTTCATCTGGTTTTGTAGAGTTTTAGAATGTTTGAGCAGTGTGTATGATTGTTAACAATCTGGCATTATCTAAACATGAACTGTTGACGAAACGCGTTCATGCCAAGAAACGAATGGGAGTGAGCAGCAGATACAGAGCTCTTTAATTCGCGATCAAGCTTGTTGTGAATTCAACTAGGCATTCTGTGTCTTTGATAGCCTGACGTCGTCATACTCAGATTCTAGTCAGAATGTGAGTCTGATACTGCTCCATTGGGCTGTGATTATGGGGCGTGTTTCAACCGAACCAGGAAGGAAAATGCCTCTGCACTCAATTGGATAGACCTAACCAATCAGAGCAACGGAGTTAGTGACGTATGTTCTTCATTCATCTTTGCCTTGATCTCGGTTCTCTGTTCCTCTTTTAAAATTAATGCGCAGTTGATATCTTCTTTAACAGACGCGATGGCGGAATATACACATGATGTTTCATAAACAAAGTACGGGAGGATCACGTTCAAATAATCAATGGGGGGGGGCTAAGTTTGGCTGGCATCCAGGCTATAGGCTTGTTCGACTTCATGCAGCTCTGCGCAGACCGATCGGCGGCTGACTTGAAGTACATGCCGGTTAGAAATTTTGTTTGACTTGATACAGCGCAGACGCCACGTGACTGTGACGTATGCCATCAAAGTAACGCGAGAGCGATTCGAGAGTAGCCGGAGAACTCAGCCAGCGCAGCTTTTCAAGAGCGGCTGCACGAGCTCTGATGATGACACAGCTGTTCCACGATTGGCCGGATTCACCGCATGACAACGATCACGTGTGTTTCGTGTTTATTCGAACACCTTTAGTTCCTCTAAAGCTCAAAAATCAGTTTTTTATAACAGTAAACACTCTTTTCGTGTAGTTGCGATGTTATATTGTGTCATGTTTATCAAATTAAAACTGATTAAAAAACATAGACTCCACTTCATTGATTTATTTAAACCTTGAAATGTGCGATGGGGTTTCAAACTTAATTAATTTTAGTGTTCTTTTCATTTTCATTGGTTTTTATATTGAAAGCAATACTATTTAGTTAGTCTGTTATTTTGTGTAGCCAAGTCAACAAAATCTTTTTCTGATTTGTTCAATCTATGGATCTGTTTTGAAAAAAATCTTTAGTTGCTATGGCCGGATATCACTGTCAGTCATCTCAATTACGTGAATGATTCACAAAACAATTTAGCAGATTAAAGACGGCTGACAATCTTCCTTCATCAGTTTTGTCGTCTGTGCAGCGGCTCGACTGGAATGTAGCAAATTTATGTTGTAATGTGCCATTGATAATTAAACAAAACGCTTGACTTTAATAAACAGTTACCTATTTAAGCATCAAGAACAATAAAACAAACGCTGTCAGCCAACATCGGTTGACAGCATCTAGGCTACAATGTTATTGTCTAAACGCCTATAAAAATGATATCAAAACACAACAAATCAAACAAAGCTCCGAAAAGTGTTTTGAATCAATAAATGAACATTTCAAAAGTTTTTATTTTTGACAAATATTAAACTAGAGACAAAATGATGACAATGGTGAAACGGTTGAAGCTCCGCGAGGCGCATGTTGTTTTATGTTGAAATGTTTTCATTATTTATTAAAGAAAGTTATGCTAATCACAACAACCTACTGTAAGCCTATTTAATTCTTAATAAAGAATGCTGAACACAAATGCTGACGACTAACATCGGTTAGCAAGTCCTGATCAAGGTTTTAATTTCACGATCATTTAGTTTAATTTATTTCACTGTTATGTTTCAGTTAATAAATCTACTGCCAAATTAAAATAACACGAAATATAAGACATAATCTATTGACATGAATAACAGTCCTAAATTATAGAAAATTTGGACACACAATGTTAACGTTTAGCTTACTTTGCTTAAATTTGATGCAATAATTGAAGCCTACATTTGTTTCAGCTCTAAATTTGTACTGTAATTTCAGTATTGTGATTATGAATTAATTTAACTGCAATGTTTCACTTGAATTTATCTGATACCAGCTCTCAATCACTCTCAATGAGCTGCGGCAGATTACGCAATAGAGAGAATAAACTGACACTTTTCAAAGTTTGTGATTGTAGCGCCTCTTAGCGGTAAAAGGCAGCAAATACACACCCGCAATTTTATTATTCTGGTTGAGTACCAACTATGTTACATTTCAAACAAACGCCACTGCCATCCTTTTGTGTCCAGAGGAGTATGAGCATCAAAGATCAGTTTCAGCTACTTTTTCTTTCCTAAATTAATCAATGTTTTTGGACGAATCGGTTCATTTAATCAATGGTTTAATTGCTAACTCATAAAGACAGTCACTTGTCGCCACTTTCTGGCGTAATGATGCAAGTTGCGCAGACACAGACAAGCGCAGTGATACAAACAGTGAAAAGTCCCAGTGCTGATACTGGGGAAATATTTGAACACATGCAAAGTAACGTTATACAAATATGTTCATACAATAATAATGGCAATACATTTAATAGGGTGCTTGTGTTGTTCAGTTGAGCTTATAGTTTCCACTGTCTTTGATCAAACTGATTATTTCTGTCGGTCATTTAAAACTTCTATCGAAAAACAGCTGTTTAGTTTAGCTACTTGCATCTTACCTTGCACTGTATGATCGTTAACTGAAGCGTCGCGTTGGGATTCACTCTTCGGCTCACGCTTCTGTGAACATAAATCCCGCTTGCTTTGATTGGTCTCAAACATTTTGACATTGACAAGCATCAGAGGGCATTTAGAAGTGGGTATACGCAAGGCTGAATGAAAAAGAATTGCACTACACCAGTGCATGTTTTGATTCATCATGATTGTGGGTTAAATAAGATAAAAATATTTTTTTCATGAAACCAAACTACATTTATTTTCAAACTAAACATTGCAACATATTTAACATTTATTTTGGGCTTTTGAATTTGACAGATTAGATTGTTAAATTTATAATTAAAGGCACAATCTACGTTTCGCTACTTGAGGTCGCTTATTCATAATAATAACAAAGTAGTAGCTTGATGCCCCTGACTGAGCATGGAATCGTAGGAGTTTTCAGATGCATCCGAAATCGCATACTTCCCTACTATATAGCAGGGTGAGAAAAAGTATGTGAAAAAAGTACGTCCGAGTTCACAGCACTAGGTATTTCATATTCAGAATACAAAGAATAGTACCAGTAATAGACAAGTAAAGTTTTGCACTCCGGATTCCCAGCCATGTAAAGAATGTGGTTTGTCTTGATAGTGACCCAGGGTAACTATTTAAAGTGTGAAAAGCCCTATTGTGTGCTTAAGAGTTTCTTATGTATACTGTGAGAGATATTAACATTTAGTTTATTTAATATATGTAGGGAGGTCCAATGGTCATTAATGGCTCCCAGTGGATTCAGTCTAGAGTTTTTCGGTCAAGACTGTGCGCTACCCATTTTCCCAGGTGCTTACACCAGAGTGTCTCAATACCAATCTTGGATCAGCTCTCGGATAAGCACCGATCAGACTGGTTTTGTCTCATTCCCTTCCACTGAATCTCAGTTCTCACAAAGATGTGTTCTGTGTCCTCCCGTCCTTCTGAGTTCATTCTTTCAAGACCGGTTTTAACGAGAACACAAGTCCATTCTTTGCATTTTTTGAATTGAGAAACAGCCTGTGTATCTGAGTAGCAGGCAGTAGCCGAGAAGTCTCTAGGCCAGGGGTCGGCAATAGGCGGCCCGCGGGCCAAAACTGGCCCGCCAGCAATATTTTCTGGCCCGCCGGATTATTTTGGAAGTCCGTTTTTTTTTTTTTTTTTTTTTTAATCAGCCTATTTTTATTTTACAATAACAGTTTATAAACGCTCCGCATATCATTCGTTCAATCGTTTTTTTTTTTTTATTAAAATAAAAAAATGAAAAACAACTTGTTTTTGCATTATTTATTTCCTGAACTAAAATAAAAAAACAAAACAAATAACGACTCGTTTTCCGATTTTCTGATTGTGCGCTCAGAGCAAAAATAGAAAAAATGAATAACAGGTTTAGACGAATTTTAATGTTGAATTTTAAATTAACACCTAGCAGACATATAGCCTACCAATTAAATCATTTTAAACAGATCAATCAGTGTTGCCAGATGTACGATAATTATCGTATTTGTACGATAATTTTGACCTCTGTACGATGTACGATCAATAATGGAAAAAATCCTATAATGTACGATAATTTCAGACTGTGTGACACTTCAAATGATGGTCGTTGTAATAGGGCTTCTCATTGATCTAGCTGTGGATTCTACGTCTACCGGGGGAAGAACGTGTAGAGAGAGGGAGCGAGAGACCTTGCGTGTGTGTGCTAGTGTGCCTCACGAAGCTCATGTAAGGACCCAAACAATCAATTGTAAGTGCGGGCGGGCTTTTATCTATACTCCCGAATCAGAACCGAGCATTTTTAAAAGTGAAATGGGAGGTTGTGGTGCGTGGGCACAAATAAACTGATGTGGATTTTAAATTATTTTATAAACTTGAAATACAGGCACATTTTTGTAGATGTGTTCCTAAAAATATGCATATATTTTTACGTTTGAATGTGATTGTTTTAAACCCGTGTTTCCCCCGTGTCCGATCCGACCCGCACCCGTATCCGACACAGTTGGATATTTTTCACCTATTTGAGCAAAATTTGCGGGTGATCCGTCGGGTACCCGAACCCGTGCAGGACTCTATTTTAAAGTATAAAGACAGTAGCGATCAGAACTCTGGTGTAGTTTGGACGGAGCGGGCGGTCTGACTGACAATAGCCCACTCCCAACATCTTTTGACAGCGTATCCGCACTTCATTCTGACCACCTGTACACCTACTGTAGCTCTGAAGAGCGGTTTGGTACTGAACCCATTGTCAGTCAACAACATTCTTTTTTTTTGCAAGGATGTTTGAAATAGTTTGGCAGAAAATAACCTACTTCATTTGTCAGTAGGTCAATATGATTTTCATTTATGTTGCGATTTGATATTTATTTGTTATTTATATTTCATTATTTTTTTTGTGACATTTTTTCTCTGCTGACAGTACAATGTTAAAATAATATTTATATTGACACAACACAAACACAATTTTTGTATAGCATTTATAATTGTTATAGGCTACTTAATCTCTCTCTTTCCGTTAGAGACATTTGAATGTGAGATTCTGCAAATGAGATCTAAATTTTGCGGACCGTCAGGTCGGAATAAAGCGGGTGAATACTTTAAGCGGTTTAACCCTACTCCGTGTAGCTGGCCCGCCACCTACTGGCTAAAAAAAATATTGGCCCGCGGCCAAAGTTATTTGCCGACCCCTGCTCTAGGCCTTATGGTCACGATCAGTTGTAGGGAAGAACATCTCGTCTAAAAACTCTTACTGACCCCAAACCTTTGAACAGTAGTGATAATGTTACAAAAGCTTTATATTTCAGATAAATGTTATTCTTTTGAACTTTCTATTCCTAATAAAAATTGTACACAACTGTTTTCAACATTGATAATAATAATAAATGTGTTTCTTGGGAATCAAATCATAATATTAGAATGATTTCTGAAGGATCATGTGACACTGAAGACTGGAGTAATGATGCTGAAAATTCAGCTTTACCAACACAGAAACAAACTGCATTTTAAAATATATTCAAATAGAAAACAATTATTTTAAATTGTACAAATATTTCACAATATTATTGTTTTTGTTGTATTTTGGATCAAATAAATGAACCCTTGCTGAGCAGAAGAGACTTCTTTTAAAACATTAAAGAAATCTTACCGTTCTAAAATTTTTGGCCACCACTAGGCACGTTTCCATTACAGATTTGCGCAAAACTTTTGTGCTTTTTTTTCTAAATGTCGACAAAAAACTATTGCGAAATGACGGCGTTTCCATTAACTGATGTTATGCGACTAAAACTTTCCTCTCGCGATAAGTAAAATCATTCCAAAAACCAAAGTAACGGACATTGGTAGCTTTATGTACTATATCCCAGCCACTGCACTAGACATTATCATTAATTGAAGGAGATGTGTTTTCCAAGCATTAATGGTAAGGAACGACCCTTATTATACTTGTGAGCGGCACATACGAGGTGTTTCTGGGTGTTTCTCCCTCATATCTGCTTCGAGGTCTTGATTGTGGTATTTTTTTGAGGTTTAGAATCCATTATTCCTGTAATTCTTTTGTCGTATAAGAATTTAATAAAGAGCTCTGTCTCGGATTCTGTCCAAACATACCTCGTCATCTACGTCAGGTGACCTGTAAATGCGCAAAAACTGTTTCCATTGCAGTTTTGCAAAATATTTCTTTTTCGAATTGCCTGAAAAACCACCTCATGCGAGCGTAAAAACTCCCATTTTTCACAAAAAAGTTTTCACGAAATTGACGTGTTTCCATTGGATGTATTTTCAATTCGCAATTTCAATTTGCGCCATTTGAAGGGTAATGGAAATGCAGCTACTGTATGTCACGGTGTGGTGCAGGCAGAAGACAATGAAGGAGAATCAAAAGTTCCAGTGTTAACTTTTACTAACAATATAATACATACTAGGTACAAGATGATGGCCAGAAGGTACACACACACTTAATACAGCGGAGACCGGACAAGGACTGACAGAACAGACAGAACTTAAATACAAACACAGATTACACTGATTAACAGAACACAGGTGAGACTGATGACGATGATGATACAGGTGATACTGAACTGATAATGACGTTAACCACAGAAACAAAGGAGTGGCGGGAAAACAGAACAAAGGAAGACATGCGACTACTGAAAACAAGACTCAGACAGAACATAACTGTGACACTATCTATCTATCTATCTATCTATCTATCTATCTATATATATATATATATATATATATATATATATATATATATATATATATATATATTAGTTTCTACCTAAGTACCTGCATTTCTGAATGGGCTAAAGGTTGGGATTTAGTGAGTTTGAAGTGAAAGTATTTGAGAGAGCAATATTATTATCTTATCTAATTTTTGACAGAGGTGGCATTTAGAGGCTTTTGCATTCTTCATGTAAATTCACAGGTTCACTCTTACATATAATTAGATGAAGTAAAGCTTTAAGCGTATTTGGCTTGCTGTCTAGGGGGAGGACTCTGAGTTCGGAATTTGGCCCCAACCCAAAGAACTTCCCCGTGTATAGAAGTGATTAGAACTAGAAGTGTGGAGAAGGGATGGTGATAAACTGTCAACGATCGGAGGTAGGTCTGACCTCTTATCGTTGATTAACTGAGTGCTCACCACCTGTGTTAATTATGTTGATTATCTGAACGTGCTACTCCCGAACTTTGTTAATAAAACATAATGTATGACATTCTTGCTCACGTTCATGTCACTTGCACTTCAAAAAATATGTAAAGTCCACGTGAACCGGAAGTTAAATACGACTTTTCTCCAGTGTTGTGATGTATTTCCAAGTGAAACGGAATATTGGATAGAGGGCAGGGATTCACTTAAGCGCTCCTCCTCTCCATCTCTGCTCATAGCAGACTAACGATTTTGAGGAGAGTGGTTAAGCATTTTCAACCCAAGCCGTCAAACTGACATCATCAGAAAAGGAACGTCATTCCAGACCGGAAGTAACTTTTCAGATTTTGATTAAAGATTACCACGGCAAACTTTTTTTTCTCTCTGTATTAACGTGCACGGATTAATTGTTCACCACAAGACTAGTAATAGGCTATGTGCTAACAAAGTAAATAGAGTCAATTTTGATTTCAGGTCGACTTTAATGTTGTCAGACTCTAATCAGGAAATTCCTAATAAACATGACTAAGAAATATGCATTCAATTTTCTGCATAGAAAATTTGGTTGGCTTCGCATCACCAACCCATCATTCCAGCCCATCAAAGTGTGACACAGTGGAAAACAAGCTTACCCTTTTTTCCAGCTATTCCTAGGCAAATGAATTACAAAAATAACATACACTTGGATCTCCGTGTATATAGAGGCGGGCAAACACTGTGCGATTTCAGCAAGGTACCTACTCACACAGAACGAGTAGATCGCATGTGATGTAAAGCCAAAGCTCAGGATTTATGTGCTCACACTATAGGGTCCAAACGTCGAGCTGCGACTTCACTGCTCACGCTATAGCCTATATGTGAAATATGCGCGAAACAGCGCGATAAACCCTTGTACCGGGTTGCGCCTATATAGACGATTTCATGTATCCAGAGATATTTTTAAAACAAGCATCAGTTATCAATATCAAGATGATTTAGCATTTCCAATTTGTATTAAATTATTATTAGTATTATTGTATTATTATTATTATTATTATTATTAGGGAAGGCCTAGGCTACTTTTATTATTAAAGTGATAAGCTGTTAATTAAAGGAGCTGTATGTAAGAAATGTATTTCAATTAATCATAAAATGGCCCTGATATGTCACTAGACATTAAGAAATCATGTTCATTTCAAATACTTATATCACTGACAACAGTAGTACGGCCAGGATATTGTCATTTAAAAAGTGAAGTTGCAGCCCTCAACTGATGTTGATGTTGTCATGTTGTGTTTTGTCCTGAAGCCTCACCCTCCACCTATCTACCAATCACGAAATCAGTAGTGTTTCGGCATCCGGGTTGCCAGCTCTGCTCTAGTTACCACAGCTGCAGCTCCTTGTAGCAGCCTATGTTCCTGCTGGATCCTGCAGCATATCTGGCAACCTCAAATCAGGGGGGAGGGGGAGGGGATACACCGCTCTACAGTAATTTGAAAGTGATTGCAGTACCAGTTTTGGCCACAATCTTACATACAGCTCCTTTAAATTGCCATGCAATGATTTCATAGCGCATCACCGCAAAACCAACGCACTGTGAGGATAATAAAATATTACATAGAAGCATACTCTCCTCATTGAAAATTGTCTAAAACATTTAGGTCGATTACAATGAATTAAAGGCATATAATTAATTATTAACAGTCTATAATATGTCAGAACACTGCAATAATTCATCAATGAAAATTAAAAACAGCTTTATTTCAAAAACATCGTTTAACAAATTAATAAAAGAGGCAAATTGTACATCGCAGGTGGCTTGGAAGAAGTGGGTAATGGTAATTAGGGCAATCGGTTCGTAACTCTGCTTCACCTGTGCGATATAGTCATGAGGAGCGACCAAAATTTCTAACATGCCAGAAATTCATCCAACCATCCGATTGCCGGTCGGGAGAGGTTAATCGCCTCTCGTTTCCCCCTGTACACTGCACGACAAATGACGCACGACAAAGCTGAAAATCGGCCCAACCCGAAAAAGAGTCAGAATTTGGCTCAAAATCGGACAAAAATCGCACAGTGTATGCCCGCCTTAACTGATATGTTGTTTTGATTGCAGAAGTGCAGCTGATATAGGGTTACGTTTGCACGACAACGATATGCTTAAAACTAAGTTTTCCCTTTGAGTTTTCCGTGTACAGACGACACCATTGTCAAAATGATCCCCATTCACACGGATCCGCGAAAATTCTGCTGCCAGGCCATTCAATGGCGATGAAACACTATCGACCAGGGCTATTCAATTAGCTTAATTCGAGGGCCGGATTATCAAATCGAAAAGTTGAGGTGGGTTGATTTGGGGGTTTAGCTCATTTATTGAAACATAACAGTTTCAATAAATAAGTTAAAGTAACCCTAAAAAAGTATGGTATTTACTTGGAAATGTGGTACCGAACAGTATGCAGATACATAAAAACCATAATAAATAAAAACTTGATAATTTACAGCTGTGTACAACTATTTTTCTTGGAACAAATAAATTAATTATACAAACTCGTAGCTGTTGGAGAGAAATAATAATAATTTTATTTATAATTGTTATGCTTAAATGAAAATATTCTGACAGTGAGACTTGATAACCACAGGCTACTCACTCCTACTGTATAAAAACTGCCTAAACACAAGTTAAAAACTATACGCACCTTTACAAAGAAACTGACATAATTTCATAACAAACATTAATTAGCCTATATATTCCTCTACCCACCTAATAAATCTAATGCAATATAAATCACTATATTTACTATTCTGTATAATATTATAGTAAATATATATATATATTTACTATATTTATTTATTACAACATAGTATTCAATATAAATATTGCACATTTCTGCCCAACCATGGTAAATTACTACAGTACATTTATGGTAAATGTTTGTAAGGGTGATTAGGGGATTTAAAGTGTTCTAATTTTGTTCATGCCACAATGTTTCTCCTGCTTTCTTCTTCAGTCTGGTTGGGAATGTTGAGGCTGTTTCATCCGATTTAATACTAGTTAAATCATCGAGTGATTTGTGGTTTGTAACAGAGAGGTCTCTGTCGAACTGAAACACACCCCACTGGTTGTCGCAACGCTGTTTAATAATAGTGACACCGGGACCGGGAGTAAACGCAACTATTTGTTGTTACTGTACTGACCGAGAAACCGCTTCAGATGATTCAGTGATGGGGCGGTCTGAATGAATCCGAATAGTTTTAGACCGTTACTGACCGGCCACTTTGATGCTCTCGCCGGCGGCGGTGTGAACGCACAGTTATGTAAGTGTAAGTTAAGAATCGAACCAAAAGAATGATTCATTCACGAAAGATTGGTATCGCTGGTTCAGTCGACATAAATTCGGGACACATATAATAACTGCTGAAATATTCGCACATAAAACGTTTCTCGGGTCAATCGGAGCGAGTATCAAACTAAATTAGCCGCACCGCCAGGAAAAGAGGAGGAGGGAGGTTGGTGCCGTCGGGCCAGATGGAGATGATTGGCGGGCCGCCAATTGAATAGCCCGGCTATAGACTGAACACGAAATACACATGTGCATGACGTCATCATCTTCAGAGTTTCGCGTTTTTGTTGTTTACACAGAGACCGTTTTCAAAAACTTGCACTTTGAAACCAGTTTTTAAAAGTTTGCACTTTCAGCCACCCAAAACGCCATTGTTGTGTAAACAAGCGGCCAAAACGCATAAGTCGTACGCAAAAACTAAAACTAGTGGGACATTTTTCTTTGTAATTACTGATGGTGCTCATTATCACCTTGCTCCATGTAGTTACGAGTGTAACATCTGCAGGCTGTAATTTAAATTGGTGCTTGCTTCATGCAGTTACAGGGTAAGGACAATAAATAATGCAATTTAATTGAATTTTATTTATTGAAAAACTTCTTATTCTTTCAAACAAACAATTTTTAATCAACATTTAATTTCAAATTAAAGTCCTGACAAGAAAGTAGCACATTATATTCATGTTTTGCTCTTGCTTCCCATATGGAAAAGGTTTGCTAAAAAAAACTGTGATTCTTATATGTTCCAACAGAATATTGTAAGAGACATATATGCTACAAAAAACACAAATCTAAATTGCATAATATTAATGTATGTTTAATCATATATGTCCTACATACAACTAAAGGCATATAGTTTTTGATGAAATAAAAACATAGGAAAATAATGCAAATTTAATATGAATGTCCAGCATATTAAGACATGTATAAAACACAGTGCAGTTTAGCAGTATAAGGCTGTACTTTACGCATGCTCTTGTCTTGTCCTAAGTTGAGCCCCTATAATCTAACATGGTCATATACTGTATAATCAACCTTAGATGAAACACAACATTTAAACTACACACACAAGCACACATTTTAATTAGAAAATTATTTATTAGTGTATTCTACTACAAGATATAGTTGCATATTTCATATATCAATAGTTTTCATTTTAAATCCTGCATCACCAGATTTTATTTTCATTTGTCACAATTTCTCTAAACTTTAGTACTAAATTACTAAATTTAGTATACAACTGTTCCATTCTTAATCTACAAACATAAAACTTTCCAAAATATAAAGTGATTCTTATGCATATCACCACCAGAGTTCATGTCACATATATACAACAATTTATTTCAGCCAATTTTAAACATTTAATCACTGTTCTTGAAACATATTTGACTCAACATTGTTCATTTGCAATAATATGTTCTGATTGGTTCACAAACAACAGACCCAGACAGTTCACAGTTTATGTAAATACACGGCCTCACAATGTCATTGCTGTCAACTGCTCTTTCAAATCCTGTAGGAAAATGAACAGTCCGCATAAAGGTCAGTGATATTTTGTCAGCAGATCCTCGAACCAGCTTCTGCACTGTACAATTTCCAAATTTGCCAACTGCATATAAGTGATGTTGGTCATCACTGACACAGAGAGAGTGTGAAACCTTGAAAATACTGCCATCTTTCAATATCACAGCTGAGTTGTTCCTTTTCTTTGTCTTTGTGTACAGTATGTTTGGCTGTGAATGACCTCTCCGTTGACAACTATTCTGTTGTAGTACCTGCCAATAGAGGTCCCAGGTACATCTAGCAATGCATTCATATCATTTTCAGACACTGGCCTAATCTTTGGCACTCCAAGTGCAGTCACGCTGTCATATCTAGCATAGTTATTTACATGACGTTTACCAGAGGTCATTTCTGTGTAGAATGATTTAATTTCAGGCGAGCCATCACTGGATGAGCAGTATGGCTACTGTATGGCTATATATATACCATACACCATTGCATACTTTTGTCATGTAAAACTCATATAAGACTTCTTACAGTATTCACTTATAATGCAAAAATCCCATACAAGTTGTATGTGTGCTATTTAGTATGAAATGGGCCATAATTGGTCTGATTTTGTATAGGACATGTATTGGCCTTACATGAAACACAGAAGGTAATTCTGTCTGATTTAAGTAAGGAAGATATATGGTAGCTGTATATGAACCATGCAGGTTTTTTTCATATGGGTTGCCTTGAAATGGGGGTAGATTTCCTGTAATGTCACTTATTGGAAACTGCAGTTAGCAGAAAGTGATCTGGTTTGACCGGTTGTGTAAAAGTAAATTCTTCTAATTTTTCAAAAAGTGGTTGGTCCCACCCACATCCAAAACAAACACCAATGAAAATCCTCCGAATGAGCTTTATGATTGAATCAGAGATAAACGTTATGGAGGGTGGGGCCAGAGAACCACTGATAAATGTGGCAGTATTTACTTGACATCTCATTAAACCTGACAGTTGAGGAAACAGCAGTAATATCACAGACCAGAAGATAAGGATGAAGATTAACACAGCTTTGTGTATTGCCGGAACCATACTTCTCAACATAGCAGGTACAATCTATACCATGAAAAAATTTGATATAAGTTTAATGAAGCATTTAATTAAATTGTTTAATAACTGACAAGCAATTGAGTTCCTAAAAACCTTTGTGAACACATACACAACAGACTTGACTGAATTGATGTTTCTCATGATACATCTAAAACCTTTGGATCTAAAGACTTGTGGTTAAATGCTTGTAATTGCGTTTGTAGTTATCTTTTAGAAGCTAAAATATTTTTTTTTATTTGTTTAATATTATAATTTTGGTCTCTTTATAAATCTCATACTTTTAAAATAGTGATAATAACAATAAAAATGAATAGTGTCCAAACGTTTGACTGTCTATTATATTACTGTTTTTCAATTGTAAGTATACTGTATATCATAATAATTGAAATATTTTTATATTTCAATAATAAATATTGTATTTAAAATTACAACTAGCTAACAGTTTATAGCTATATATTTTTTTCATAGATTGATTTAAATTGCTATATGTCTAAAATCAAGTCAAGTCACATCTAAAAAAAAAACGTTTTTAAAGCATATTTATTTTAGGGTGACCATATTTTAGTTTTCAGAAAAGAGGACAGGGCGTGGTTAAGGGTTGGGGGCGTTGTTGGGGATGAATGGGTCAAAAAATACTTGACAAAAAAAAGCCGGTTTCATGTTTTGTGTGCAAAGGCAAGCGCCAGTCAATTAGTACACGATTAATGGTCCCATGAAAAACTTTGAAAAACAGACAATTTCATGAATCTATAATCTATATTTTTGTCTTGTTTCCAGTCCAAATATCTTAAAATTCTTAAATAAAGAAGCATTTACCACGAAGCATAAGTAAAATGACATAAGAAATTCTATCTTGTTTTCTGATTTAAAAAAATCTAAATTAAGTGTGTTTTTGCTTAAATCTAGCAAAATGATCTGCCAATGGGGTAAGAAAAATATAACTTAACTAAACTTAATTTAATGTTTTTTTATTTTTGTTTTTTTTAGAAAACAAGATATCATTTCTTATGTCATTTTACTTATCTAGTAAATGCTTCGTGATTTAAGAATTTTTTGATATTTGGACTGGGAAACAAGACAAAAATACTAATTAAGAAAACCATTTTTTGCTGTGTAGTCTTTTATACATTGAAACTTCAGTATCTGTCAAAAACGGACAACTTGTAATGCAGAAGGATTTTCTGTATATGAGACGAAGTTTTATCTTGTTTTCATGCCAATGGTGCATGCAGGCACTGATGTTAGTTTAACAGTAACACTTTATCAGCTCTGTACAAATGACTGTCTACTTTGTCTTTGTCTACCCACACAGGTTCCCTCTGCCAGTTAGATGGTAAGTTGTCATAATGACCATAAAACTCTTGTTCCACGCAGAATGTGTCTTCTATGTCTGTGAGGCATTTTAAGGAATTCTCATATTACTTTTTCTCTCATTAGTATGTGGTCAAGCCCCCCTAAACAATAAGATTGTTGGAGGGGGGGATGCAAAGGAAGGGTCTTGGCCGTGGCAAGTCAGCATTCGTCTCGGGGAAAGCGGTTTATGTGGTGGGAGTCTAATCAATAAAGACTGGGTTTTATCTGCAGCTCACTGCTTCCAGGAGTATGTTGGCATCTTAAATTAAGCTTAAAGGGATAGTTCACCCAAAAAATGAAAATTATCCCATGATTTACTCTCCCTCAAGTCATCCTAGGTGTATATGACATTCTTCTTTCAGACAAATACAATCGGAGTTATATATATATATATAAAAAAATACTGGCTCTTCCAAGCTTCATAATGGCAGTGAATGTTTTTTTGCTATTTTGAAGTGCATCCATCCATCATAAAAGTGCATCTATCCATCATAAAGTGCTCCACACAGCTCCAGGGGGTTTATAAAGGTCTTCTGAAGCGAAGCGATGTTTGTGTAAGAAAAATATCCATATTTAAAAGTTTATAAAGTAAAATAACTAGCTTCCGGCCAAACGAATATACTGGGCCCTATCATACACCTGGCGCAATGCAGCGCCATGTGCGACGGCCATTCACTGCCATTATAAAGCTTGGAAGAGCCAGGACATTTTTTAATATAACTCCAATTGTATTCATCTGAAAGAAGAATGTAATTTTCATTTTTGTGTGAACTATCACACTAAGATACAATTGTAAATTGATAATTGTGGGATTAAAGTAGACTTTCTATATTTACAGCTACGGTGCGTCTGACATTGTGATGTACTTCGGGCGTCAGAGCCAATCGGGCTCAAACCCTAATGAGACATACAGGACAGCGAGTCGAGTTATCAAGCATCCTGACTATAACAATCCCAAGTTTTCGAACGACATAGCACTGGTCCAGCTCTCTTCTTCTGTGAATTTCACTGATTACATTAAGCCAGTCTGTCTGGCGGCTGCTGGTAGTGTATTTGCTGGAGGTGAAGAGAGCTGGGTGACTGGATGGGGAACGCTACAGCCTGGAGGTGAGTGAATATTTGCTTGTCAATTAACTGAACAAAAAGAATACTGTAACCCTTTTTACCTAGCAATTTACCTAGAAATGTTTTTTAAAAGCTGTCAAAATATATCCTCTGAATGTGTCACAGGCCAGAATCCTGACATACTGCAGGAGATTATGTTACCAATTGTCAACAGCAGTGCCTGTTATAAAGCTTATGGAGGGATCATCACAATCACAAGCGAAATGATTTGTGCTGGATTTTTAAATGTGGCAGGGAAAAGTTCATGTCAGGTAAGACATCATTTTGATATAAAGCAATTTACAAAACTACTGTCCAGTTTTCGGTCACCTGCACACTTCACACTGCCAACCTAGTTGCTCAGTTAAACTCTTAAAGTCTTTACTCCACTGATCATGAACTCATACGCTACAACTGCTTACTACACCTGATCTGCAGAGAAAAGCATGGAGTTGCAGTCCCAGACTATTATAAGGGATAGTTCACCCAAAACCTTCTAGAACCTTCTGAAACAGTTTGCAGCTCGAGTCAGCACAGATCTACAAGTTACTCGATCAAAACTCACTTTCTGACGTGCCCGACAGTCACTCTGACTCCAAATGAGTTAAAAAAAAACAAACGGCGTATATGATCCTATGATGCTGGTTTTTGCCAACTCATTCAGCGCTCCAGTTACTCCAACTGTCCATTGAACTGAGAACAGTACGGATATGTCCGACAGTACGGATAAAGGCGCCAAAATGTATGTTTCTGTTATATTTTGCTGAAAAGCATAAAGAATAACATATAAAACATATTGGAAATATAACAGGTATCCGATGGCAGTAGTTCTCGAGTCAACAGAAGTTCACTGATAATGGTTTGATTAAGTTGATTTATTCACTTTATTTGCTTTTAAATATCCGCATTTCACATCATTATTGGGTGCTTTAATAATCGGATGATTTGACTTGATTGAAATGAACCGTTTCGCTTTATAAGACCTCACATCGTCAGGAGCCACGGGTATTAATTTTATGTTGCCTGTATATGCTTTTTTGATTCTGAAAATTATGGTAACTCTGGATTTGCATAAATAAATAAATAAATAGAGAGAAATACTGCCAAATAGACAACTGAAACATACAATCTGTCCATCTGTCCACCAAAGCATTTCTTAGTCTTCTGAAAATGCCCAGCTTGATACGCTTAACAGCGCTTTGAAGGCACAATCCACGGAAGTAATGTGCTACTTAGTATCTTATTTCACAGATAATTAATTTTAGGAACAATTACTGACCTGCAATATTAACTTCACCTACATTATTATTTATAGTCGACAAGGATGTGACAGTTGGCCAATGTGGTCTTTGTCCTCACGCATCCTCCACTGTGATTGGATGGCAAAAACTGACAGTGAGTAGTGCTGCGTTTTACCTATAGACTGTTTAAAAAAAAGATGGACTATGCATCTCACTGTAGGAAAATAAAGCCAAAATCTCCCAGAAATGGCCGCTGTCATATTGTGCTGATGACATCATTTGGAGCCAGAATCTGCGCAGATGAAGCTGCAGTATCAAGGTCTCTCCCAAACTCTTGTAGACTCAATCACAAGCCTATCACATCCTGTCTATGTTCAATCATATGTGCAGATGTATGCATATCTACCTATGCAGCAGCATGCATTTATTGGCTTGTATTTCCTATTTCTCTTATCACCCTGTGCAACTGTGCAGGGTAAAAGAAAGTGTCTTTACAAATGTATAGCAATAGTCTTCCTTCCAGCTGTTGCACAACTTTGCTCCAAAATATAAATCTAGAGCGGTTGGGAAAAGCTGTGCAACTGTACAGCTTTAATTGGCATTGGCTGTACAGCCTGTAAATTATCTGGTAAAACATTTATTTAATGTATGTTAGATGTGCAGCAGCAGCATGTCTTACATGCTCACAGGAATGTGTGTGAATGTATTGGCAGTAGCAAATCATGGTACTCGGTAGCAGCAGTGTAGCCGATCTATTCCGCAAGACCAAATACATTAACATTGCCATATCCATTATATGCTAATATCTATTTCATGCCAATCTCTCTGAGACAGAAATATCTAGTTCTGGCATGAAACTCTAGATAGTGCAGGCTGATAGGTCCATAACTCAATTTGGTTGCGATCACATTGTTATCTACATAGCACAGCTGATTGTTTGCTGTTGCGGTATTATTATGGTAGTATTTGATTTACTGTTAGCAGTCTTCAGTGCGCTTTCAGAAACCCTCCACCCTCCCCAGCTCCACCTGTATAGTTCTGCTACAGGGTTATTTTGTGTATGTTACATGTGTAGCAGCAGCATGTCGTGAATGTATTGGCAGTAATAAGTCTCGGTACAGATCTATTCCACCAATACCAAATACATTAACATTGCCATATCCACTACAATGCCAATCTCTCCAAGAATTGTAATGACAGAAATAACTAAATTAAACCAAACGTGTTCAAAAAACTTACTTTTGAACATCCGTCATCATGGTAAGAACTACCCAAAATGACAGAAACCATCTTTGGGGAAATATTGAATTTTTTTTGTTTGGCTCACGTCCCATTCGTTTACATGGAGAGGACAGGGACCTCTACTGCAGCCAGCAACCAGGGGGCGATCAAAATGTTTTGGCTTCACTTTTCAGGATGCGTGCGGCACACTTGGTTTTACTCAAAGTCTAACATTTTGGGCTGAAAAAATCTTTGGTGGACACACGGCTGGCATACTTTTACCTTTCGGCTACACTGTTGCATACATGTGTCTGTAACAGTTGTTCACTGTATATTGTCAGAAATATAAATGCTGAATGTTTGTGAATACAGGGAGACTCTGGAGGTCCATTGGTCAGTAGGAACAGCTCCCGGTGGATTCAGTCCGGCATTGTGAGTTTTGGTGCAACACGATGTGATGACCCCAGATATCCCAGTGTGTTTGCCAGAGTTTCTCAGTTCCAGAACTGGATCACATCTTACATGGGCAGCAACCCTCCTGGATTTGTTGCGTTCAACTCCAGTGGATTCAGTTCACTCAACCTCCTTTTATTTACCATTTCTCTCACATTCTCCATCATTCCTTTCACCTTCTCCCAGTATCTCTCTTCCTAAAGATAGTTTGAACAGTAATTCTAAGGGTTCTTTGATGAAGAGGATCAAAGGGTTCTTTGTGCTGTTCATGCTCTCACACAGAGATAAAAAGAGCAGTTATACTGTTATTTTTGGTCATTTATTTTTTATCTTTTTAATAAAGTACTATTCTTGAAAAGCTATCCTATTGACATTATAAGGGCATAAATTAATGAAGTTCAGCATGCTTGTGTCCTCTGAGATTAAGGATGTTTGCAAAACTACTTGAGATCGACTGATCTTGTTTGTTTTATAACAGTACCGGTTATTTTTATGTTTATATGTCTGATAACTGATGCATAACTGAAATAGGGTCTGAAGCTCTGCAATGTGATCAGGGATACTGGTAGTGGAAAATGTAATCAATCACCATGTTGTAATCACACTGTCTTAACAGAATAAATACAAAAGAAGGAACTGACATGGGGAAGATTCTCTCTCTCTTCAAAATCTTTTGTAACATAATAAAAAAAACCTTTACAATCACTTTTAATCAATTTACATCCTTGCTGAATGAATTTAATGTCCTCAAAAAATATCTTGCTGACTCCATACTTTTCAACAGTAGTGTACACAAATATATTAAGCAGCATAACTGTTCAACATAATAATAAAAAAAAAATATTAGAATTAATTCTGAATGATCATGTAACACTGAAGACTGGAGTAATGATGCTGAAAATTACAGAAATAAATGACTAAATTTTTAAATATATTAATAGAAAACAGCTATTTTAATTGTAATAATATATCACAAAATATATTTTGTGATACTGTTTTTATTGTATTGTTGATCAAAGCATGAGCAGAGATTCCTTTAAAAAAAACAAAGAATCTTTATTTATATATATATATGTAAGCCCGTATATCGGTCCAATGGCGGTCTCCAATAATACGGGGAAGGTTGCTGTGCGTTACTGTCTTTCCTTTTACGCAACACAACAAGATTAAATGAAATACATGTTCTCATTTGTATTACCTCGTTATTTCATCTGACTCCATAAATGAAAAAGGTTTTAATGATATCTGAGCACCATTAAAAGTGAGCAAATGTTTGATTATTCTTTTTAACTTTTTAAGTATATTTTACCCATTCCAGATTAGGAAACTATGTCGCTCAGACAGAGGTCCTCATGTCTTCTGTTTAACGTGGGTCTCACGTTCACAAGCTCATCAGTTTAGTCATCAAACAGAGGTAATTGCTATATACCTGAGATCAGTCACATTCACGTTTACACAAAGATACTTTGGTATAGCCCCCATGGAATTGCATACACTTTAATTTAAAAATGGTCTCTGTCTCATATAGCCTTGTTATTTGTACACGCTGTGACTATACAGATCACAACATGTAAATAGGAAAATGTTTGCATTATTTTGTCACTTATTGGGATTAGTATGCTACCATTATCCATTTACATCCAGTCTTTGTGCGAAGCTAGGCTAGCGGTGGGTGCGTCAAATAACACTTACAGAACGCACAGAAATGAAAAAGGTATGTATGGACTTATCTAACTCTGGGGGATACTGTGAATAAGCTAAAGTCCCAAAAAGTCGGAGTGTTCCTTTAAATCACTTGAGTTACATGGATTACTTTCATGCTGCCTTTTCTTGTTTATGTAAGCAATACGGTACGAGAGGCTGTGCTGTATCGTGAATAAGTAACGGCTGAAGGGCGTTGTTAGGCACGACGCGAAGCGGAGTAACCCCTTCAGCCGTTACTTATTCACGATACAGCACTTGCCTCGAGTACCGTATTGCTTTTATAAAACGGTTGCCACACAATACAAATATTAAAGCCGAAAAATATTTATCTATGCAACTTTCATGAAGTAAAATCACTAAAAGCATTCCTTCCACTGGAAAAAATAGTCCCTGACCGTAAACTGCAACAGAAGTTACATACATTATTTCGCCAATAGATGGCGACAAAGACTATCTTATGAATGAGTCAGTCGGTAGAGAAGACTTTTATATTGAAAAGACTCAAACTTGTTTTCACGGAGAAGGAAGACGCAACTGACAGATGACTAACTATAGGCACGGGAAACCCCCTTAACTGTTAACTGTTAAAAGGACAAGATATTGCAGCAGACATTCAAACAGATTATTTTATTATGAATATAGGACTGCCCATACAGAAATGTAATATATGTCAATATATGTAAATTACATATATAATGTTAGTGCCCATGTATGTCTGCTGCATATATGAGAATATATGCAAAATTCATATATGTAAAACACATATACATATATGAAACATATATTTCAAAATATATCAAAAATGGCCGTTTTCATGTAAGTGCCATATATTTTCCCGTATATGCACATAAATGTGAAATATATGTAAGACGCATATATGTATACACGCATATATGGCGCATATATGTATACACGCATATATGGCGCATATATGTATACACGCATATATGACGCATATATGTATACACGCATATATGGCGCATATATGTATACACGCATATATGGCGCATATATGTATACACGCATATATGTATACACGCATATATGACGCATATATTTATACATGCATATATGACGCATATATTTACACATTCATATATGTACTTATTTCTATAGTACATACTTTCACATGTATTAGGGATACAAACCTTATATCTGAATGCCTTGAAATTAAATGCCTATAGTTGGAGATTGTCTATTGTGTGAATACCAAATATAGTATTTTAATACAATAATGCAGTGTTTTCTTTGTCATTTTTGACAAATACATCCACAAAGTACCATAACCATATGCCACAGCTTTAAAAATGCATCAGTATCACATGCATGTACACTGTAAAACTTTTCACTGTAAATTTACAGTTAAATACTGGCAGCTGGGTTGCTATCCACATACTGTATTTTTACAACACTACTACAGTAAACAGCATTTACAGTACTCCACTGTAATTACCAAATACAGTATATACCACATTTTACATTAAACTTGTCGACAGCAATAAATTGTATTTTTACAGGGAAAACTGCTTTTATTATTACATAATTAAAATATTATACTTTAAGGTTTCATAAGAGTAGTCACACTAGGAAAAAGAAAACATTTTCTGGGTTTTAAAACATTTATTTAGTTAAAATGCCATCTGTGAACATGTTGGCTGAATTACTTTTTAAACATAAAATGCAATTTTAACACTTAAACAGGTAACAGTTAGCACTTAATTAAAGGAATAGTTCACCCAAAAATTTAAATTAGCACATGATTTACTCACCCTCAAGTCATCCTAGGTGTATATGACATTATTCTTTCAGACGAATACAATCAGAGTTCTATTAAAAAATGTCCTGGCTCTTCCAAGCTTTATAAAGACCATAGTCCATAAAAGTGCAAATGAAATCCCATTCAAAGTCTGCAAGGTTTCGCAGAAGTGAGGACACCTGTAGGCTTACAGTGGTGTTCTTGTTTTGCACAACTTGGCCAGTTTTCTTTGAAGTTACTTGTCCTTTCTTTGTTTTTGATCCACGTTCAGGATTGATGTCAAGAAAGCGTCTAAAAGGCAGAAAAAAACAACAACTAAATATTATTAACTGAGTGTATATATTTTGACAAAGAGAGACAGCACAAAAGCGGTCTAAAACTGAACAACATGAAAAAAATAAAATAAATGCAATGTTGGATGTTGTGAGAAAAAAAAATGCAATGTTGGATGTTGTGATCAATAACTGATATTTTTTCTGCCCTGGTAAAATACATCAACTCAATGTGTCTGTTTACATGCACACTGTCAACTAACTAAATTTTTGGAAGTGGGGTTGCCAGATTTAAAGTTTTATTCTACAACTTTTGTCTACTCATCACCCAGCTCATTAACAATATCATGCCCTCATCCGGTGCCATCAGAGTATCAGTGGAAAGGCAGTCTTTAGACTCTCCGTTTATATAGAGCACACACTGCCAGAATCCAGCCCAAACCTTTGTGACAGAAATAATTTAACTTAATTGCAAGCCTTGCAAGTTTATTGCATATATGACAACATGATTTACCAGACTAAATGCATGTTTGCACCCAAAAATTTTAATTCTGTCATTATTACTCACCCTCAAGACTTTTGTTCATCTTCGGGACACAAATGAAGATATTTTTGATGAAATCTGATAGTTTTGTCCTTCCATTGATATCAATATCATTGCAACTGTCAAAGCCCAGAAAAGTGGTAAAAACATTGGTAAATATATACCTACAGTGGTTCAACCTAAATATTATGAAGCAGGGTTTCTGCACATTTTTTAAAGTCAAATTTAAGGCTTTTTAAGACCTTTTTAAGACCCGAAGAAATCAAAATTAATACCATGCATTAGGGGTGAGCAATATTGACAAAATATGTCTCGATCGATATTTTCAAAGTTTTCTTGATAATAATTAGATAACATTTTACGGATTGTGTTTCTGTGCTTGGTGCCATGGCTTGTTTAGGCCTGTTGACAGCTGACTGACAAAGATATTCATATTCTATGCAGTGGTCAGTTTACAGCAGTGACAGAAATTAACATTTTTTATTAAGGGGTAATATATTTGCCACCTTAAATTGATTTCAAGGGGCATTTTCACCTATATACGGACATTTGTAGATGTTTCAACAAGATATCTTTCACATCTACTGCAGTCAGATTCACCCGTGTTCACTCTGAAGGAATCACTCACATGGCTGGGCACTTGTATGACACATCAAGGATGTTAAGAGGCTAAAAGCAGGTTTAAAAATTGAAGTCAACAGGGTGCAAATTTTAAAAAGAGGATAACACGGTGTAGGCAACACCGATTTTTGTCGTTGTTCTCTGTATTGACAGCACTCCAAATTTACAAAAAAATTAGCTCAATGTTAAAATTGACCGGAGTTCTCCTTTAAGGTTGCACTAGTTACATTGATTATTTAAACAATGTTTTTACTAGCTTTCTGGGCCTTAAAAGTTGCAAAGACGTTGCTGTCTATGGGTGGTTCAGAAACCTCTCAGATTTCATCAAAAATATCTTAATTTGTGTTCTGAAGATGAACGAAGGTCTTACAGGTTTGGAACGACATGAGGGTGAGTAATTAATGACAGAATTTTCACTAATCCTTCAACTGAAAACAACTTGCACTGATATATCTTAAAATATATGACTGCCACTGTTTTATCTCAAGATGCACACCAGTAATGTTTTTTTTTTTTTAATGATACATTATTATAAAAGCTGCTTAAATACCCTAATTTTATTAAGGCCTAGACCTGGCTTAAGCTAAGCCCTGTATGGAAACCAGGGCCATATTGTTCATACCAGTAGTCAACATAATAAATACTGTCAAGTCAAGGTTAGTGACACAATTCAGTCTAATATATATATATATATATATATATATATATATATATATATATATATATATATATATGTATGTATGAATGGCAAATATGCCAATGACTAACCTCTGACCAAACTCAAGGTGCTGCCTCTTCCTGGTACTGCAAGCTGAAGTTATAGGAGGAGGCAAACAGCGCTGCCAGGCCAGTGATGAAGAGGCTGTGATGCTTCACACACACCTTGACCTTCCAAACTTAATATCCAGCACTGGTTGCTTAGAGATTGACCTGTAATGGAATAAAAAAGAAAATAAAAAAAAAAGAATAAATAAATAATATTAATAATTAAAATAACTACTGTGGGTTCCACTGTGGTTCGATGTAGTTGTCTATTCATAGTTCTATGAATTAAATTTTTCAACTAAAAATTAAAATTGGTTAGAATGCTAAAATGCACTGGCATATAATTTTGTTTGTTTTAAGCATAAACTCACTTAATTTTGACTTATTCTTTCAGAAAACAAGACAATTTTTACGTGTCTAATAAATGCTTCTTCATGTAAGAATTGTAGATATCTGGACTGGAAACAAAATAAAAACACTAATTAAGAAAAACATATTTTGCAGTAGGGTGAGTAAATGATGGCTTTTCATTTTAGGTTTCATCTACCCCTTTAATGTTTACATACCAGGAAATAAGTCGTGGACTTTCTGGCAAATGTAGATTGCTGGACATCAGCGATGCAAATTTCTGAAACAATTTTTAAAAAGGACAGCACAACCTTGATCAACAGAACCCAAAACATAAAACATATTACAAATTAATGAGATTTGCTGAATAATCTCTACTTATCTGCTTGAAGGATAACACCGTCTAACTTCTTTGAATTAGGGAGTAGTTGTAGGACCATGGGATGGCAATCAGGAACAGGCCTACTACATTTGAAAACAGCATTAGGAACATGGATTTTCATGTGCTAGCAAAATTCTGACAACGATTCAAAAGCACGATCACAGAACTGACAGAATTTGACAGCATTTTTTTTTTTTTTACAACATAGACTATAACTGTAACACTACTTAAAAGCACTTACATTAACAATGGCCATCAGATTACAAAGCCTAAAACGAAAAAAAATATCAAATGCACGTCATGCAAATAGCATGGTAAAGGTTGTCTATTATATGAAATGTCGAAGTTAACGTTACTTGGTAAACAGGTGGAACAGAGTCAGTGAATTGCTTGCGCGGCCACGGTAGTAAACCGCGTTCGCAAAATCAAACCAAATACGTGAAAACAATGTAGAAATGCGAACGCAAAAAAAAAAAAAAAAAAAACTTATATATTGGCTTACCGTATCACTCAGTTGAACAATTCTCCATCTTCTCAAACTCTAAATCCCACTTATCGTCACGCGCAGGTTAGATTATTCAATGACAAATTCTTCCATCTGTCTTCAGGTAGCTGCTACCATAGATATCATATAAAGGCTGCTACCGTTAACGTCGTCCATTTTCTGCTGCGTCACAGGCAACTAATGTTTGAAACACGAACCGAACCGAACCGAACCGAACCTCAAAAAAGCTTTAAAATTGCTCACAGATTCGCAGACATTGTTTATCTTGATAACAGGAATGATTATTTTGTTCAGTTGAATCCCGCTGACAAAACGAGTTTGCCTGTTGTAGCTGCCTAACGTTACTGTCTGCTCGCATGACGCGTCACATTTGAACTGAATTGAGCGCGAAAGAAATCAATCCCACAATGCAATGCCTTTTCAGTCAGTATGATGGTAACGAATTTATCAGGACGAAAACATAAATGTGCTGTATATTTACAGCTGTTCTGTAAAAGATACAGCTTAATACTGTATTATGGAAATACAGTAGCCTACAATTCTGTAAGAAATTCGTTGTAAATTTACAGTAAAGGGTTACAGTGTATGTTTACATACATTTATTAAATATGTTGAAAACAAATATGTATGTCACATATTTATAATTAATGTTGTCCATATATGCGAGAAACCAATACTATACTGTAATATATGCAGATATATGGTATCATATATGGATGAACTCAAATATTTTCTTCACATGTTTGGACACATACATGTTCATATATGCTGCAGGCATATATTGTGTTCTCAGATAAGTCAAATATATGTATAGATATATGTTGCAGGCATATATTGTGTTCTCAGATAAGTCAAATATATGTAGAGATATATGTTGCAGTCATATATTGTGTTCTCAGATAAGTCAAATATATGTATAGATATATGTTGCAGTCATATATTGTGTTCTCAGATAAGTGAAATATATGTATAGATATATGTTGCAGTCATATATTGTGTTCTCAGATAAGTCGAATATATGTATAGATATATGTTGCAGTCATATATTGTGTTCTCAGATAAGTCAAATATATGTAGAGATATATGTTGAACATATATTGTGTTCTCAGATAAGTCGAATATATTTATAGATATATGTTGCAGTCATATATTGTGTTCTCAGATAAGTCGAATATATGTATAGATATATGTTGCAGGCATATATTGTGTTCTCAGATAAGTCGAATATATGTATAGATATATGTTGCAGTCATATATTGTGTTCTCAGATAAGTCGAATATATGTATAGATATATGTTGCAGGCATATATTGTGTTCTCAGATAAGTCGAATATATGTATAGATATATGTTGCAGGCATATATTGTGTTCTCAGATAAGTCGAATATATGTATAGATATATGTTGCAGGCATATATTGTGTTCTCAGATAAGTCGAATATATGTATAGATATATGTTGCAGTCATATATTGTGTTCTCAGATAAGTCAAATATATGTATAGATATATGTTGCAGGCATATATTGTGTTCTCATACAAGTCAAATATATGTATAGATATATGTCATGCTATTTAAAATATAAGTACATATATGGCCATATATTACATTTTTGTATGGGTGACCTGAAGGAAAATGCAATGTCTACTGTGAATGCAGGTAACTTTACACTCGCTTTCTCGCTTCAATGAACAATTCGCTAGTTGCATATATAGAACGTTGCCGACATCCGGTTTGTTTCCGGTAAGCTGTCCCACTTCCGCTCGCCTCATTCCTGAAGATGGAGCTGTTTTACACGAGAAGCCTGCAGAATCTACCTAAGTTTACCATCAATGATCTGCACCGGATCATTAACTCCTTTTCATCTGCTCCCAGGAGTAAGAGAGAGAAGGGGTTTAAAATGTATATTTCACAATTCATCGACAACTATGAAGGTAAGTTACATTTTTTTTTACTGCGTCATATATTCACGGTGACAGCAGAGTTAGCAAACTAACGTTACCGCTGACTAGAACTAGGGCTAGCAGTAGCTTGATGTTAAGTTACCTCAGCTAACTAAATCACCTATGGTGATTTAACGTTACAGGCCATATCTCTCATTATTATAGTAAGTTAGATAGTTTTACCCAGTGACTTTATTTTACATACACCTCTTCTTTTTAGTCTGATTTAAAGTTAATCCGTTCACAAGATCTTAACGTAACTAATTTCCTGCTTGATTGGAATAACGTTAGCGTATCAAATAGATGTGTACATACACATACTATCTCTATCAATCTGGTTAAGAAATGGATGTTTGATCGGACCCCATCATAATTGGTTTTAAAATAAAAAGGTGTCATGTAAACGGGGCTATTCTGTAAAAAAAAAAAAAAAAAAAAAAAAACCTTCTACATTAAAAAGCCATTTTGCCTGTCACGTGCATAGCTGTAAGTGGCTATACTATAGCAAATCTTGCCATATCACTTTTGAGTGATTGTACTATGTAATTATTCCTAAAAGATATTGATGTGTTACTTAAATGATAATCAATGTGATGTTATCCCTAACTCAGTATCAAACAAAGTGTCAGGCACAGGGAGAGTCAGTGTGCGAGCTATGTGCCACAGGTCCCTGAGGAAAAAGGAGAGACCTCACAACTTGAGAGTAGGATATAGTTCACATCACATTTTACTGCACTGGCTAGGATTAATGTTTGTTATGTGTGTGTAGTAACTTTTTCTTCTGTTTTCTTCCTAGATTGTCCTCGAAGACTCCTCCCCAGTGCAGCTGTTTGAGACGGTGTGCTCGTGTGCTGCTGGCAAAGCACTTTGCAACCATACCGTGGCTCTCCTTTTTCAGACTGCGACCTACTCTCAGCTCCGCCTCCTTGCTGTACCCCCAGTCCTTAGCTGCACCGAGACAGAGCAACGCTGGCACAAGCCAAGGACTATGGTATTTTTCAGAGCATTATTATTATCAGTAGCCACATGTGCCAGGTATAGTTTGTCTGTGCATGAAATACAACATTTTCCACACGTTACATTTAACCACCTCTGAGATGTCATTTCTTTTTACTTTTATCATTGATTGATAGGGTGTAAAACCAGGCCGGGTCAGTGATATGGTTGTGTTGTCTGCCAAGCCCACACAAAAGACAGTAGCCAGTGGTGTCAGGTAGGTTACGTCTTGTAATTAAAAAAATTATCATGCAAATGTGGCTATCTGTCACACAGATATGTATACTAATTTAAATTGTGATATAAAATTCTACATAGGAGCACTCTCTACAAGGCGATGCGGGGGAATATGCCTGATCCTGATGTATTGAAAGTGACAGAAGCATATGAAGGCTTTTCACCTGACACGTCACCTCTTATTACTACCATGTCCATCAGTGCTGATGTCCCACTGGTCGAGTCAGCTTTGGGCAAAGTTCAGGAGGGCAGCCTGATCTCTTATCAGCAGCCAGTGTCAGTCAGCCGCATCATATCACTCCACACTGGAGGTCCTCCACCCCCACCTCTGCCCTTGGATGGCTACAGATTGAAGCCCACTTGTTGCCAGTTTGTCTGCAGTCTCCACCAGCAACTGCATCTGCAATCTCTACAGACCAACTTGGAAATGGCAAGGGGAATAGAAGTGGCAACAAGGGACCAGAGTATGTCTGTGGTGTGGCATCGGGTCAGAAAGATGAGAGTAACATCATCTCACTTTAGGGAGGTTTGTCATGTTCGTGGTCAGACATCAGCAGAACATCTCGCTGAAAGAATGCTCAGGGGTGTGACCCAAACATCGGTCATGAAAAGAGGTCTGGCATTGGAGCCACAGGCTATTCAAGAGTACTGTAAAGTGAAGAACAACAGCTACTGGCCTTGTGGCTTTGTCATACACCCTGATGCCCCCTGGTTAGGATCTTCTCCTGACGGTGTTGTTTTTGACCCCACAGACCACCCACCCTTTGGCCTGTTGGAGGTAAAATGCCCCAATGTCAAGAGTTATGTTGACTGCAAATACCTAAAGCTCCACAATGATTCAATGAAGCTGAAAAAGCAGCACAGCTACTACTGGCAGGTCCAAGGGCAACTCCTGCTGACAGGTATGGACTGGTGTGACTTTGTTGTTTTTGCAGAGGAGGACATGGTCATTCAAAGGATCTACAAGGACCCAGAGGTGGCTGCAGTCATCAGGGAGAAGGGGGATTTTTTCTTTTTCTACTTTTACTTGTTATGTTCCATGAAAACTTGAATCACCCCATTCTCCCTAGGTTCGTGTTTGTGTAAAATTTTATCTCATAGTTCTCATTACAAAGTACACATGCACGTGTCTGTAAATAGTTTCATGTTTATTAGGTTATTACAAACCTATACAAGGTGCCTTTGTTTATGTACATATTTATCTTTACAAACCTATACAAGGTGCCTTTATGTACATATTTATCATTACAAACCTATACAAGGTGCCTTTGTTTATGTACATATTTATCTTTACAAACCTATACAAGGTGCCTTTATGTACATATTTATCTTTACAAACCTATACAAGGTGCTTTTGTTATTGTTATGTGTTCAGCTCAAAAACAGATGCTGCGATTTTCTATTTCGATGATTTGTTAAGTTAAATGTCAACTGTTCTCTACAAACCCATGATGTTCATCTAGTACTGATATACAGTTGTGTATGTACAAACATAACTAAAATATACATGACTGTAGCATACTTGTGTATATATTTATCAGTACAACCCTATATATGGTGTCTAATGTTACTGTTGTATGTTTAGCTCATTTACAAATGCAACTATTTATTTATAAAAATGATGACTGATGTATTTGTGCTTTTTGATTTTTTATTTATGTATAACTTATGTAATTTATGTATAATTTATGTATTTATGTAATTTATGTATTTGCCCAGCCATTGTATAATAGCCAATAAAATTCAAGGTAAACATCAAGTAAACGTCTGATTATTTTTTTTTTAAAGGTATATCACAGGTTACAAAACAGTACAAATTACAATTAATACAGTGTGTCAAGGCACAAAAAGAAAAGTCCAAACAGATGTGCCAGTCTGAATAGAGACGTATCACTGTTGGGTTGCCCATGCCTTGACAAGGGGCCCATACTGGTAATTTACCAAGAGGCAAGCAACTGAAAACAGCTGGTCAATAGACCCAGACATGGACAGAGGTATGACCTTTCCAAACAGTTTGTTCTCCTTGACCCTCCTGATGCATCTTTCAACGTGGACTCTGAGGCGGGCAATGGACTGAGTGTGCTGGACATCCTCTTTGGACATCTGGGTGTCCTTTACCAGGAAGGCAGGTCGGTAAACCTTTCCAGCGACAAGGTTGTCCACTAGAAAGCCTTTGTCCACCATAATGGCCATTTCTGGTGTGAGGCATTTGGTTATCCCAGACAATTTAAAAATTTCTCTGTCACTCATTGAGCCTGCGTACAGCGGGGAAACAAAGGTGATGGGACCATGGGGTGCGATGCCAATCATAGCTTTGAAGGTAGTATGAGATTTATATGAAGAATAAACCTCGCTTTGCAGAAGGAGAGAGGAGGGGGTCTGACAAAATATCTCTGTGCAGTCCAGGATCACTTGTGTGTCAGGAAATTCAGCAAATTCTGGTGGGAGGTATGCTTTGATACCCTCTGGTGGTATCCACAGGCGAATGGAACCCAGCAGATGATACAAAAAGTGAGTCCATGATGTTATTATCCTGCTGACGGTGGTCTGGTGAATCGAAAAGCGATTGGCCAGATCCCTCAGAGGCAGACCCACAGAAAGATGCATCAGAAATAGCAGCAATTCATCGATGAGTAGCAGTTTTGTAGCTCGGTGTGGGGTGATACCTGAGGCAGCATTGGCAGAGGCAGCATTTGCTGAGGAGATTCTGACAAATTTTGTGTTTGCAGCTGGCTCCACTTGTTTCCAAAAGGCCAGGAAAGATTTGTAAGATGCAAATCTGAAATAAAAGTGAATAACAACAAGACCTTAACACATTTGGGTTATAATAAACAATGATAATAATAAACAGAAGTTAACATTAACAGATCTGTGGACACACACACACAAGGGGCAATCAGTATAATAAACATACCTCGTATAAAAGCGAATATCCTCGTCGGATCCGGCGATGCGTTGGATTCCAAAAGTAGACCGCAGCTCCATAGACTCTAGCTGGTGTTCAAGCTCCTCAACCCTCCCCCTGAGCTTTTCGTTTTCCCTCATCAGCTCATAAATGACCACGGAGGTGTTGGGAGTGACACAGTAATCATGGTCGGCAACGGTGACTTCCATAGGCTGAACGCTGTCCTCTTCTTCAGACATGTCCGCCGGCAGTAACTCTGGGGTCGGAGGTCTCGGGCGACGTTGCCAGACATTGAGCCTGGGTGCCGGAAGAGAAAAACTGTTCCAGGAGAACAGACATGGGAGTGCACCCTTCTTTAAACGTCTCGGCCCCTCAAAATCCCCAGGTAGAAAATGAACACTACAAACTCGAGTACCGTCAGTCGGGGAGAAGTTCTCCCGCCGAATCTTTGCTTTCCACACAGAGTTCACCTCCTCATCCGCAGGGAAACGATGGAAACTCAGGACGGAATTATACCGCGATGAATTATTACATAGCGGTACACAGCAGTGAAGAGAAGACTTTTTTACTTGGTGCTGAAGTTTCAAACGTTTACCGGCTTTAATACCAAAAATACTCATGTTTTGTTTTTACACTACGCTGGACGGTCGGAGCGCTATTGACGGAAGCAGTGGCCGGAAGTGGTCTAGCTCACCGCAGATAACCCGGAAATTCTATTTCCGTTGTTATGCAACTAGCGAATAGGCAATGAGATCACACGTTTAAGTTGCTAAGAGTGGTTACTAGGGGTGTTGTAGTGATACATAGAACCATTGGGTGAAGCGGTCATAGCCGTGTTTTATCATGAATAAAGCACAGCTATTGACCAATCAGAATCAAGGATTGGAACTAACTGTTTTATAAATCCCTTATATTCATATTTTTTCATATTAAATTAATTTTATTTACTCTGCTATTGCTACATTACTGTTTAACCTTATGATTGTGCACTTTATTGTTTTAACATGTTAGATATCAGAGGGAATGTCTCCGGACAGTGTTGTGAAGCAGTAATTTTCCATTGTCTTTGCTTTGGTAAAATAACAACTTGTTGAATTTGTGCTATCAGGTGAAGTCAAACTGATCACTGAGAAAGTTTCAACTACGATTATTTAATAAAGTAATTTTTACCATGACTTTGTCTGTTGATGATAAGTTATGTATATCACACAAAACCTACCTCTTAACAGCATCTGGTAAATAGGTGAAAATATATCAGGTGTGAGTGTATGCTGATGATCTTTTTACCAGGCAAGTCTTCAGGATGTTTCCAAACTTTTCCCTCATAAACAAACAAAGGCAGACCTTTAAGAGTTGTAGCCTTTCTTTAAAGCTCCAATATGTAGGAATTTTGTAATAACATTTCCGAAAATAACTTGCACAGTGTGATATATTTCCTCCAGTTGTGTACTTACAATATCTCAAAAGTCTCCAAAGAATTTTTATTTCAGAGAAATTCCGATTTTAAATAACTGGCCGTCCCGGAAAAGAAATGTTGCGCCTCAGTGACGCAATGTCCGCTCTATCCTTTTTTTCCGGTGTGGACCATGTGATAGGATATTCCACCACACCGGGTTTTTTTTTTTTTTTTTTTTTTTTTTTTTTTTACAACAACTTTATTGAGGTTTTTTTTCTTATCATAATAAACAATAAAGACGTCTGACAAAGAATAAAAAAGAATAAAATAAAAAATATGACCCACCACACCGGAATTTCGCATGGTCAAAGGCGGAAGTGGTGGTTAAAGCTTTATAGCCATAGACTGTATGGTTATAGCTGTTATGGATCACGAACTCTTTGGCAAGTATTGAAGTGCCAACAAAACGAAAGCGTCCATATTCAGATACACGCGGAGTCGCGGACTGTGTGACAACCGGAGGAATAAAACCCGGATAAATATCGGCCAGGCGTTTTCGAGATGGAGAGAGCTGCGCGACAATCTTGGACTTGACAGAGACTCTCTCGCGAGTGTATTGAGACAGGTAAGACATGCAACTGTCAATAATAGCACTTATAAACAAAGTTATATTGCTCTTTGTACTTTGGTAAGGCTTTTTATCACGTGTGGTGACCGAGATTATGGCAGTACAATTAAATACAATCGGATATGATGTTAAAAAAATATATTTAGTCATTACTTGCAAATGTTCGTTCAAATTTACTTTTAGATATTGGTTTGAACACGTTAAACAACACGGCATTAACCATAAAAACGTAAAACAACACAACATTAACCAAACAAATCATTTGACAAATAGCTGTATGTTGTAACGGGATAATAGGCTATAGCATAACATTTCACGTTCCTTGCAGTTCATTAAAGGAGAACTCCGGTCAATTTTAACATTGAGCTCATTTTTTTGTACATTTGGAGTGCTGTCAGTACAGAGAACAACGACAAAAATTGGTGTTGCCTACACCGAGTTATTCTATTTTTAAAATTGGCACCCTGTTGACTTCAATGGGGCAAGTACTAAACCTGCTTTTAGCCTCTTAACATCCTTGATGTGTCATTACAAGTGCACAGAAAATGTGAGTGATTCCTTCTGAGTGAACACGAGTGAGTCTGACTGCAGTAGATGTGAAAGATATGTATAAAAATGATGTTATTTAAGCCAGCGCAAATACCTTTGTTTACATCCTGTTTTTCGGTTGAAGTCCAAAGTAGTCGATTGCCGAGTTCACACGCGTGATCATAGGTATTAAACCTATGCGTGTGAACTCTGCAATCGACTACTTTGGACAAGCGGATCGTTAGGTAAGATTAGATGAATGTGAACATTTATGTTTGGGCCTGAAATCGCTGATACCACCTTTAATACAACATGTGACAACACTAGTGCACAGAAGCACGCTTAAACGCATAAGTTTAAATTTAAAGCTGGGGTAGGTAGGAATGGTCTAAAAAACTTATTTTTCAAATTTGTTTAGACTGTATGTATATATCAATACATAATTAAAATGTAAGTATTCTGAAAAAGAAAGTATAAAAATCGAGTGTATGTAGACCTCTAACGACTGTTTTAAAGACAGCTCATTATTTCCATTCAGTCCACCCTCTCCCTTCTGGGGTCCTTCCAAAGCCACGCCCCCAAAACACATGAATGCGCGACTCCGACAGCTGAGCTGGAAGACGCATTATTTACCTGAGACGAGCGGAGAGGAAGGAGCGCAGTGCATGTTGCATCATGTCAGAATCACATGTAATAAAAAAATCTAACTTTATCATTATGAATATAAACAAATAAGATGTATTTTAGTAGCCTACTCACTATCAAGCTAGCATATCGATATTGGTAAAGTTTAAAATATATATTTTTTGATTCGCTAACGAGCTAGTTATAACTATAAGGCAAAGCTAAAAACAGGTTGCATTGATACACGTTTTTCCATTTCCATTAGTTGCACTGTGATGAAGATGAATTTCGTGTAAGATTCATAACATATAACGTTAGGCCTACTAGCTAGTAAGATAATATAACGGTAACTAACGTTGCAGTAGGCTATGTAAATAATTATTCTAGCTATATGTAATGCTAAATAAGGTTTGCTAGTACATTATTTCAGCAACGTGACAAGCCAGTGAATTAGCAGGTTTCAATTGTTGCTTTGCAAAGTGCGTGAAATTTTATCTGTATGTTATGCGGCTAGAGTTTTAACACTGAGTCAATGGCTCCGACGGGCTTGTTTATCGTCATCAGTCTTTTTCCGTTTACCTGTCTTTGTTGTATGAGCAGGTGCCACTCGAGAAATTGGCAGTTTTGGTTGTTTGTCCGCCTTTAGCACAGCTGCTCGGCACACCGGCAATCTTGATTTTGAATGACGGTACGCGCTGTGCAAGAGAGGGGCGATCAGCGCGTACGCGAACTTGATTGACACTGCTAAGACACTCCTCCTGGCTCTGATTGGTTGTTTCTGACCGGGAGCGGTGTATTTCTGCAAATGGAAATAGGACCACTGGGAGGAGCCAGAGGAGCTTGATTTTATCACAGATTATCTGTCTCATATTCTACTGTCAGTACATAATGACAGTTTTAACAAATATGTAAAAAATAAATTTTTACAAAAGTTACCTACCCCAGCTTTAAATATGCAACATATCTTGTTGTAAAACATTTTTTTTTTATTTGTTAGCATTAACATGCTCATAGATGATGCAACCATTCAACCAAAACAGTTAAACTACGTCGTACACAAATTAACTCTATACCAATTTGACCTTCTAAACAGACAAAAATACATTCTTAAACATCATATATAACTCTGATTGGTTTTTATGACATATATAGAGAAAGATGAGTCAAAGTGATGCATAAACAAGCAAAACTCACCTGAGTTCTCGTAAAAGAAAAAACAGTACTCAAAAGTATTGACTGTTCCTTTTCCCTCAGTAACAGGATGAATTGGCAACCTGAACAATTAGTAACATTCTTTATAAAAGAATATACACATAAAAACAAAGAAAGATATCAAAAATGTAATCGTTTATGCGATTCCATGCTAACCTCGTGGATGCATGTTCAGCTGGCTTCTTCATCTGAATTCGATATAAATCGACTCACTCAACATACCGCAGAGTTACCCGCCCTCTAATGGTTAACCATAGTACTGCACCACAGAGTCCTGCACGGGTCCGATTTTGTAAATCCGCACCCGCCCGTACCCGCAGTGCTTAAAACCGCATCCGACCCGTTTTCCGACAGCAGCACTAATTAAAAATCCGCACCCGACCCGACCCGCTTAAAATAGAACCGACACCCGACCCGCACCCGAAATAAAATCAGTTTAACCAATCACATTATAGACACACTTACAAACAAGTAATAAAAACTCGGTGAGTGTTTTAGCGCAATTTTCTCACCTCATGGGATCACAACACTAAGAGATAGTAAATCTTTTCCTGGATTTTTTTTGTGCGTTCCCGAGATTAGACCTTCCTTAACATAATGCCGAAAACCCGAAGTCTCTAGGTGGTCTGGTTGAGGAGTAGATAGAAGTGCAAGATTGGTGCGCACAGACGCACAGAACAGAAATCATGAGTTAACAAGCGCAATTTTGCGCGCAGATCGCGCGCGCGGTTATGGTGAATTTTTAAAAGTGGAAGTAGCCTAGGTAACGTTATCCTGGGAGGGCGTGGCGCGTGGGCACAAATGAACAGATGTGGATATTAAATTATTTTATCAACTTGAAATACAGGCATATTTTTGTAGATGTGTTCCTAAAAACATGCATATATTTTTACTATTGCATGTGATTGTTTCCCCTGTGTCTGACCCGACCCACATCCGTATCTGACACAGTTGGATATTTTTCACCCGTTTGAGCTAAATTTGCGGGTCACCCGTCCCGTGCAGGCACCTGCACCAACGATAGGCTACAGGAGTTTCTTTGCAGTATACAAATCAAAAGTAGTTAAAATAAATGTATTTAGAACTAAAAATAAAGAAATAATGTGGATGTACAATTCAAAAGGGTTAAACTACAAATACAGACACTTATGCTTTTTGTCAGAGACTTTAGTCTAAAATGGGGTTGTTTTATTTATAACAAATAATCCTAAATAATACCTACGATGATGGCTAATATTTAATAATGATAAGTCAGTTTGTGTGTCAGCTCAATCATGGTACAGTACATGAGGACATGTTTAACATTACTACTGTAACGGTGACAACAGAATAAGTGTTCAGTGTATTTTACCCAACAGAGGTTAAATAAGGCCATGGTTCTTTTTTCTTTTTCTTTTTCTTTGCTACCGTCTTACTCGCAAACAAATGACAAATACACCACCACCACCAGATCAACTGTCGCAACTCGCAAGTTTTAGGTTATTTTGCGCTAGCCAGTGTGGACTTACTGACACCTACTGGCGTGCATGGAGCATCATGCAAAAATAAAGGTTACAGTAACAGATGCGACTGTTAATGCGCTATTAGTTACTTCTGAATTATTCCTTGTGTTTCCTGGGCAGTTTGCGTGATCAACAACATTGGCATCACATACATTCAGTGGCTTATATTCTACTCAGATAGGCTATTGATGTGTCACAAACTGACTTGTTTGCAAAAAAAAAATTACTGACTTTAAAACATTTAATTGACATTTATTTATTTTTAAAAATCACTGAGATATGCTATTTATATAGGCTTTTGTTTCACAATTACGTTAGTAGCCTATAGCTGCTCAGCTCATCTGTCAGTCACTAGGTGTCACAACACGGAAACCTTTTCCGCGACACACACTGTAAAAAATATTTTTGCAATTTAGTTATTTCAACTTATTTTTGTGAGTAGAGATAACTAGATTGTCCAGACAACAAGAAATTTTAAGTTTTCTTGTCCTCAACTAGACTGAAAGTTGAATGAACAACTTAAATTGTTATTTTAACTCAAAAATGTATGTTTAAACAACTGCACGCGATTTTCTGTTGAATTAACAAGTATAATTGTTATTTTAACTTATAAATGTAAGTTGAAACAACTGCACTAAATTTTCTGCTGGTTTTACTTCAATTATACTCTAATGGAGCATAAATGACTTTAATAGAAGTAAATTTACTTTGTAAACTAAACTTAGTAAACTAAACTTAATTTATCTATATATCTTGCTGTCTGGTAGACTGCATTAAAACCTAAACTTCAATATTATTTTAGTGTGTAACGTTAGCCTACATTAAAAACATTACTGTTATTTAAAATTATGAGCACAAATTAATTAAATTAGACACAAAAAAAAATTGTCTAGCTGTTTCAGTTTTTATTCATGGTCAGATTCAATCCATCGTGGGCGATTCATGAAAATGAACCTCTCAAGATGATTCGGTGAATCATTTTTTTCTCTCTGAGAATTTTCGAGAAGCCCGCGGAAACTGGATGATTTTCCCTGTTGGACCTTATACGTATGTTCAGAAGGAGTGATACAGAGTAAGTGAAAGTGGATGCAAGTTTTTAGTTTGTTTTAGAATTATATTATCCATTTCGAGTCAGAGTGTTTTTTCACATAGAAGATTCGCTGATTTTTTTTACTTCCTTGTGTTCAAGCTTCAAGTTAAAAGCTCGTTCAAGCGGACAAAAACGGATTTTCTTTACCTCAGTTTCATCTCAGTTGCAGAGCGCCAGATATAGGTAAGTTTTCACCATAATATTTGAATTAAAAAAGTAACTGTCAAATTGAATCGATATGGGTGATATAAATATATCAAGTAATACGTCTGTGGTTTGAAATGTAACGGTTTTCATTAGGCTAACGTTACTATTCAGTGTTTGGATTTTGCCGGCCTCGCGCCATTTCGTTCATGTTTTAAGAAATCTTGATAATAGGGTGAATTACTCACGATGTTGTCACGAATTTAAGATTATTGAGTGTATTTCTGCACATAGAAGATTCGCTCATTGTACTTTCTCGTGTTGACAGGTTCAGTCAAGTACTTTGACTAAAAGCTTGTTCATCAACCGGAATTTTTTTTACCTCAGTCACTTCAATTCAACTCAGTTGCAGAGCGCCAGATATAGGTAAGTTTTGACCACAATCTTTGAATTACAAAAGTAAATGTTAAATTGAATCGATATGGGTGATGTACAATTAAGTTAATACGTCTGTGGTTTGAATGTTTTCATTATTAAGTTACTATACGGAGTTTGGATCTTGTGCCATGTCGTCGCGCTTATGTTCATGTTTTAAGAAAATGATAATAGGATGTCATGATGTTGTCACGAATTTAAGATTATTGAGTGTATCGAATCAGAGTGTTTTGCACATAGAAGATCATCTCATTGTATTTCCTCGTGTCCGACTTGCAGGTTCTGTCAAGTTGACGCTTGTTCACCAACCGGATTTTTTTACTTCAGTCACTACATAAGTTGCAAAGCACCAGATACAGGTGAGTTTTCACAGTAATCTTTGGGAATTCTTAAAATTAACTATCAATTTGAATTGATGTGGGTAATAAGTAACTTGTTATATCTGTACTTTTAAATGTGACTGTTTTTATTAATATGGGAAATGGTTGTGATTGAAACACTGCATGTTTCAGTGATGCCTGTTTGAGTCACTTGTAATTTGAGAACACATTTCAACCATCTTCCTAAATTCATCATTTGAATCGTTTATAAACCTGTAGTCTGAAGTTTTAGGCATTTGAAAGCAAAAATATTAAAGGGTTAGTTCACCCAAAAATGAAAATTCTTTCATGCATTAATCATTTATTGTAAAATAATTCTGTAATTAATCATCCTCATGTTGTTCCAACCCCATAACCCCTAATTTCTACCAACTGCGGAACGGCTGCGCATCCGCTCCGGAACGGCGGTGGAGTCAATAGCTTTCCATTAAAGTCAATGTGTGTATTTTCTCTGAATGCGGAACGGCTGCGTTCCGACTCCGGCGATCTGCAGCCCTCCAGAGCAGATACGCAGAGCTTCTATTTTTGCCGGGTGCCGGAGAGCTCCACAGCAATTCAGCACTTATATCCAGCGATCATATACGTGAATTCACGAGATGTCGTGGGTCCTTGTGACCGCAGCTGTCAGTCATGGCCGCAGCCATTCCACAACAAATCCAGACCTGGTGGGTATTGAAGGATGATGCAGCACAGAGCCGACACGCAGCGGAGCCGATCCGCAGCCGTTCTGCAGTTGGTGAAAATCCGGGTTAAGACTTTCGTTCATCTTTGGAGCACAAATTAAGATTTTTTTGATTAAATCTGTGAGCTGTCTCACTCCTCCATAGACTTCTAGGCAATTTCATTCTGCCGGTCCAGAAAAGTTAGTACAAACATTGGTAAAATACTCCAAGTGACTACAGTGGCTCAACCTTAAGTTTATCAAGCGACGAGAATACTTTTTGTGCAAAAAAACAAACAAAAATAATGACTTTATTCAACTCTTCATTTTCTACAACGCCACGATGCATGCGCGAGAACTGAGAATATGACACAGATGGGTCTCAATGTAGTGTTTAAAATGGTTCTAAAGTCTGCATTTCCTGGATGTTCGAATCGTGAGAAACCAAGAAGAAAACGTAAAAGTGCCTTACCAGTGCCGCAAAATGAATGGCTTACCTTTTACACTTTACCATCAAATGATCGCGAGCGTCATCTTCTCAGTTCTCGCACATGCGTTGTGGCGCTCTCATGAGCTCATTCAGAGGCCCACACAAAATAAAATGAATAGTTGAAAAAAGTCTGGGTGTTTTTTTGCACAAAAAGTATTCTCGTCGCTTGATAAACTTAAGGTTGAGCCACTGTAGTCACTTGTACTACTGTAACGATGTTTTTACAATAGTAAAACCTGAACTTTTCTGGGCTGGCAGACATCGATTACCCAGCAGTCTATGAAGAAGTGAGCCAGCTCTCAGATTTCATCAAAAATATCTTAATTTGTGTTCTGAAGATGAACGAAAGTCTTACGAGGTTTAAACAAAACCTTTAATGCTTTTCAGAGTTTCTTTTTGAAAGGAATGTTGTGAACAGGATGTTTCATGTGTCGGTATGTTGTGGGAATGGCATTTTAGAGTGTTTAGTTTAATTGATGAATTTGTTGAAGCTTGAGAGCATAAATAATTGGTAACTTAGTTGATATTAAAATGGCATTTAAGCCAATTCATAGGTCTTTAATGTGTTTAACAATGTTTAAACGGTTTCTTTTGGAACAAAGGATGTTTCTATATTGAATGCTGTGGGTTGATCTTGTTTAATGTTATTTAACAAATGAATCCACAAGAGATGCATTGAGACAGGTGTAAAACACCTTTCCATGAGGTTGTTTTCTGCAATTTCATTGCAAAAAAAAATTGTATTGTATATAACACCTGATGTACTTGTTACATCATAAGAATGGCATCTATGCTAATGTTAGTCTTTCTGTTTATTCCAGGGTTTACTGAAGTCAGCCGGATCCGGGCCGTATCTAGATCAGGTGGTGGACCTGCGCCTGGACTCATCCACAACACATCCCTGAAGTGCCAGCCTCATCAGCCCTGTAAAGGCCTCATTGACACTACAGCCATCAGCACTGATCCTCAACAAACTCGTCTACATACTGGCGTGACTCCGACTTCCAATCAGATGGAACTGGATAAACATTCTGAATGTTCTGATCCAATCTGACTTCTGATCTGTAATGCTGCCTGAATCATAATCATACACTTCGCTCGTTGGCCAGAGGAGAACTGTCCCCCGACTGAGCCTGGGTTCTCCCAAGGGTTTTTTCTCCATTCTGTCACCTGATGAAGTTTTGGTTCCTTGCCACTGTTGCCTTGGCTTTTGGCTTGCTTAGTTGCGGACATTTAATATTCAACAATATTATTGATCTGCTTTACTTAAGGTGGAAGATGACGCAATTTTCTTCTAGAAACAAACTTTGTTGTATTATTTTCATGTTATCACTGTAAAGCTGCTTTGATACAATCTGTATTGTAAAAAGTGCTAAATAAATAAAGGTGACTTAACTATTGTAAATTGTATCAGTGATCGTTAATTTTCCATAATTTAAAAAAAAAAAATCAAATGTATTTTACAAATTAATGTTCTAGTAGTAATTAATTATTTGGTACTGCTGTCTGCTGCAGGTTTCAAAACACTACTTTAGTTGGCTGAACTTATTGGATGTAGTTTAGAAAACTTAATTTTAGTTTGGTGAACTCATTGGATATAGTTTAGAAAACTTAACTTTAGTTGACTTAACTTAAATTCGAAGTTAACTTAACTAAATTAAATCAGTTCATTGTACTTCATAACTTGTCAGGTAAACTTTTCCAAATTTGTCAGGTACACTTTTATAAATAAGTTAGTTTAACTTAAAAATATCCATGCAAAAAGATAACAAAAAATAATGAGTTAAGTCAACAAAATAATTTTTTACAGTGCAGTGTCAGTGTTCCGCGTTAATTAGCAATGTGCTACGTGGATAATCTCTAACAATAGAAACTTATCGTCACCACGAAATATATCTTTTAACATAATACTAGATTTTATCAACATAAGTGTGCAATTTATAGCCTATTTTCATTCAAAAAGCTTAAAGAAAATTTACCGCAATCAGATGAAATCCAGTCCCTTCGAGCATGGTTGAAGGAGGAAACCCCGAGTAACATACAGCGAGACAGACTGCGCATGCGTGATGACGGGAAGTTAAACGTTGAAATCAAAAAAATATAATTTTTTCTCAACTTAATTGTTTGTGTTCATTGGACAAAATAGTAGTAAACTTGCAGTTAAATAGTTTTTATAAGCAAACTCAACATTGCAGTCAAAAATTTGCCCACTCAACTTAAAATTTTAAACTGAGTAAACAATTTGCAAGTTGGATTTTTTACAGTGAATATGTCATAAACATGACATAGCAGATTAATTATCAAACTTAAGAAACCTCTAAGCTTTATGGGTTAACGTTGCATTAAACTGTCATGTGGTTGGTTTTGACATTGGCTGTCATGAAGCCATTATAACTGTGTCATGAATATTTTTCTTGACCTCAACTACAGTGGTACAAATTTAATTTGTCATTAAAATGTTATAATGGCCTCATGACAGCCAATGTCCTGACAGTTTAATGTAATGTTAACCCATAAAGCTTAGTGGTTTCTTAAGTTTGATAATTAATCTTCTGTCATGTTTATGACATATTTATGATAGGTTGTTGTCTTAGTAATGTCAAGTTGTCATGACAAAGACACTGACAGGTTATGATGTATTGGTTTATGTCAAGTTGTCATAACAAAGACATCTCAAACAATGTCATATTTGCATTAAAAATGTCATAATTAAACGAATGACACTTAATGACAGTTGTAATAAACATGCACAAAACCTTCATATTCATGACATGTGTCAGGTCATATGAAGGTGTCATGTCAGTCTTATGCACACCCCTTCAAGTAAAGTGTTACCAAAATAACACTGTGTAACACAGACAGACAGAGTTCGACTAATGCATGTGTGTGTCGATAGATATGCATTCCGACTTCTCATTACATTATAACAACAGCAATGATCAAAACAACTTTGACAAAGCAGTCACTCTTTATAAACTTTGTACACTGCGAGTGCCCTAGCTCTAATATGACATTTATTTCCAGCGTATCGTTTTATTATATCATTTATTATATCACTAACCGGGTGTTGATAGCATGCAAGAGCAGGTAAAACCTGAAAAGCATACATTTGTATCTGTATTTTGACCCTAACTGATTTAACCCTTGCCAATTTAAACATTCAAAAGCCAGATGATGCAAATGAGAACTGTGAGAACAAGTGACCCTAACGTTGTAGTCACGTTTCAGGCAGCGCACACATATTGAGTTCTCTTCCAACCTTTGTGCTTGAATGTACAAATTCACAAAAAGAAATTCAGCATGCCTGTCTCAGTGTGAACCCTAGCTGACATAGTTAGTTGTGTCTTAAGTGAACGTAAAAAGCTGAAAAAGTCAACACATGGTCATCAGTCCATAGTCATCATAGACCCTAACCCTAACCCTACCCTAACCCTGATGAAAAGCATATTTTGTTTAGATAATTATAGAATAAAATATTCTGGCAAACATGAAAGTTGGTTAAAATCAGGAAAAATGCTGGGGGTGGGTGGCAACTTCAGAAAATAATTAATGCACATACTTTCTAATCCTACATGGTCTTGTCGAATGTTTTTTGTTTGTTGTTTTTTCAATGATCATTCAGCAGCACACAGAGAGAACCACAAGGGACCCCAGACCTCAGTTGATTGGCCTGTAAGAGTCAGCAGGCCAATTAATGTAGCAAACGCATCAGCAGAACCACTTCAGCCTAAAGGCAAGACACTAATATTAATAACAGTTTATGAAAATGTATTATTAATTTTCCATAAAAATGCACATTCAAATACAGATTACATGCATACATGTTAATATTTGTACAATGTAGTATTATTTAATCAATGTAATATTAATATCATGTGTATAATATTAATATATGGCCCATTGGATAAATCACAGGGGATTTATAATAATATGATTTGGATGTTTACGTTTATTTATAATGTAATTGGTTTTTCCATTTGCCTTTATCCGTATATCCAGAATCCTCTACTGAAGAACAGAAAGAGGCCACTCAATCGGTTGTGTCACCAAAGCCTAATGGTAAGGCAGTAAGCTTTTGTATTAGTTTTTGTTCTAGGTTATTTACATAATAGGACACTGGGACAAACAAATGTCTACACTTTATTCACTCAAATGAATTGTCCTCTTGAATGAACTCTTTGACACATTCAACCACATAGATTGTCAATTAAAGTTTAAATTACACACAAAAACGGCACGTTTAAAATGATCTGTGGGGTATTTTAGGCTTAAACTTCACATACACACTCTGGGGACATCAGAGACTGACTTATCTTGTATAAAGGGGCATTATAGTACCCCTTTAATAACTATTTAAAAATTTGATCTAAAAAGACATGTCTTTGATATAATAAAATATTTTTTGTTATGCTTTATTTTCTTAATGTTTTTTAGAGTGTAAAAAACATTGTGTCACTCTGGAGGACATATCATCTATGGAAAAATGCTGTACCTGCCAGGGTCCTTTTTCTGCATTGAAGTGGATTGGCTTGCGATGCAAGGGTATGTGTTAGATTTTTAAATACTTTCATGAAACATCTGCTATTGTGTATAATTTTCATTGTGCATTATGGCACCAGGAAGTTAAATGTCAAACTTTGAACTGAATGCATTTATTTGAACTAAAAATGAAAATGAAAAAATACAGTGCAGTCAGATTTAGGGCTGTCACGATTCCACAATTAAATTAGAGTACGTGATTTAAAAAATTGCAATTTTGATGATTTGTGATTGAAATTTGCCATGTTGATTAACTGGCAAAATACAGGAAGTGGCGCATTCCACAGACAAGAATCCATCAACCACATTATTAGACTGTTAAGGCCGCACAATGTATTAAAACCATTTAAAAAGCATAATAAAACATAGTGCTATTGTGAATTCACAAATGCTGCAATTTAGGGCTGCACAACTTGGGAAAAATGTCATATATATATATATATATATGCGATGTAATAAACAAATGGTTTCATGAGTCAACTTGCTTGGTTCTCGAGTAAAATTTTATTTTTGCGTTTGCCTTCAAATTAGCGATTTAAAAGCCCCCGCCGGTGATAGCGGTATTACCGGTGTTGTCACACATCGGTTAACCTGTGGGAAAATATCCTCACCGTCACATCCCTAATTTCTAGTAATGTTAAAGTGAACCCCGACTAGTGTGGCATGTTGGCCTTATAAGATTAACGTGGGCGTCAGCCTGTACGTTGGAAAAACAATAAACGAAGCTGCTACTACAATGGCCACAACGGCTAGGTTATATAGGCTTGATATAGTTGTGATATATGACAGCGTCTTTGGCTCAGCGCCAGCCAACGCACGAAAGCACAGTTTGAATCTGACAGTTATGTCAGTCAATTATGTTGCATAAAAAATTATGTCACATGTCATGTCACGTCAATGAACATTCTAAATCCAATATGTAGGACCGTACTCTCAGAGGCACAGAAATAAGAATCCCATATATGGGACCGTACTGCTCAAAAGGTTAAACCCCTTCTCTAAATTTGCACGTTTTGATGTCCACGTGTTTTTATTCAAGAAATTACAATGACTATAGCATTTCTATTTTAAAGAACTGGCAAATATCAGCGGGCGTCTGTGGAGCCTGTGTAGTTTTAAGTTACCTAAATATTAGTTCTAGTTTCAAGTTCCCTAATTTCTTATAGGTAGACTAAATAAATTATATTAATCCATGTATCATCATAAAGCCTATTTTGTATTTTTTGTGTGTGTGTGTAACAGTGTTCATTTTTAAACAACATTTTTACAGTGTGCTCTGCTGTGTGGCATTCACCCTGTTTCCACAAAGAGAGTGTGTATGTAAGTATCCTTTAAAATATTACCCTACCAACTTATAAGTATATGATGTCATGCTGTTTTAGTGAGCCTTAAAGGAGGTTTTCTGTGACATGCTATTAAGTTACAGTAGAGTTGCAATAGTATTGGATTTTTGGTTCAATAAACATCAAGAAAATATCAGTTTCACTATGTATAATATTTCATAAATTAAATCCACATTTGAAATAGCCATTTAGCTTTGAAAACATAAAATCCCACCCTTCCTTCAGAGTGCTCTCAAAGCCATGTCTCCTCCAACACACCAGAATATGGCGGCCGAGAGCTCAACATGTTGCAACACATGCAGATTGTAAAAACACAAGCAAATTAAGAAAACACCTTCATCAGTTTGACAACACGTACTACAAATACTTACAATGCAACCAAATACAGAAAAATCCTGCAAAGACCCACAAGGCAAACCAAATACAGAAACACCCTGCAAATAGCACTTTGTTCAAAATGAGGGTTCAAGATAAAGGTTAAAATGAACAACAGAGCCCAATTTAAATTACAATCAAACATAATACTTAAAACCGATTTAATTCAAACATTTAAATTGCACAAAATGTAGTTTTTATAAAAACTTGTCTGCATGCCATTTATTCAAGCATACATAAATTATTAATAAGTGAGCTCCTCTAGCCTGCGAGAGCTGGGACCCAGGATCGTTCTTCTGGGCCATACCCCTCCCAGTTAACTGTGAAAACCGGCTCACCCTCAATGACTCTAGGGGGCGGTGGAGGTCTTGTTGCTGGTGCTAGTGGACTGGTGGCAAGCTTGCGGGACGCCAACCGCAGGGTAAGGTCTCGTGTTGACAGCCAGACTCTTTGCCCAAGGCGTAGTGGTGGAGCAGGTCTGCGATGGCGGTTGGACTGAAGCTGTATCGTCGTGCAGACCCTGCACCGTTGGACAAGGTTCTGGGCTAAAGAGACCCCAACATCTGCCTCTTGGTCTGGAATCAGTGGAGGCTGAAACCCAAACTGGCACTCAAAGGGTGAGAGACCTGTAGAAGAGCAAGGGTGTTATGAGCGCATTCTGACCAGATGACATACCTGCTCCAGGACGAAGGGTTGGTGGAGGCAAGGCAATCAGAGGGTGGTCTCGAGGTCTTGGTTGAGCCTCTCCGTTTTACCAATTACACTCTGGATGAAAGCCTGAGGAGAGACTGACAGTGGCCCCAATCAGTTTACAAAAGGCCCTCCAGAAGCGAGAAGTGAATTGGGGCCCACGATCCAAGACTATTTCTAGAGGGAGACCAAATGTTCTGAAAACCTGCTGGCACATAAGCTCGGCAGTCTCTTGAGCAGAGGGGAGTTTGGGTAAGGGGATAAAACGGCAGGCTTTGGAAAAACAGTCCACAATAACCAAAATGACCATGTGTCCCTGGGAGGGTGGAAGTCCCGTAATGAAGTCCATAGAGATGTGGGGCCAGGGCCGTTTGGGTATGGGCAGGGGATGAAGCAGGCCATGGTGGCAGGTGTGGGGGCTCTTGTTTTGGGCACAGACAGGACAAGCAGCAACAAAGGACTTGACATCAGTATTCATCCTGTGCCACCTGAACCACCTCTTCAAAAATTCGAATGCCCTGCCTGTGCCAGGATGGTTAGTTAACTGAGAGGAATGTCCCCATTGGAGAACTGGTGTGCGCACAGAGGTAGGAACAAAAAGTCATCCCGAAGGGCCATTACCAGGATTTGGCTCCCACCTCTGGGTTTGTCGCACCACCGTCTCAATTCCCCAACGCACAGGAGCCACAATCTTGGAATCTGGAAGGATTGTTGCTGGTGTGTTCTCATGGTCAGTGGTCTGAAAAAGTCTGGACAGAGCATCTGGCTTCTGATTCTTAGAGCCAGGATGATAAGACAGCACAAAATCAAAACAATTGAAGAAAAGAGCCCATCTTGCCTGTCGAGGGTTGAGACGCCTGGCTTTCTGCACATATTCCAAATTTGTATGGTCTGTCCACACCAGGAAAGGGTTCTGGGCCCCCTCAAGCCAATGCCGCCACTCTTCCAAAGCCATCTTGATTGCTAGAAGCTCCCTATCACCCACACTATAATTCGTCTCAGCAGGAGAGAGACGAAAGGAGAGGAAGGCGCAAGGGTGGAGCTTGCTGTCTGCAAGATGCTGGGAGAGGACCGCACCCACTGCCATATCTGAAGCATCTACTTCAAAGACAAAAGGGAGTCAAGGGTCAGGTAAGGTTAGGATTGGAGCTGAAGTAAACCTCACCTTTAGTGCTTGAAAAGCCCGCTCAGCCTCTGGAGACCAGACAAAAGGACCCGATCGGTTCTTGGTTAGGTTGGTCAGTGGTGCCACTACTAAACTGAACCCTCTAATGAATTTCCTGTAGAAATGAGCAAACCCAAGAAAGCGCTGGACCTCCTTGACAGAGGTGGGTTGAGACCAATCACGTACAGCTAGAGTCTTCTTGGGATCCATGCAAAGATTCCCCTTGGACAGGATAATCCCAAAAAGGACACCTCGGAAACATGAAATTCACACTTCTCTGGCTTCACGAACAAGTGGTTGTCAAGAAGACGCTGGAGAACGAGTCTGGCATGATGTACATGCTCATGTAGGGACTTTGAGAAAATGAGGATATCATCCAAATAAACAAAGACGGACCTGTTCAATATATCCCTCAGGACGTCGTTGATGAGTGCCTGGAAGACAGCTGGAGCATTGGTTAACCCAAAGGGCATAACCAAGTACTCGTAATGTCCTGTTGGAGTGTTAAAAGCTGTCTTTAGCTGTCTTCCACTCATCCCCCTCTCAGATTCTAACCAAATGGTAGGCATTGCGAAGGTCTAGCTTGGTGAATATTGTTGCCCCCTGAAGCAACTCAAAAGCTGAGGACATTAGGGGTAAAGGATAGCGGTTTTTACCAACAAAAAAAGAAGCCAGCTCCAGCGGGAGAAGACGATGGACAAATGATTCCAGTTTCTAGGGAGGCTGTGATATACTCCTCCATGGCTTTGGTCTCATTGGATGCGAGGGAGAAGATTCTACCACGTGGGGGAAAGGCACCTGGAGGGAGGTCAATCGCACAATCGTGGGGTCTGTGAGGAGGCAGTGATATGGCTGTCTTCTTACTGAAAATCTCACTCAGCTTATGCTACTCGGAAGGGACTCAGGACTGCTCGAAAGGACTAAGAGACTTAGGAGCAGGGGGTAAGACTCTGGAGAGAAGACAGGTAGCATTTATGAGTCTTCCCCTACCATCCTAGGGGAAAAAAAATCGATCCCCAGATGTAGATATACATTTTGCTCCGTTTCGCTCGGACATTTAATGGCGTACACATACACGCAAAATCACTCTGACATTTAACGGCGTAGACATACACGCGGAAGATGATGGTTCGTTTCGGCGTGAACATACACGCGGATAGCTCAAAATGCGTATAGATAACACGCCACTTGACTTGAAAGTGGCGTGTATGTTTACGCAAAGTCATGATGTCATGTTGCTGAGAGTAACTCACGGACAGGTTTAGTCAACAGGACTGCACTGGTGTCAACTCAAGACTGAGCAAAGAACTCAAGACGACAAGGGTTTTAAATAGGCAGCTTAACAAGGTTCAGGTGAAACTAACAAATCAATAATGAGAACACGTGACAGGCATAACACAAAAAAACTCTGAGGACATCACATGGCCAAAAAAAGGAACAGTCACATAATTCATGACAATAACCACTCGCTATAGTGATTGCCAAACATCTTCTATGAACAAATAATTCAGAGTATTAACCATCTGAGGTCGGCAAACGCGCGGGCGCGTTTTGCTGGATTTTCTCCACATTGTAGCACTATAAACTTAAATTACTCCGTCATTTATGGTCATACAGAAAAAAGAAATATAAAAAAAGAATCTGTGATATTTCTACTTTTGTATGTGTCCACTTACAATCAAATCAAAACATTGTGCTTTTGTAAAATAAAGAAAATAAACAGGGTGTGCGTTCTGCCTCTTCGTCGCGGTGAACTTTTTTTTCTTGAGCACGTCTATAAACTGAAACAAAACTCAGCGAATACTTGTCACACATTTATGAGCCATACACCTTTATAAACATTTAAGTGTGTACTTTTAAATGATCGGGTTCAAAACGAAAACAAATATTTTCTGTTTAAGTAATTTGTATAAAACCAACAAGATGTCCAGCTTCTCAAACGCGTGCTCATTACAGTTAATTTGGCCACGCCCACTCGCGCAAAAGATATTCACATGCAAATCTCCACATGGAACGCGAACGCGCTCGTTACCTCAACAACAAAACACCAAAACACTTCACTTCACTTTACTTTTCGTCGAGTTTGAAAGACGCGCCTGAGCTTACATTGGATTTAGGCTACCTCAGAAGAAGAAGAACGCGATTTGAAGACAAGAAAGATTTAAGGTAAGAAATTCTTACATGTTTGTTATTGTTGCATAAATGTCACATTGCAGTTGAACTGTTGCTAGATATATGGGGAATATTATAATATTTAGACCCGTGTTTACTGTTAGGCCTACTGTGTTTGTGGATATCTGGTCAAACGTAGATATGTATGGTAACCATAATGTTTTATATTTGAGCGCGATCGCGTTTGAATGTATCAGATTTTGCAGCGCGATCGCGTTTGAATGTATCATTTGAAAATTTGAAAAGCAAAACACACCAAACGGCTTCATGTTTTTACTATTATCTCATTTCATATCATCATAACGAATGGAAACATTTGAAGTAACATGATAATCAACATATTTTTCTCTAGCTTGGTTGTTACTGAAATATTTTGGAAGATTTATACTGCTATCTATTGTTATTATTATTTTACCCAGCACTGCGCATAGCCTATGCCTACAAGGCACAACAAACCTGGTGTTCATTATATTGTTGGAAACATTTGTGTGTGTGTGTGTATTTTGTGAATTTTAAAAAGCAATTTTAACCAGAAAAATCTAATATTTATTTCCAAAATCGTGCAGGCTTTTCTCTTGATATCAGTATGTTCACTTTTTTTTCAGGGCCCAGATGCCACTGAGTCCTGCCGACTTCAACATTCACATGAGTCTCTGGAACATGAACATGGTAAAGTGAAAATCAAACACGAAATGAAAGGTATGTACAGTGTTTTTAGGAATGGCACAAAGGTCTCTGTCTTTCAATAAGTGCTTTTTTGCCATTTGTTGTGTCTATTTGGATTATGTTGTGTAAATAAATCCAAACAATCTAAAAGCCATTATTTTTTAAATCTCCTCATTTACAGTATTGTGCAAGGTTGCTCAGAATGACAGGGGCCTGATAGCTCCTAATAGGGCTGTTAGGGGAGGTTCTTTGTCTTTCTCAGGTGAGAAAAGCTTACATATTAATGAGCTCTCGCATAAGGCTTATTCACACAAAACACGTCGTAAAAATTTTAAATCAATATATTGTCTTCTCTGAATGAGCAGTCAGGGTGATTTTCACATAGTTTTGCAGCAAATATTCTAGGCTATGTCATACAATTTTCAAAAGTCTTGTGAAGAAATAATCAGTATGGGTTTCATGGCCTTATTTCAGTGAGAATTTTTTTTTGTATTTTCACAAACCACGCATAAATGTCATTATCTCAAAACTACAAACTTTTACATACATGCTGTTGATATATTATTGTAGCAGAGTTTGTGCTGAATACAGTGTAATCAGACTTTAGCCATGAAAATGTCACAAGTAACAGAAATAACCAGAAATGTCAGAGCATGTCAGAACTCCTCCAAGGCCCAGAAAACAGCTCAGACCTCAGAGGGTTAAGGTAACAAGCTGCGGCAAATAACTGAAACATTAAAACAAAAATTCTACATTAGATTTCTAAAATCCAGTCACATCTGTACATTTACTTTCACTAATAGTACATGAAGAAACTAATAATGCTGCCTAAAATGTTTTATTTTGTACAGGATTTATCTGAAAGCAGTGAAGGAGAATTGTCGTCAGGCGAAGAATTTGTCCCTGATTCTGAATCTATGTCTGAATCTAACTCGAACATAGAACATGACTTGGAAAGCCCTATCAGCAACAACTCTCTGGAAGTTTACTTGACCAATAAGAAAAAATCATCCAGCCTAAAGGATACACCAAGAGATTCACTTGAAAATCTGTCCCTTTCACATGACTCAAGCCCTACCAGCATAACTACAAATGAAGCTATGGAAGTGTGCATGACACCTACAATAGATGAGAGAAATTCCTCCATCCCAAGAGATTCAGTCTCGTTTTCACATGACAAAACCACTGTATCCAAATGTGGTAAAAATGTCTGTTTTGTCTGTGGAAAAGCGCAAAGCAAAATAGCGCGACATTTCAAAGCCCATGAAAATGTTGAAATTGCTGAAGCACTCAGTTTCCCAGCTCACTCCAAAAAAAGGAAGGAATTGCTTCAGGCATTGAGAAATAAAGGCAACTTTTTGCACAACAATAATGTCCTGAAGAAAGGAACAGGTGTGCTGAAAGTTAAACTTTGCTCAATAAAACAAAACTCTAAATCATACGAGTATTGTGTTTATTGTCATGGAATGTTTGTTCGAAAGGAACTCTGGAGGCACATGAAAAGGTGCTCAGCCAAAAAAGAACATCATGAAAACAATCAGGGAACAAAAAGAGTACTGGGGCTTGCTGCAGTGGCAAAGGCTGCATTTTCAGGTACTGTTTCAGATGGTGTCTTAAAACTCCTTGGAAGTATGCGAAATGATGAAGTTGCAAGTGTGGTACGAAGTGACCCATGTCTTTTACAGTTTGCCGAATCTCTTTTCAATAAACATGGCCGTGAATTATCAAGGCATGGACATATACGCCAAAAAATTTGTGACCTTGGCAGATTTTTAATGCACATTCGAAAGAACTCGTCCATTACCACCCTGGAAGATGTCATAAAGCCAGTAAATTTCATGGCTACTGTTAAAGCTGCTAAAGAAGTTGCAGGATTTAGCAAGGATGAAAAGACAGTTGAAGCACCAAGTTTTGCATTAAAGATTGGACAACACTTACTACAAGTGAGCTCAATCATCCAGTGCAATGCAATCATTGCAGGTGATAAGGAACTCAGAGAATGTGCAGAAGAGTTCCAAACATTGTACAGGACAAAGTGGACAGAGTGTGTATCTTACACTGCACGGATGTCTGCCAAAGAAAAGAAATACAACAAAACAATAAATCTACCACGGACAGAAGACATCCAGATGTTGACCAAACATCTTGAGAAGGTTTTTGAATCAGCCTACAACAAACTGGAAAAAGCTGCTTCAATGCAGAATTATTCTGACCTTGCCAGAGTCTGTCTCACAAGAGTAATTACCTTCAACAGACGACGTTCTGGAGAAGTTTCGAGAATGCAACTAAGTAATTTTATTGAAAGGGATGCCTCATCTACTCTTCCAGAATTCGGACTGTCAAACTATGAGAAATGTCTTAGTTCCTATTTGACTAGGGTTGAACTAAAGGGAAAGAAAGACCGGAAAGTTGCTGTTTTGCTGACCCCGGATCTTGTAAACGCACTCAGATTGCTGATAGAAAAAAGAAAGGATTGCAATGTCCTGGATGAAAATGGATACTTGTTCGCAGTTCCAAAATGTCTGACATATTTCAGAGGACATGACTGTGTTAGAAAGTTTGCAGAAGAATCTGGAGCAAAGCAGCCTCAATACTTGAGATCCACTCAGTTGCGGAAACAGGTTGCAACAACATCGCAGATACTTAACCTGAAAAACAATGAGATGGACCAACTCGCTGATTTTTTGGGCCATGATATAAGGGTTCACAGAGATTACTACAGACTGCCTGATGCAACAGTTCAGGTCGCAAAAATTTCCAAAATTCTTTTAGCATTGGAAAAAGGAACTGTTGCAGACCTTCAGGGAAAATCTCTCGATGAAATTCAAGGTATTTTTTTATTTATTTTTATATTTAAGCATGTCAAATCAATGTTATTTGTATAGCATTTTTTACAATACATGTTTCAAAGCACCTTTACAGACATTCATGGTATCAGTGTTCATGATACCTTAGTGCAGGGTTCTGCAGAGTTTAGTTAAAACCCTGACCAAACTCACATGCACTTTTCCAGTAACTGTAAAGAAATTAATTAGCATTCTCTCAGGTGTCTTTCATTAAAGGGATAATTAATAATTGTTTTAAATACTATGAAAGTCAATGGCTTCCCTGTTTGGAAACCACAATCTTCAAAATATCTTCTATGTTCAGTAGAAATAAATAGATTTTCTAATTTTTGAGTGAACTATCCCTTTAAGGCTGGAGCTGATATCTGCAGGGCAGTGAGCCTCCAGGGCTGGATTTGAGAAACTGACTTAAAACAATAGTTAGCTCTATGGGGTCTGAGGGGGGTTTAGTGCCCTGGAGAAGTTTTGACATTCCTTGACATTTGTGCTTTTATCAGTTGCTTATAATTCTATATAATATCATTTAACAGTTTCAAATGATGTATTGCTTTTATCTTTATGACCATAAATGACTATTTCAGTGAGTATTTTAAGTCTACTTTGCTGCTATGTGAAGAAAGTCCAGCAAATCCCCAGAGGGTGAACAGCTTAGAGCCATTTCACCAGACCGATAGAATACTAGTATTAAACCAGCTCAAACCAGCTGCTATGCTTCAAAACATACCTAACCAGCATATGCTGAATACACAGTGAATGCATTCAGAATCACAACCGCTCCTCCTGAATACCAGCCTACTCTGCACTTAGTCAACGCAGAACCCGGCAAACAACTCTGATTATGTAAAATGATGCGATGTTAAAAAAAAGTTTTTTTTTTACAGACAAAAAAAAGGGTCACTGTATCTACAACATTTGTTGTGCCGTCATGTCCTGTAAAACATTTTTAAATACTGCATTAACTTTTCATATGATATTTTTGTACAAGGTTATATATTCATTTCGGAATCTTTTTATTTTATTTTATTTTTACATGCAATATGCTATTTATGGACTCAAATTCATGACTGATAAACATATTCATAGTTTTCAGTCACATTAATGTCGGGGAGCCCTGGAGGGCAAAAAGCCATAGAACTGCAGCACAAGCCTGTCAATTTTCCGTCTTAAAAACAAAAGTATATGAACAAGATACAAGTTTTGGGCACTTAAGATCCAGTATTTCATTATTGCAACCCACCCTTAAAGTGGCTTAATGTATTAAAACATTGATATTAAAATGCTTTTACAGGTGAGCAGATGAGCCCAGAACAGGGGCGGAGCCAGACATTGTAAACAATTGTAAAATTGTAAAATGTATGTAATTATTCCTATAACAGTAATATCAATATATTGTAAAACAAATGCACTGTAAAATAAATGAAAATGAATTCATATATTTTAATTACACTACAGTATAGGGAAATTACAATACTTTTGTCCTAATTTCTTCACTTGCAAGAGATAAACCCTTGAGCTTGAAACAATAACGCATATTGAGAAACAGCCTCAGTCCTGAAGGGCCACTGTCCGGCAGAGTTTAGCTCCAACCCTGATATACATTATCTCATCTGGCTGTAGCCTTCTGCTAATCCTGAAGACCTTGATTTAGTTTGTTCAGTTGTGTTTGTTTAGGGTTGAAATTAAGCTCTGTAGGACAGGACTGAGTTTGCCCATCCTGCTCCAAGACCTGAAATGGTTGTGTCAGACAAAATGTACAGTGTTGGGGGGCTACATGAATGTGGTTGGGAACATCTGGTGTATAGTATGAGAAAAATAATGTGTTACTAAACTTAAAATCATTTAAATGTATTCTAGCAGCTAATTTGTAAATGAGCATAATATGGGCACTTCAGTTAAAATTACATGCAAATATTGTTCAGCCCAGAACACAATTTGTGGGTGTGTTTGTAACAATAAACTTTATATTTAGTAAATCAGACCTATGTTTTTATAACCATTACATTTTTTATTGCATTTGTCCCCCTCATTTAGAATTTGCAGAAGTCAATGACAGTGAAAGTGACAGTGAAGATGAGGAACATCTGGATGATACTTCTGGTGTGTAATGAAAGTTAAAGTCTGAAATGATATTAAATTAAATGTGCTTGCAATGTTTATTTAAAAACACATCTCAATAGAAAAATACAAAAGCTTGCTGCTCTATAAAATGTTTATTTCAAAAGATCAAGACATCTTGTTCTTTGTCATGTTAAATTTGCATGACAAGGTGTCTTGGTTTGTTAGACACCAGTTATTTCCATGCTGCCTATAAATGGTAATGTAAGAGGTTGTTTGGCTGGTCATTAAACTATTATTTTGAAATGCATGCAATAAGCTGTTTGTTTTTTTCTCTCCAAATTCTTATTTTACAGGTGAATATATGGAAACAAATGCAGTTAACCATACTGTGATTACGACAAACAAAACAAACAAAGGTATAAACTGAATTTGTAAGATCCTTTAGAATAAATTGTTTAAATTTAAGCAAAACTGTAATATCACAATGCAACTAATTTGAGGTGGAGGGATAATTACCAACATATTTTGATCTTATTTGTATTTTTTCTTTTTAGCACATAGCAGGTCAAACTATGTGAAAAAGCCATGGGCGAAACCAGAAGTGGATGCAGTTTTCAAGCACTTTAAAAGTCACATAATCAAGGGGCATCTTGCCTCTCTAAAGGAGTGCTATGCGTGCAAAACATCCAAAACATCAGGGACTTCGTCCGAAACAAAGGAGTTTTTTTAAAACGAAAAAATGCATTGGAAGACTTTTGAAAAAACCTTGATCTATAGGAAAAAGAACTGACACATCGGGCATAATTAAAATTGATTGATTTTCATTTAATTGGGTAACACTTTATAATAACGTTCAGTTGTAAGTCATTTATAAGTGGTTAGTTAATGATGAACTTGTCACGGTTCATGAATCGGCTGTCTCATTTCTGATGTGTGTGTGTGTGTGTGTGTGTCTGTATGTGGGCGTGGTTACTCATTGTAGTGATTAGTGTTGCCAGCTGTGATCAATCCCCCGTTCCCTTTATATGTGCAGTAATTCCCATCTCATGTTGTCAGATCGTTGTGGTTTCCCCGGTGTCGTGTCCTGTTCCCGTGTGGCTCTCTGTTTCCCTGCTGTGGATTTCGTCGTGTGGATTCGTTGTGTTCGTCACCTCGTCTGGATGTTCCACTGGTTCCTGGTTTCCTGAGCACGCTTCACTTCACCACCACCGGAGGCCATCGAAGTCCCTGTGCCACAATCGTCATCTGAGTGTGTTTCCCCGACCTGTGTTTGTGCGTTTCTGACTCTCAATAAACGCCTTTTACTTGCAACTGTATCCGTTCTGATTTCCTCACAGAACGATCTGACCAAATATGGATGCAGCAAGCGAGGCTCGTCTGAGTGAATTCATCTCCCATAGCATCACGCGTATGGATCAACAAGAGGAGAACATATCTAACACAGGTCGTGCGGTCCAAGCACTCGTGGCACAGGTGTCCGAGCTCACCCAACAGTTACAACATCTACGAGCTCCCACTGTGCCGCCCACACCGCCCGTTCTCCCACCACCAGCACCAGCGGCAGAGGATCTACCTGAGCCCCGTCTACCCACACCGGAAGGGTATTCTGGTGAGCCTGAATTCTGCAGAGCTTTTCTTACGAGATGTTCCATGCACTTTGCCTTACAGCCGCGCACCTTTCAGAGTGAATCATCCAAGGTGGCATTTGTGCTGACACTGCTGTCAGGAAAGGCATCTCTCTGGGGAACGGCGGTGTGGGAGAATAAGGACGACTGCTGCACCTCGTTTAAAGCACTCTCCGAGGAGATGAGGAGGGTTTTCGATCGCGCAGTGGCGGGTAAGGAGGCGGCCAGATTACTCGCCGATCTGCGTCAAGGTGAAGGCTCGGTGTCGGATTACTCCATCCGTTTCCGCACCCTGGCCGCAGAGTGCCGTTGGAACGAGGAGGCGCAGTGGGACAGATTCCTGCATGGGCTGGCTGACCGCGTTCTAAGAGAAATCTACGTTTTGGACCTCCCTGAGACACTTAATGGACTGGTGGAGCTGGCGTTAAGAGTGGACGCTCGCCTGAATCGTGTGACCGGACTGACACGTCCAAATCGTCCCCAGCACAGCGTGGAGGACCACCAGCCCAGTGGAGCGAGCGCGGTCAGCCCTGTTTCCGACCACGAGCCCATGCAGGTAGGGAGAGCTCGGCTTTCCCGGGAGGAGAGGGAAAGGCGGAGATCCCAAGGACTCTGTCTGTACTGCGGCCGGGCTGGTCACTTTATCCATTCGTGTCCGGTAAAAGAGCAAGCCCGATAGTAAGTATGAGGCTACTATCGGGTGGGATCTCCGCCGAGAAGACCTCATCACCATCATCGACCCTCCTCCCGGTAAGACTGAGATGGCCAACGTCCACACACAGCACTCAAGCACTACTGGATTCGGGAGCGGAAGGTAATTTCATGGACTTCAAGCTTGCACTCAAACTTCAGATTCCCATCACTCCCCTTCCGCACAAGATAACCGTCAACGCACTCAATGGACAGGAACTTCCCCGGATTACTCATGCTACCGAAATCATCACTCTCATCACTTCTGGCAATCACACCGAACGCATATCATTTCTCCTCATGGACTCACCACTTGCACCAGTGGTTCTGGGACACCCGTGGCTCACTCGGCACAATCCTCGGGTCGACTGGCGCACTAACACTATTTCCACATGGAGTAACCACTGTCATGAGTCCTGTTTGGTGTCGGCTTGTTCTTCTGTGTCTGGTTCTGTGTTTCAGAGTGAGACAGCGGATTTATCTAACGTGCCCGCGGAGTACCTCGACCTGAAGGAGGTGTTCAGTAAGTCTCGTGCTGCTTCTCTTCCTCCGCATCGTTCCTATGACTGTGCGATCGATCTACTGCAAGGTAAATCTCCGCCTAAAGGCAAACTTTACTATCTTTCTGTTCCCGAGAGGGAGGCCATGGAGAAATATATTTCTGATTCTCTGGCCTCTGGGTTCATCCAGCCTTCCTCTTCTCCTGCGGGGGCGGGGTTCTTTTTCGTTGGGAAGAAGGATGGTTCTCTGCGACCTTGTATTGATTACCGAGAGCTGAACAACATCACGGTAAAGAATTCTTATCCTTTGCCGTTGATGTCTTCAGCTTTCGAGAGGTTGCAGGGAGCATCCATTTTCACGAAACTGGACTTACGCAATGCATATCATTTGGTTCGCATCAGGAAGGGGGATGAATGGAAAACCGCTTTTAATACCCCTAGGGGGCACTTTGAATATTTGGTTATGCCTTTCGGGCTTTCCAACAGCCCAGCGGTTTTCCAGGCACTCGTGAATGACGTGTTGAGAGACATGGTAGATCAATTCATATATGTTTACCTGGATGACATATTGATTTTTTCCTCGTCTCTCCAGGAACACGTTCAACACGTCAGGCGAGTGCTCCAGAGACTATTAGAGAATGGGCTTTTTGTCAAGGCGGAGAAGTGCGCGTTTCATGCACAGTCTGTTCCCTTCCTAGGGTACATCATCTCGTCTGAGGGAGTGCGCATGGATCCTGACAAGGTTAAGGCTGTGGTAGATTGGCCAAGTCCAGATTCCCGTAAGGCCCTACAGCGGTTTCTGGGGTTCGCCAATTTTTACCGGCGTTTCATTCGTAATTTCAGCCAACTAGTCGCACCTCTGACTGCCTTGACCCCCCCCCCGAACGACGTTCAGGTGGTCGAACACTGCCGAGGCAGTGTTCAACAACCTCAAAGGTCGCTTCGTTTCGGCTCCCATTCTGGTCACCCCTGATCCCACACGTCAGTTCGTGGTGGAGGTCGACGCGTCAGAGGTGGGAGTAGGAGCAGTGCTTTCACAACGCGCTTCCTCAGATGACAAGATGCATCCCTGCGCGTTTTTTTCTCATCGACTATCGCCTGCCGAACGTAATTATGACATTGGTAACAGAGAGTTGTTGGCAGTCAAGTTAGCGTTGGAGGAGTGGCGTCATTGGTTAGAGGGTTCGGGGGTACCCTTTATCGTTTGGACCGATCATAAGAATCTTGAATACATCAGATCTGCTAAAAGACTCAACTCCAGGCAGGCTCGGTGGGCTCTTTTTTTCGGACGTTTTGATTTTGTTCTCTCGTACCGCCCGGGTTCCAAGAACATCAAACCCGACTCTTTATCTCGTATTTTTGATCCATCCGAACGCCCGGTTACACCCGAGTGTATTTTACCTGAGAAAGTTGTCATCTCCACTCTGGTATGGGAGGTCGAATCGAGGGTCAAGACAGCCCTAGAAGGGGTAACGCCTCCGCCTGGTTGCCCACCGGGTCGTTTGTTTGTTCCGGAGGGGTTACGGTCCGACGTTATTCGATGGGGTCATTGCTCCAACGTGGCTTGTCATCCAGGAGTGACTCGAACCAGTTTTTTAGTTAAGCAACGATTCTGGTGGCCATTAATGGCTCGCGACATTCACGATTTTGTGTTGGCTTGTTCAGTCTGTGCCACTGGTAAGACATCTAACCAACCCCCAGATGGGTTACTTCGACCGCTGTCTGTCCCTTCGAGACCCTGGTCCCATATCGCTCTAGATTTTGTCACCGCCCCCCCGCCTTCCAATGGCATGACGGTTGTTTTAACCGTAGTGGACCGGTTCTCGAAGGCAGCACATTTCATCCCCTTGCCCAAATTACCTTCAGCCAAGGAGACAGCGGTCGCAGTCATAGATCACGTCTTTCGGTTACATGGCCTCCCGATGGACGTGGTCTCTGACAGGGGTTCCCAATTCGTATCCAAATTTTGGCGAGAATTTTGTAAATTACTGGGGGCCACGGTCAGTCTGTCCTCGGGCTATCATCCCCAGAGCAATGGCCAATCTGAACGAGCCAATCAGGACCTCGAGAGAATGTTGCGATGTTTGGTCGCCAAGAATCCGTCGTCCTGGAGCCAACAGCTTTCTATGGTGGAGTACGCCCACAATTCGTTACCAGTGTCATCCACGGGCCTCTCGCCATTTAAGTGTAGTATAGGTTACCAGCCACCAATTTTTCCGAGTCTGGAATCCGAAGTCGCGGTCCCCTCCGCTCACGCATTCGTCCAGAGGTGCCGCCGTACTTGGACTAGAGCCCGTGAGACTCTACTCCAAGCAGGAGGGCGCATGAAGGCCAAGGCCGATCGCCACCGGTCAAAGCCTCCCGTGTACGTCGTGGGTCAAAAAGTGTGGCTTTCTACCAAGAATATTCCGCTCCGCTCCGTGTCTAACAAGTTAGCTCCCAAATTCATTGGCCCGTTTCCTGTCACCAAAATTATTAGTCCGGTGACAGTCCGACTCAAACTTCCTCCTGCGTACAGGAGAATTCACCCCGCCTTCCATGTGTCCAAAGTCAAGCCCGTGTTTTATTCTCACATTAATCCGCCTGCCCCGGTTCCCCCCTGCCGCGACTCGTAGATGGGGAACTTACTTATTCGGTTCGTCGTATTCTGGATTCGAGACGGAGGGGACGCGGATTTCAGTACTTGGTGGACTGGGAGGGTTACGGTCCAGAGGAGAGAAGTTGGGTACCTGCTAGAGACATTCTGGATCACTCCCTTATCGATGATTACAATCGACAGGTAAGGTTATCTGGGAACGCCAGGAGGCGTTCCTAGGGGAGGGGGTACTGTCACGGTTCATGAATCGGCTGTCTCATTTCTGATGTGTGTGTGTGTGTGTCTGTATGTGGGCGTGGTTACTCATTGTAGTGATTAGTGTTGCCAGCTGTGATCAATCCCCCGTTCCCTTTATATGTGCAGTAATTCCCATCTCATGTTGTCAGATCGTTGTGGTTTCCCCGGTGTCGTGTCCTGTTCCCGTGTGGCTCTCTGTTTCCATGCTGTGGATTTCGTCGTGTGGATTTGTTGTGTTCGTCACCTCGTCTGGATGTTCCACTGGTTCCTGGTTTCCTGAGCACGCTTCACTTCACCACCACTGGAGGCCATCGAAGTCCCTGTGCCAAAATCGTCATCTGAGTGTGTTTCCCCGACCTGTGTTTGTGCGTTTCTGACTCTCAATAAACGCCTTTTACTTGCAACTGTATCCGTTCTGATTTCCTCACAGAACTAATCATTTACAGAACATTCATAAATGATTAGCAAGTGATATACTAACATTTTATGTATGTTTTGTAGATTCAGTTATAAGTCATTTACATTTGATTAGTAAATGATTATCTAATCATTTACAAAACATGAATATGCGTTTCATAAATGTTAAATAAATAATTTTTTTTTTTTTTTTTTTTTTTGTATGTATGTAGCAATTAGAGTGTGCAGAAAATGTTGTAAATGCCTTGAATACATGTACAGATCATTTGTAACAGGTAAGTGTAACACATTAACAAGTGATGAATAGTTTACACTTTAGATTAGGGGATGCAGAAAGTGTTGTAAATGATTTATAATCCCCTAATCTAAAGTGTAAACTATTCATCACTTGTAAATGTGTTACATATACATTCTTAGATAACATTTGTAGAGCTCATGCCTTTTTGATTCTTGAAGTGGTAATCTACAAATGAAGTGTAAGACATTTACAAACACATGTCATAGAGCAGGGATGGGCAACTTCAGTCCTGGAGGGCCAATGTCCTACAGAGTTTAGCTCCAACCCTAATCAAACACACCTGAACAAGCTAATGAAGGTCCTCAGGATTACTAGAAAGTTACAGGCAGGTGATTTTTTCAGGGTTGGAGCTAAACTCTGTAGGACAGTGGCCCTCCAGGACCGAAGTTGCCCATCCCTGTCATAGAGTCTTTAACCACTGTGCACCTGATGTGAGCAAAACATACAAAAAAATTAACATAATTTATTAAACATTTATGAAACGCATAGTCATGTTTTGTAAATGATTAGTTAATCATTAACTAATCAATTGTAAATGACTTATAACTGAATCTACAAAACATACATAAACTAATGAACATATCACTAATTAATCATTTATGAATGCATAGTCATGTTTCATAAATGATTAGTTAATCATTTACTAATCACTTGTAAATGACTTGTAACATAATTTACAAAACATACATAAAATGTTAGTATATCACTTGCTAATCATTTATGAATGTTCTGTAAATGATTAGTTCATCATTAACTAACCACTTATAAATGACTTAAAACTGAACGTTATTATAAAGTGTTACCCTGTAAGGTTTTTAAAGTTCAGTGAGTTCTTTTTTTAAATATTTAAAATGAATTCTTAAATATCTAAGTTATAGAATAGTAATTTATGAATATACTTGTTTTAATTTGTGTGACATTATTTTAAATTTAAATGTTTTTATTGTAATATATTTTTATTATTAATGTTTAATGTTTAATTATCTGTGTTGTGAAATAGTCACTGTGTATAAATACATTTGATAATTTTTAATTATTTTAAAAGATGTGTTCAATTATTTGCAAGTAAGCAATTAGCAGAAAATACTGTTGTATTTAAGATATTCATTGAAATAAAAAATATACATGTTGTCTAATGTGTTGTGTTTTGCATAAAGATTTGGATAATTTATTTGATCGGTTGCATAGATTTAGGGAAAATCACAGCTTAGGAAAATTACAATATGATGACAGGAAAAAAATCAAAAGATCTCACATAAAGATGGCACAATTAAAATTGTATGAAATATCACTATTTAAAAGGTTAAAAACTATTTACATCTTAATGTCATGGTCCTGCCATCTAGTCTTTAATTTTCCCTGGTCTTGAGGCAGGATCATGACAGACCCATGTTTTATGTGTAAGCACATGGCCATTTGTTTGGGCTGTGTGCTTGCCTTGTCTCGTCACGTAACCCCGCCCCCTTGTTACCCTTGTTTAGTCATTATTAATTAATCTGTGTCACCTGTTGTTATCTTTAGTTTCTCCCTATTTAATCCCCTTGTGTTTGCTGTCCTGTGCCGGTTCATTGTCATTCTTTATGTGAAACCAACCGTGAGTAACCTGTTGAAAGTCTTGTGAAGAGTTTGATCCTGTCTTAGCTGTTAGTTTATTGTTCAGTTTTCTGTCTGAGTCTTAGTCTAGTCTTGTTAGTCTAATATAGTCGATCTTGTCTTGTTTTGCCCCCTCGTGGGTTTTGTTTTCCCTGTTTTTCTGTAATAAACGTAGTTCACTTGCATACTGTCTGCATTTGGGTTCATCTCCTTGCATCATCATAACACTTAAATTTAATATTAATATTCATTTAGTATTAACTTGATCAATTATGTCCTCGTTGACAGGCAAATGGTCAAATGTGTGTATTATAGACCTCATAACCCATGATGTCCCTTTAAACCATGATTGAATCATGACCTTATAAACCTGTGAAATTTCTGTAGCACGTATTCTCGATGATGTACATTATATTCTAAATATGAAGTCGGATGTATCTTGTTAATCATAAAATGAATCCTTTTGCATAACTGTATTGATTCCATTATGCTGGGAAAGGCGTGTCCTTGTAAACCATGGTTAATGCTAACTGTCCTCATAAGTACTAAATGCCAGTCTGTGTGTGTGTGTGTGTGTGTGTGTGTGTGCGCGCGCGCATGCGGCTGAGCCCACTAGTAGCTGACAGAAATGTAAAAATAATGACAATAAGTTACTCACCTTCATTGACAGGTGTGTAATCCGGCTCATTTTCTGGATCGTGTTCAAGTGAGTCTTAGAATAATAAAGAGAAACACATTTAGTACAACGAATGCACTGTTCACATCATTCAGATATAAGATTGCATTCATTTTGACTGGTAATCGATTAAATATGCTAGATTTGTAATTAGTAATGGGCTTTAGTCTTTAAGTCCTACTCAAAACTAATGTGAGGTGGAGGCTGTAGTATAGTCTAATCTGAGAAGAAGAAAAAGAAGAAGAATAATACTTACCCTCACTGGCAGCTATTTCGGAATGATTTTCTTTATCACTTTCCAGAGAATCTAACAACAATAAAGATAAAATGCATTTAGCACACTGAATAGCCTACAATGTTTGAATAATTCAGAACTGAGCTTGCATCAGTAGCTATGACCAGCAAATGTACAGTAACTATACATTTTGAATTCTCTGTGATTAAAGGGATAGTTCGCCCAAAAATGATATTTAAGCCATGATTTACTCACCCTCAAGCCGTTCGAGATGCATCTTTTTTCAGACGAACACATTTTCAGTTATTTTAGAAAATGTCTTAGATCTTTCAGTGGTTATAATGTGAAGCAATGGGGTCCGGCTGCTTCAAGTCCGAAAATGTGCCTGCATCCTTCACAAAAGTAATCCATCCGGCTCCAGGGGGATAAACGAAGGCCTTCTGAGGGTAATCCGTGAGGTTTTGTCATAAAAATATACATATTTAAAACTTTATAAACGAAAATAACTGTGCTACGTCCTACGTCATACGCCAGCATCCATCTCCAAATGAACGCGCGCCGACCGCCACCGGAAGCCAGTTATTTTCGTTTATAAAGTTTTAAATATGTATATTTTTATGACAAAACCGCACAGATTACTCTCAGAAGGCCTTCGTTTACCCCCCTGGAGCCGGATGGATTACTTTTGTGAAGGATGCATGCACATTTTGGGACTTCAACGATGTGGACCCCATAACTTCACATTATAACCACTGAAAGATCTAAGACATTTTCTAAAATAACTGAAAATGTGTTTGTCTGAAAAAAGATTGACATATGCATCTCGAATGACTTGAGGGTGAGTAAATCATGGCTTAAATATCATTTTTGGGCGAACTATCCCTTTAAAATGTTTTAATTTAGCCACATACAATTTGATGGGTTAGTATTTGGAAATGCAACAGCAGTTTCTTGGATCAAGGGAACCAAAATAACATGTGTGACAGTTTCATCTTAACCCTCTGAGGTCGGCAAACGCGCCGGCGCGTTTTGCTGGATTTTCTTCACATTGTAGCACTATAAACTTAAATTTCTCCGTCATTTATGGTCATACAGAAAAAAGAAATATAAAAAAAGAATCTGTGATATTTCTACTTTTGTATGTGTCCACTTACAATCAAATCAAAACATTGTGCTTTTGTAAAATAAAGAAAATAAACAGGGTGTGCGTTCTGCCTCTCCGTCGCGGTGAACTTTTTTTTCTTGAGCACGTCTATAAACTGAAACAAAACTCAGCGAATACTTGTCACACATTTATGAGCCATATACCTTTATAAACATTTAAGTGTGTACTTTTAAATGATCGGATTCAAACTGAAAACAAATATTCTCTGTTTAAGTAATTTGTATAAAACCAACAAGATGTCCAGCTTCTCAAACGCTTCCTAATTATTTTTAATTTGACTACGCCCACGTGCGCAAAGAAGATTCACATGCAAATCTCCACATGGAACGCGATCGCGCTCATTACCTAAAAAACAAAACACCAAAACATTTCACAAGTCTCTGCTTTTCGTCGAGTTTGAAAGGCACACCGTGAGCTTACATTGGATTTAGGCTACCTCAGAAGAAGAAGAATGCGATTTGAAGACAAGAAAGATACAGGTAAGAAATTATTACATATTAGTTTGTTATTGTTGCATAAATTTCACATTGCAGTTGAACTGTTGCTAGATATATGGTGAATATTATAATATTTAGACCCGTGTTTACTGTTACTGTGTTTGTGGATATCTGCTCAAACGTAGATATGTATATGGTAACCATAATGTTTTATATTTGAGCTCGATCGCGTTTGAATGTATCATATTTGATACATTCGAAAAGCAAAACGCACCAAACGGCTTCATGTTTTTACTATTATCTCATTTCATATCATCATAACGAATGGAAACATTTGAAGTAACATGATAATCAATATATTTTTCTCTAGCTTAGTTGTTACTGAAATATTTTGGAAGATTTATAGGCTGCTATGGTTATTGTTATTATTATTTTATGCAGCACTGCGCATAGCCTATGCCTACAAGGCACAACAAACCTGGTGTTCATTATATTATTGTTGGAAACATTTGTGTGTGTGTGTGTGTGTGTGTGTGTGTGTATTCTGTGAATTTTAAAAAGCAATTTTAACCAGAAAAATCAAAAATTTATTCCCAAAATCGTGCAGGCCTTTCTCTTGATATCAGTATGTTCACTTTTTTTTTTTTTTTCAGGGCCCAGATGCCACTCCTGCTGACTTCAACATTCACATGAGTCTCTGTACATGAACCTGGTAAAGTGAAAATCAAACACCTTGGAAATGAAAGGTATGTACAATGTTTTTAGGAATGGCACAAAGGTCTCTGTCTTTGGATCATTGGTTATCTTTGGATTATGTTGTGTTGTAAATAAATCAAACAAATCTAAAAGCCATTCTTTTTTAAATCTCCTCATTCTATGTGAAAGGTTGCTCAGAATGATAGGGCCTGATAGCTCCTAATAGGGCAGTTAGAGGAGGGTTTTTGTCTTTCTCAGGTAAGAAAAGCTTACATATTAATGAGCTCCCGCATAAAGCTTTGTGGCACAAAACACGTCGTACAAATTTTAAATCAATATATTGTCTTATCTGAATGAGCAGTCAGGGTGATTTTCACATCGTTTTAGAGCAAATATTCTAGGCTACGTCATACAATTTTCAAAAGTCTTGTGAAGAAATAATCAGTATGGGTTTCATGACCTTATTTCAGTGAGAATTTTTTTTTGTATTTTCACAAACCACGCATAAATGTCATTATCTCAAAACTACAAACTTTTACACACATGCTGCTGATATATTATTGTAGCAGAGTTTGTGCTGAATACAGTGTAATTAGACTTTAGTACGGTGGCCGAGAGAGCTCAACGCACTGCAACTGAAGAAAACACATGCAAAAAGAAAAACACCTGCAAATTAAGAAAACATCTTCATCAGTTTCACAACACATGTGTGCTCCAAATACTCACAACACAACCAAATACAAAAACGCGCTGCAAAAGTTCACAACACAACCAAATACAGAAACGCGCTGCAAAAGTTCACAACACAAACAAATACAGAAACGCGCTGCAAAAGTTCACAACACAAACAAATACAGAAACGCGCTGCAAATAGAACAGAACACAGCGGAAATGTTTCCGGGGAACCCAATAAGTGACGGACCCGGCTGGGACGTGCTTACAGAGCTGTCTACTTTTATTATTATTTATTTTTTTGCAAAACATACAGAGATGACACGTTTATGACATACAACTTTGTATACAATATACAAAATGTATTTATAATATGTTCCATGTAATAAGAATACTAAAAAGAACAATGAGCTGAAGACATAAATAAATAAATAAATAAATAAATAAAGATAGATAGAGAAAAAGACCATGAGGGAAAGACATTAATCTATACATCAGTTACATTGTACACATTTTGTCATGTTATGTTAAAATAAGTTTCATAAGAAATGTTAGAATGCAGCTAGGGTCCAAATATGAGACAGCAAATTTTTGAGTTGAGACACTCACACACAGATATAACGCATATTTTAAACACTTTGTTGTATAAAATGTATATTTATTTGCAACAGTTATGTTAACAGCAATTAATACTATATTTCTGGTAAGAACAGCTATTCAGCTGATGGACACGCGCTGCGTTGTCATGGGAACATCCCAGGTGAAAATAATGAGGAAATTACGTTGTCTTTCGTTGCTCCCTTCATCATCATAATGGCACACAAGTGCCCCGCTCCCTCCAAAGTGCCCAATTCAAGGGCTCTGCCGTCTACCCTCTTAAGAGAGTAGGGCATAGGTAAAGCTCACGAGCAATAAGCAATAAGCACGTCCCAGCCGGGTCCGTCACTTATTGGCTTCCCCAGAAACATTTCCGTTGTGTTCTGGCCTATTCAGCGCGTTTCTGTATTTGTTTGTGTTGTGAACTTTTGCAGCGCGTTTCTGTATTTGGTTGTGTTGTGAACTTTTGCAGCGCGTTTCTGTATTTGGTTGTGTTGTGAGTATTTGGAGCACACATGTGTTGTGAAACTGATGAAGATGTTTTCTTAATTTGCGGGTGTTTTTTTCTATTTGCATGTGTTTTCTTCAGTTGCAGCGCGTTGAGCTCTCTCGGCCACCGTACTTTAGCCATGAAAATATCACAAGTAACAGAAATAAGCACAAATGTCAGAGCATGTCAGAACACCTCCAGGGCCCAGAAAACAGCTCAGACCCCAGAGGGTTAATGTGCAACACATCAATAGGCTTTAGGTTGCTGTATAGGTAGCTGCTACTGGGAGAAAATAATTTAAGCCTAAAGTACCTACCCTCATTGGCAGCTGTCTGAGAACTGTCACTTTCAAGTGAATCTAAGAATGACAGAGAGGAAAACTAATTAACATTTCAGTAATGAATACAATGTAGAGTTAACTGTTTGGCTGACTCAATTCTATTTTCCTACAAACTATTTTTAAAAAGGTCTATTTTCATTGTTGACCCTCGCAATCGCCTCAATAACAGCCCTATCATAGTTAACATTCATCAATTCACACAGCTCCTTTACAGAGACAGATATCCTGAAGGAAGGGAGAAAAACAGATCAGAAAAAATATAGCGCTATGCCCAGTCAACATTGTTTCACTTCACTTCGGAAAATCCGTGCGTTAACATCTTCACAATAAAAACGTAGCAAGATAACTCTAGTGCTGGAAATTCTCAGCCTCTGGCAAGCGGTGATAGCAGTATGAGTGAGGCATGTTCTAGTGACAATCAGACAGTAGCATTACAGGCTATAATTTGATCAGTTTGACTAAGAAAAAAAAAAAGTTTGAATCTTATCAATGAGACCGAGTTTATTTACATACTAGCAAGCAAACTAATCTGTGAAGAACTAGATTAGAACTAAACTGTGGAGAGCTTCAATGTCGTACTTTCGTCAGCCAGGTTCACAAATATAAAAATAAATAAAAATATTCGGTGACAATTACTTCGTCTAGACCATTTACCGATAAATAATAGTTGTGAATATATAATAAACTTGAGAACAGTTGTCAAAAACAAACGTTTGCTGATACTTTACCTCACAGTGTTATTCGGCTATCCAGTGCTGAGCTTCGATGAAACTTCACGAGACCGGCGAGATGCTTCCACAGGGCGGGAGATACGCGGCGTGATTGACAGGTTTGACACCAAATGGATATACGTGAAAATCAGATGACATGATTTCACAACTTTTCATTGGCCATTTAGATATGTGAAGCATACTGTATACGGAAATTAACCTGGACATTCAATCCGTCGAAAAATCTCAAAATCGGCAAAATGGACATACGTGGTTTTCATCGGACAGCGACGTTATACATATTCCAGTATGATGGCTGAGTGGAATTCACTGTTAGTCCTACCTGATTCTGATGATTGCCGGGGGGGCACTCGAAATGTCTGATAACCTGGCAGTGCTACAAAAGAAAACTTGAATTGAGGATAAAATATTCTACAAAATTAATACCTACAAAAAAAGCAAATAAGAAAGCAAAAGAAAACTCACATGGCATATTGTCCATCAGCTGCCAGTTTTGGATCATATCAGTAAATGTGCCATGTGGTGCTGGTGATACTGGTAAAGTGGTGGTGGGAACAGAGGGGAAACTGGTGTTTGGGGTCACTGTAGGGAAGTGTATAGTGGGGGCAGATGGCACAATTTGTTTGGGTGGTGGGGCAGACTCATCCTCAGAGTCTAACAGACACTCCTCCTGACCTCCAGGTGGACCAATACGGACATTCTTGCTATTTTAATAATAAACAAAATTGATCAAAATGAAATCAACTATATTGACAAAGTCTACAATGTTTCATGATAAATATTGCTTAAAAGATGAAAGCATCAGCATACAGCATGAAAGCATCAAGGAATAGTAATGTGCTGAAAAAATATCCATACATTTTACGCCTAGGTGGTCTTTGGCCAGACACTTCTGCCTCTAACTGGAGATCTGACCAGGTCTCTACCTCTTTGGCCTTCCTCCCGCCCTCTTCATAACTGTCTTTAAAAAAAAAAGTTCAATTCAAGGAGGCAAAAATGTATTACTTTGCAAGACTCAGGCTAATAATTTTACAAACAGCATACAAAACACATTGTTGAGCCTAACAACGGTCTGTTATACTGCAGGTTGGACTATATAATCTAATAATGATCAAATGCTGCAATCGACCAATCAATGTCACACATTCCAGAGGGTCGTGTAATAATGTAACTTAGCCAGTGGTCATGTATACACTAAAATGGCAGAATAAGTCAAAACTAGCATGAAAATATCAAATTTACCTGTAGAAAACATTGTTCGGACATCCCACCGGTCCCAGTCTTGGTTGGGAGCCATCTTGTTTTTGATGGCCATGTAGAGGGTCATGCCCCTTAATGATTTAGGGCAACAGCACTGGCCATTCTCGACCCAAATGCCTGGGACCAGCTCCACCTCCCTCGTTTCGGAAAACTCTAGTACCTTAGACATATCTGTTAGAACAACAAACTCTATTAGCATATACACAAATATAATCATATTTTGGCGCATATGCATGTTTCCACCCCATTTTATGCCCAAATTTTCTTTTATGATTTTTTTTTTAAAATCAAAACCAAATATTTTTGTAAATACATGTGTGGCAAGGGCATTGTTATTTAGAAATCTTTTTAGAATAGAAATTTGGCAATATCCAGGGCCTGGAAGCCCACTGTGGAGCTGCTGGTTCGCGAGACCGAGGCGGATGGAGTGAGGACAACAAAGAAGCTAGAGAGAAGAAGCCCAGTGGAGCCGAAGGCGTGGAGGGTCGAGGCGCAGCTGGAGGCAGAGCTATGACAGTCTGAGGCTGACCCGGAGGGAAGAGGGAGCCGGGATGAGTCCCAGGGTTGACGAACTATGGTGGAGTCGAGGGAGCGCAGAGCTGCCAGGCTGACAGGCCGAGGTGGAGACATGGGCCTAGAGGCCTGATGTGAAGCCGGGGACTCAACCTCTAGTCGAGCGGGTGGACGAAAGCCCGAAGCAGCGCCGGAAAGCTGCACGGAGCAAGTGGCGGGGGCAGAGCAGAGGAGCAGAACGGCACCAGTGGGACAGATGGATACAAGGAACTTGACAAAATCAGAGGAGGAGATGGGACCAGGAAATCAAGCAGGGACAATAGAGGAGGAAGATTTCCGGATGGAACCGGATCACCCAAATGGCCGGACAGATCCGGCATGAAGGGCGAAGACTCAAGGGTGGGGGCTCGGCAGGGGAGTGAATCTGGAGACCACAGATCTATTAGGCAGAGGTCCGCAACCAGCTCTGAGATGGACTGAGCAGTTTGCATTGGCTCTGGGGATACACAGGAGAAATAAACACAACCAACTTAATACTGAAGATGACCAACATTGAACTGAACCAAACAGGAAGTATTTATACACCAGAGAACTTAGCTAATTATATGACAACAGGTGAATGAAATGACTAATCAAACGAAACAGACAGAGAAACTAAGAACAAAAGAAACTGATAAAAAAAACCTGAATATAATAATAATAATAATTATGATGACAGGAACACTGGAACTAGCAGCCTTTATTCAGTTTCTCCTTTCACTTCAAAGTTGATCAAGAAAAAATGGCTAAATTAAATCATTGACTCACGTGCAGTAGTGGCACTGCAAAAAAACTATCTTGTTTTGGTAACCTCACATATTTCTCAACATGATCAAACAACTGAATGATTTTCAGGCTTGATGAGATTTTGCCAACCAGATAGATACCCAGCTCACAAGAATTCAGAGGATACTCAAAAAACGGTTCCATTAATTCATATTCCCTGAAGACAATACATATCTTGCCCTGAGACTGAAGGACATTGTAAATCAAAGCAATGGAGCCACCAATCTTTACACATCTGTCTGCCTCGCTTGATACATTAATTTTGGTACCACCTATGACAAGCTCCTGGAATTGAAGTATGGGTAGGCCCATCATGGAGGGTGGAACTGGGCCACGGTTATGCTCCTTTTGCAACTTTCTCTTTCCCTGTGACGATTCATCATTTCCTGTAAAAGGATCCATTTCAGAGATTCGCCGAATAACCTGGGCCAGTGGATGGTTCTTATCATCTTTTTCAACTAAATAATCCTCGAATGGAAATCCAGATATTAGGTCCAGATTCCCGTGTATTCAAACATGCCCAGAAAGATGGGTAAGCTCATGAACATTGTAAGTAACAAATTCAGGACCATGAAATTCACCAAAATGTGTCACAAATGACACAAGCAATGTGTGTGCAAAGTCATGAAGATCTGCAGACAATGAAGGACTTGCAAGGATGAAAATGGCAACAGATAACAACATGAAGTTAGACTGAAGCCAACAACACATTTTGGAGAACCACTGGCCCTGTGTACAACAAGAACTGTCGCAACTCTGTGGCTTTCCACCTGAGCCTTTCTGAAAGCCCCCCTGGTTTACGAGCAAAATCCATGGGAATGAAACGTCTCAGGCCTACAAGTTCACTAGAAATTAGGTTAATCTGATGAGAAGACAAGCGGCAGAGTAAGGGCCCTGATGCAATCCACAAATCCAACAGTCGGCGTACCACTCCAAGACATACAAGATGCATGTAATCATGAGGAAAGCATGACACCATGACTATACCTACATCAATTAATGGTGACTTTGTGACATGATGGTCTTCATCAGACATAATTTCAAAAGACAGATCAGTTCGCTGTGGGCTGTTGACTTCTGGAAATGTCATCCTATGTTTAAGATAAATGCCTGTTTGGACACACTTGTCACAACCTGAGTAACCATTGTGAAGATTTGTTCCTTTGGTGAAAGCTCTTGCTGGAGCATCGCAGATGACCGAGGTGACCTTCAAGAAGCACTGTTTCCCCTTTATAAGGAATCCTTTGCTTAGCACTTGTAACTCACTGACAAGATCTTTTAAATACTCAACCAGACAACTTGGCTTTGAGGTACCACAAAATAGAGCAATGACAACTGGCTTCTTCACAACACCCTGTAGCAAGCCAAGAATTGTCCTGAACTGAACCGAAGAACTCTTAAACAAAGGCAAACCATCTACATGCAGCTGCAATTTGAATTCATGTCTGCTTGGAATGTGAGACCAGACCCGTTCCATGCTTTTTGAAAAAGCTTTCAAAATGCCAAAGTAGTGGTAAGTGCCACCAGCTACAGTTTGGATGTTGTAATAAGTAGTGGTATTGAGAAGAGTTCTAGCATCCTTTGGTAGAAAAGGATGATGAACTCTCAAGATGGCCAGAAGTGCAGTCAAAGCTACTAAATGTAACAGGTACAGAAAGTGTACTGTTAAATGTATGTATAGTTTATTAGAATTCTCACAAAATTGTTTGTTTACATGTACCTGATATGACTGCCTAAGTGAAATGAGTACCTTTCCCTTTAATTTATGTGATGTCATGAGTCAATACAATTTCCTGTCCTGTCCCCTCCTCTTCCTCTTTGCATTGGTGATGCAGTGGAGAGGTGAGGTTATTTTGGGCTCCTGATAATCTTATTTAATCCTAATTTTAATTGTTGCTTTTATGTCTAAATTTTCACTCTAATTTATGTATATATTTTCATTTTATCTATCTGTGTGGTTATTTTTGTCATTTCATCCCGTTTAAAGTATATTTTTGCATCTGGGCCTAAATGTGAAACGAGAGCACATGTGACAAGTGTACATCACATTTGTTTTATAGAGTTAACGAGGGCGATTTTCACAACGAGGCTGATTACATTTTGTTTGTATATCAGGTATGTTTATTGTTCTGTGATTTATTCCTCTTTGCATTGGTGATGCAGTGGAGAGAGTTAACGAGGGCGATTTTCACAACGAGGCTTATTACATTTTGTTTGTATATCAGGAATAAAAGATCGGTGAAACTGCGAATGCTGTCTTGTTCTTCTCATACCAACCAAAACACAACGCAGACAACAGACCAGTTACATAAAGATACCCTGAAATGAACTGCCCAGTCACACAAAGACTCAGTTAGTGATATACGGACATTTTCTGTCATCATCACTCTGAGAATCATCTTCAATGTCAGAAATTTCTCCCTGGTCACCCTGATCTTGGTATTCAGCTGAATTACAGATACTCACTGTAGCGTTCTCTGCAGCTCCACAGGCCTGTAACTCATCTTGAAATGAATCAAACATAGAACTCACACGTTTCACTGCTCATTTTCTGTTTCAGTTTTTCTTTCTCCAACCTAGGGAAACCGTTTTCTTTCTCCAACCTAGGGAAACAGATAAATGAGAAATCATCATTAAAAATGTTGCACTAGTATAAAAATCTCTCTCTTTCTGTCTCTCATATTAATTCATACTAACTGAAACAATCACAAAATACTGCCCAATCACAGAAAAGGCCATAAATGTATCATTCACATTTGTGTGTGTGTGTGTGTGAAAAAAAAATATCACTATAGAATATCTACATCTGTGTTTGTGGGACCAATGGTCACTCTTTTATTTGTTACACGGTCCAGAATCCACTAAATAGACACTACTTTATAATAGAGAAAAACAACAAATGAATAAAAACATATCATCATAAGCTATGGCAAATTAATTTATTATACTAGGTGAGTATAGAGCAGCAAGATTAATTCTTGAAAAGTCTTAAGTAATTTTATCAAATCTAAAATGTTAATAAAAATTACTATTTGTATTCTTATAAAATACATTCATGAAAAACAATTTATATTATTGTATATGAATGTAAAGATTCACACACACACACACACACACAGTATAAAATTAAAAGATGTTTATTTTAAAAGTATTGTGCAGCTTTTTAATTGGGCAACGGTATATGATAGATACAACAAGAACAAGATAGGCTTTGAATAATCTTTCAGTGCTTAAAACTATGATAATATGAAGTGCTTCAAAACAGAACGACAAACACAGTTTATGCACAGCCCGGGTGCAGAATGATGTGCTTAAAGCAACATGGAGTCAGTGGCCCTCATTTATCAATCTTGCGTAGAAACGGGCGTATATATTGGCGTAAGATTATGCTTACACTCTTCTCATCGCCTGATTTATGAAGCTGTGCGTACCTTTGAAATTCTGGTGTACGCAATACCTGCCCTTGATAAATGCCGCGGCTGAAATCGATCGTCATTAGAATAACACGCCCCTATATATTCAAGTCTCCGCTTCCCCCACGCCCTCATTTTACGCCATGGACACACGGAAGACGGCAAAGAAGAGAAACTTCTTTGAGAAAGAGAAAGCGAAACCAGGGAAGTGGAAAGAAACAAAATTGATTTCTAGATTTTTATTATTAATGATGCTTATTGTTATTTAGAAGAAGAATGTCGTTATTATTATTATTTGTATTATTATTATTATTATTATTTAAAATAAGAAGAATGGCATTTTTATTATTTTGTCAGTCTGAATTATTTTTTTGGTCATTGAAAGCCTTTCATTACTAAACCCAGTCCGTGCACACCTGCCGGGCCTAACCCTGGCCTAACCATCGTTTCAAAGAATAGTACAACGGCGAGCGCGTCGAGTATAAACGCCTCGTCCGTTTGGGGAGGTGCGCGCGCAGTCTGCGGAGACTCGCGCTGCGGAGCCAGGCGAAAGTATAAACAAGGCTTGAAACGTCAGGTAAAGCGCACAGGCTCGCAACTTAAGGAATACATATGCCTACAATTCAAATGCTTTGGTAAATTCACACAAATTAAACATTGAAGTCCATGTTGCACAAAAATAAACACTGAAGTTTATAATTACTATGTTGTTGTTGTTTTTTTACAGTGGGTCATAATATATTATATCTTTTAGTTTGTCAGTGCGTTTTGTGGTGTTAGGAATTGTTTTTCTGCGCATTCCCGTACTCAAAACGTGCGTACACCACCTCCTGAGCTGGCGTAGGATTTGAGCGTGCCGTACGCCAACGTCCATATTGATAAATCTCAAAGTCACCGTGGTTTTGGGTGTACGCCAGGTGTACGCTGGAAATTTGGTTTACGCACTTTTGATAAATGAGGGCCACTGTGCGCAGCGCTGCGCAAGTGCGCGTTTAAAAGTTCACGGCACAAGAGATGTTGAGCGAACAAATCCTAGTGTAAATCTGTCCAACAGTTTATTGATCATTTATTTCTAAACAGTTATAAATTCCAGATATCCGTGTGATGCCCAATTAGTATAACACAGACAACCGGTAGTGATTGAGTGTGACATAATTTAGAAACAGCTATAAATTAATAATTTTATGCAAATTCACATTCCTTATCGACCGATCAAGCATTTTAATGGAAATATATCAAATTTCGTGCTGCTGAATGTTGTAACGATGTGATGGGCTGTTTTGAATGCTGAACGAAGAATGATTGACATCTGCAGCTCGAGGGAACATGAGTTTCTATAGAACATATGTTACTATATCGACTTTAATTTAACGATGTTATTATTATTATTCTGTCCCATATTATTGTCCCATATATCCCTTATATTATTGTCCCATATTACTGTCCCATATACCATATATTTAATTTAACGATGTTATTATTATTCTGTCCCATAAAATTAAGCTATATGCTTAGATTACTAGTGCATGAAAACTTTAACGTTACAGGTGCTGTTTATTTTTTTGACTCCCCCTAAGCCTTGTAACGTAGGCCTAAAAGAGTGCAATAATCAAAAAATCGCGATCAGATGGTTATTAAATTATCGTGACAGACTTAGGTGGATAATACTTGCTAAGCAGTGTCTTCCTTGCCAGAATTGTTTGTTTTGACGTCAAATAATTGCTAAATGTTCCTGCGTGTTGACTAGCTTGCTTGGTTCATAACTATTAAAATGTGCTTACTAATACCTTGCGAGTAACTTACTGGAGAATACAATCTTTTAACTAGATAGGAAAAACAAAACAAAAAAACTTTCCAAATGTTTTGATTGTGCAAGTTAAACATCAAATGCAATCAATGTTCCACTTACCTGTGATGATGTCCAAGTGAGCGAGTTTCGCGCGCTGCAGGATTCAAATCGATGATGACAGTCGTGTAGTGGCCGTTCCACAGATAGTGGGCCGTTCCACAGACAGTGGGCCGATAGTCGCTTAGCAGAATCGGGCCGTATACCGTCTGCCGCATTATATTTTAGAATTGCCACCAAACTGCATGACAGCTGGCTGCTTCAGTTCCAATGGCGGGCCACATACTGTGTTATGTCTGTCAACCGCATAAATGTGCCTCTCAGTTTATTTGTAAGGTTTGTACTTTTTTACTTCATTAATGCATGTGGCCCATTTATTTATTTATTTATTTATTTATTTATTTATTTATTTATGTAATCATTATGTGCAAGGATCTGTATTGGGTAAGGAATGCATTACAAATCGGCTGTTTGGAAATGCGCTGATGCTGCATGTAGACTAATTATAATTATACATTTTATATTAAAAAGTCGTCTGTCAGCCAGCACGAGTAGCCTTCTGGCTTTTAGTCGATACTGGCCCATACAGAAAAAGCCGTCAGTCAGCCAGATGTGCACAGTAGGCAAGGATCTGGCCCATTATCTGTTCACCGGTGCCGACCGTGAGCCAACAGTGCCGGAATCAGCCGGAATCGGCCCGACTGTGCTTGCTATCTGGGGGGCGGGCATCACGATGGTCAGCCATCACAACTCTATTTTGTTATTGTGTGGTGTGACCAATAACACGTGAATGCAGCATGATCTGAATGCAGGGAAATACACGGAAGTGAATCGCCATCATTAAGAAATGAGATCGCATTTATGTTTGAATCGAGATCGTGATTTTTTTCCGATTAATCGTGCAGCCCTAATCATCACAATCACAAACGAAATGATATGTGGTGGATTTTTTAATGTGGGAGGGAAAAGTGCATGTCAGGTAAGACATCATTCATTTTAACCTATTTTAATCTAAAACAATTTACAAAACTTATCTCCAGTTTCTGGTCACCTGCACACTTCACACTGCCAAACCTAGTTGCTCAGTTAAACTCAGTCTTTACTCCACTGATCATGAACTCATACATTTGTAACAACATTAGCTCATATAATATATAAAGGGAATTTTAATAATTAATCAGGAATATGATTAATATATATCGCATATTATAGTTACATTAAATTATTGCATCTGAAAATAGATCGATTGCATATATGAATGATCACCACAATGAGTTATGGTTCGTCATTAATATATCAATAGTCTTATTACAGATCGATCATTTGAGATAACCTTTAATGGAATTAATTTAGTTATCGAACAATCTGTTCGTCCAGCAAACCGATCGTACGACTTCTTTATGAACTCTCAAGAAAATTATCCTTCTTACAAACTCCAAGAAAGATTAATTTCCATGGGCGTGAAAATTAATTTCCCTGTGTTCATAAAATTAAACTACTCAACGTAGTGAATAATAAAAGCTTCGTAGCTTAGATCGTACATTTCATTGACTTTGTAATATAAGCATTTAGACAGAAGCAATCAAGAATATAATGGTTTTAATAAAATAAAACTATGAATACAGAATTCTACATTTACACACGGAATACATGTATACAGAGTTGGAGAGAAAGAGAGAGAGAGAGAGAGAGAGAGTGAGAGGGGTAAGAGAGTGAGAGATAAAGTGAAACTAAATCTCAGGATGGCAATTTCACCTACAAAGTAACCTTTGAGAGAGACAACAAGGAATCAAATCACATTAAAAGTTCAGTAACTAATACTTTCAAAATGGTTCTCTTTGTGTTGCTGAGGAAAGCAGAGTCGTGCGGGTGTTTGTCCTTCGGAGCTGGGCGTGTTCTCTCGTTGCTTCCGGGGCGAGCAGACTCGCGGTAAATTCAAAGTTTCTACTTAAAGTTAAGGTTGTCGGTTACGTTTGCTTCACTGAACGTAGGAAAAGGTCCGAAGATGGAAATAAAGACAAAGATTTAAAGAAAAGAAAAACGGATAAAACTCCCTAAGGAGTTGTTGACCGGAAAATCTCTCACTGGCAAATGCGAGGTGTGCCTTCATGGATCGATCTTTTATGGAAAAGAGGGGTTAACGCCTCTGGTTGCGCGAACAACCAATGAACATCCAAAGATCTGAAGTGGGAAAAGTTCCTTTGTCTCTGGGGAGACACCCACTCGAATAAGTTATGGTGGTGACAAAATTGAGCATTTATATTCAGAAAGATGGTACTTCTGAAATAATGCATCTTTTTGTAATTTGTCGTCGAGATTCGACACAGTCGGGTTTTTACGATTACAAGGACACCACAAACTATAACTTTGCACGTCAGGAATACAGAGATACAGAATTTTCACAATTAAGATCATACAGGGTTGGTTTGACACACAATAAACATTATAGCTACTCCAATATGATACATGAAGACATCTAAGCACAAAAAGTAGTTTCATCAAAAAGGTCCATGTGTGTTAGTGTGTGTGTTTGTGTGTGTTTGTGTGGAATTCCGTATCACTCCTGGGAATCTTTCTAAAGCTCTCCACAGGGAGGAACGAATGTTGGTTTTAGCGGTACGATTGTCTCTGGTAATACTCCGAGGTGCCATAAAGTGTCAGAAAGCAATCTAAACCCAGCCAAGTCGGAGCCATGACGGTAATTTAGATTGTCGAGAGTCTTGATTTACATACCTCAGTTCCGAGTGTGAAAGCAAGAAGGAATGTGATCAGAAACACAAAGTCAGAATTTGTTAACAATAATCCGGGATCACCAGTGATCCCTGCCGAGCAAGGGGTTAATTAATCGGTTATTTGAACTTGTTCATTGAAATAAACCGTTTCATCCTATCACATCCTGTCTATGTTCATTCATATGTGCAGATGTTTGCATATCTACCTATGCAGCAGCATGAGAAACTCTCCAGCTTCCCCAGCTAGTTTTACTACAGGGTTATTTCATGAATGTTACATGTGCAGCAGCAGCATGTCTTATATGCTCACAGCAATGTCTGTGAATGTATTGGCAGTAGTGAATCTCTGTATTTGCTCTGCAGCAGCATAGCAGATCTATTCCTCTAAGACCAAATACATTAACATTGCCATATCCATTACCATACTAATCTCTCCAAGAGTTGTCAAGACAGACATAACTAAATTAAACCAAACTTATTCGAAAAACTTACTTTTGAACATATGTCATCATAATAAGAACTACCTTAAATGACAGAAACCATCTTTGGGGAAAAAATTGGATTTGAAGCGTAATTAGAATTATTTTGTGTTTGGCTCGCGTCCCATTTGTTTACATGGAGAGGATAAGGACCTATACTGCAGCCAGCAACCAGGGGGCGATCAAATTGTTTGGCTTCACTTTTCAGGATGTGTGCGGCACACTTTGTTTTACCCAAAGTCGAACATTTTTAAACTCTTGATGACAACAGAAAAACACTTCAACTTCAAGTGCTTCAACTGCAAAAAATTTAAAAATCTTTGGTGGACACATGGCTGGCATACTATTACCATTGGGCTACACTGGTGCATACTTGTGTCTGTTATACTGTTGTATATTGTCAGAAATATAAATGCTGAATGTTTTTCCATACCAGGGAGACTCTGGAGGTCCATTGGTCAGTAGGAACAGCTCCCGGTGGATTCAGTCCGGCATTGTGAGTTTTGGTGCAAAACGATGTGATGACCCCTTATATCCCGGTGTGTATGCCAGAGTTTCTCAGTTCCAGAACTGGATCACATCTTACATGGGCAGCAACCCTCCTGGATTTGTTGTGTTCAACTCCAGTGGATTCAGTTCACTCAACCTCCTTTTATTTACCATTTCTCTCACATTCTCCATCATTCCTTTCACATTCTCCCTGTATCTCTCTTCCTAAAGATAGTTTGAACAGTGATTCTTTGATGAAGAGGACCATTGTGTAGTACATGCTCTCACACAGAGGTGAAGAGAGCAGTTATATTGTTGTTTTTGTCATTTATTCTCTATCTTTTCAAAAATGCACTATTCTTGAAAAACTATCCTATTGACATTATGAGAGCATAAATTAATGAAGTTCAGCATGCTTGTGTCCTCTAAGATTCAGGATGTTTGCTAAACTACTTGAGATCGACTGATCTTGTTTGTTTTATAACAATACTGGTTATTTGTATTTTTATACAGTATGTCTGATAACTGATGCATAACTGAAATAGGGTCTGAAGCTCTGCAATGTGATCAGGGATACTGGCTGTTGAAAATGTAATCAATTACCATGTTGTAATCACACTGTCTTAACAGAATAAATACAAAAGAAGGAACTGGTTCTCTCTCTCTTCAAAATCTTTTGTAACATAATAAAAAACTTTACTATCACTTTTGATCAATTTACATCCTTGCTGAATGAACTTATTAATGCCATCAAACAATATCTTGCTGTCTCTATACTTTTCAACAGTACTGTACACAAAAATATTAAGCAGCACAACTGTTCAACATAATAAAAATGAGGTCTCCCAAGACCAGACTAATACTTTCTCTGGTTCTTTTCTCCAGTAGGGTCCAGTGATTGTTAAGGAACCCAGGCTGCTGTTCACTAGCAAGTTGTCACACTTTCACTTCTGCACTGAAGCCCCAGCTTTCCTGCACCTTGGAGCACTTGCACTAATTCCAATCTTTTGTCACTTAATAAAGGTAGATATATAACACACGCATATACATAAATAATAGTGTATGTGTATGTATCTGTTTGGGTAAAATGGACATTTTTGATTTATTCTTCTAATCCAAATTTTAATAAAAATATTGTCATTTAGAGCATTTATTTGTAGAAAATGACAAAATGACAACTGGTCAAAATAACAGAAAAAAATATGCCATGTTTTAAGACCTCCATTAATGCAAAGAAAACGTCTCTGGTTACTTGCGTAACCTATGTTCTCTGAATAGGGAACGAGACGCTGCGGATAGCGCAGTGGGATATTCTCTGAATGTGCCGATTGTCTGAAGCCCTATAGAATCACGCCAATTCATTGGCTGATGGCGCTCGCGCAGTCTGGCTCCGCCCCGACGCTCTTACGTCGCATCATTACATATTCGCGCGCGCGCCATCTGATCCTCAGATTTCTCTGCCGAAAAGAAAACTGTCAGCAGCGCGAGGAGCTTGGCAGCTAACGCAGCGTCTCGTTCCCTATTCAGAGAACATAGGTTACGCAAGTAACCAGAGACGTTCTCTTTCATAGGTTCACTCAACGCTGCGGATAGCGCAGTGGGAACGGACTACCAAACTCGCCAAGCTAGAGCGCTTTCCATGACTGGTACAAAAATAGACAACGACCAAGAGGAGTTCAAACAGAAAGAACCTGGGAACCCGGGGTCATGTCAAGATCCAAATTATAGAACCTTACAAAAGTGTGCGGAGAGGACCAGCCTGCCGCAACACAAATGTCCTCCAAAAGTGCTCCTCTAAAAAGAGCTTGAGAAGATGCCACACTTCTGGTGGAATGTGCTCTAATGCTAAGAGGTGAAGGAAAGCCACGCACCTCGTAAGCCAACGAGATAGCTTCTGTAACCCAGTGAGAAATCCTCTGCTTTGATGCAGCAAGCCCACGGCGGCCAGCACCGAAGCAAACCAGAAGCTGGTTAGATTTCCTCCAACCGCCTGAGCGGTCTACATATATCTTAAGAGAACGAACTGGGCAGAGCAAGTTAAGCTTCCTATCTTCCTCAGAAGAAAATGGAGGAGGGTGGAAAGCGTTAAGGTTAACCACCTGCGAGCGGAAAGTTGTGGAAAGAACTTTGGGAACATACCCTGGTCTCGGCCTCAAGGAAACCTTGACCAAGCCAGGAGCAAAGTCCAAGCAAGACTCGCTAACAGAAAGAGCTTGTAAGTCTCCTACACGCTTTAATGATGACAAAGCCAACAAAAGAGAAACCTTGAGAGTCAGAATCCGCTCCGGAGCTGACTCTAAGGGCTCAAAGGGAGCCTTCGTCAAACCCTCTAGGACAACAGAAAGGTCCCATGAGGGAACTCTAGGGGAGCGAGCCGGTTTCAGGCGCTTAACCCCACGCATGAAGGCCGAAACTAACCTTAGTTTCCCCAGGGGAATCTCGTCCGATTCCCTATGTGCTGCAATAGCTGCGACATAAACTCTGAGAGTGGTAGCAGCTGCTCCAGAAGCAAACTTCTCCTGCAGGAATTCCAATACTGAACCAACAGGGCAGTTAACTGGACTCCTATCATGTGCTAAGCACCATGTCTCAAACACCTTCCATTTGGAAGAATATAGCCTCCTTGTAGAAGGGGCTCTAGCACTCGCAATGGTCTCCTGAATGTCAGATGGGAGATCAGAACTTAATGCTAACGGCCTCTGATCGGCCAAACATACAGCTTCCACATGTCTGGGCGAGGATGCCATATCCTGCCCTGCAGTTGGGACAGCAGGTCCTCCCTGACCGGGATCTTCCAGGGGGAAGATTCCAGCAGAGGAATTAGCTCCGAAAACCATGGCTGGGACGGCCAGAACGGAGCTACCAGGAGGAGGCGGACTCCGCTCTCTCTCACTCTGGCCAAGACCGCCTGGATCAGTTTGATGGGCGGAAAGGCATAGAGTTTCCGCGTTGGCCAAGGGTGAGCGAACGCATCTTTCCCTAATGGAGCCGGGGGACTCAGGGAGAACCAAAACGGGCATTGGGACGACTCTTGAGATGCAAAGAGGTCCACTTCCGCTTCTCCGAAAACCTCCCAGATCAGGGCCACTGCCTGGCGGTTCAACATCCATTCTCCCGATCTGAGTTTCTGCCTCGACAGAAAGTCTGCTGCGAGGTTCAGAATCCCTGGGACATGAACTGCTCTCAGAGAAAGGAATCTGCTCTGAGACCACAGGAGAAGGTGACGCGCATGCCTGTTCAGGGTGCGTGACCGAGAACCCCCCTGTCGGTTTACATGAGACACCACTGCCATGTTGTCTGTCCTGACAATTACATGGTGTCCCTCCAGAAGAGGGAGAAAATGATGCAGAGCCAGAAAAACGGCTCTTAACTCCAGGCAGTTGATGTGCCAAGAGAGAGTCTCGCCAGTCCAGACGCCACATGCTGGTCTGCCCTCGAAAACTGCTCCCCAGCCGGTGAGAGAGGCATCCGTCGTAATCATCTGGCGACGAAATACCGCACCCATGCTGACCCCTTTTTGAAGAAAAAGAGGGTCCCGCCAAACTGACAGGGCTCGAAAGCAACTGCGCGATACTTTCAGTAGGCGAAGGGTTGGCCCGGAGGGCCGAACCCCTGAGAGCTTCATCCACCACATGAAAGGTCTCATGTGGAGCAGGCCCAGCGGTAGCACGGAGGAGGCCGCGGCCATAAGGCCCAGCATCCTGCGGCAAGTGCCCACAGACACATGGTGGCCTAGCGAAAAACGGGCCACGCATGTCGTCAGACTGGAAATCCGTGCAGGAGCCAATCGGGCCTGCATGAGAACGGAATCCATGTTCACTCCCAAGAAAACGGTGCTCTGAGCCGGAGCAAGAACACTCTTCTTCGAGTTCAACCTCAAACCGAGAGACTGGATATGACTCAGGACGATGTCTCTGTGGTGGGTCACTAACTCCCTGGATTGGGCTAAAATGAGCCAATCGTCCAGGTAATTTAGAATACGGATGCCCTGGAGCCGCAATGGGGCCAGAGCTGCATCCATACACTTCGTGAATGTCCTCGGGGCCAGAGCGAGGCCGAATGGAAGGACCCTGTACTGGAACGCTCTTTCTCCAAAGGCGAACCTGAGGAACTGCCTGTGTCGCCGTACAACCTGGATGTGAAAGTAAGCATCCTTTAGGTCTACTGTCACGAACCAATCCCCTGGCCGAATCTGAGATATGATAGCTTTCAGCGTCAACATCTTGAATTTCCCTTTGTAAAGGGCGAAGTTCAGTCGGCGGAGGTCCAGTATGGGACGCAAACCGCCGCCCTTCTTCGGGACCAGGAAATAGCGGCTGTAAAAGCCCCGTTCGGTTTCCCCTGAAGGAACCTCTTCTATCGCTCGTTTGAGAAGGAGGGATGAAATTTCCTGCTGAAGTACAGAAGCCTGAGTGGCGCTGTCTACTACGGTAGGAAAGACCCCGTTGAAACAAGGGGGATTGCGGCAAAACTGAAGAGTGTAGCCGAACCGAACTATGCGAAGAACCCAAGACGATACTCCTGGTAAGCGATCCCACTCTTGAAAGAAATGTGAAAGAGGAAGAGGGATGTTGTAATGCAGACGACATACCTGAGTGAGGGTGCCGTGTTGACGTTCGTGGGGTAGAGAAGTTGACTGTGCAGGAGAGCCCTTGGCGTCCTGGCACGTGATGGGAGGCATCGATGCTGGGGTCATTGTGACCAGGTCCGCCTGTTCCGGAGGAAAGCGAAAAGTGCCTCCGAGGATGCGACCGGCAGTTATAGAGAGTGTCGGGGGTGAGGGGAGAAAGCAAAAAGCGTCTCCTTCCTCCCGCGCCGGGCTGAGTCGAGATGGTGAAAAATGGCCTGCACTTCGAGACACTCTGAGTGGCGAAGGTGACAGGACAAGGAAAGGAGAGCTGGGAGGTGGGCAGAAACGCTTGCGCGGTCTGTCCCAACCTTGAGGAAGCAGAGGAGCTCTCCTTTTTCCGACCGGAGGGTCAGGAACGGCTCTGGGCCGCCGGAGCGGTCGGTTTGTCGGACCGCTTCATCTGGAGGCGCTTGTGAGGCCGTTGACGGGGAAACGGGCGACCGCGGGCTCCCCAAACCGTGGTAGGTGGGGGATGCACCGGTTCGCTCCTCCTGGAAGAGAACTCCGGTCTAAAAGAGGGACGTTCTCTGGGTCGAACAGGGGAGGGAGCAGAAGGTTCCCTAGCCCTCCTGGGCATGAACTGTCTGAACGCGGCCGATTGGGATTTGGAGGAGCGGAATTTCTCAACCACTGTGTTGACCGCCTCACCAAACAAACCTGTTTGAGAAATGGGGGCGTCCAGGAGGAAAACCTTCTCCTTGTCACGGATCTCCGTGAGATTAAGCCACAAGTGGCGCTCCACCGCAACGGAACCAGCCATAGAGCGACCTATAGCGCGTGCTGTATGTTTGGTGGCTCTTAAGGCTAAATCCGTAGCCTTACGAAGCTCCTTGACTGCTTCAGGGGTCATGCCATCGCCCTCGTCCATTTCCTTCAGGACGTCTGCTTGGTAGGCCTGAAGAATGGCCATAGTGTGCAGGGACATGCCTGCCTGCCCAGCCGCCATGTAGGATTTCCCAATTAGAGAGGAGGTAGTCCTACATGCTTTAGAGGGGAGGAGGGGGCGCGACTTCCAGGACGGTGCAGAGGACGGAGCAAGATGGTCGGCTAAAGTCTCCTCAATCGCCGGAACGGCGGAATAGCCCTGTTCCACAGAACCTACTAGGTTGGTGAAATCAGCAGCTGCCGCATTAGTGAGGCGCGCAGAGAAAGGCTGCTTCCAGGATCTGGAAATCTCGTGATGCAGATCACTGAAAAATGGCAGCTTTCTCCGTTGAGGCCTAGAATTAGGGCCACTGAGAAGTCTCTCGTCGAGTTTCGACGACTGAGATTCGCGGGGCTCGTCGGGCCAATCAATAGCGGAGCTTCTCCGTAGCGCGCGAAAGTACATCAACGAGCTCCGCGTAGGCCGCAGTAGGCCGCGCCTCCTGGCCGCTAGGCGGGATAACCTCGTCTGCGAGAGTAGGCCCGAAATCCTCGGAGTCGGAAGCCTCGGTAAAAAGTACATCCTCCAGCCCGAAAGAAACCGCGCCGCGTGCTCCCGGGCTGGGGCGCAAATAATCGTATGAAAATTCGACTGGCATGCCTCGCGCATGCCGAGGGGAGGGAGGGAGAGAAAGAGCGGGGCTCGTCTGCTCGAACTCCACATCCTCAAGCTCTACATCCGAACCCCAAGTCGCGGATCCTCGAGAGGCCTCAGGAGCGCGACAGGGGGGGACGAATGATTCCCTCTCAAAAACCGCGAGCCGCGATTTGAGGGTTTTGAGCAACAAATTTTCACAGAATTTGCATTTAGACGATCCTATGACTGCCTCGCGCGCATGTGAAAAACCCAAACATTTAACACACTTACTGTGCGGGTCGTCGTTAGCGATGTAACGAGCACATGGCGGAGAACAGCGTCGGTATTCCATGGCAACTTCACCGTAAGGAGAAACAGAGTTCCGCTTGAACAGTCGCAGAAGCGCCGAGAATAATCCAGAAGTCGTATGAGCTTAGAAAAATCAAGAGCGAAGGGCAACGTGACCGCTTCGTTCTGAAGGCAGAGAAATCTGAGGATCAGATGGCGCGCGCGCGAATATGTAATGATGCGACGTAAGAGCGTCGGGGCGGAGCCAGACTGCGCGAGCGCCATCAGCCAATGAATTGGCGTGATTCTATAGGGCTTCAGACAATCGCCACATTCAGAGAATATCCCACTGCGCTATCCGCAGCGTTGAGTGAACCTATGAAAGAGAACACTATATATATATATATATATATATATATATATATATATATATAAAAATTTGATAGACCCTTTATTAATATGAAGCAATACAGAAGCATTGTAGTCTCTTGTATTTAAATAAAGATTTGTTGTACAATAACACCACAACCTCCCAGCAAACACAAAACATTTTTACAACATTTGGTTGCTATTAGGTAATGTTACAGTACATTTTAAAAACAGTGGTATGTTTTCAAGAAGACAAAAAAAAAAAAAAAAACCTAGATACCATGAGTGTCTCCAACAAAAACAAAACCAGTCCAAACTGCAACTTTAGCAAGATGTTTTATGTAGGTGCTAAATTAGCATAATTGTACATTGAAATAAAATACAACCATGCCAAATCTTCTATGTATGTTCTGTTTGTGTTAAAACAGGGGTTTTCAACTGGTTCTGTGCCAGGGACCACCATTCTGACTAACAAGTAATCCGCGGCCCACTATTGTGTGTGTGTGGGGGGTTACTCCTCCTTACCTGTTAGTGGGATTTCTGGGCGTGGTGACTTCCACACAGTCTGTCTATTCGTGGTGATATAGTGGTACATAGTGACAGCCTCATATCATTCTCTGGTTCTAGCCTTGCCCTGTACTTGTACTTTTGATATGCCAGTGTGGAAAACCCGCTCTCACAAAGGTATGTTGTTGGAAAGGGTAAAAGACACCTCACTGCTTTTACAGTAAGCTCTGGACCCAGATAGCATGTAACCATTGAAACAATGTTGAGTCAGTGTTGATGCGTCAACGCTGATTACATTGAAATAACGTTAGAAAGTGATGTTGCTTTAACATCACTCTTGCACCCTCAGTTAATATTGAAATAATGTTCAGATTTCAACCACAAATCAACGGTGTTAATATTGCTTCAACATTACAAAGTGATGTTGTTTCAACGTCACTTTTGCACCCTCGGTTAATATTGAAATAATGTTTCGATTTCAACCACAAATCAATAGTGTTAATAATGCTTCAACATTACAAAGTGATGTTGTTTCAACGTCACTCTTGCACCCTCGGTTAATATTGAAATAATGTTTCGATTTCAACCACAAATCAATGGTGTTAATATTGCTTCAACATTACAAAGTGATGTTGTTTCAACGTCACTTTTGCACCCTCGGTTAATATTGAAATAATGTTTAGATTTCAACCACAAATCAATGGTGTTAATATTGCTTCAACATTACAAAGTGATGTTGTTTCAACGTCACTTTTGCACCCTCGGTTAATATTGAAATAATGTTTCGATTTCAACCACAAATCAATGGTGTTAATATTGCTTCAACATTACAAAGTGATGTTGTTTCAACGTCACTTTTGCACCCTCGGTTAATATTGAAATAATGTTTCGATTTCAACCACAAATCAATGGTGTTAATATTGCTTCAACATTACAAAGTGATGTTGTTTCAACGTCACTTTTGCACCCTCGGTTAATATTGAAATAATGTTTAGATTTCAACCACAAATCAATGGTGTTAATATTGCTTCAACATTACAAAGTGATGTTGTTTCAACGTCACTCTTGCACCCTCGGTTAATATTGAAATAATGTTCAGATTTCAACCACAAATCAATAGTGTTAATAATGCTTCAACATTACAAAGTGATGTTGTTTCAACGTCACTTTTGCACCCTCGGTTAATATTGAAATAATGTTGAGATTTCAACCAAAAATCAACGGTAATAGTATTGATTCAACATTACAAAGTGATATTTTATCAACATCACTTTTGCACCCTCAGTTAATGTTGAAACTGTTGAACAAAAAATCAATAGTAATGCTACTGAATCAACATTACACTATGATTGATTCTACATCACCGATGCTGAATCAATGCTGAAATTAACAAATAATCAATGGTAATATTGAATCAACGTTACACTATGATGTTGAATCTACATCACTTCTGTTGAATCAACTCTTAAATTAACAGAAATAATCTTTGGAAATATGGTTTGATCAATGTTACAATGTAAAGTTGATTCTAAATACATTTTGTTGAAACACTGAAAATACAACTGAAAAGGAATGTCAAACAATGTTGCCATCTGATGTACCAAGTTAATGTTGAAACATTAATATTTCAACTACACTTCAATGGTGCGTCAACAAATTCCTGACCATTTAAAAATTTGGCAAAAACCTTTTAAAATATAAATGACACCTTTCTAGCAGTTGAGTCAATTTATTTTATTCAATCAATCAATGACAAAAATATATTAAAAGATCATTCTTTAAAAAAGAAAGGGGGAGAAATAGGACAAAAGCATTTCAACCTTTAAAAATAAAATTGGTTTCAGAAGTCTGATGTCATAACTACAGGTGGTCCACCGGTTCAGGTTTTTAAAAAACTGTCTTACATCAGACTACTGCCTCTTTTCTTTTGGGTTCTCTGAAATCTGAAAAAGAAAGCATGATGTTACTCAAGAACAAGTCAATTCAGTTGCCACATTCAAGAATGTTAATATACTAAACACAATATGATTATTTTTTTTTTTTTTTAAGTTGCTGAACACAAAATATTCTAACTATGATTAAAATATTGTTAAATTCTGATTATTTCATTTATTTTTCTAAAATCTATTAATGCTTCAATATCAAAAGAAATCACTATGGCAGGGGTGTCCGATTTTATCTCCAGTCCTAATTAAACACACCTGAAGCAGCTAATCAAGGTCATTAGGATCAATGAACACTTCCAGGCAGATGTTGGAGCTAAACTCTTCTTGAAGAGGAACAAACACCTCTGAGCTATAGCCATTAACTCTATCTCAGTTCATTTTCTGTGAAACTACATAGCATTAGGTTTTTTCAATGAAAATTTCTTTAAAGGAATGGTTCAGCCCGAAATGAAAATTATGTCATCATTTACTCACCCTCAAATTGTTCCAAACCTGTATGAGTTTTTTTTCTTCTGTTGAACAAAAAAGAAGATATTTAAAGAATGTTGGTAACCAGAAAGTTGACGGTGGTCATTGATTTCCATAGTAGAAAATAAATACCATGGTTCAAGTCAATGGCTACCATCAACTGTCTGGATGCCAACATTCTTCACTCTATCTTCTTTTGTGTTCAGCAGAAGAAAAAAATTCATACAGGTTTGGAACAACTTGAGGGTGAGTAAATGATGACAGAATTTTCATTTCGGGCTGAACTATCCCTTTAAAGCTGCAGATTCACCTTATGTAGACCTTAATCTCTTTAAATATCAAAATAGCCATGTCAGTCACTTTCTTAATAAACACAAGATGTTTTTTGTTATTGTGTTTCAGTGGAAACAAGCTAAACTGAATGGAAATCAGTTAAATTTCTCAAATTTAATACAGATTCAGGAATATGAATGATTACCTGATTAAGCAGTGATAAGGCACAGGATATCATCAAGTCCCAGGTCAGGTGATTATGCTGTCGACAACAACTCGGTGTATAATCAATGTCAGCATTATCAGGAGGGTGCTTCTTTTTTTTTTTTTTATTGTCCATCTTCGTCTGCCTTCATTCCTACTAAAGGAGCAATGTGCTCTGCATGCAAGCACTGAAGGATGCAAGACATGGGCTATGTTTGCAGTGTAACTTTCTTGCTCATGTTCATGTCTCCTGCACTTCAAGAAATGTCTTAAATGACGTTAGAACTTTATTCAGGAAATTTGTAATAAACTTTACTAAAGCAATGTGCATTTTTTAAGTGTGTAGATGCACCATTGTTTGCAACTCTGCTAGAGAAGTCATGTAAGAATGTCAGGTGCTTCAACAAACAAGACTTCTGTATAGGATGCACTTATGTTTTCTCTCTAATGAGGAAGCGTTACACTACTGAGAAGTGCGCATACAAAACCAAAATGGGCGTTTACCAATCAGTTGCCAATTTCAAACTACAATAAATGTTTTTCAATCATTTTTCAACAGACTTGCTAAACCACCCCACCCCACCCCTAAACCAAGCCCCCAGTGGATTAGAGCAAATCAGGTAAAGCGGTTGAAAATGCCCATTGTGGTTTGAAAACGCCCCACTGATAGATAAACACCCACTAGTGTTCTGCAGAGATACATGCCTGAATGATCTTGTGCTCATCAACTACAAATCACTGTTAGTTCAATGTCAGTCTCCACCCATGTGTGCTGTTGGCTTTCATCAAAATTTCAATGCTGATCCAACACACTTTAAACACTGAAATGTCAATCTCAACCAAAATTATGGTTTGGATCAAAACTCAACATTGTATCAATGGTCCCATGCTATCTGTGTGATTTATTTCAACACTTTACTTACTTTAAAAATTAATGTATGTTAGTAGACAAATAAAATGCAAGTAAAAAGCATGCTAAAAACAGAAATACATTATATGCACCATTGTTTGAAACTCAGAGAGTTCATGCATGTCAAACACACAAGACTTCCGTATAGGACGCACCTTGTGTTTTCTCTCTAATAAGGAAGCATCAATTAACTACTGAGAAGCCCACATGCAAAACCAAAATGGGCGTATACCAATTAGTGCCAATTTTCAAACTACAATTGGTGTTTTTCAACCATTTTTCAAAAGACTTGCTAAAATCATGAGGGCCCACCCCTAAACCAAACCCCCAGTGTATTAGAGCAAATGAGGTAACACCATTGAAAGTGCCCATCATGTACTGAAACGCCCCACTGATTGGGAAACACCCAGTAGTGTTTTGCACAGATACATGCCTGCAAGATATTGTGCTCATAAACTAAGACTCACTGTTAGTTCAATGTCACTGTCTTCACCCATGTGTGCTGTTCCCTTTCATCAAAATTTCAATGCTGATCCAACACACTTTAAACATTGAAATTTTGATGTCAACCAAATTGATGGTTTGGATCAAAACTCAACATTGAACCAATGTTACCATGCTGTCTGGGGAAATTCTGTCTGGCAATTTATCCAGAACTTCAAAAGGGGTTGTGTATCATACATATGCCTCCTGACAGAGACTGTGGACATCTCTATGAGCTGATCCTCTTCTACAGTAGTTAAGCTTGACCCTGCTGCTGCATCATCACTGAATGGGAGCAGGATACATTTGCTGTCACAGCGCCACTCATCAGAATCATTGAAGTACTTTCGGAATTGAAGCACACGCTTCCTCAAATGCTCACACACAATGGCCCTCATTTATCAAAAGTGCGTACACCAAATTCCCAGCGTACACCTGGCGTACACCCAAAACCACGGTGACTTTGAGATTTATCAATATGGACGTTAGCGTACGGCACGCTCAAATCCTACGCCAGCTCAGGAGGTGGTGTACGCACGTTTTGAGTTAGTGCGGAAATGCGCAGAAAAACAATTCCTAACACCACAAAACGCACTGACAAACTAAAAGATATGATATATTATGACCCACTGTAAAAAAAACAACAACATAGTAATTATAAACTTCAGTGTTTATTTTTGTGCAACATGGACTTAAATGTTTAATTTGTGTGACTTTACCAAAGCATTTGATTTGTAGGCATATGTATTCCTTCAGTTGCGAGCCTGTGCGCTTTACCTGACGTTTCAAGCCTGGTTTATACTTTCGCCTGGCTCCGCAGCGCGAGTCTCCGCAGACTGCACGCGCACCTCCCGAAACGGACAAGGCGTTTGTACTCGACGCGCTCGCCGTTGTACTTTTCTTTAAAACGATGGTTAGGCCAGGGTTAGGCCCGGCAGGTGTGCACGGACTGGGTTCAGTAATGAAAGGCTTTCAATGACCAAAAAATAATTCAGACTGACAAAATAATAAAAATGACATTCTTCTTCTTTTAAATAATAATAATAATAATACAAATAATAATAATAACGACATTCTTCTTTTAAATAGCAATAAGCGTCATTAATAATAAAAATCTAGAAATCAATTTAGTTTCTTTCCACTTCCCTGGTTTCTCTTTCTCTTTCTCAAAGAAGTTTCTCTTCTTTGCTGTCTTCCGTGTGTCCATGGCGTAAAATGAGGGCGTGGGGGGAGCGGAGACTTGAATATATAGGGGCGTGTTATTCTAATAACGCTCGTTTTCAGCCGCGGCATTTATCAAGCGCAGGTATTGCGTACACCTGGATTTTAAAGGTACACACAGCTTCATAAATCAGGCGGTGAGAGGAGTGTAAACATAATCTTACGCCAACATATACGCCCGTTTCTACGCAAGAATGATAAATGAGGGCCAATGTCTTTAATGTCAGTGCTGTCAGAATATTCCTCAACTGAAGGGAACATAGCCAAGTTACCACTCTCCACTCATTCTATCCATCTTGACATTTTTTTTAACAAATGCCTCTAGTTTTTCGTAAAGCTGCAGGACGTTTGAATCTCTCCCTTGCGTTGAAGTGTTCAACTTGTTAAGCTCTGCAAAAACAGCAGTGAGATATGCCAGCTTAGTTAACCAGTGGCTGTCGTTGAACATGTAAGCCAGTTCAGTGCACTCCTTCTCACACAAGAAAGTATAGATAGCGTCACGTAGTTCAAACACACGGGCGAGCACCGCGCCGTGAGACAGCCATCTCACCTCTGAATGGTAAAGGAGAGAGGTGTGTTCACTTCCTAAGCCTTGACATAGGAATGCAAACAGGCGTATATTTAATGCTTTTCGTTTTATCAGGTTTACAGTTTTAACAACAGCATCAAAAACCTCGCTGAACTCAACACTGAGATCTTTGGCGGCCAAGGCTTCTCTATGAATCATGCAATGTGTCCAAATTATCGCCAGTGCTACTGTCTTTACGTGCCCAATCAATCCAGTCTGGCTGCCACTCATTGCTCTGGCACCATCGCTACATAGCGCCACACACTTCTGCCACGAAATATTGTGTTCTTTGAAAAAGTCATCAAGGGCTGAAAAGATCTCGGCACCTGTAGTTCGCCCTGGCAGTGGTTTGCAAAAGAGAAATTCCTCGCACATTGCACTATTATCCTCGTATCGCACAAATGCCAAAAGTTGCGCGTCATTTGTTATATCTGTCATCTCGTCTAACTGAATGGAAAATCTTTGAACTGATCGAAGTTTCTCTATCAGCTGCTCTTTCACATCATTTGCCATTTCCTCAATTCGACGTCCGACTGTGCTATCTGACAAAGGAATAGTTTTTAATTTATTAGCACATTCTTCGTTCATCATGGTTTTACACATGTCTATAGCTGCTGGCAAAATCAGCTGCTCGGCAATTGTATGTGGATTTTGCATTGTGCAACTCTGAGAGCCACCAGATATGAGGCTTTCAGTGCATTTTCACTGACTTTTGCACTCTTTCTCATGAGTGTCTGCTGTCCTTTGAAATCACGCAACGTCTGTTGCATATACTCAATAGGCTTGGCCTTCAAGAAGATGTGATGTGTCTCCATATGACGAGAAAGTTTCGACGGTTTCATGGTTTCATTTGAAAGCACCGTTGAACATACGAAACACAGTGGTACCTCCTCTCTTGTTTTGTCAGTCGTTACTGTAAATCCATATTTAACATAATCTTCACTGTATTTTCTTTTTCGTTTCCCACTACATTTCCCTGTTTCCTCCGAAGTTGTAGCTTTGTCTGAAGAGCATGCAGCAGAAGCCTGTCCATCTGTCCTGACATCTGTCACTTTCCTTACTAAAAAGCGATCCATGCTGGTGCTGACTAGCAAACTTCGCCTTAGTTAGAAACGTTAGCTAACAGCTTCACTCCACTCCAAATTTAAATTCACCAAAACTATTAAGCGTCTATTCAATGAAACCTGAATAATGTATTTCCTTAAAGTTATAGTTCACTTTGAAATTAAATTTTGGTATGTTTTAGCTTACCTCAAGGGCATCCAAGATGTAGGTGTCTTTTTTTCCGCAGTAGTTTCAATTTTGATATTTTTAGGTCAAACCGTTCTTGTCTGTCAGTCCTATAATGCAGGTCTGTGGTCACTGTCTCAAAGAGCATGCACAGAGTCCAAATTAAACAATTTAACGCCCTCAGGCTAGTGGTATGAATTGAAAACACAGTATCAGAGTACCAAACGCTCATAAAGATTACATCGACGCATTTGGGTATAAATTCAATAAATATTATTCCTGTCTATAGAAATATGATGTAAATCTATGAGAATCTATCAATATTTCTCCAAATCTGCACATTTTTGAGCTAAAGCCCTGAAGGACGTTGTTTTGTGTATCGCTGTCATGACGACAGCATGGAGTTTTTTATGAATGAAAGCGGCTGACGCGCATAATTCATATTAAAGGTATCGACTCATTTTTTCATTTCATAACTCCTGACACAAATTAAGACATAACTGTCACTATGAGTTTCTCAGAATACAATAGTGGTCAAATACTGAAACTTGAGTATTATATCTTTTTAATTATGTATAGTTTGTCAAGGTATAACATTAAATCTGATAGTAACTTTGAATTAAATAAATAAAAAACGCTTCAGTGCGCGGGCGCACTGGCAACGGTTAACAGGTTAACTCCGAGATGCTGGTCTATTTCGCGTGCAAGTGTAAATGTACACTTCCGCGCGCAATGTGTACATGACGTTGGGGATACGGATAGACCTGATAGGTGCAAAGCTAGCCTATCCTGTGTCAGTTTGAATCAACTCCAACTCCTCTATATTCTCTCTTTGGCTCTCAACGAAGGCGGTCGCATTTTCTTACCCTCCTCTCCCTTACCTCCCCTGCTTTGCTCCTCTCGTCTCGTCTAGTCTACTGTCTTGTACTTTGAGAGACTCTCTCTGCACTGCTCTCCAAACTAAGAAATTATGGATTTGATCAACTGGTCTCTCAACGCAATTGACACCATCTTCTCGACGAGAAGCTTGGGTTCGGGGGAACCTGACTGCCCTGCCGGAACGTTCGCAGCTGGCTACACGATGGACGCGTGTGAGAGGTGGCGGGTCGTGTGTCTGGTGGCTCTTTCCGTGGAGGACATTGAAGATATCTACCTATTCGGAACCATGATAACAGGTCTTCTGCTGATTGGATTAGGCATTGCCCTGGTTTATCGAGGAATTAAGAAGACGGTGACAGCTGTCCAAAGCCCCACAAGGCTGCCCGTCATGATTGAAGCAGTGGGCAGAGCTGTCAGCACTCAGACTGTGACTATGAACCACAATATGGATAACATCATGGAGAAGCTCACAGCTTTGCAAAGGCAAATGGATCGTTTCGGAGACCCAAATGGACCAGGAGCTGTGTAAACTGGAATGCGGCTACTCGTCTCAAGACCAAACAACCCCAATCTTATCTGCTTTCGGCCCCCCTCTACCAGCACTGGCCTTGGCCGAGGCCGCTGCTGCAACAACAACTCCCCCGGAAGAGAGCACTGCAGCGAGACGCTCTTGCGTTCCTTCCCCCACTCCCCACTGACACCTGCTGATTGTTGACTCTGATGTCTGGGACCTGATCAAGGTTGACTCCATGGCAACTGCTGTGTATCGCTATGACATCTTGCGGACTGAGGCACCTAGATTATGATGCCAGGCGTAGCGACTCTCCAGGCCTACACATACACAAACTCTTACATATATACAGATATGCAATCACCCCCCCCCCCCACCCCCACCCCCATTTTTATTTGAAATAAAAATAGTGAGTAGCCTATGTGTTTGTGGTACAGCCGTGGATAAGTTACACACTGCAAACGCAGCATATGTGAAAGCACTATAGTGCATGCTGCACCTGCACCGCATACACACAGCACACGGAGTGTGTGTGAAACGGGCATCAGACTTAACTTTGTTTGTTGTCGTTTACACTAACTCACCGCAGATGCATCTTCTAATAAAGCCGCGAGTGGGGCTTGAGGAAGCGGCGTCGCCTGCGTCTGCGCAGTGCGACCTGATGCAGCCCCTGAAGTGAGACACGGGAAGCAGAAATACTGCTAAATAATAATAACAACGTCATAACATTTCGTCTCGTCTCGTTTTGGTCAACGGAAATGAAGACTATGAAGACATTTTAGCATAGTTTTTATTTCGTAAATCACATTTAGTCTCGTTCTTATTCGTCAACAATATTGCATTATACATTTGATTATAGTTATCGTCACATGACCAGCATTTACATTGCGTCTCGTCTCGTTTTTGTCACGTGATAAAGGTTCGTTGACGACGATATTTAGTCATAATTTTCGTTGACGAAAGCAACACTATTCAAATGCCCTGCCGATGTTGATCCGTGTTTTCGTCCGAAGTTGATCCGATTCACATCTGGCCTTTTTTTTATTTTATTTTTTTATTTTTTTTTTTATCAATATGTGGAGTTTGTGTTGGAGTCTGTGTTGTGCTGGGAGCAGGTCGTTTCTTAGTGTTATCAGACATATCATAAGTTGCATATGTCATAAGTCCATGTCATAAGTTGCAGTGTCGTCGCTGTTGAGTGCAAAGTCAGTAGACGAGGCTCGGGAGGGGCTCGGGGCTCGGCACCTTCACATAAAAAATAAGAATACTTGCTTTCCGAGGTAATAGCAAAACCCGCAAAGTGGATCATTTTAATGTGAGATTACAACCCCTTCACACACAGGCAATAAAAAAAGATTAATTTTAGTAGAAACACTACATATAGCACCTTTAACATTTAAATTGATTCAGTGACTGAGTAACAGATGCGACCGCCTGAGCATCCAATAACAAAAGGACTTAAAGGTGATATGTGAATGCTTACATTTACTGCTCATTTAGCGGATATATATGAGTCTAATCTACTTAGCAACACTTTTTTTTGTTAGTTTAATAGCTAACTTGGCAGCGTAGATCAAGCAGTTCAAACTATGTAGACAAATGAATGGTGGGGAGGTATGCGTTGATGCATTAACAGGAAGGATGGGTGAATGTCAATTAGTTCATTTGTGTACTGCATATTTTAGAAGTTATATTCAGTTCATACTAGGGATTTATTTTAATGTTTGTTTTTTCACGTTTTACAATCTGATTTTCTCTTGTGTGGGAATTGGGGAGGCAATCAAAGACCTAAAGAAATTACCTTCTCATTCGAAGTGCTCACGCTGATTTGTTTTCTTTTCATTTTTCATTTGAATTTTATAGCTTATAGTACAAAAGGAAATAAAAGCTAATATTTTCAGTTGTGTATATATTTTTGAAAGCAAAAAAATAATTTATGTTTATAATATTTACGGTCTCTTTTTTGGGGGGTAATGAAACATTCCAAAACTATATACAGTGGTGTGAAAAAGTGTTTGCCCCCTTGGTAAATATGATCAAATATGGCTGTAAAAATTAATCTGCATTTTTAATCCTTTTGATATTTTATTTAAAAAATTTGCAAAAATCTAACCTTTCATTGAAGTAAAATAATTGAAAGTGGGGGGGAAATCAAATTATGAAATACATTTTTTTTCTCCAAAACACGTTGGGAACAATTGTTTGCCCCCTTTTATTAAATACTTTTTGCAACCTCTTTTTTCCAAGATAACAGCTCTGAGTTTACTCCTATAATGCCTGATGAGTTTGGAGAACACCTGACAAGAGATCAGAGACCATTCCTCCATACAGAATCTCTCCATCCTGTTCTCCATTATAAGATTTCTAGGACAGGCTGTCAGGTTTAGATTTTTTATCTGTTGGTATTTGATCGAATCCGTGATGCCATGTATCTGAACAAGATGTCCAGGACCTCTGGCAGAAAATTAGGCCCACAGCATTAAAGATACAGCAGAGTATTTCATTTTACACATGGGGTACTTTTTTTATCCCTGTGTGCACCAAACCTATCTTAAGTGTTTGCTGCCAAAAAAGCTAATGTTTTTGTTTCATCTGACCATAGAACAAAAGTAACTGACACTACTGGAACTTCAAACGGGATGGGTTCTATGGTCAGATGAAACAAAAACATTAGCTCATAAACATTATACCGCCTCCGTCGGTCGTCGCTGCAACGTCACCTAGGCCTCTGATGCCAGCGACGTCACTCTGCTCCATCGGCTCTCCATCTGCGCCCTAGGATCCATCGGCTCCACCTCTGCCGATTGTCCCCCAGATGCTGACAGTCCCGTCTACACCTTGGCACCACCCTTCCTCATCACCGCCAGGTCGTCCACCACAGCCAGGGGATCATCGTCTTCCCATCACCACTCCTCCTGCACTGCCTCCTGTCACCAGCCCTTCGCCACATCCTCCCCCTCCTCCTGAACCCACCGTTTTCAACCAACCGCATACAACGTAAAACTTTTTGTGTGTTTTGGCCGTTCATTTACATGACAATGGCATTTTGGGTGCCTGAAAACGCAAAGTTTTGAAAATGGGTTTCAAAGTGCAAGTTTTTGAAAACGATTCATGCAAACAACAAAAACAAGAATATCTGAAGACGATGATGTCATGCACATGCGTATATGCGTTCAGTCTATAGTGTTTCATCACAATCTAATGGCCTGGCAGCAGAATACAGTGTTTTTAGTAGGATCTGTGTGAATGGGGATTGTTTTGACGATGGATAAATTGATCAGAAGTGACAGTAAAGACATGTATAATGTTACAGAAGCCTTCTATTTCAAGTGTTTTATCAAAGAATCCTGAAAAAATTGTACACAACTGTTTTCAACATTGGTAATAATAAATGTTTCTTGAGCTTTAAATTAGCATATTAGAATGATTTCTGAAGGGTCATGTGACACTGAAGACTGGAGTGCTGATGCTGAAAATTCAGCTCTGCCAATAAATTACATTTTAAAATATATTCAAATAGAATACAATTATTTTCAATTGTAATAATATTTCACAATATTACGGTTTTTACTGTATTTTGGCTAAAATAAATGTAGCCTTGGTGAACAGAAGAGACTTTTAAAAACACTTAAAAAATCATACCGATTTTGAACGGCAGTAGAAAGGACACCTAATTTATTTCTATGGTTTTACGTATCAGGAAATAAAAATTCCTCTGGTCCTTGGCAGGTCTTAAAATGAGGTAAAAACAACAACATGTGTCATGTGACAAATTACTCCTTCCATAGAAATGAAGAGGGTAAGTAGCAGTCAGGAGACTGGTCTGGAGCCTTTAGGTGTGTTTTAACACAATGCCAAGGGGGTAAGACATCAGCTATGATCTTCGAGAAGCAATTGTTGCTGCCCATCAATCTAGGAAGGGTTATATGAAATATTGCAGTTCATTAAAAAGTGTTTTGGCACACCTGGGTGAGTGGCACAATGCATTGTTCTAAAAATGGGTTTTAATTCTGGCATGTTAAATTAGTGTTCGACGAACGAGCCAATATTTTTCTCAGAATAGCGAAAAGAACTTAAAATATTTTGTTGTGTTTGGTCATATATATAAGAATAACACATCATTCAATCAAGGGTCTTCTTTTATTTGTATACACTCACAATAACAACAAAAAGTTATGCATTTGTAAAATAAAGAACAAACAGGATGCACTTTCTGCTGGCTTGTTCTCCTTTTGGAGCTCATCACAAAAATTAACTGAAACTTCGTGGATACAAGCCTCAGTCACAAAAATAATCTATTTTTTGGAATTATTCAATCACATTTTGTATGTGACCTCTCTTTTAGTTTTTAAGATTATATATATATATATATATATATATATATATATATATATATACATATATAAATTAAATATAAGAAAACTAAATATTATAAAGATAAATAATGTTTTTGCTGGAAAAAATATATACAAAACTGAAAATATAAGACTTTCTTTCCTTTTGTTCTATAGGCTATAAAATTTAAATTCAAAACAAAATTATAAGAAAAAACACTTTGAATAAGAAGGTAATTTCTTAAGGTCTTTGATTGCCTCCCCAATCCCAACACAAAAGAAAATCAGATATTGTAAAACTGCAAAGAATGTGTAAAAACATCTTACATTTAAATAAATCCCTAATATGAACATAATGAATATAAACTTGTTTTCTTTACATTAATCAAGGTATGAAAATATGGTTAAAATATTATTTTTTTTTAAATTTGGAAATGTTGTCAGTAGTTTGTAGAATAAATCAAAAATGTAAATTTTACTCAAACAGATACATATACATATGCAAAATTAAAAATGTTTCTCTGGATTTATTATTTATGTATGTGTGTGTGTGTAAATAATATATATATTATTATATATAAGTCTGGGAAAACTGGAAGAGAGGGCAATTCTCTGAGAGAACAAAGGAAATTAACATTTGAACTCACTCGTGCACTGTTCGAGACACAAGTCTCATCTCAGAATCATCCTAATCTACATCTCTTTCCCTCTTCCCCCATTCCTTCTCTCTCATGCTGAGATCACCAAAATTCACCCAAGAATCTAAATGGTTTAATGTGAATAATTATCATACAGTATTACACGTTTGGTATCATTTGAAATGTCTCAGTGCGACTGGAACAAAGGTAACCAAAGAAGTAAACCAAAAGGTAATAAGGTGTGGAGAGTTTAGAGATATCTTGTTAACTGCTGTGGGTGTGCCCCCATGTAAATCAACCTCTGTCCCCGTAAGTCTGGGACGGTGATTAATGCAAATTCCCACTGTGAACTCAAGTTTACATTTGAAAAGTGGTTTCTGCTTTGGTCTGAATATTTAGGGAGATGTTGAAGAAGGCTCATCACGATTTTTAACTCAAATTAGTCTGTGATGCTGAGAGTAGCCAAAACTCTCAGCATCTTTTTTCTTTATTCCAGAGCATTTGATGTTTTGTATTTATTATCTTTGAACTGATGGGCATGATACATTTACCTGACATAATAAATTGTTACATTTGATATATTCCGACTGACTCTGAAATTGTTTTCCCAAGTAGATTAAACAGATTTTTATGTTCCCGCAAGTTTTGCGTCAGATTAGTGACGCTTGAACAATTGACCAAGTGATGCTTGACCAATCTAAATTTGGGTGTGTCTTACCTTTAAATATAATGTTACTTTAAATAAGTGTAAGTGGGAAAACCAACCCAGTCTCTTACTACTGCGTATCTATACCACGAGTTTTCATTTTCATTTGGCGTAGTATTTACACGCCAAAGTCACATTTTGCGTTCATATGGTACGCAAAACCCTCCCGTTAAACTTCTATTGATGGAAAATGCGTATGCATTGTGTAAAAATTTAGCAGAAATTCTAGGCTGATTTGACTGTTGCTACTGGAATGGTGGGTCCATTAAAACTCATTCAGTCATCAAGTACTTTTCCCAGTTTATTTGTGGTGACATAGGAGTAGACATTTCACAGATGGCAGTGATGGTAATTGTTGGTTTATGGTCAACAACGCAACAATTCCACACAAGCCAGGTCTGAACAACAGCTTTTAGTTTAAACAAGAGGAGACTGAAACATAATTAGTAAGGAGCCACAGGTGCTCTTTATCAAGACTTAGTCAGCCAATCGGATCACAGCAGGATTTTCTACAGCCGCCCCCAAATATGTTAACATATTTGCATTTACAGAAAGTTCATGTGGTTGAATTATCAGAATCAGTCAATTCAGGAAGAACAATCAGACGGCTGACTGGACGAATTAAATATTTCCCTTTGCTGAAAATCTCAGCAACTCTCACTCTTCCATCAGAACTTGGCAAAATCTTACTGACAGTCCCTATAGGCCAGTGTCCCCGAGGAAGCTGAGGTTCCACAATCATGACGATGGCAGAAGGAGCAATAGGATTACCATCAAGTTCCCACTTTTGACGAATCTGAAGACTTGGAAGATAATCTCGAACAAAACTGACCCAGAATCGATCCGCAAGGACTTGGCTGTGTCTCCACTTTCTACGGGTAAGTAGTTCTGAATCTGCATACATCACTTGAGGAAGAGATGCATCTCGCCGCCCCATCAGTAGGATATTTGGTGTGATTGGATCAGGGTCTGAAAGATCTGAAGATACATAGCCGAGAGGTTTTGAGTTTAACAACTCTTCAATTTCAACGAGCATTGTATACAAAACTTCCTCTGAGACTACTTGTATTCCCAAAACTACTCGTAATGCCGTCTTAACAGACCGTATCTCTCTCTCCCAAGTACCTCCAAAATGGGGAGAATATGGCGGATTGAATGAGAATTTAATTTGCTGTTGGGCAAGTATCTCATGGAAAGAGGGACCAAGCTGTGAAAATGCCTCCCAGAGTTCTCTTTCTCCTCCCTTGAAATTAGTTCCTTGATCAGATAATATTTCATAGCATATCTTCGAAGAGCCAAGAGGAAACTGTCAGTATCCATACCAGAGAGGAGTTCTAAATGAAGACACCGCAGAAATGTATTATAGTCAACGTCATCGTCCCGCCCCTTAATCGTACGAAGATTCACGATTCATCTCGTGCAGATGCCGAAGGTGCATGCAGAAATGCGCGTTATTATTTTTATTTATTTGTTTTATTTATTTATTTTTGTACAGAAACATAACTCATAATCTCTAATGGGGGCGAATGTTGTTACTACATCTAATATTACACGCTTGCTCATTAATAGTCGGGGGACTGTTTTTACAGTTTAATTCTAAAAATCCATTTCCGGGAAACAAAATGTTTGCAGAATTTTCAATAATTCAATGTGAATAATTTATGCTAGTTATAGTAGCCTAGTTATACATCTGTCTGCTTTATTTATTCTGCTCTCTGCTTTTGTCTTTTTGACTCATACACGCATTTTTTTTTCTTTGTTTGTGATTGTATTTGGAATGGTAAAAGTATTAACTAATAATAATAATAATAAATTAAAAAAAGTAGCCTACATTGGCCTGAATTTTAGTCATTCGCTGCTCCAGGAAACACCCACTACCGCTTGGCAACCAATCAAATGTTTAAACATTTTCAGCGCCCTCATCACTTCCCGTCCCTCAATACAGTGCTCAAGTTCGCCATTCTTCGTTCTTCCATTGAAACATATCAGAATACACAAGTAAGTATTTAGCAAAAGAATAAAACATTTAAGTTCTTGTTAACCCAAATTATTGTAAATGCAAGTGTTAATAGCTTCCGATATCTAATGCGTGTCAATGCTGTCAGCATCAAACGTTATTCTTTAAAGTGAGCATGCACATGTCGCCCTAGTTGTCAGGCGATTATTATTAAATATTTTAGGATAAAATGTAGTGTAAGAGTTTGCTGTGCGCAACAATTGCTTTTTATTGATGCACCATATGTTTGTGGTTACCTTATGATGAGATAACTGCACACTACTTTAAGTCAATACCAGGCATTACGTGTAGATCACAGATGTGTGGATTTTAACAGCCCTACAAAATGATCCCATACTGTTTATCTTGGCAAATCCTGAAAACATTTGATGATAATGAAAATAAATGAGTTATTATTAGTCTTTAATACGTAGTTTTTGAGATGTACCACATCTATATATATAGACGTGTTTATATATATATATATATATATATGTATGTATGCATGTGTGTGTGTGTGTGTTATGTACAGTATATACATACACACACAGCTCTCAAAAACTGTATACTTATCAAATATAAATTAATCTTTAATTTAAGTTTTGTACTTGATGTCTGCCTTTTATGTATTTATGTAATTTAGTCATTAGGGCCCAAGCCCTGAAAGGGCGAAGGCCCTATTGTTTTCGGTAGGATTATTAGGGCCCAAGCCCTGAAAGGGCGAAGGCCCTATTGTTTTCGGTAGGATTATTTATTATTATTAGGGCCCAAGCCCTGAAAGGGCGAAGGCCCTATTGTTTTCGGTAGGATTATTATTATTATTATTATTATTATTATTATTATTATTATTATTTTGTCAACCTTTCGGGCACTTTTGGGGCCCTTAACATGCTCGAAAACTCTTGAAATTTTGCACACAGGTCAGAACCCACGGCCATCAGGGCCGGGCTGAAGCTGGTACCCGGGCGTGGCAGGGGGCCTCGACAGCGCCCCCTGGAACGGGATCCGAACACTTGTCCATAAATCAGACACGCTTGCATGTAATAATATGAAACTCGGTACACATATAGACCTCATCGGGCCGAACAACTTTCGTGCTCTAAGTTTTACGCTAGACCAACAGGAAGTCGGCTATTATGGGTTGTTTGGAAACGCATGCTGTGGAATTTGATGTACTCCTCCTAGGAAATTCATCCATTCGCCTCCAAACTCGGTCGGCATGAAGTCAAGACATTGAGGATGCTAAATTGCGGACGGATTTTTGATATCTCGAACGGTTTGGCCGTGGCAAGGAAACGAATTTATGGCGAATAATTCAAACAGGAAGTGTGTTATAACTTCTGCATACATTAACTGATCTTGATGAAACTTCAGCAGTGTCTTAGTTGTAAGAGGCCGATCACATGGATGTGACATTTGTGAGTCAAAGTTATAGCGCCACCAACTGGCAACAGGAAGTGTGTCACTTTCAAAATGCTTTGAAATCACCCTCTTATTTTTACCCGATTTGCTTCAAACTTTATGTGTATAATGTAAACACACGGCAGATGTAGACCTGTGAAAGGATTATTGATATCTTAGATACTGTTGCCGTGGCAACGCATCAAACTTTACTATTCTTTTCGGATGCTTTTGAGACTCTTCACATGCTTGAAAATGCATGAAACTCGACAGACACATCACATTTATTATCCAGTAGACATGTGCAAAGTTTCAGAAACGGGCGTGGTGAAATGGCTCAGTAGCGCCACCTTTAGTCAAAAGTGGGGGGGTTAGTTTTATCAACAGCAACAAAACTTGGTATGTGTATTGTTCTCATCAAGACGGACAACTTTCTAATTTACAGTAACTAGCTCGGACCAAGAGGAAGAGAGATATTTTGGTTTGAATGTGGATTTTCTGGAGAATTTTCTCTCCCTCTCTCTGTGTCTCTGTGTCTCTGTGTGTGTGAGGGGAGGGGGGGATTTGACTATTGCTTTTATATTGTTAATCAAGGTTTCAGGGGCTTTTGGGGTCTTTAACGTGCTCAAAAACTCTTGAAACTTTGCACACAAGTCAGAACCCCCTGGCATCAGGGCCGGGCTGAAGCTGGTACCCGGGCGTGGCAGGGGGGCTCAACAGCGCCCCCTTAAACTGGGTCTGAAAACTTGGTCCATAGATCAAACACACTTGCATGAATTAATATGAAACTCGGTACACATATAGATCTCATCGGGCCGAACAACTTTTCCCCGGTCAAGTTTTACGCCAGCCCAACAGGAAGTCGGCTATTATGGGTTGTTTGGAAAACGCTTGCTGTGGAATGCGAAGTACTCCTCCTAGAGAATTCATCCAATCCCCACCAAACTCGGTGTGCATGAAGTCAAGTCATTGAGGATGCTAAATTGCGGAAGGATTTTTGATATCTCGAACGGTTTGGCCGTGGTGAGGAAACGAATTTATGACGAGAAAAGATAAACACGAAGCGTTATAACTTCTGCATACATTAACTGATCTTGATGAAACTTCACCAGTGTGTTCGTGGTAAGAGGCCGATCAGATGGATGTAACTATTGTGAGTCAAAGTTATAGCACCACCAACTGGCAGCAGGAAGTGTGTCACTTTCAAAATGCCTTTGACAAAAGTGGGGGGGTTAGTTGTATATACAGTAACAAAAATCAGTACGTACATTGGTCTCATCGAGCCGGACAACTTTCTAATTTAAAGTAATTTGCTCCAACCAACAGGAAGTCAGATATTTAGGTCTGAATGTGGATTTTTGGGATGTTTCAGACTCTGAGTTTTTAGCTACTCCTCCTAACTGGTTTATTTTTTTCACACCAAACTTTTTCAACACGATGAAAATACATTAAAGATGCTAAATTGTGAACGGATATTAAATATTTCAAACAGTTTTGATATAGTGAGGGATTAAAGTAATGTACAAAAAGGAAACGAAAAGCCTCATCTTCTAAAAATGTAATTATACACCATTTATTTCTATATAAAAGTATACAAATATCACAACTAAACCCATTTTATTCTTTTTTTTTTTCAATTTAAGAATTACTTATACGTTTAAAAATAGCAACTGTACTCTTTAGTCCCATAAAAGTCAAGTCATACATAGGGCTATACTGCCCTCTTGTGTTCAAAATCAGGTAGGCCTATTGTATCTATATAAAAATATACTAGGTATGTGACGGTGAGAATATTTTACCACCGGTTAATCAAGGGGTTAATCAACGTTAATCAATGTTGTGGAATATTTTGAGTGTATCATAAAATCAGAATAAAGTAAGACAAGTAATATTTTCTGTCTTCTATATATATATATATATATATATATATATATATATATATATATATATATATATGTGTGTGTGTGTGTATGTATATATATATATATACATATATATATATATATGTGTGTATATGTATGTATGTATGTATGTATGTGTATATATATATATATGTATATATATATATATAAATATAGCTGCGAGCAGCGATGAAGGGCCCAAGCCGGCGGCACCGCCACCCCGGTGCCTTTAGGTAACTAAAGGCACCGGGGTTGCGGTGCCACCGGCTTGGGCCCGTAATCGCTGCTCGCAGCTATATTTATATATATATATATACATATATATATATTTATTATTATTATTATTATTATTATTATTATTATTATTTTGTCAACCTTTCGGGCACTTTTGGGGCCCTTAACATGCTCGAAAACTCTTGAAATTTTGCACACAGGTCAGAACCCGCGGCCATCAGGGCCGGGCTGAAGCTGGTACCCGGGCGTGGCAGGGGGCCTCAACAGCGCCCCCTGGAACGGGATCCGAACACTTGTCCATAAATCAGACACGCTTGCATGTAATAATATGAAACCCGGTACACATATAGACCTCATCGGGCCGAACAACTTTCGTGCTCTAAGTTTTACGCCAGCCCAACAGGAAGTCGGCTATTTAGCGTTGTTTGGAAACGCATGCTGTGGAATTTAATGTACTCCTCCTAGGGAATTCATCGATTCGCCTCCAAACTCGGTGTGCATGAAGTCAAGACATTGAGGATGCTAAATTGCGGACGAATTTTTGATATCTCGAACAGTTTGGCCATGGCGAGGAAACGAATTTATGGCGAAAAAAAGAAACAGGAAGTGTGTTATAACTTCTGCATACATTAACTGATCTTGATGAAACTTCAGCAGTGTGTTAGTTGTCAGAGGCCGATCGCACAGATGTGACTATTGTGAGTCAAAGTTATAGCGCCACCAACAGGCAGCAGGAAGTACATCACTATTAAAATGCTTTGAAATCACTGTCTTATTTTTACCAGATTTGCTTCAAACTTTATGTGTACAATGTAGACACACGGCAGATGTAAACCTGTGAAAGGATTATTGATATCTTAGATACTGTTGCCGTGGCAACGCATCAAACTTTAATATTCTTTTTTTATGCTTTTGAGACTCTTAACATACTTGAAATTGCATGAAACTCGACAGACACATCACATTTATTAGCCCGTAGACATGTGCAAAGTTTCAGAAACGGGCGTGGTGAGGGGCTCAGTAGCGCCACCTTTAGTCATAAGTGGGGGGGTTAGTTTTATCAACAGCAACAAAACTTGGCATGTGTATTGTTCTCATCAAGACGGACAACTTTCTAATTTACATGATCTATCTCTGACCAACAGGAAGAGAGATATTTTGGTTTGAATGTGGATTTTCTGAAGAATTTTCTCTCCCTCTCTCTGTGTCTCTGTGTGTGTGAGGGGAGGGGGGATTTGACTATTGCTTTTATATTGTTAATCAAGGTTTCAGGGGCTTTTGGGGTCCTTAACGTGCTCAAAAACTCTTGAAACTTTGCACACAAGTCAGAACCCCCTGCCATCAGGGACGGGCTGAAGCTGGTACCCGGGCGTGGCAGGGGGGCTCAACAGCGCCCCCTTGAACGGTGTCCCAAAACTTGGTCCATAGATCAAACACGCTTGCATGAATTAATATGAAACTCGGTACACATATATATCTCATCGGGCCGAACAACTTTCCCCCGGTCAAGTTTTACGCCAGACCAACAGGAAGTCAGCTATTATGGGTTGTTTGGAAACGCATGCTGTGGAATTTGATGTACTCCTCCTAGGAAATTCATCCATTCGCCTCCAAACTCGGTGTGCATGAAGTCAAGACATTGAGGCTGCTAAATTGCGGACGGATTTTTGATATCTCGAACGGTTTGGCCGTGGCAAGGAAACGAATTTATGGCGAATAATTCAAACAGGAAGTGTGTTATAACATCTGCATACATTAACTGATCTTGATGAAACTTCAGCAGTGTGTTCGTTGTAAGAGGCCGATCACATGGATGTGACATTTGTGAGTCAAAGTTATAGCGCCACCAACTGGCAACAGGAAGTGTGTCACTTTCATAATGCTTTGAAATCACCCTCTTATTTTTACCCGATTTGCTTAAAACTTTATGTGTATAATGTAGACACACGGCAGATGTAGACCTGTGAAAGGATTATTGATATCTTAGATACTGTTGCCGTGGCAACGCATTAAACTTTAATATTCTTTTCGGATGCTTTTGAGACTCTTCACATGTTTGAAAATGCATGAAACTCGACAGACACATCACATTTATTATCCAGTAGACATGTGCAAAGTTTCAGAAACGGGCGTGGAGAAATGGCTCAGTAGCGCCACCTTTAGTCAAAAATTTTCCTAGAATCACAAAACTTGGTAGGTGTATTGTTCTCATCAAGCCGGACAACTTTCTAATTGACAGTTATTAGCTATGACCAACAGGAAGTCGGATATTTTGGTCTGAATATGGATTTTTTGCTAAATCAGCCTCTGAGTTTTTAGTTGCTCCTCCTAAAAGGTTTATTTTATTCCCACCAAACTTTTTCAACATGATTAAAATATATTAATGATGCAAAATTGTAAACGGATATTGAATATCTCAAACGGTTTTGCTATGGCGAGGGATTAAATTTATGTCAAAAAGGAAGCAGGAAACATCTCAACATAACTTCTAAAAATGTAATTATTATTATATACAAATATTAGAACTAAACCCATTTTATTCTGTTTTTGCAATTCAAGGAGTATGAAAAAGTTAAAAACAGGCTATTTAGTGCTATTTGGTTCAACAAAAAATCAAACATAGGGCTATACTGCCCTCTTGTGTCCAAAAGGATATTAAAATAGTATATAAAACGTTTTACTAGGTAGGCCTATTGTATTTAAATATAAATTTATTAGGTATATGACTGTGAGGATATTTTCCCATCGGTTAATCGACGTGTGACACGAGCGGCTGCTTTTAAATCGCTAATATAAAAGTGAAAGTAAAAAACGGAGGTCCGCACGGACATTGATAATGGTGCACGTTGGAAAAAATGATACTTTTAAACATAACACTAAACCGCCATCAGGTGTCACCAGGCGACCATCTTAATGAGCGAGTCATTGATTCATTCGTTCAAACGATTCGTTCGAATGACTGAGTCATTCATGATTGAGACAGATGTTTATGGATTGACCATTGAATCTTTGAGTCAACCGATTCGTTTCAAAATGCTGAATCATTAAGTAATGAGAAAACAAGTTGCTGTGAGATGCACGATGGTTCTGCTGATCTTTGTTTAACTATTTTTGCTGCTGAAACAGAACAAAAACAGTCAATATTGCATCTAAAATGTAAGTGACTTAATTGTAACTGTTTATTAACCTGTTGTATGAAATCAATGTCACAGTTTCAATTGTGATTGTATTCAGGAAATAGTTGCCTACTCGTCAAATGAGGTTGCTTAACTCTTATCATATGTTAGAAAATATATAAAAAACTCCATATTTGTAATTTTTATAGTCAGTATGTTGTTAACTGCGTTGCGTTTTTGTGTGCTGCGCTCATTTGTTTACAATTCTCCTGGAGAAGCTGCATGAGCCTCAGCAGGGCAACCTTGTTACCATTGATCAGTAATACATTTATTATGAACTGCTGATTGCAACTTAAAATGAATGTAATGAAATTAGAATAATCTCTCGTTTTAGTGATTCCCAAGTTATTTTTTTGTTATTGACGTTCTAATCAGGCTATACTCTGGTCGGGCAAGTAAAATTCTCTTTCAGGTAGGCCTATTGTATTTATATATAAATATATTAGGGATGTGACTGTGATAAAATTTTCCCACCAGTTAATCGACGTGTGACACCGCTGAGGGCTTTTAAATCGCTAACTTAAAAGCGAAAGTAAAATACAGACGTCCGCACAGACATTGATAATGGTGCGGAGTAGAGCGAGCATTTTCAATGTATGCCTATGGAAGTAGGAATGAACTTAAACATTTTATTTATGTTTTTATGTGTCCACTGTTCAACCGCAACCGCGTCACACACACACACATTCCAGAATTGCAATCTTGACATCGCAGCCTGTTCATTATAGCCCTAATACAATATAATAATAAAAATAGTCAACCTAACATATACGAATTACACTGCTCTGTTTAAATAGTCAGTAGTACAATTTGTACCATTCACAGTAAGCAGAGCTCCACTGTGATGTTTCCAAGCACATTTTTGCGCGTGTGAAGAGGATGATTTTTTCTATCGATATTGGAACATGAGTGAAGTACAAAGCCTATAATAAAGAACAGTTTAGCATCCAAATGCATCGCAAATATTGAAATTTTTTATTCTAATGAGAGAGTTACGTGAGACCAACACTGCTTACTTTCGTTTTTATTTTTACATTAAATTTAAAGGATTTGTTGTGGAATATTTTGAGTGTATCATAAAATCAGAATAAGGTAAGACAAGTAATATTTTCTGTCTTATATATATATGTGTGTGTGTGTGTAAATATACATATATATATATATATATATATATAGACATAGATAGATAGAAATATATATATATATATATATATATATATATATATATATATATATATAAATATAGCTGCGAGCAGCGATGGAGGGCCAAAGCCGGCGGCACCGCCATCCCCGGTGCCTTTAGGTTACTAAAGGCACTGGGGTTGCGGTGCCACCGGCTTGGGCCCGTAATCGCTGCTCGCAGCTATATTTTTGTTTTGTTTTTGTATAGTCCAAATGCCAGGTTCAACCTTACGCCAGTGTCCCCACTGCAGGATTAGGATGAACTGCCTCCACCGGTCCTGTTTTAAGGTGATTTTGCATAACTAACACTGTTTCTTTATGTGGCATTGCATTTATTTTAATACTCAATGTATTTCTGTTTCTCTTTTCGTAGTGTGGAAAATTGCTTGATTTTAAATATAAGCATTCGGTGCGGTTGGCAAAGTTCCGTGCCAAAGCCCAGCAGTGGGCTAAAACAACAGTTGCATCAAGGAATCAATCCAAAGTCCTTGACAATTTAGCCATCATAGTAAGCAAAGTTCAACATTATAATTTCATTAACTCACACTTTGTTCTAAACTAAAACATTTATATTGGAGGCTATACAATATAATGATGTTTAACATACAAGTACATAAACATAATACATTACATGATCATGAATAAATTGTAATTGTTATATTATAAAATTATCATATTATTTCCACTAATGTGCCACTAATGGGCAGAACTCTTGTAAATAAAAGAGCTACTAGGCAGTTGGTAAAGTCATAAAGTCATCACTGCAGCAGCCATTAGAAGCCCTGCACAATGACTAAATCTAAACAAAATGTATAGTTTTAACTCTATTTACTCTATTTCTATACTCTTATGACACAGTTCATGCAAAATTTTATTGCTAATTTGTTTTGAGATTTCAGAAGTTCCCCATTCAAGTAAATAACATTTAGCCTTGCATAACCTAAAAAAAAAGTTGCCTGGAGGTGTTGCAAATATGGCTACCAAGTGAACTGATGTTCATTGATTATACTCAACTTTAGCAGAAGCCTTGATTTGGTTTTCTGTTTTTTTGTTGTTGTTGTTGTTATTGTTGTTGTTGTTTTGAAAAAATACAGTCTGAACAGCCTTCCAGAATTTTTTTAATAATATAATATAAATAATAAGCCTGGACATTTAAAAAAAAACAAAAAACATGTTGTCTTGGAGTCACATGATGCTAAGCATATTTTTTAACTGTTTCTTTCAGAATTATTATGAACCATTTTTAAAAGCTGTACAGTCTGACGTTCTTAATTTTAGATGGAGAAGCTGAAAGATCTGGGATATGTTCCTCTTCTTATACTAGGGAAATGTTCGAAGGCCCATAAGTGGACAGCAGAGATCCAGTGTCCCTTTGAGTTCCCAGCTGAGGGACATATGGTGATGGAAAAAATGCTCATCTTCTTTGAGCATATTTTACAGGGTAAATTGTATATTTGCAAGCACTGACACCTAAATACTGTAGATATACAAGTTTCTATGTTAATGTGCACTTTATTTCAAAGTTTTTTTTTATGTGTTTTAATATGACTTTAATTGTACTTTTTTAAAGGTTTGAGTCCAGAAGATGGACAAGAGGTCACAGAAGGTAATGAAGCAGAAAGGCAGGACTTGAACGAGACTGTAGAAGAGGACATTATACTGGAAAACAATGTAGTAGTGGAAAGACTGGAGGATGAAGAGCAGATCGAAGAACAACAGATAGAAAGTGGGGAGGAAGATCCAGAGAGGCCTGTTGAGGAACAGAGATTCAAAAGTCCAGAAAATGAACAAGAGGACACAGAGGGTGATAGGACAGAGAGTCAGGACTTAGAAGAGGCTGTAGAAGATGAAGAGGACATTTTATCAGAGAAAAATGTAGAAGTGAGGATGAAGGAAAGATCGGAGGATAAAGAGCAAATTGAAGAACAACAGACAGAAAGTGGAGGGGGAGAACCAGAGAGACCTGTTGAGGAAGGAGACATGAAAGTGACAAAAAAGACTAAACAGGCAAAGGAGATGAAGAAACAGGCAAAGAAAAGAATGAGTAGTGCACTAAAGATGAATGAAATGGAAGAGGGAGTCGTATTAAAACCAGAATGGTGAGTAGAAGAAGATGGGCTGATGCAAAGACTCTAGATATATGAAAACATTACACTCCTATTACTCATTAATAACGCCCAACATGGCAAATTAATCCAACCTTCTAAATAAAAGAGCAAATTGTTGATTAGAAAAGTTAACACGTCATCCCAACTGCTTTTAGAAGCTCCGGTTGCTATAGAAATAGACAGTATTCGGAGATTCGTGTGTATGAATGCTCATGTGCTGCTCCAGCCTGAAAATGTTTATACATGTATACTTTAGGGAAAAAAAATTATGAGACTGTTGTTGTCAGATTTTATTGGTGATTTCCAATCTGAAATTTAATCTTAAATGTAATAATTTAACAGTTTTGGAGAATTTGATGTTTTCCCATTCAGAGAGATAGGAGCTGCACTTAGATGCCCAAGAGTCATTTCAAAGATGAGCGCAGAGTGAAATGACTTTGGGTAAAGCCAGTACAATGAGCAAGGAACAATGTGAACTTGAACTAAGGCTATATATATATATATATATATATATTTTTTTTTTTTTACTTCACAGCAAATCAACTGTCAACATGGCAGCAAAGAGAAAGCGGCAAATAAATACAGACACAGGTATAAAATGTTATACAATACAGTTAGTTCTTTGCATTGCTAGTCTATTACACATGGTCAGTCATCCATTTGGAAAGTTCTCATAATATTGATGTTTATAATTGTTTCAATGCTGTTTAGATTTTTAGATGTTTCAAAATTGTTTTGCATTTTAACTTTTAGACATTCTCTGTTCAAGTTAAGTAATTCATTCATTTCTAACCAAATTTTACATTTGTACAGAATGTCCATTCCATGCGTCTCTGGACGTATTTCCAGTGGAATTTGTATCCAAGACGCGTCTCAGAAAGGTAGGCATTGCTCTGTATCTTCAATCTGTTAATGTTGTGTGTTCCATAATACCGGTGACGTTTTCATGTAAAGATAATTTATTTAAATAATTTATTAAATTAAGTAATTAATTTATGTTTTTGCTCAAATGAATGGATCAGTATCCCAAAATATTTAGCTCTGTTGTAATGTTAAGAACTCCACATTCACTATATGCTAATGTGTAGGGTACTTTATTGCAAAAAATAAACATCTGGAATGGAATTCATATTTGCTTACTGATTACAGTATGAGTACAGGCAGTGGAAAAGAGCATAAGGTAGAATATCACAAACCAATACACAAACAGTTATTAATAAGGTGAAGAATTGTAAATTCATATTTTATTATAAAATATTCTGTACAGTACTACAGTGTTGGCTTCTACAGTGTAGTATGAATATAACATATAATCTAACTATATAACATGTAAAGGTCAGGTGTATTTTTCCATTGCTTTTGAATGTTAACAGCAGTTGTTGAAGTTGCTCTTCAGTCTGTTAGGCTTTGCTTGATTGGCATTTATGGGTCAGTTTTGGTTAAGATCATAAGAATTCTAAATGATGAATTGGAATTCAAATTTCAGATTGCATACTTTGATGACAAAACCTGCTGTAGTGTGTTTTTGCAAGTGTGGGTATGTTGGAGCTTTGTTTGTGGAGCAAGGTCTTTAAAGGGGGGGTGAAATGCTCATTTTCACTCAATCTCCTGTTAATCTTGAGTACCTATGGAGTAATATTGCATCCTTCATATCTCCAAAAAGTCTTTTGTTTTATTAAATTTTTAACAGAAAGATAGACTGTACCGAGTCTTTCCGGAAAAAAACGAGCGGCTGGGGGCGGGCCCTGTGGGCGAAGCTTAGCTGTGCTAACGCGCCAAGCTAGTGACAACACACAGAGACATTTGTTCAACAAACAGTTTTACTCACCGTCCGGTTCCAACGCACGACCGCGAACCTTTATCATTGTGACTGCTCGATCCTTAAGCATTAGACGATCTGCAAATCCGTCGATATGGGCTTTGTTTATAAAACAATCATCGTCGAAATGCAGGGAACAACAGTCTTACACAGCCTCCGTTTATGCTCAGGAAAACAAACTCCATCCACGGGTTCCTTAACGCTGGGTTCTTTGGGAATCTGTGCAGGGTTGTCTTGCCCTGGCAACCAAAAACACACTTCTTTGGTGACATTGACTTCCCAAAAGCCGGGCAGGGCGCTTTGATGGCGAACTGCTTTCACTCTCTTGCTCTGGTCTACGAGTGCGCGCGCGGCCGCGATCTTACCGGAGAAGTGCCCTTAGGACCCATATAAGGAAATTCCGCCCTATCTTACGTAAGACAGAGCCATACTCGAAAAAAACTTTCCGAAACTTGTGACAAACCGGAAGGAGTATTTTTGAAACAAAAATACTCCTTCAAACGTACAACTTAGTTTTTGAAACTTTGTCCATGTTTAGCATGGGAATCCAACTCTTTACCAGTGTAAAAAACTCAGTATGCATGAAATAGCATTTCACCCCCCCTTTAATTGGTCGTGAAAGCTGTCTGTAAAGGTTAGGGGTTAGTTTCTGTTGTAGCATCCACCTTTTGTTACGTACATAACTCCGACCTGCAGCTGTACCACAGTAATGCCACATGTGCTTTGTTAAAGGTTTTTGATGAGTTACATTAAATGCTTTAAAAATTAAGTGATGTACTATAAGTGATGTAATGATATGTAAAGACTGAAATGTAATGATGATTTGTTTTGTAATTGGCTCTTTATTTTTTACCTAATTCACAGGGACGTAAAGAGGTGTTGATGCATTGGTTGCCTTGTCCATCCTGGTAAGAATAAGTAAACCTACATGGCAACTTAATTCACCTCTGTAAATTTCTCATTTATTGATTGTTGTTTTTACTTTTTTCCAGTAAGAAGACATGGCCACCCACCTGGCAGCCTGAAGATCATGTTCAAATTACTCTCAATCAATGTTAATTACATTACCGGTACATGAAGACAGTTTTTTGTTTGTTTGTTTTTGAACCACAGTGTCTGTTATAGTGGACAAATAAAGGTTTGTGTTTTCACAATGTCCAATTACATTTTTTGACCGTTTTTGTGCCTGAAATATCCAGGAGCTGATCCCAGCTACCACAAGTCAAAGGTAGAAAATCACCCTGAACAGGTGACCAGTCTGTCACAGAGATGACACATACAATATAGCCTGTAGTTCTTGATTAACTATACCTGCATGTTTTTGGAGTGCGGAGGACACTGGTGCACCCAGGAAAGCCACAACATTGGGGAAACTATCAGGAAGGGCTCAAGGAAATATGAAGTCATTTGTAGTCTTACATAATAATTTTTGAATGTAAGCTCATTGTGTGTGTACAGTATAATATATATATATATATATATATATATATATATATATATATATATATATATATATATATATATACTTGTCTATCAGTAAATATGTGGATTTGAACAACCATATTCTCTCTAGACTGGAGGCTAGATGTACAAGGTATATTATATTGTCATATATTAGCACATAGACACAGATTGCGATTGAGTCTAGAGAAAGTGAAGTATCACTACTGCATTAATGCATAAGAATATTTGGTAAATACCATAGTAGAATTATCAAATATTTACCCTTGTATAGTCAAACAATGCTTTTAATAATATTAAACAGAGAGGTTTTTCAAATAATAGTTCTTACACATCCCTTCTGATAAAATTAAATTGGGTGACCAAAAGTTATAGTTAATGTATTGTTAAGATGAGAGAAATTGAGGAAAAAACTGTTTTGTAAAAAAATGCAGGAAATACAGAAGTGATTAAATGTATACCTTTAATATACTATAGATACACTAAATGTTATAGAAGCACTTCATTTGAGTAGCTGCACTTTGGTCAAGAAATACTGCAATGCTTTAATAATTATCCGACTATTTTTTTGTAAGCAAAGGAAGAAAAAGTTTCACTGTAATCAACAAATCCTCTGCGGCATCAGGTTAACCCCAAAATGCAATGTCGTTTTAGTTTGATATTTAATGGGGGCAAATAAATGTTTAAATTATAATCTGTTCATTCACCACAAGAACCTGGAAGATTCTGTCATAAATGACCATATATGGACAAGTAAGTGTGATGCATCTGCTCAATTGGGTTCTCATTGGCTCTGACCTTCCCTTGGCACCCGCAGGATTCGCTGTGGTTGGACAATCTTTTAGCCCATATTAAAAACCGTTTAATGTTGCAAAGTACGTGTTGCTGTTATTATTATGTAAGTAATGCATTCAGTTAACAAAGCGGTGTTGCTATGTTGTGAGAAATTACCCCTTTACTGAGATCCTAACCCTAACCCTAGCATAACTTCCCTCAGGGTAGAAGGGCAGTAAAACATACACAGATCAGATGTATTTGCATCATGGACAACAAAATCTGTTGAGTCACATTTATATTGTCTTTTCAACAACTTGCCATTATGTAAGTTGTTGCAAGTTTATAAACATTGATAAAATGGGCCACTTTCTGGGTGAATTTGTACATGTTCTTGGTTACTGTTTTAATTGTTTTCTCAAAATTGCAACATTGAATATCTAATCGACTCCTGGTGGAAACAGTATTATTTGATTATCATTCACTGAGTCATTGAGTCATTTAACTATGCATTACTGTCTTTTGGGCTTTTGTATTTTAAACACATTAAAAAGTACAAATTCATGTCATTTCAAATTTACATGCAATGCAGGGTTTCCCCCAAAATTTTGTCAGATGAACCTCTTTTACATAATAAATTTACTAGAAGTAAGCCCCGAGATTTCTAGTCACTAATTTAGGTCAATAATAAAATTAAGTCATGTTGTTGATAAAGAATCATGTTGTTATGTTATTGATAGGGTGACCACCCGTCCCGCGTAGCGCGTGCGCGCACAGCGTTTGAAGCCCAATTCATGCGTCCCGCAACCGTGTCACGCATAATCTATGCTTGCTCAAAAAAAAGTTGGTCGCTCTATATCCTCGAGCCCCAAGTAGACAAACGAACATTACTTGACATTTCAGCACGCTATTGTTGCCACACCCACCCCTCAGTTGAACTGCTGACTAGCTTGTTGTCAACTTTTTCGTTGTTGTCATGACAGCGCACGCACGCGCATTCCAGACACACTGGGAAGGAAGGAACTTTTAGATGCGCGCTTTCCAATTCGAAAAATTCGAGAAAGAGACTGTTTTTCGAATTCTATGATTTCGGACATACTACTCTGCTCGCGTACTGTTTTTCGCATACTATATAGTAGGGAAGTATTCGATTTCGGACGCAGCCTGAGTCTGAGAGGCACCGTCATCATCAATTAAAAAGAGAAGGTGTGGGTACAAGAAAGACTGGGAAAATGAATATTTGTGGCTGAAAGGTGTTGAGGGGGATACCGAGAGGGCTTTTTGTGACCTTTGCAAAACGTCCTTCTCAATCGGACATGGAGGGGAATACGATGTCAATCGTATTTTTTTTTTAAATACTTTTTTTTTTACTGTTCCTGTGGTGTTGAACAACTACAATTCCTGTTAATCCTATAATTTTATATTATAATTTATTTAAAGTGAATAAATTGTAATGAAAAATAAATAAAATTAAATAGTAAATCTTAAGTGGAAGTACATCTGTCAATTCATTGAATGTTCAAAATATTATGAATCTTTATTTAGAAAGAAAATACACATTGGTTGGCCTACTCATGAGCATACATCAGCAATTACTCATGTTTAGGGGAATAGGGCATTATTACCATGTAAGGTGGTATGTGCTAGAAATGGGTAAACCACTATCAGTGAGTCTGCCAGTGGGGCACCGCCGCGCCAGGCAGTGTCCCACATTGTCCCTCAGAAACATACCCCTTGTCCCCCCTTGGGCTTATTAGCAGGTGGTCACCCTAGTTATTGATGAAGAATGGAATATATTTTATTTTATCTTTGTATTTTTATATCAATAATGTACAAGATTATTCTATCGAAATCAATGTGATAAATGAGTTGGGTCAAAAGTAATCAAAACGTAGTCAATTAAATTACCTTAAATGTGCATTGTAATGGATTATGTAAAAAAAAAAAAAAACAATTTGTCATGTTATTTCAAATCAGTAACCACCTACAATTTGTTACTACAAAATGTTATAGTATTTATCAGAACAGTATGTATTACTGTAAAGGAGAAAATACTGCAGAATTATCTGCAAACCACATAAGACCTGCCTGAACAGAGATAAATAAAGGAGATAAAAATACAAGACTATTTTTGTTGATCACTGTACAAGTATTTTATTTTGCTTACAGTAGGGAAAAAACATTTGTTAAGTGAAAACTGTGTGTGTGTGTGTGTGTGTGTGTGTGTGTGTGTGTGGTGTGGTGTGTGTGGTGTTTGTGTGTGGTGTGTGTGTGTGTGTGTGTGTGTGTGTGTGTGTGTGGAGTGGTGTGTGTGTGGTGTGTGTGTGTGTGTGTGTGTGTGTGGTGTGGTGTGTGTGTGGTGTGGTGTGGTGTGTGTGTGTGTGTGTGTGTGTGTGTGTGTGGTGTGTGTGTGTGTGTGTGTGTGTGTGTGTGTGTGTGTGTGTGTGTGTGTGTGTGGAGTGGTGTGTGTGTGGTGTGTGTGTGTGTGTGTGGTGTGGTGTGTGTGTGGTGTGGTGTGTGTGTGTGTGTGTGTGTGTGGTGTGTGTGTGTGTGTGTGTGTGTGTGGTGTGTACACACATATACACTTTCTATCAATGTAAGATAAAGGCACACACTGCAACTCTTAAGTATCTGTCTACTCTACATGCTCTGGTTTAGTCCTCATCACTGTTTGTTTCATCAGAGCTGTAGTTTACTGCCTCAGTTTCTTCATCTGAAATGTTATCAAACAGAATGTTGTCTGATGCCTGTCCCAGAACACATTGTCGGTATAACATCCTAGCATTATTTTGCAGAAACTGAAGGTCTTCCAGTTTTCTCTTTAGAAGGCACAGTAGTCCATTGGAGCTCTCCTCTGATAGCTCAAAGTCACTGTCTACACACAAAAGGAACAAATAATCAATCCTAAATGTTTTAATTGCAGCAATTCATTGGTTATTGGATTTTATTATGGCTACTCACTGTTATTTTGAATTTGAATTGAGAGATCCCTCAGGGAACATTCAGCTTCCTTCAGTGATTGCCAGTGTTGCTTGACCTCCATCACTAGGATCTGCTCCTCCTCCTTCAGTCGGGAAAGCAACATGACCCGGTCAAAGACCATCTTCTTGGTTGAGAGGTTGCCGTTACCTGCAATTAACGAAGGTCTTAAATTACCATCTTTTACACTGAGGACTATATTAACATCAAAAAATGTTTGTCAAATACACTGATTTTTTTAAAAGTTAATTACTAGTGTCAGGGCATTCCCATGGCCACTGGAAATGATCAGCTGTGAGCAGCTCATCCACGGAAGGAAGCTGGTGGACTGACTGTTCATTGAAGTCCTTAATGGCAGCTGCCAAGGTTGACTTGTCTTCATTAATTCTCCTCCTTATTTTGTGCCTTCTCTTGTTGCTATCTAATAAATCAACAACATTAGTATAAAGCACTCACAACATTCCTTAACTTATGTGAATTCATTTTTTATCATCTAATCTGACCTGTCTGATGGTACAGATAATGTTTTCTCAGTTTTATGCTGACATAAAGGCCTCGAATTCTGCCCTCAAGTCCGGAGTCATCCTTTGCACTTGAACCTACATCACAAACAAATAAATTAGCATTACAAATTTGATATATTCTGATATATTCATTTTATTACATAAATTAAAACAGGCCATTCAAAATGTATTACCTGTGGCCCACTGCTGGACATCACTGACCCACTGCTGAATGTCCTCATCACTGACATTAAGCTCAGCCTGCAGACTTGCAAAGCTCTCACTTTCCAGTTTCAAAACACTATAAATTAATTTGATAATAAAGGTGTAACAATGTATGCAATAGACAATTTCTCAAATAATGTTAAACATTGTTGACTTTTGCAGCAGTAAAATACCTTAATGTATCTTTGAGACAAACATTTAGCCAGATTTTCAGATTTCCGTTTGTTCCATGCAGAAGCAAGAACAGTGAGCATGTCTGAACATGCTATTATTAGATAGTTGGTCAAAGTAAATGTATATATATAAAAAAATGGTTAGTCATGATTAATTTATACTTAGAAATAACTGTTAAATTGTTAAAAGTAGTTTACCAGCTTTGGACATGTATTTAGTGCAGATTGCAGCTCTCGACAAGAAGGAATTGACTTGCTCCACCTCTTCTCCAATTGTAAGACCAGCTCCCTCTTGGTTTCTTCCAGACCATTTTATCTACAAAAATAACAACAAAAACAAAAAACAACAATGGCTGTTGAAATAAAAGTGCATGTCCATACCACAAAAATATTAATAATATAATTTATTGTAATGACAGAATATTACCTCACAACTCCACTCATGTGCTTTGGCATGCATAACTGATAATAGTGGGTGCATATTTAACAAAGGCCTTAGATCTGGACAGTGTCCCACCACTCTCTTTAAGTATGGCCAGTACTTGCAGGCGACATCCGAGCAGAAGAATGACACATTTTCTTTTGAGAGGGTGTTTTGAAGAAACAGGGGATAGGCAAATATTTCGCCTCTGAACATATTTAGGCCTTTTAAAAGTCCTCCATGTCGGCACACAGCAATCTCAAGGCCTTCCTCATCAATCTTTGATGTTGACTTTTTAGCAGACTCCTTGGCTGCTGTCCATTGAGAGGAGCCACACATCCCTTTACCTGTGGCCTACAAGACATACGAATAAAATTATTATTTCAATAATGGTAGATGGACTGGAATATACAATATGAAAATAAGTTAAGGGTTATTACATGCTTGGTCTTTTCATGAACATATCCCACAAAGGAGGAAACATCGTCATCTTTCATTATGAATGTGCCATCGAAGTAGCCCTTATCTGTCCTTAATTTTATTGAAAAAGAGCAACATGATGTACACAGTTAAGAAGTACAATAAATGTACAAAAAATAGAAGAAAATACATACCCGTGTGCATTATGGAACCTGTATAGCTTCCTGTTACCGTCCACTGAGATGGCATGCATGGACGGACTGCAAGCGGGACATTTAAATGGCTGGACACCACAAAGCCTCTCAACCTCATGCAGGGCAAAGGTCCACTCCAGAAAGGCTTTCTGGAATGTGTCTCCACATATTTGACCACTCTGTTGAAATAACCAAACCAATGACTTTAAGGAACAAACAGCATGTTAACAGTATACACTGAAGAACAATATTTACCCTGCCATTGTATTCTGTTCTTCGGTCAAGCATTCCAAGGAATGCTTGACGTGAAAGACCTGGAGCAAAAAGTTTTAAGTCCAGAAAAGACCTAAAAAGGCCAACCTCATACACAGTCTCAAAATGTATAGAGGCTGGCCAGTAGCCAGACTTGAGGAGATCACTGAGCCCCACTGCCCATTTTGTCCTGCAGCATGAGCACTCCAGTGATGGAAGGGTGAGATTGTACCGTCCTATAATAAAAAAGTGATGCATCACAACAGCTTTAAAATTCCTAATCACAGATATTACATGCAAGCATTGAGTTCTTATATTAACCTTTATATGTTGTTTTCATAAAGAGAAAAATACATCTTACCATTAAAATTAATTACAATAATGGGCTTGCCACTGATCACTCTGCATGAACCTTCTGAACAGGCACAGATTTTGTCTGGCAAAAGTAGCGGAAGATATCGGACTAAAAAAGCAAAAGCAAGTAAAATTAAATATATAATTTAATATATTTATTAAATATATTTAATTATAATTTTACACTAATGTACAGCCATTTAAGATGTACAGAATGAAAAGAATGATGGGACACATGAAAAGCATACCCTGTTCAGAGAACTCAAATGTCTTGGAATGTCTCTTCACTGCAGTGGTTGGACACAATGGCTTGAAGAACCCATGGGCCATAGAGTCCCTGTTATGGAGAGGTAGGTGCTGATGGACATCTCCATCACACATGCTGCATAGATACTGCCTAGGTAGACAGTCCCTGCACTGTACAATGCCCTCAGTAGTAAAACAGTGTTGGCAGATGCATTCCTGAACATGTTCAGCTGCCAAAATATTTTTAACCATGGCCTCCCTTGCAATGTGCCATCTTTCATGGCTTAGGGACTGCCGCTTTTGCCAGGTTGTGGCCAAAGACACGTCTTTAGGATGAACACATTCGTCATTAAGGATGTGCCCCAATTCTTCAATGAGTGAGACTTGATTGAAGGAGAAACAAGAAACAGTGATATATTCAGTACATGTACAGTATGTTGCAGCTGCCAGAATATTACTTAAACTCTATAAACCAGCTGCCATTTCATATAACTATAGTAAACAGTTACCAGTTTCTGCTCGATAAACAAATTCCTCCTGGATGGGCAAACTGGTGGGAGCTTTAAAAAAAAAAAGAGAAGTGAATACATAATGCTTTGGGGTTTAAAAATTAAAACAGACTGCATACATCTAAACATTTATCTGATAGGAAGAAAATATAAAATCATAACTGAAAATAACAGTAAATTTAAAAGATAACTGTAAATTAGCAAATGTCTCACCGTGTTTAGGAGGTTTTCCTTTGAGTTTTGGTTTTATTGCAGTTTTTCGAAGCGGCCTTACAACATTGCCATTTCTGTCCCTTCGCCTCCACTTTACGGTCGTGGGAAGTGGCTTAGACCTCTTCACTTTATTTTTTTCCTCTTTCTAAAATGCAAATAGTATATTTAAGAGGTTTTTAAAGTAGTTTATACTTGCCTGTCATGAATAATATATTTATCCAATATAACTATTCATCTGTAGTTTTCTTTAAATTATTTGACAGAGAAAAATAAGTAAAAATAAATAATTATTCAAGATACAATTTCTAAAATTACCTGTATCTGATCAAGAAACACATCTCCAAGAAGAAGTGATGCTTCCAAAGAGCCTCTGGACATTCTGCTTGAACAAATGTAAACAAATGGGGGGAATTACAAAATAAAAAACAATTTGGCTAAATCAGGTTTACAGAAATTTGATTAATCCACACATCTGTGATCTACGCGTAATGCCTGGTATTGACTTAAAGTAGTGTGCAGTTATCTCATCATAAGGTAACCACAAACATATGGTGTATCAATAAAAAGCAATTGTTGCGCACAGCAAACTCTTACACTACATTTTATCCTAACATATTTAATAATAATCGCCTGACAACTAGGGCGACATGTGCATGCTCACTTTAAAGAATAACGTTTGATGCTGACAGCATTGACACGCATTAGATATCGGAAGCTATTAACACTTGCATTTACAATAATTTGGGTTAACAAGAACTGAAATGTTTTATTCTTTTGCTAAATACTTACTTGTGTATTCTGATATGTTTCAATGGAAGAACGAAGAATGGCGAACTTGAGCACTGTATTGAGGGGCGGGAAGTGATGAGGGCGCTGAAAATGTTTAAACATTTGATTGGTTGCCAAGCGGTAGTGGGTGTTTCCTGGAGCAGCGAATGACTAAAATTCAGGCCAATGTAGGCTACCTTTTTTAATTTATTATTATTATTATTAGTTAATACTTTTACTATTCCAAATACAATCACAAACAAAGAAAAAAAATGCGTGTATGAGTCAAAAAGACAAAAGCAGAGAGCAGAATAAATAAAGCAGACAGATATATAACTACTATAATAGCATAAATTATTCACATTGAATTATTGAAAATTCTGCAAACATTTTGTTTCCCGGAAATGGATTGTTTAGAATTAAACTGTAAAAACAGTCCCCCGACTATTAATGAGCAAGCGTGTAATATTAGATGTAGTAACAACATTCGCCCCCATTAGAGATTATGAGTTATGTTTCTGTACAAAAATAAATAAATAAAACAAATAAATAAAAAATAATAACGCGCATTTCTGCATGCACCTTCGGCATCTGCACGAGATGAATCGTGAATCTTCGTACGATTAAGGGGCGGGACGATGACGTTGACTATAATACATTTCTGCGTGCAATGCATACGCATTTTCCATCAATAGAAGTTTAACGGGAGGGTTTTGCGTACCATATGAACGCAAAATGTGACTTTGGCGTGTAAATACTACGCCAAATGAAAATGAAAACTCGTGGTATAGATACGCAGTAGTAAGAGACTGGGTTGCAGAAAACATGGCATGGCCAATCCAGAGCTATTATGAGAGAAGTAATGTTGGTCAACTTATATCTGTAATAGTGGTCATACCTCTACTGAAGTAAACGTTAAGTTAAATTAAAGTGTATGCAATTCCATGGGGGCTATACCAAAGTATCTTTGTGTAAACGTGAATGTGACTGATCTCAGGTATAGCAATTACCTCTGTTTGATGACTAAACTGATGAGCTTGTGAACGTGAGACCCACGTTAAACAGAAGACATGAGGACCTCTGTCTGAGCGACACAGTTTCCTAATCTGGAATGGGTAAAATAAACTTAAAAAGTTAAAAAGAATAATCAAACATTCGCTCACTTTTAATGGTGCTCAGATATCATTAAAACCTTTTTCATTTATGGAGTCAGATGAAATAACGAGGTAATACAAATGAGAACATGTATTTCATTTAATCTTGTTGTGTTGCGTAAAAGGAAAGACAGTAACGCACAGCAACCTTCCCCGTATTATTGGAGACCGCCATTGGACCGATATACGGGCTTACATATATATATAAATAAAGATTCTTTGTTTTTTTTAAAGGAATCTCTGCTCATGCTTTGATCAACAATACAATAAAAACAGTAATTTTGTGATATATTATTAAAATTAAAATTGCTGTTTTCTATTAATATGTTTAAAATTTTTGTAATTTATTTATGTAATTTTCAGCATCATTACTCCAGTCTTCAGTGTCACATGATCCTTCAGAATTCCTTTTAATATTGCTGATTTAATGCTCAAGATTTATTTTTATTTTTTATTATGTTGAACAGTTGTGCTACTTAATATATTTGTGTACACTACAGTTGAAAAGTATGGAGTCAGCAAGATATTGTTTGAGGACATTAAGTTCATTCAGCAAGGATGTAAATTGATTAAAAGTGATTGTAAAGGTTTTTTTTTATTATGTTACAAAAGATTTTGAAGAGAGAGAGAATCTTCCCCATGTCAGTTCCTTCTTTTGTATTTATTCTGTTAAGACAGAGTGATTACAACATGGTGATTGATTACATTTTCCACTACCAGTATCCCTGATCACATTGCAGAGCTTCAGACCCTATTTCAGTTATGCATCAGTTATCAGACATATAAACATAAAAATAACGGTACTGTTATAAAACAAACAAGATCAGTCGATCTCAACTAGTGAATTTCATTAGTTTATGCCCTTATAATGTCAATAGGATAGCTTTTCAAGAATAGTACATTATTGAAAAGATAAAAAATAAATGACCAAAAATAACAGTATAACTGCTCTTTTCATCTCTGTGTGAGAGCATGAACAGCACAAAGAACCCTTTGATCCTCTTCATCAAAGAACCCTTAGAATTACTGTTCAAACTATCTTTAGGAAGAGAGATACTGGGAGAAGGTGAAAGGAATGATGGAGAATGTGAGAGAAATGGTAAAATAAAAGGAGGTTGAGTGAACTGAATCCAGTTGAACGCAACAAATCCAGGAGGGTTGCTGCCCATGTAAGATGTGATCCAGTTCTGGAACTGAGAAACTCTGGCATACACACCGGGATATCTGGGGTCATCACATCGTGTTGCACCAAAACTCACAATGCCGGACTGAATCCACCGGGAGCTGTTCCTACTGACCAATGGACCTCCAGAGTCTCCCTGGTATTGAAAAACATTCAGCATTTATATTTCTGACAATATACAGTGAACAACTGTTACAGACACAAGTATGCCGAAAGGTAAAAGTATGCCAGCCGTGTGTCCACCAAAGATTTTTTCAGCCCAAAATGTTAGACTTTGAGTAAAACCAAGTGTGCCGCACACATCCTGAAAAGTGAAGCCAAAACATTTTGATCGCCCCCTGGTTGCTGGCTGCAGTAGAGGTCCCTGTCCTCTCCATGTAAACGAATGGGACGTGAGCCAAACAAAAAAATCCAATTTTTTCCCAAAGCTGGTTTCTGTCATTTTAGGTAGTTCTTACCATGATGACGGATGTTCAAAAGTAAGTTTTTTGAACACATTTGGTTTAATTTAGTTATTTCTGTCATTACAATTCTTGGAGAGATTGGCATTGTAGTGGATATGGCAATGTTAATGTATTTGGTATTGGCGGAATAGATCTGTACCGAGACTTGCTACTGCCAATACATTCACGACATGCTGCTGCTACACATGTAACATAGATGAAATAACCCTGTAGCAGAACTATACAGGTGGAGCTGGGGAGGGTGGAGGGTTTCTGAAAGCGCACTGAAGACTGCTAACAGTAAATCAAATACTACCATAATAATACCGCAACAGCAAACAATCAGCTGTGCTATGTAGATAACAATGTGATCGCAACCAAATTGAGTTATGGACCTATCAGCCTGCACTATCTAGAGTTTCATGCCAGAACTAGATATTTCTGTCTCAGAGAGATTGGCATGATAATAGATATTAGCATATAATGGATATGGCAATGTTAATGTATTTGGTCTTGCGGAATAGATCGGCTACACTGCTGCTACTGAGTACCGTGATTTGCTACTGCCAATACATTCACACACATTCCTGTGAGCATGTAAGACATGCTGCTGCTGCACATCTAACATACATGAAATACATTTTTTACCAGATAATTTACAGGCTGTACAGCCAATGCCAAATAAAGCTGTACAGTTGCACAGCTTTTCCCAACCGCTCTAGATTTATATTTTGGAGCAAAGTTGTGCAACAGCTTTTTTTTTACCCTTCACAGTTGCACAGGGTGATAAGAGAAATAGGAAATACAACCCAATAAATGCATGCTGCTGCATAGGTAGATATGCATACATCTGCACATATGATTGAACATAGATAGGATGTGAGTTTTGATTGAGTAACTTGTAGATCTGTGCTGACTCGAGCTGCAAACTGTTTCAGAAGGTTCTAGAAGGTTTTGGGTGAACTATCCCTTATAATAGTCTGGGACTGCAACTCCATGCTTTTCTCTGCAGATCAGGTGTAGTAAGCAGTTGTAGTGTATTAATTCATGATCAGTGGAGTAAAGACTTTTAAGAGTTTAACTGAGCAACTAGGTTGGCAGTGTTAAGTGTGCAGGTGACCGAAAACTGGACAGTAGTTTTGTAAATTGCTTTAGATTAAAATGAATGACTGATGTCTTACCTGACATGAACTTTTCCCTGCCACATTTAAAAATCCAGCACAAATCATTTCGCTTGTGATGATCCCTCCATAAGCTTTATAACAGGCACTGTTGTTGACAATTGGTAACATAATCTCCTGCAGTATGTCAGGATTCTGGCCTGTGACACATTCAGAGGATATATTTTGACAGCTTTTAAAAAACATTTCTAGGTAAATTTGTTGAGGGTTACAGTATTCTTTTTTGTTCAGTTAATTGACAAGCAAATATTCACTCACCTCCAGCCTGTAGCGTTCCCCATCCAGTCACCCAGCTCTCTGCACCTCCAGCAAATACACTACCAGCAGCCGCCAGACAGACTGGCTTAATGTAATCAGTGAAATTCACAGAAGAAGAGAGCTGGACCAGTGCTATGTCGTTCGATAACTTGGGATTGTTATAGTCAGGATGCTTGATAACTCGACTCGCTGTCTTGTATGTCTCATTAGGGTTTGAGCCCGATTGGCTCTGACGTCCGAAGTACATCACAATGTCAGACGCACCGTAGCTGTAAATATAGAAAGTCAACTTTAATCCCACAATTATCAATTTACAATTGTATCTTAGTGTGATAGTTCACACAAAAATGAAAATTACATTCTTCTTTCAGACGAATACAATTGGAGTTATATTAAAAAATGTCCTGGCTCTTCCAAGCTTTATAATGGCAGTGAATGGCCGTCAGACTACGTCAGGCTGAAAATTAGCAAAAAACACTGCGTCGCACATGGCGCTGCATTGCGCCGGGTGTATGATAGGGCCCAGTATATTCGTTTGGCCGGAAGCTAGTTATTTTACTATATTAACTTTTAAATATGGATATTTTTCTTACACAAATACATTGCTTTGCTTCAGAAGGCCTTTATAAACCCCCCGGAGCTGTGTGGAGCACTTTATGATGGATAGATGCACTTTTATGATGGATGGATGCACTTCAAAACAGCAAACAAACATTCACTGCCATTATAAAGCTTGGAAGAGCCAGTATTTTTTTATTTATATATAACTCCAATTGTATTCGTCTGAAAGAAGAATGTAATATACACCTAGGATGACTTGAGGGAGAGTAAATCATGGGATAATTTTTTGGGTGAACTATCCCTTTAAGCTTAATTTAAGATGCCAACATACGTCTTGAAGCAGTGAGCTGCAGATAAAACCCAGGCTGCGTCCGAAATCGAATACTTCCCTACTATATAGTATTCGAAAAACAGTACGCGAGCAAAGTAGTATGTCCGAAATCATAGAATTCAAAAAACAGTAGGCGAGAAGTACCCGGATGACCTACTACATCCGGCGAGATTCTGAAGTGCGCATACGATGGACACTTTACTATCCCATGATGCCACGGGAGAGGAGTTGTCGTCGTTATATTTGAAAATGGCGGAAACGGAGACGCGGCTGTTTTCAAGTGTAAGTACTTTACAACACACTTTTTGTTTATTTGTGGTTAAATTGTATTCGTTTAACATCATATAAGTAAACGATTGACTTGTTAAAAGTTTAACCCCTTACCTGACAGGGATCACTGGTGATCCCAGATTATTTTAGTTCAAAATATGTTTGAGCTTATATATCTCAATATTAATAACAGTCTGGTTAATTTTGAGTCTTGAACTATAAACTCTCAAGGGTTGGCTTTCTAAATGTATGTGTGTTATGTTTCTATTCAGAATTACTTATGAGCAGTAACCTTTTTATTTTGGGCATTTCATGTATGCAGCACTTGCCAAAATTGGGGGTGATGAGCAAGGGGTTAAATAATGTAAATTGAGCTAGGGTTCAAGTTTGTGAATTGGCTGCAAAATGATAATTTTATCATTATTATTATTACCGAACAGAACGAGCTAATGCCTGTCAGCTAAGTTAACGTTAGTTAACACTGTTTTATTTAAACAACGACGTTGTTTCTCAGTTAAATGAGAGGGTTACAAAACTTTTATTTTTTAATTTTACAACGATTTTATTTCTCCTTTACCAGTGTTGATGTAGTATGTGTTGGCTATGTAGCAAGCTAACTTACTGTTATCAAGTGTACCTCAACTTGTCCATGTAACATTAATATTAATTTAATAATTGACCATGGTTCATCACTAATGTTAAATTCTGTGTTGATTTTGCAGGGGGCTGATGACCACACCTGGAGAGTGGCTAATGAAAGGGAGGAAAGAAAAGAAAGAGCGACGAGAGAGAGGAAAGATTCCTTCAGCTTTTAGAAATAATTGCTAAAAAAAAAATTATAATAAAGAAAACAAATGTTACACACTCTCTTTCCATTTATTTGTTAGTAAGTTCATTTTGTAATGCTGTTTTAGCAAGTTTTATTACAAAACACTTAATTCCCAGGGATTTACAGTAGTTAGATTGTCAGTTGTAACGTTAAAGTGTTTAATATGTGGCATGGAGTAATTCATATTTTTAAAGGGTGTTGTGTGTGCACTTATTTTGTGGCAGATTCCAGATGGTTTTTGAAACAAGCAAATTGCAGGTATATCTGAAAAATATGAGTACCACACTGAAGAGAAATATCCACACACCCCAGACACCTTTAAAATGTATTTGCTTTATTTTTGTATATTATTTAACTTTTAAATGGATACAGAATACAAAAGTTTAAAACAAAATCACAAAACTTTGGCACAAAGTAGTATAATAGAGCTTAAAGCACCACCAAAAGCAAAAGTGTCGCTTTTTTTATTATTAAAGTGTCATCTTGATGGAAGAAAGTGAACGTCAGCAGCTTCAGTAAGGTAACCTTCACAGGTTTACAAAAGATCTAAAGGGACTTTCTTACTAACAATCTCATTTGTTGGGCATCACTTTAAAATAATTTAAAATCTGTTTCTTTAAAAGCATGTGTACAAGATGAGAACTTTACACCTTGGGTAATTTTTGGATTTCCACTTGTATTTTTCCTACCCAAATTTAAAGTAAATAATTTGTAAAAAAATTAAGCTCAAATATGTGATATGTAGCTAGAACACCAGCACCTCAATGGCCTTTTTTTCCACCCATGGTCGCAATCAGTGACTGGATGGACCACCATGAAAGTCGGAGGTCGGGGTGGAGGTCAGCTCCATCTTTAAAATATAGATGAAGAATTGGCGCAGTATAGGGCTCACAATCTGTAAACGTGTTCATAGTTTATTTTAGAATACAATTTGAATCGACAAGACACTTGTTTTCGGTGTTGGATTATTTATAAATATAATATGTATGTATGATATGTATATGATCCATTTCTTATGTATGTGTGTGTGTGTGTATATATACACACACACATATATATATATGAATACTTAAGATGTAAAAGCCTCTAAGTGTCATCTGGAATTTTCTTCTAGTTTGATTATTTTTATCAAGCTTGTATGTTTATGTTCAGTTATTTCACTTTAATGGCAATGAAAAGGACCTATTAATTGTCATTAAAGTGAAATTACTGAACCTAAATAATACAAGCTTGATAAAAATGCTCATTTTAGAAGAATTTTTTTCTTTTACGTCTGAAGTCTTCATATATACACGTATGAATGAATGAATGTGTGTGTGTGTGTGTGTGTGTGTGTGTGTATTTAATTTGTAAATACAAATTAAATGTGTGTGTGTATATATATATATATATATATATATATATATATATATATATATATATATATATATATATATATATATACATATACATACACACACACACACACACTGTGATATTGCCATCCATGAATGAATCGACAGAGATAAACACACGCATACTATTGATTCATTCATGTTTATTCATTGATGGTAATATCACAAGCAAATAAATTACTTTTTCCTTACCAAAAATCAACCTCTGTCATTGTTCACAGGTTTGTGTGTGCGAGCAACTGACCGACGACTCTGAATTGTGAGCACGAACGATGTAAAAACGCAGACGAAAGCGGAGAGAACAACTAAAAACATTGCAGTCAGTGGAACGGGCTCTTTAAATTTTCGCGCTGATGTGACCGCGCATGTTACGTGACAATACCAACATGGCGCATGTAGTACGTCCGGACTCCATTCATACTACCCGTATTCATACTATATAGAACGTACTTTTTTAACGGTCGCGAAGTACGTTCTAATTTAAATGTAGTACCTACTCACAAAGTACGCGATTTCGGACGCAGCCCCAGTCTTTATTGATTAGACTCCCACCACAGAAATGGCTCCCAAAGAACCTTTTATGAATGCTGACTTGCCACGGCCAAGACCCTTCCTTTGCATCCCCCCCTCCAACAATCTTATTGTTTAATCAATCAATCAATCAATCAGTTTATTTATAAAGCTCAAATAAACACAACTTCCGTTGACCAAAGTGCTGTACATAGGAAAAAAACAAAAAAAAAACAATACAATACAAAGACAACAACAGGACAGTTGCTTCAACATTCAATTTGCATACGACAGATCAAATAAAAATGTCTTTAACCTCACTTTAAAGATGCACAGAGTTGGTGCAGCTCTGATTTCAGGAGGGAGGCTGTTCCAGAGTCTAGGAGCGGCGCTTGAAAAAGCCCTGTCTCCTCTAGTCTTAAGTTTTGTTCTCGGAACCACCAGAAGGCCTAGGTTCGCAGACCTAAGAGCTCTTGATGATTGATGAACAGTCAATAGGTCCGTGAGGTATGATGGAGCCATCCCATGTAATGACTTAAAAACTAGTAATAAAACTTTAAAAGTGATTCTATGGCGCACTGGCAGCCAATGAAGTGACTTAAGGACAGGAGTTATATGATCTCGTTTTCGAGTTCCTGTCAGAACTCTTGCAGCGGCATTCTGGACTATTTGAAGGCGGTTAATGGATGATTCACTGATCCCCACATAAAGCGAATTACAATAGTCCAGCCTTGTCGAGATAAAAGCATGTATAACTTTTTCGAAGTTAGAGAGTGAGAGTATAGACTTAATTTTTACCAGGGTTCGTAGCTGGAAAAATCTTGATTTTACAACTTGATTGACCTGTCTATCAAGCTTTAGGGCACTGTCCAGTACCACTCCCAGGTTTTTAACATATGGCTTCACATATGGTGTCAAGGTACCAAGATTTATATTTATTGTATCATGTAAACGGGAAGGTGTAAACACTATAATATCAGTCTTTTTCTCATTCAATCTTAAAACATTTTGCAACATCCATGCTTTCACATCCTCAAAGCAATCAGCCATCTCTTCTAGATTCTTTCCATGGTTAAGAGGAAAATACATTTGAGTGTCGTCTGCATAACAATGATAACTCAAGTCATATTTTCTAAAAATAGTACTCAAAGGAAGCATGTATAAAGAAAACAGCATCGGAGCCAGTGTGGAGCCTTGAGGAATTCCACATGTTAACTTTACTGATGTAGATCGGTAGTTACCAATGTTGACTGAAAACCTCCTGTTTGTAAGATAAGACTGAAACCAATGTAAAACTGGGCCTCTAATGCCCACTAGGTGTTCTAAACGAGATAGCAGGACATTGTGGTCTACCGTATCAAATGGGTAGGTACCAGGAGTATCAATGCTACCGAATCTCCAGATCCAATCTCCAGTTTAGGGGGGCTTGACCACATACTAATAAGAGAAAAAGTAATATGAGAATTCATTAAAATGCCTCACAGACATAGAAGACACATTCTGCATGGAACAAGAGTTTTATGGTCATTATGACAACTTACCATCTAACTGGCAGAGGGAACCTGTGTGGGTAGACAAAGACAAAGTAGACAGTCATTTGTACAGAGCTGATAAAGTGTTACTGTTAAAATCTTTCATCAGTGCTGGCACGTACCATTGGCATGAAAACAAGATAAAACCTTCACCTGAAAAATGGTATTTATGGATATTTAGCCAAAATCCCTGTTAAATTATTTCATAGTAATAACATGAGTAAAGAAACAATCCTTAACTAAATTAGGCCAGTTTTACTTGCATTGTGTATGTGAATTAGCAGCAGGCTTACATTATGCTTTCACACTGGCAGTGTTTCTGCTACGTAATAGAACTGCATCTCATATACAGAAAATCCTTCTGCATTACAAGTTGTCCATTTTTGACAGATACTGAAGTTTCAATGTATAAAAGACTACACTGCAAAAAATGCTTTTCTTAATTAGTATTTTTGTCTTGTTTCCCAGTCCAAATATCTAAAAATTCTTAAAATGAAGCTAGATAAGTAAAATGACACAATAAATAATATCTTGTTTTCTAAAAAAATAAAAATTGAAACTAAACTAAAAAAGTTTAGTTAAGTTACAAGATTATTTTTCTTACCTCATTGGCAGATCATTAGATTTAAGCAAAAACACACTTAATTTAGATTATTTTAAATCAGAAAACAAGATAGAATTTCTTATGTCATTTTACTTATGCTTCGTGGTAAATGCTTCCTTTGGTAAATGCTTCTTTATTTAAGAATTTTAAGATATTTGGACTGGAAACAAGACAAAAATATAGATTATAGATTCATGAAAATGTCTGTTATTCAAAGTTTTTCATGGGACCATTAATCGTGTACTTTAAATTGACTGGCGCTTGCCTTTGCACACAAAACATGAAACCGGCTTCGGCTTCGCACCGTCTTATAATCAACATGTTTCTCAATCTGCAGCGGCTCCAAGCAGAGAGCACGTAAGAAAACAGAGGCCTGTGTGTGTGTGTGTGTGTGTGTGTGTGTGTGTGTGTGTGTGTGTGTGTTCATCTCAGCCTTATTGGTCTGTCACTGCTCATCAATGTCAGAATATTTTAAATGACCAATCAAATCAAAGTAGGCAGACTTTATGTTCACAGAATTTTAGCACTATTTGAACACTATTCATTTTTATTGTTATTATCACTATTTTAAAAGTATGGGATTTATAAAGAGGCCAAAATTTTAATATTAGACAAATAAAAAATATATTTTTGCTTCTAAAAGATAACTACAAATGCAATTACAAGCATTTAACGACAAGTCTTTAGATCCAAAGGTTTTAGATTTATCATGAGAAACATCAATTCAGTCAAGTCTGTTGTGTATGTGTTCACAAAGGTTTTTAGGAACTCAATTGCTTGTCAGTTATTAAACAATTTAAATAAACGCTTCATTAAACTTATATCTAAGTTTTTTCATGTTGTAGATTGTACCTGCTATGTTGAGAAGTATGGTTCCGACAATACACAAAGCTGTGTTAATCTTCATCCTTTTCTTCTGGTCTGTGATATTACTGCTGTTTCCTCAACTGTCAGGTTTAATGAGATGTAAAGTAAATACTGCCTGTCACAGTTCATAAATCCTATGTCTCTTTCTTGTCTCGTGTTCTGTTGTTGTGTGTGTGTGTGCTGATTGTCTGCGCCACTAGCCTGTCTCATCTGGACTTGTACGATTTACCTCATCAATTATACAATAAAGAGTTTTACTTGCATTTTGCTTCCTTCTCTCAATCATGACAACTGCCACATTTATCAGTGGTTCTCTGGAACCACCCTCCATAACGTTTATCTCTGATTCAATCATAAAGCTTATTCGGAGGATTTTCATTGGCGTTTGTTTTGGATGTGGGTGGGACATTTTTGAAAAATTATAAGAATTTACTGTCACACAACCGGTCAAACCAGATCACTTTATGCAATAACTGCAGTTTCCAATAAGTGACATTACAGGAAATCTACTCCCATTTAAAGGCAAGCAAGAGCAAAAAATGAATATACTGTGCTACTTTCTTGTCAGGACTTTAATTTGAAATTAAATGTTGATTAAAAATTGTTTGTTTAAAAGAATAAGAAGTGTTGCATATTTATTGTCCTTACCCTGTAACTACATGAAACAAGCACCACTTTAAATTACAGCCTGCAGATGTTACACTCGTAACTACATGGAGCAAGGTGATAACGGGCACCATCAGTAATTACAAAGAAAAATGTCCCACTAGTTTTAGTTTTTGCGTACGACTTTTTATGCGTTTTGGCCGCTTGTTTACATGACAATGGCGTTTTGGGTGGCTGAAAGCGCAAACTTTTAAAAACTGGTTTCAAAAGTGCAAGTTTTTGAAAATGGTCTCTGTGTAAACAACAAAAACGCGAAACTCTGAAGATGATGACGTCATGTACATGTGTATTCCGTGTTCAGTCTATAGTGTTTCATCGCCATCGAATGGCCTGGCAGCAGAATTTTCGCGGATCCGTGTGAATGGGGATCATTTTGACAATGGTGTCGTCTGTACGCGGAAAACTCAAAGGGAAAACTTAGTGTTAAGCATATCGTTGTCGTGTAAACGTAACCCTAAATCAGCTGCACTTCTGCAATCAAAACAACATATCAGTTAAGGCGGGCATACACTGTGCGATTTTCGTCCGATTTTGAGCCGATTTCTGACTCGTGTGACTCTTTTTCGGGTCAGACCGATTTTCAGCTTTGTCATGCATTGTTTGTCGTGCAGTGTTCGTTGCAGTGTACAGGGGAAACGAGAGGCAATTAACCTCTCCCGACCGGCAATCGGATGGTCGGATGAATTTCTGGCATGTTAGAAATTGTGGTCGCTCCTCGTGACTATATCACACAGGTGAATCAGAGCTATGAACCGATTGCCCTAAACTCAGTGTTTTTTTCCCTCACTGCACCTGCGCGAAAACAGAAGCTTCATCTGCAGCAAAAAAAAAAAAAAGGGAGATCTTTAAGTTCTGTAGTTAAAACTAGCTACAAATTACTGTTGCTTACCTTCAGTTTGTTGCAAAATCGATTAACCATTACCCACTTCTTCCAAGCCACCTGCGATGTACACTTTGCCTCTTTTATTAATTTGTTAAAAGATGTTTTTGAAATAAAGCTGTTTTTAATTTTCATTGATGAATTATTGCAGTGTTCTGACATATTATAGACTGTTAATAATTGATATGCCTATAATTCATTGTAATCGACCTAAATGTTTTAGACAATTTTCAGTGAGGAGAGTAAGCTTCTATGTAATATTTTATTATCCTCACAGCGCGTTGGTTTTGCGGTGATGCGCTATGAAATTATTGCGTGGCAATTTAATTATAATAGCCTATCAATTTAATAATAAAAGTAGGCTAGGCCTTCCCTATAATATTAATAATAATACAATAATACTAATAATAATTTAAAGGAGTCATAACCTGCAATTTTCACTTTTCCACGAGAATCAATGTATGTTATGATTGCCTAACGATTATACACTGGCCGGGAAGCCGATATTTAAAAGTGAAGCATTTGTTTACCTCAGGGTAAATAAACCAGCGCGCGTGCACGCGCACTCAAATACGAGATTTTGATTTCAGCCCCGTCTTGACGTCATGACGGGGCAGGATATACCATATATGGACACCGCAAACCTATGCCGCGGGAAGCCCGCCCCTCTCCCCCTCATATTCAGTTCAGTCTAGAAAGATGGAGAAACGAGTACACACCTGAGTTGCTCTGTGGTTGACTGCCACAAACAACATGTAAATGTGTTTTCTCTACCAAAAACGGACCAAACTATCAGGGACCAGTGGATGAAATTCATTTTTAATGACGCTGTCCCAACAACCCTTTCAACTGGCTTATCGTTAGGAGTCTGCGCTAACATTTCACACAGGAATCATACACAAATTTGGGGCAATATCAGGCGAAGTTGGCCTCGAAGCTCTGTTTGGAAAAAGGTGCAATTCCAACCATCAGAGACTTGCCTGAAATTGAAACGGTAAGACTGAGTTTTTATTGCTCTACTGTGTGTAACAAACAGCAGCTAACTGCTAATGCGGCTATTGTATGCTAGCGGGAGTATTAGCTTCGAGGTAAACATGGGGAATGTCTGCTAACGTTACTTTGCAAACAACAAATGACTGAGATCATCATGAATTCGGCTATTGTATATTGCCGGTCGCGGCCAGGGGTGCGTTTCCCGAAAGCATCGTTGGCCAACTATGGTCGCAAGTTCATCGCAATGTCCATTGAACTCTATTGGTAACGACGGAACTTGCGACCATAGTTGGCCAACGATGCTTTCGGGAAACGCACCCCTGGTCGGGTTCATTCATAACTTGCACCATGATGTCATTTTGGAATGATATGCTAAAGCGTTACCTGCGGTGTCAACCCCCCTCCTTCCTGCCACCAATCAACGCGCCCCTCATTTGCATTATTAAAATGACCGTCCACGACAGCCAAAATATCGCATCAGATCTCGCGAGACAATAATGCCTTCAGAAATAAGGGTCTGAGGAGCTCTGTGTTTATTTTTTTTCCACTTTTCTTTTTTAGAAGGGCCTGAAAGACTATAATACAGCAGTAGGTATCCAAGGTAATACTAGGTTATGACTCCTTTAAAGGGCACCTATTATGCCCCTTTTTAGAAGATGTAATATTGGTCTTGGGTGTCCCCAGAATGCATTTGTGAAGTTTCAGCACAAAATACGCCACAGTTAATTTATTATAACCATTTGAAAATGTCATTTTTGGGGCCTGTTTTAAAAAGAGCTGTTTTGTGTGTACCACTTTAAATGTAAATGAGCTGCATATCCCCGCCCTGCTGCTGGACCTAGATGATGAAGAGACTCCGGCACAGAATAAACACGAATGAGAATGGACTAAACGTATCGGAATGGTTATTTGATACATTTCTGTACTTACAAAGTTTTAATCGCGTCCCTTTTGCCATTATGGATGTGCAACACACACACACACACAAACTGTGATAACGTTCGCGCAATTTTTTTAAACTACACACACACACACTACTGTGAAGTACAAACGAATTTTTTATTTATTTCTTAAGGGGAGGGAGATAGACGTTTATATAGCCTACTGTCTATGGAGATAGAGCAGACCTTAATTTATTTACATTTGTAAATGCTGCAAAAAATGCCTACGTGACATAAAACTGTCTGACGTTGTTTGTTGAGACATCCTATGACGACGACAATAAATAGCTTTAGACGCATTTGTTGTTGAACTTGCTGACATCGATTGAAATGACTATTTGCTCAAAAATCATAAAATACACTTACTTTTTCTGGAGGTGACGTTGGATCGCGAACTGTAGGCAACGATCCACACTCTAGGATTAACTTTGACCCTCGTTCACTAAACAGTCAGTCAGAAAATGAATCTCGTATTTAGGAAGTTTAAGTGGTGCCTTTTCTTCATAAATAAAATCCATCCGCTGCGTTTTCAGTGGCTCTGATGTCAGTGAAGACTAGTATGTCCATTCTTACATCCCACAACACACTTCTTAGGAGACATTACCGGCTGTCGTTGATGGAGGATGCAGATCACCGAGGGCGGGGTCTATGCCAAAACCAGATGTCAATCAAATCACGTCGGTGGGGCTTAGCTCATTTCTACGTCACAATGAGGAAAATCTAGAACAGGGTGTTCTGAGACAGTGCTTATGATTTATTGAGATAGTAAAAAAACTACTGGGTGGATTTTTATCATTCTAGGGTGGTTTTGCTCACACACTGCCAACACACATTTATGTTCAAACACCATGTAAAAGTGAATTTTGCATAATAGGTGCCCTTTAATACATAAATTGGAAATGCTAAATCATTTGATGTTTGTTTTGAAAATATCTCTGGATACATGAAATCGTCTATAGAGCTTGGGCGTAGATGTTATGGAATGGTGCACTGTGGGTAACAGCGGCAATTTTAGAGGCAAAGCAAAAGCTGGTTTGGAATAAGGTAATAGTGTAGCCGGCCGGTCTCCACCGGCACCGAGAAAGAAAGAGAAAGAGTTATGGACCGTGACAAAAAAAGTTGGCTATACCGTATACTGACAAACTTGATAATGAAGCCAAACAATGCTACTTAAAAAAAATTTAGATTATAGGCGGAATCGATCCCTATGAACATAAAGTACGGTGTAATAATTATGAAAGTTTACCAAGCTTCAGTTTCCCTGATATTTTCTCCTACCTGGTCTGTGGAGTGAGCGCTTACACCTCCAATCCAGGGCCGGATTAACAATTTAATTGTCCTGTCGATCGTGAGACCGATTACAGCATTTCACAATACAGCAATACTGAACCAATTTCCTTAAAATAACCTAAATTAAACCTAATATTATCAAATGACCAACGTTACAATTTTAATTACCTACTACAGTACATCTACTTCCGTACCATGATTCCCACAATGCATTGCGACGTGACGTAACGATCCCGAACTCTCAACAAGAATAATAAAATTGCGGGTGTGTATTTGCTGCCTTTTACCGCTAAGAGGCGCTAAAATCACAGACTTTGAAAAGTGTCAGTTTATTCTCTCTATTGCGTATCTGCCGCGGCTCATTGAGAGTGATTGAGAGCTGGTAGCAGATAAATTCAAATGAAATATTGTAGTTAAATGAATTCATAATCACAATACTGAAATTACAGTACAAATTTAGAGCTGAAACAAATGTAGGCTTCAATTATTGCATCAAATTTAAGCAAAGTCGGCTAAACGTTAACATTGTGTGTCCAGATTTTCTATAATTTAGAACGGTTATTCATGTCAATAGATTATGTGTCTTATATTTCGTGTTATTTTAATTTGTCAGTAGATATATTAACTGAAACATAACAGTGAAATAAATTAAACTAAATGATCGTGATTGTTACAATCACGCCAGACTCCACCCTCACCCAATCACGGCGCACATCCTCTCCCGAATACTGATCACACACACCTGCACATCATCAGTTCATCATTCACCTCCTGCACTTAAACCCCGCTCTCACTCTCACTCATTGTCCGGTATCGTTTGCACCAAGACGTTTCTCTGAATGCTTACCTCCAGGACTCCTCATACTACTTACCTGTTCCGTGGCTTCCTCTCCCAGTCTCCCAGTCTCCCAGTCTACCTCGTGGGTCTTCGTCTCCTGTGTTCCCCAGTGTCTCCTCCGGTTCTGGTAATCCCTCTCCGCTCTCCATCTGCAAGAAAGACATACAGTATCATTCAAGTCATCATCATCGGGACTATATTCAGATCTACTCACCTTCATCTGCACTCCGTTCACTCTTCTGGTTGATTACAATAAACTCTCATTACCTCATCCTTGTGTCTGCCCCTTCTGTGTTGTAACAGTGATATTAAAACCTTGATCAGGACTTGCTAACCGATGTTAGTCGTCAGCATTTGTGTTCAGCATTCTTTATTAAGAATTAAATAGGCTTATAGTAGGTTGTTATGATTAGCATAACTGTCCTTAATAAATAATGAAAACATTTCAACATAAAACAACATGCACCTCGCGGAGCTTCAACCATTTCACCATCGTCATCATTTTGTCTCTAGTTTAATATTTGTCAAAAATAAAAACTTTTGAAATGTTCATTTATTGATTCGAAACACTTTTCAGAGCTTTGTTGTGTTTGTTCTCTTACGAGAGGTTCTCTCGTACTGCGTAATATCTTACGCTATGGGGAAATCTCTTTTCCGCGAGATATTGCAGCCAAAAATTATCCTTAATTTTGTAATAATGTAAAACGTGTTGCGGCAGCATGCAGACATAGGCGAGGCAGCTCGCGCGCCTATTGGCTGCCCTGCGGCAACTGCAGCAGCCTATCGATAAGGCAAGGCAAGGCAAGTTTATTTATATAGCACATTTCATACACAATGGTAATTCAAAGTGCTTTACATACTATTAAAAATAATCAGAAGAAATAAGAATATACAAAACAGTTTAAAATAAAGAAACGAGAAAGAACTAAAAATAATTAAAACAGTTTAGAATAAAGAACAGTTTAAAATAAAGAAACAAGAAAGAACTAAAAATAATTAAAACAGTTTAGAATAAAGACTAAAATAAGACACAGGATAAACAGTCGGACAAACAGTGACACAGTGCTCATTCATTAAATGCAAAGTTAAACAGATGTGTTTTGAGTCTGGATTTGAATGTGACTACAGTAGGAGCACATCTGATCTCCTCTGGAAGCTGGTTCCAGCTGCGGCTGGCATAATAGCTAAAAGCAGACTCTCCTTGCTTAGAGTGAACTCTTGGAACTTCTAGCTGATGTGATCCTAATGATCTGAGTAATCTGTTGGGTTTGTATTCCGTGAGCATATCTGCAATGTATTGAGGTCCTAGGCCATTAAATGATTTATATACTAGTAATAATACTTTAAAATCAATCCTATAAGTAACTGGCAGCCAGTGTAATGACCTGAGTACTGGTGTGATATGATCATATTTTCTGGTTCTGCTAAGAATCCTGGCTGCAGCGTTCTGTATGAGCTGCAAATGTCTTATGGTCTTTTTGGGAAGGCCAGTGAGGAGTCCATTACAATAATCCACCCTGCTGGTGATGAAAGCATGCACTAGTTTTTCTAAGTCTTGACTGGAAACAAAGCATCTAATTCTTGCAATATTTTTCAGATGATAGTATGCTGATTTAGTTATTGCTTTGACATGACTATTGAAACTAAGGTCTGACTCCAAAGACACACCAAGATTCTTGACCTGATTTTTAGTTGTTTGACCTTTAGAGTGAAGGTATGCGTTCACCTTGAGAACTTCATCTTTGTTTCCAAACACAATGATTTCAGTTTTGTCTTTGTTTAACTGTAGAAAGTTTTGGCACATCCAGCTGTTGACTTCATCAATGCATTGAAGCAGAGAGTCAATAGGGCTGTAATCATTAGGCGATAGGGCTAAGTAGATCTGTGTGTCGTCTGCATAGCTGTGGTAAGAGATTTGGTTCTTTCTCATTATTTGGCTCATTGGGAGCATGTACAGGTTGAACAGGAGTGGCGCAAGAATTGAGCCTTGAGGGACTCCGCATGTCATGGGCGTCCACTAAGACTTATGGTCACCTATACTCACATAATTACCTCTCCCATCTAAGTATGACCTGAACCATTTTAGAACTGTCCCAGAAAACCCCACCCAGTTTTCCAGCCTGTCTAGAAGTATTTTGTGATCGATAGTGTCAAATGCAGCACTGAGATCGAGTAGAACCAGCACTGATAATTTGCCTGAATCCGTATTTAAGCGAATATCGTTTATTATCTTAATGAGCGCTGTCTCTGTGCTGTGATGCGATCGGAAGCCAGATTGAAAATTATCAAAGTATCCATTTGAGTTTAAGAATTTGTTCAGCTGGTTGAAGACAACTTTTTCAATGATTTTGCCTGTGAAAGGAAGATTTGAGATCGGTCTATAGTTGCTTAATATAGTCTTATCCAGATTGCTCTTTTTCAGGAGGGGTTTGACATCAGCAGTTTTAAGGGAGTTTGGAAAACTTCCATAGAAAAGTGAGGCATTTACCACTTCTAGGAGATCTACTTCTAAACAGTCTAACACACTTTTAAAAAAAGATGTGGGAAGTGTGTCAAGGGCGCAGGTTGATGTTTTAAGGTGCTGAACGGTTTCTTTCAGAATTTTGCCATCAATTTCTTCAAAATCAGACATAGTAACTACTTTCTCAGGTTGTAGTCTGATCTGACTGACCCCAGCGCAACTCAAGGATGTGCTGATCACCTTTCTAATATTATTGATTTTCTCAGAGAAAAAGGTAGCAAACTCACTACACTTGCTGTCGGAGAGCATTTCACTGGGAATCTGGCTTGGGGGATTTGTTAGTCTGTCGACAGTAGCGAAGAGATTTCGAGTATTATTTAGGTTTCTGTTTATGATATTGGAGAAGAAAGTCTGTCTAGCTTTGCCTAGTTCCATATTGAAAGCACGAATGGTGTCTCTATAGATGTTATAATGGACTACAAGTTTTGTCTTTCGCCACATGCGCTCTGATTTTCTGCATTGTCTTTTCATAATTTGCACTGCTGTTGAGTTTCTCCAAGGTGCTTTTTGTTTACCATTCTTCCTGACTTTCACAGGAGCAATATCATCAATTACATTTTTAACCTTCGAGTTAAAAGAATCAAGGAGAGAATCAACCGAGTCAGCAGATATGCTCGGTCTTAGGGATATGGCCTTCATAAATAGTACACTAGTGTTCTCATTTAGGCATCTCTTCTTGACAGACACAGATCTAACTTCAATGGCAGGAGAGATCAATAAATCTCCACGATAAGGCCCTATCGTGACGCCATATCCAATGGGAGCGCTTCGCGCCCACTGCGTCACATCCCGCCGAAATGGGTGTGGCCTTGGGCTATAAATATAGCGTCGACAGGCTGGTTTAGCTGATTTTCATCTCTTCAGCGGAGCTCTACGCATCGTTGGATCCAGAGAGAAGAAGCCGTGCCGTCAGAGAAAGCCTCTCAGCGGGACGAGTCTGCATCTGAAGCCGCTGGCCACGCCGCCTTCTGCTGCCGTTCCTGCTGCGCTATCCGGTGCACTATATCCTTTTACTGCTAGTGTGTGTTCGCCGCCGCGACACACACTCTCTCTCTCTAAAAGAGCCTAGCGTCTTTTTAAAGATGTCTCGTACCCTCTGCGGCTCGTGCCGAGCCCCACTCAGCGACGGGGAGCGCCATGTGATTTGCGTTTCCTGCCTGGGAGAGGATCATGCAGCTCTCACGCTCGCCGATGGCGGATGCCCTCACTGCGAGCTCTTGCCGATGGTGACTCTGAGGACTCGCCTGGCATATTTTAACGAGTCTGCACCCCCGCCCGCTGCGCTGCCGCGCCGTAAAAAGCGCCGTGCCCAGCGGGTTCCGAAACCTCCTCCAGCTGATACAAGCTCGCCGGTTCGCCCGCCAGCTTCACCGCCTGCTTCACCTGAGTCTCTCGTTCTCGGACAACGGCCGCTGTCTGCCGCTGCTTCCGTTGTAGACGACGCTGAAGAAGAGGCAGTTGTAGAGGAGGACAGCTGCTCTATCCTGGCATCTGGCAGTGAGGATTGGTCGGGCTCTGTTGATCTCGCACCCCCTGCTCGCGAGCCTTCTGGAAAAAGAGCCAGCATCGAAGCAGAGCTGACGCATCTGCTCTCACAGGCCGTGCAAAGCCTCGGCCTCGAGTGGTCGACGCCTGCGGAGCCTGCACACAACCGGCTGGACGGTTGCTTTCTGCAAGGGGATTGTGTTTCACCGCCTTCTAGACCCGCGCCGTTTCTTCCTAAGCTTCATGAAGAACTCGCGAAGTCCTGGTGTGCCCCCTTCTCAGCCAGGGTGCGTACTTCTGCCTCAGCAGCATTTTCCGTGTTGGACGATGCCAAAAGCAGAGGATACCTCTCTCTTCCTACAGTGGAAGAAGCTGTAGCAGCCCATCTTTGCTCAAGACCACGCTCTCGCTCTGCCTGAAGATTGAGATAAAGCCAGAGGCCTCAAAGTCTTCCTAGCCCTCCTAGGAAAACAACGGTGTTCAAGTCCCGCTGCGGCCAGACTTCCACCAAAACTTCTCGCTCGCTCAGTTCCAGAAAATGTGACTGTTCCAGCATATTCCGCAGTAAACAAGTCGGCAACACTGCCCGCTTGCCTGCTTACAAACGCCGTTTTCACGGCGACCCAGATGAATCTCTCAAAGAGTGTTTTTCCTGGTGTTCCGGCTACAGCCGATGGTGTTATGAGTGTAGTAAAAATGCCCACTGTACAGAGCTCATTCCTACACACAGACACAGCCCACCCCACAGGGCTCGCGCACATAAAATCGACTCATGTCGGTTGCGCATTAAATGTAGTGAATGTGCCCACGACCCAGTGCCCACAAACACTACACACTGCATGTCCCCCGGTTTCTGTAAAAACGAAACCAAAACACATTCAGTCAGCTCATGCAGATGGTGTTTTCAGTGCAGTAATTGTGCCTGCTATCCCACGCCCACATTCACTCACAGACATGTCAAGCCCCACGGGGCTCTCCCCGTTCGCTCTCTCTCAGCTACCCGCTGCTACAGAGTTGAGCACGGGCAGGCTGCCCGCTGTGATCAGCGCGCCCCCCGCCTCGAACGCTGCAAGCGCGGCGTCTGTATTACAGCACACCGAAGCTCTTCGGCCGCCACTATGTCACGGCCAGAGCTCAGATCTCATTCAACCCCTAGCTATCCATGCAGATGCATGGGCAAAGCTTCCCGGGGTGTCAGAATGGGTGCTGAACATAATACAAAGAGGCTATTCACTACAGTTCACTCAACGCCCTCGCCGTTGCGAGGCGCGAATCGAAACCACGGTGAAAAAGGAAGTAGCTCATCTACTTCGAGCCGAAATTGCGAAACTGTTGAGAAAAGGGGCCATAGAGCCTTTATCTCAAGCTCAGAGCGAAGGGGGCCTGTACAGCAGATATTTTCTGGTACCGAAAAAAGACGGGGGACTCAGACCCATTCTAGATCTAAGACGGCTGAACAGAGCGCTTTCGAAACGCCGGTTCAGAATGATCACTACCAGGAAAATCCTCTCGCAAATTCGCCAGGGGGACTGGTTTGTGTCAATAGATCTGAAGGATGCGTATTTCCAAATACAAATAGCGTCACGTCACAGGCAATTTTTGAGATTCGCCTTCGAGGGCCAGGCATATCAGTACACAGTCCTACCATTTGGCCTGTCTCTAGCACCCTGTACATTCACGTTTCAGGCCCTCGCTTCCCTGAAACTTCGGGGAATGCGAGTTTTGAACTATTTGGACGATTGGCTGGTTCTGGCTCAGTCTCGTACAGAGCTCATAGAACACAGGACCTTATTACTCGAGCACCTCGAGAATCTAGGTCTCAAAGTCAATTGGGCAAAGAGTTTGCTGTCTCCCAGTCAGAGAATATCTTTCCTGGGCACAGAACTGGACTCGCTGTCTATGACAGCTCAGCTATCGCCACAGCACAGACTGGACATACAGCGCATGACGGAAACCTTCTGCTGCGGCGCTATAGTCCCGCTCAGAAAGTTTCAAAGGATGCTGGGTCTCATGGCCTCAGCATCATCAGTGCTTCAGTTGGGTCTTCTTCGTATGCGCCCACTGCAGTTCTGGTTAAAAGCGCGAGTACCGCGCCGAGTGTGGACCTCCGTTTTTTTTCGCCTCAAGGTCGATCAGAAATGCGTCTCAGCTCTGAAACCTTGGAGGGCGATCGACTGGTACCAGTCAGGTGTAAGCCTGGGGACTTCCTCGAGTGTGAAGGTGGTGTCTACGGACGCCTCCACCTCGGGGTGGGGAGCTCTGCTCGAGGGCAGAGCGTTATTCGGCCAGTGGTCAGAACGGGAAAAGCTTCTTCATATAAACTGCTTGGAAATGATAGCAGTCGACAATGCGCTGAGGCGCTTTTGTCCCCAGATAACAGGACACCTCGTTCTGGTCCATTCGGACAACATGTCAGTGGTGGCCTACATAAATCGCCAGGGAGGTATCAGGTCCCGAAACCTTTACTGGCTGACGGAACGCCTCCTGGTCTGGGCTCAGCACAATCTGCACTCGCTGAGAGCAGCGCATGTGCCTGGCCACATGAACGTGGGACCAGACAGACTGTCCAGGAACAATGTTCCAACAGGAGAATGGTCCCTACATCCGCAGACAGTCCATCTGTTGTGGGAGAAGTTCGGCAGAGCGGAAGTAGACCTGTTCGCCTCTCAAGAAAATGCTCACTGTCCGAAATTTTTCTCCAAGAGCGAGGATGCGCTGGTCCACGCCTGGCCCCGCTGCCCGCTCTATGCTTTTCCCCCGTCACACTCCTACCTCAGGTATTAGAGCGGATCACGGAAAGCGGATGCTCAGTGCTACTAGTAGCTCCGTTCTGGAAAAACCAGGCTTGGTTCCCAGTCCTGATGCAGCTGGATATCAAACACCTGTCTTTCAAGACGGCGTTTCTACTGGCTCTCGCTTCAGTGAAGTGTGTAGGGGACTTACAAGTGCTTTCAGTGAGCGTGACATGTATGGAGTTTGGGCCAAATGACTCAAAAGTCATACTCAAACCGAGGCACAGGTACGTCCCTAAATCCCTCAACACACCGTTCAGGTCTCAGGTGATTTCCCTGTCGGCCCTGCCGGTCCCTAACGAGGAGAAGGACGCCAGCTTACTTTGCCCAGTCAGGGCATTAAGGGCTTATGTGTCTCGCTCGTCTGCCTTCAGACAGACAGAGCAGCTCTTTGTTTCGTTCAGCGGACGCTCTAAGGGGCTAACCGTGACGAAACAGAGCCTATCCAGATGGATAGTTGATGCCATTGTGTTGGCTTACGCCTCTAAGTGCCTGCAGTGCCCGTTAGGTGTAAGAGCGCACTCCACAAGAGGCATGGCTTCATCGTGGGCTTGGTCTAGTGGGATTGCCTTGCAAGATATCTGTATGGCGGCAGGCTGGGCCTCCCCGTCTACATTTATAAGGTTTTATAACCTAGAGGTTCCCGCTTTGCAGGCTAAGCTGCTGTCGGTCTAAAATCAGTACTGTCTGCCCCGTTGCTTTCGGCCCAGAGTACTAAATCTGCTTGAGAGACGCTCGCTGATTGATCGCGCAGCTCTGTGGGCAGTGTGTAAGACCCATAATATTCATCAGACCAGGCCGGTTTTCGCCCTGGCTGTTGGAACACTATTATTAATTGCTCCTTATAGGATGCTATTTATTACGGGAATGATGCTACTCCAGCCTCTCCTCCTGGACTCTTTGTGAGTCCCTGATGATCATGTGCTATATGGGCCCCGGGCACCTGCCCTTGGGACTTTGGTACTGGATCTCAGCATGCACAGCGTTTTACATTGTGTTCCCCATAGCGTAAGATATTACGCAGTACGAGATACCTCTCATAAGAGAACGTACTCGGTTACTAACGTAACCTCGGTTCTCTCTAGAGAGGGAACGAGTACTGCGTATCTTGCCGTGCCTGCAACACGCTCTGGTTCGCTCCGGCGATGAAAACCAGCTAAACCAGCCTGTCGACGCTATATTTATAGCACAAGGCCACGCCCATTTCGGCAGGATGTGACGCAGTGAGAGCGAAGCGCTCCCATTGGATATGGCGTCACGATAGGACCTTATCGATAGGCTGCTGCAGTTGCCGCAGGGCAGCCAATAGGTGTGCGAGCTGCCTCACCTATGTCTGCATGCTGCCGCAACGCGTTTTACATTATTACAAAATTAAGGATAATTTTTGGCTTCAATATCTCGCGGAAAAGAGATTTCCCCATAGCGTAAGATATTACGCAGTACTCGTTCCCTCTCTAGAGAGAACCGAGGTTACGTTAGTAACCGAGTACGATTTGATTTGTTGTGTTGTGATATCATTTTTATAGGCGTTTAGACAATTTCAATTGTTGCCTACGTGCTGACAACAGATGTTGGCTGACATCTTATATGTTTTATCGTTCTTGATGCTTAAATAGGTAACTGTTTATTAAAGTCAAGCGTTTTGTTTAATTATCAATGGCACATTACAACATAAATTTGCTACATTCCAGTCGAGCCGCTGCACAGACGACAAAACTGATGAAGTCAAGTCAAGTCAAGTCATCTTCATTTATATAGCGCTTTTAACAATGTAGATTGTTTCAAAGCAGCTTTACAGAGATAAGCGTTAAATTTAAGGTAACAGAGATTGTTCTGGCTTTACAGCAGAGTTAAGTTATTTTCCATCTAAAGCTAGTTTTGATTGATTTGCTTCCGTCGCAACGATCATTTGTTATTAAACCAGGGGCCGCCAAGACGACACCATTCCCTCTACACAGACTTTAAACGCGAACCTGTGAGAAACGCTGATGGCGTTCACATGCGCATTTAGAATGGGTTCTATAGTTATGTGCGTTTGAAAATACGCAGGTTTGGAATTCCCTACAAGCCAAGCCTAAACAAAGTACTTGTCTTTCCTTATAAATTTTGATAAAGAATTTTATTTTATTTTGTTGCTTTGGGGTAGGAACGCGAAACGAGTTTTCCCGACAACGCCTTATCTGTATAGTGGTAGAGGGATCCTCCATAGGGAGAGACTAGTTGGCACTTCAGCACTGCGTTGTCATCGGTCCAGGCGAAGGTCCTTCGTCAGATCTGGATACGGCCTGGATCCGGCAGGCTGCAGGAAAACCTCGGGATAAACACAGACACTAAAATTAGCGTAGATGCCATTCTTCTCATGATGTAACGAGTACATCAGGATTTATGGGAAGTGTTCCCGGTTCCCGGTTCCCTAAAGGAAGATTGTCAGCCGTCTTTAATCTGCTAAATTATTGTTTTGTGAATCATTCACGAAATTGAGATGACTGACAGTGATATCCGGCCATAGCAACGAAACAGATCCATACATTGAACAAATCAGAAAAAGATTTTGTTGACTTGGCTACACAAAATAACAGACTAACTAAATAGTATTGCTTTCAATATAAAAACCAATGAAAATGAAAAAAAAACCACTAAAATTAATTAAGTTTGAAACCCCACCGCACATTTCAAGGTTTAAATAAATCAATGAAGTGGAGTCTACGTTTTTTAATCAGTTTTAATTTGATAAACATGACACAATATAACATCGCAACTACATGAAAAAGGTGTTTACTGTTATAAAAAACTGATTTGTGAGATTTAGAGGAACTAAAGGTGTTCGAATAAACAAGAAACACGCGTGATCGTTGTCATGCGGTGAATCCGGCCAATCGTGGAACAGGTATGTCGTCATCAGAGCTCGTGCAGCAGCTCTTGAGAAGCTGCGCTGGCTGAATTCTCCGGCTACTCTCGAATCGCTCTGGCGGTACTTTGATGGCATACTTCACAGTCACCTGGCGTCGGCGCTGTATCAAGTCGAACAAAATTTATAACCGGCATGTACTTCTGCACCTGAGACCTGCTGTTAGACTCTCTAAAATGGAGAGTGACTCACATTGTCGCAAGACGATGTAAAGTACATGCATCTGATGAGTTTTATCGAGTTGATGTCAATAGCGCGCACTCTCTGTAGGCATATTCATATTTTGCCGCTATGTGAAAAAATCCAGCAAAATGCACCGGCGCATTTGTCGACCCCAGAGGATTAACTTTAGCCTAACCATAAATTGTGATTACAATATATATGATCACTCACATCAAGACGCAGCTGCGGTGGTGGAGTCCATGTAGGAGGAGCAGCGTTTGCGTTGCTTTTCAGCGCGAGCTGTGTGGAGAAGCCCATTTCCACCTTTATTGCGTTGGAGAAGCAATCCCGCGTAAAATGCAGGTTTCACACTCACGGTCTTCCAGGCCAAGTGCATGCAACCACTGGCGCCTAATTTCCAAGTCTGCTGGAAAGCTATGCAGGGGTGCGTTTCGTAACTCAATGCTTCACTACCATAGTACGATGCATCATTGAAGAGATCAACTAGCTAGTCACAACTGTTTCCCAAAACCATATTGGCGCAAAGTGGTCGTTCAACCACATTGGTTTATGATGCCACGCACGTGGTGAAGTAATAACTTCTTTTAATGAAACTGTTTGAGATCTGTTTGACCTTGCCTTCAAAGGATGCAGCCCCTGAATTGGGACACAGCTGTGTATCAGAGGGAAACTAAACATGGGGTCCTACTGAATGAGTCTGCACTTGCTTGGCTCCTCATTAGACACTTGTCAGTAAATGAAACCTAGAGGGTGTAGTTCCTAGTATAATGTGACTTACTGGAAACTGCTGTTATTACAGAAACTGGTCTAGTTTTACCTGTGTGACAGTAAATACTTCAAATTTTCTCCAAGGGTCATGTTCAAAGTCATGGCTTAGATGGCTCTGTTAACACAAGAATCTTTAAAAATTATTAATTGTTTTGCTATTTTAAGTATGAACAGTGTTCACTGTACATACATTTTGGCAGGCATGTATTATGATACTAAGCGGGGAAGCTGGTCTCGGAGTCCTCCCCAGTTCTACAGCGCCCCACAATATTTTCCAATGTTAAATCTGTGGTGAAAAATGGAACTACAGCAGACTCTAATTAATAATAATAATAACCTTTATTTTATAAAGTGCCTTTAAAAGCAGCTTCTCAAAGCAAAGTACATACAATAAACAATTGTTAAAAGCAACAAGAAACACATCAACAGGTAAATGTAAGTTTAAAAAAATATGTCTTAAGTTGACCTTTAATAATGGCATAAGTCTGAGCTTCCCTAAGTTCAAGAGGTAGAGAATTCCAAATTCTGAATTATATTCTAATTATGTAATTATGTACTATATTCTAATTGTGAGCCATTGGGGCAGATTTCAGACTGCGCCGCTTATTTACATGTGACCTTACATAAACCTTGCTCCAGACCAAGATGATATGAATCCCTTTCAGCTATCAGGTCAGTAACTAGTTGTCTGTTTTTCGTATCAACTGAACAAAAGTTTAAATATGCTTTTCTTTTCTTCATCGGAATTTCTCCACACAGCTTGTAACATTCTAAAACAACATTCAGAGGCAATAAATACTACATTAAGGCAATACTTAGCATTCTATGTGTGCCAATCAACATTTTCCAGCAGGATTTGCACCTGCCCACACTGCCAAAAGAACCAACACCTGGTTCAATGACCATGGTATCACTGTGTAATTACTGTGTGATTTCATGTAATATTCTAATTTTCTGGGATTTTGATTTCGTGGGTTTCATAAACTGTAAGCCAAAATCATCAAAATTATAACAAATAAAGGCTTGAAATATCTCACTTTGCATGTAATGAGTCTAGATAATATATTAGTTTCACCTGTTAAGTTGAATTCTTCAAATAAATCAACTTTTTGATGATATTCTAATTTTATGACCAGCACCTGTAAATTAGCCTTATATGCTGACGACTTATTACTCTACGTTACCAATCCAACTGCATCTATCCCCGGAATAATGCATCTATTAGATGATTTTTGGAAATTTTCTGGGTATAAACTGAACTTACAGAAGAGTGAATGTCTACCCATAAATCAGTCAAGCCAAAAACTAAAACAGAATAACATACCCTTCCACTTGGTGAGTTCTAAATTCAAGTATCTTGGTGTTAATGTCACCCTTTCTTATTCTGCTTCAAAGGCAGCAAATTTTACACCTTTGTTTTCATACATGAAGTCCACTTTTTTAAGATAGGCAACTCTCCCATTATCTCCACTAGGTAGGATAAACGCTGTTAAATTAACATTCTGCCAAAATTTCTTTACCTCTTTCAAGCTAGTACTCTGTTTCTATCCAAATCTTTCTTCAAGAATATAGACAAACTAATCTCCTCTTTTATATGGGCAGGAAAAACTCCTAGAGTTTCCAAAATTTTGCTTAAAAAAAGTAGGCTAAGTGGAGGGCTTTCCTTGCCTAACTTTATGTATTATTACTGGACGGCGATCAAAATTAGTGTTTTGGGTACAGACCCCCTCTTTACCATGGTGCCACTTAGAAGCTTAGAAGTCTTGTATTTTAACATCTCTCCCTGCTATGGTATTCTCTTCTCTCCCTATGTCCCTTTCACATAACACGAAAAACCCAATAGTATGCTCTTCTCTCAAAATATTCTTTCAATTTCATTTTAAATTTACCTCTGTATCAACCATGGCTCCTATACGAAATAATCATCTCTTTCTTCCTCCCATTTCAGATTCTGTATACTCTTTTTGGGAAAAGAGAGGTCTGAAATGCTTTGAAGATCTTTTCATTAATGATGTGTTTGCAAGTTTTTCTGAATTACCTTCATCATTTAATCTGCTTCCTTCTCACCTATTTCGTTATTTTCAAATTAGGCACCCTGTTCTCTGGGTTTCCCTCTTTGCCTACAAAGTCTACATGGGAAGAGGCTTTTAAACTGAATCCTCATATGGGTGGGACTATCTCAAAGATATATGCAATTATCTTGTCAAAGGATAATGCTTACAACATCAAAACTATCAGGGCTTGGGAAGAGGAACATGACTTAGAGTTTGAAGATGACTACTGGAGTAGAGTATTAGACAATGTACGTACTACCACTTAGTGTGCTAGGCTTAGTTTTATACAATTTAAAACTATTCATAGAGCTCATCTCTCGAAGACAAAACTTTCTAAAATGTATCCCAATGTTTCAGATTTGTGTGATAAATGTAAACTTTCACCATGTAACCTTAGCCATATGTTTGTATTGTGTGCCAAGTTACAAAACTTTTGGAATTCTTTCTTTAAAATAGTTTCTGATGTCCTAGGGGTCAAGTTAGCGGTTTGCCCTTTGATTGCAACCTTTGGTGTTCCATCTCAGCGTCAGACTTTAAGCCGTAGACAGGCCGATGCCGTAGCTTTTGCATCTCTCCTCGCTAGGCGCATAATACTGTTATCTTGGACCTCCCCACAACCCCCTTCTATTTCAGTTTGGCTCAAAGATTTGGCCTTTTTTTTAAAACTTGAAAAAATTAAGTACAATATTAGAGGTAGGGGAGAATCTTTTAGCAAAAAAAGGCAAAAGGGGGCGTGAACGATCATGAATAATGCTCTGATTCACACCTGAGAAGACAATGACCTGCATAATGAGCCTTTCATTCAGGTGTGTCACTGAGCCACAAGGCAGAATGCAAAAAATAAATAAATAAATAAATAAATAAATAAAATTATATATATATATATATATATATATATATATATATGGCAGGATGGGCTATTACCCCTCCTAATTTTGTAATCTGAGGTTTGGTCAATGGGCTGGGACCATGGGTATATAAGAGCACAGGCTGCCAGTCCAGTGGTGTGCATCACTTTCCGGGGCCATGACGTCATCTACGCGCCCTGCTGCTTGTGCCTGGAGTGCAGTGTTGACATGTGTTGAAGCTTCTTAACCACTGGCTGTGCTGTTTACTGGTGTGTTGCCTGCTGGAGAATTAAATGTGGACATTTGATACGGTAAGGAAAGCATGTACAACAACGTTTGTGTAATGAGATTCCTATGGGTTGCTTCAATCGAGCGGGTACTAATCTGTATGCTTTACGTAGTCTAAAGTTCATCCGCGCTCTCTGCCGATGAGTTTTTTCGGGGATATCTGGCTATATCTGGGATATCTATCGTGGTCTTCTCTGACATTAGTCGCTGTGTGTGTGCTAGTGTGTGTGCACTGTGATTCGAGTGATTTTCATTAAGGGTGATATTCTTAGACTACCCCTGTTGGTAAGCCTGGGTTCCTTTGCCACTAATGATTGAACTTAACAATTGAGATGAGTGTGATTGCTGGTCAATGTCTCTTTTAACTATGAATGCCTCTTTTAACTGCTAATAAAATACTTTTGTACGATTACTTATGTCTCTGACTCCAATGGTGATTAGGACCTGTGCGTGCCTTTAGAGGTTGTTTAATTCCTGGGGTGAAATTCCCCAGGTGGCGTAGTCGGAAATTATATCAATTTGAGTTTACTGAGTGCGTGTATAGTAAGCGCTCCGCCCCACCCCATAGCTCCCCTGCTTTGCCACATATACACATACACACACACTACATAATTGGTTCAGAGTTGGAAACATCTTGAATTTTTTTTTGTCTTTTTCCACAAATTGTGTATGCTTGCAAATTATATAATATCCAAGGTAAACATTTCTAGTAATTGTGCAGTTAATTCTCATACTGTATTTTCAGAAAGTTTTGGAATATGTATCCTCTCCCCAAATTTGTCACTAATAAAACGATACAAATAATTTAAAGAGAAGGCTTATATTGACCTTATAAGATTTTGCTTACATCTACCTTATAAATATGTTTTGCTATTTTATTAAAAAGGTTACAATTACAACAATTACAATTTTAACAATATTTCAAGTGTAATCTTTCTTTGTAAAAAATAAAGTATACATTTTATCATACGTATTTCAAAGTTAAGGATTCATTAGTAGGAATATAGTATTGGAACAAACACTATAATAACATCTTAGTTGATGACTTTATTTTTTAGAACAAAGCACGATTAGAACAAAGCACTTAAGAATAAAGCACTTACTATTCACAATCCTCAGCTGGATACATTGCTCCTCGAAATGAATATAAACCAGCACTTCTGAGGTAAATTTTCCAGTATTATTATTATGATAGTATTATTCTTCACAGCGTTGCAACATAAAGTAGGGGAGAGCGGGGCACAAAGTAACGCTTTTTGACTTTCTCAGTTTGTGTAAATCTACTTATGTTTCAGAGTATTTATTTTTTCCCACATTAATTTCCCACATGTCTAGTACAATTATGTGGTTTTGTTTTATTAATACAGTATATACCTTTTTCAGGATATACCCCGAAAGAATGGAAGTGAAATGTGACAACATGCCCCATAGGTGGGGTACATTGTAACATGCGAGGGGCACATTGTAACATGACCATATGACAGCTTAAAATGTTATCTGATCTAATAAAAAAAATATACAAGACAAACTAAAATATTTTCTAAATAAAATACAATTAAAAAAAATTCATATAAAATAATGGCAATTTTTAATAATTAAATATAAACTCATTTTTAAGTTTTGACTACGAACACAGGAAAACACAGCTATACAACATAGTTCAAAACAAATAAATAATTAGTAATTTCTGAACATTGACTCTCAGTCTTTATTCACCTTTTTCTCACGTTTTCTCAATAAAATTAATAAAACTATAGAATATAATAGCATATTTCTAATAGGGGCACATTGTAATGAAGTGTTACAACATGCCCCGCCTGCACAACTGGGATTTAAACCCGGCTAGTGTCTTCTGCTGGTTAGCGAAGCATTAAAGAACTATCTCAACTGTTAAATAACATATTGGAGATTAAAATAATATCAGATTTGTCTCATTTTAAATAAACACAAAAAGTAGAGATGCAAAATTAACTTAAGTAAGAAATTTACTTTTGCTATGGTTTAATGAATGTCTATGGATATCTTCCAAAAAAAATAAAAATTTGGCGCAATTTTTTCTCTATATAGTGTTGATATGGCAACTAATAAATACACCAAGTTTCGTCACGCTAGCACGTGTGGAAGTATTTAAAACAAGTGTGTTACAACTAGCCCCACGTTAGGTTGTGCCCCGCGCTCCCCTACACTAATCTGATTAAACTTGGTGTGTTTTATGGAGCTGATGTGGGCGTTGACACGTTTGCATGGATTGCCTCAGATCATTTGCATTTGAATAGCGGGCACTCTCTGTGGGCATGGTCACATTAGCAGATAAAGAGCTGTAATGAGCTGTAGTGAGAATGACTGACATCTATCTCTTTTCATACAGATTACATAAACAGAGAATATTTATTTTAGTTTTGAATTAGATCATTTAAAAGCAGACAATTAAATGATTATAAAGATATATTGCTCATGCCTGGGTGAATAGTATTCGCTGAGTTTTGTTTAAGTTTAGAAACGTGCTCCAAAAAAAAGTTCACTGTGATGGAGAGCCAGAAAGCACGCCCTGTTTATTTTCTTTATTTTACAAAAGCACAATGTTTTGTTTCGCTTGTAAGTGGACACATAAAAAAGCAGACATTTAACAGTTTATTTTTTCATATTTCTTAAGTCTGTATGACCATAAAGGGTGTCTATTTTGCTGCTATGTGAAAAAAAATTAGCAAAACGCGCCGGCGCGTTTGCCGACCCCAGAGGGTTAATAAGAAATTATTCAAGGATTATTTTGCATACAGTAGGTAATCAACCAGAATGCCTTTTACCGCCGCGCCAGCCGGCACGGCAAAACCACTGCGGCAAAAATAGACCAGTCGCATTCCAAGTCATTTACGAAATGACCGCCAGGTGGCGCAAAGGGATATTGCCACATTTTGAAATGTAAGTGGGGTTAATGTCAATTAACAGTAAGGATGAAATACTACAACTATGGTAAACAGAATAGAACAATTTTTTAGAACAGAAAAATAGAATCAAAAGTTAAAAATAGAGACGACAACAATGTTGCCTATATTTCATATTGTAGATGTCTGTGGGCAACAGCCTACAGGCTAACAGGCTGTGTAACATGGCAAAGCTATGTGAATTAAAAAAAATATGAATATTCCATCTCGAATGGTCAGGGAAAAAGACTGCTTCCTGTGCAGTCTGTGCAGACAAATGCAATCACAATTTCCCTCAGTCAGTGAGGGAATTGATATTTGATCAGTTCTGGGCAATGGGAGATGTGACAAGACAGAAGGAGTTCATCATCAACCACACAGTGACTAAAGACAGTAAAAAAAGACAGACAGCTCATACTGAGTCAAAGCAGCAGAACACCACTGAATACCAACTCACCACACAGGGAAAGCAAATTTGAGTATGCAACGATTTCTTTTTGAAAACACTTGGAATCTCAGAGAAATTTGCAAGGTCTGTAGTCATTGGCCAGCCAAATAATCTAGGAATGTATTCCCTGGGGGAGCAGCGCGATAACAAAAAACAAACAAAAACAAATGAATAACAAAAAACTATAACAAACAAAAATAAATTTAGTGCATTGAAGCTGATTTACTATTCTATTGAGGAATGAGACGAATGAAGAGCGTTTCTCGATCGTGTGAGTTGAGTTGAAACATTCTTTTGGGCATTTCTCCGTGAGTAAATTTGTGGTAGAACTTAGCTTTCGATCATTTTAGATGACACAGGTTCAAATCCCAACAAACATGGTCTACTGTAATTTTTATATTATTAATAAACAGTTACCTATTTAAGCATCAAGAACTTAACTAAGAACGTTTCGGGAAACACATATTAACGATAAGGTACAGCTTAAGGTGTAACTTAAGAACGACGTAGCGTTAAGAAGGTTTCGGGAAACCCGGCCCTGGTTGAGTACCAACTGTAGATGTTACATTTCAAACAAACGCCACTGCCATCCTTTTGTGTCCAGAGTATGAGCATCAAAAATAAGTTTCAGCTACTTTTTCTTTCCTAAATTAATCAATGCTTTTGGACGAATCGGTTCATTTAATCAATGGTTCAATTGCTAACTCATAAAGACAGTCACTTGTCGCCACCTTCTGGCTTAATGATGCAAGTTGCGCAGACACAGACAAGCGCAGTGATACAAACAGTGAAAAGTCCTAGTGCTGATACTGGGGAAATATTCAAACACATGCAAAGTAACGTTATACAAAAATATTTTTATACAATAATAATGGCAATACATTTAATAGGGTGCTTGTATTGTTCAGTTGAGCTTATAGTTTTCACTGTCTTTGATCAAACTGATTATTTCTGTAGGTCATTTAAAAGTTCTATCGAAAAACATCTGTTTTGTTTAGCTACTTGCATCTTATCTCGCACTGTATGATCATTAACTGAAGCGTCGTGTTGGGATTCGCGCTCGGCTCACGCTTCTGTGAACATAAATCCCGCTTGCTTTGATCGGTCTCAAACATTTTGCTGAAGCAGCTCAGATGAGAAGGTCAGCTATCGTCGCAATGGGTGAATCATTGCAGCACCAAATTAGAGTTAATATTAGGCAATTATTTCACAACTTTCATTATATAGCCTATACTCAATAAAATTACTGAAGTCCAGACCTCGGGGACCTCAATGGTGGGTACAGCAATGACTGTTTTTTTTTTTTTTATTCACATGAGATTGGATTAGCTACTATATGATGAACATCAGAGGGGATTTAGAAGTGGGTATACGCCGCATACCTGCGTATACCCTGCACTACACCAGTGCTTGTAATGCTTTACTCCCAACACTGCGTGAGACGCAATCATGTTTTGATTCATCATGATTGTGGGTTAAATAAGATTAAAAAAAAAATTCATGAAACCAAACTACATTTATTTTCAAACTAAACATTGCAACATACATTTAACATTTATTTTAGGGCTTTTGAATTTGACAGATTAGATTGTTAAATTTATAATTAAAGGCACAATCTACGTTTCGCTACTTGAGGTCGCTTATTCATAATAATAACAAAGTAGTAGCTTGATGCCCCTGACTGAGCATGGAATCGTAGGAGTTTTCAGATGCATCCGAAATCGCATACTTCCCTACTATATAGCAGGGTGAGAAACAGTATGTGAAAAAAGTACGTCCAGTTCACAGCACTAGGTATTTCATATTCAGAATACAAAGAATTCCAGTAATAGACAAGTAAAGTTTTGCACTCTGGATTCCCAGCCATGTAAAGAATGTGGTTTGTCTTGATAGTGACCCAGGGTAACTATTTAAAGTGTGAAAAGCCCTATTGTGTGCTTAAGAGTTTCTTATGTATACTGTGAGAGATATTAACATTTAGTTTATTTAATATATGTAGGGAGGTCCAATGGTCATTAATGGCTCCCAGTGGATTCAGTCTAGAGTTTTTCGGTCAAGACTGTGCACTACCCATTTTCCCAGGTGCTTACACCAGAGTGTCTCAAGACCAATCTTGGATCAGCTCTTGGATAAGCACCGATCAGCCTGGTTTTTTCTCATTCCCTTCCACTGAATCTCAGTTCTCACAAAGATGTGTTCTGTGTCCTCGCGTCCTTTCGAGTTCGTTTCTTTCAAGACCAGTTTTAACGAGAACACAAGTACATTCTTTGCATTCTTTGAATTGAGAAACAGCCTGTGTATCTGAGTAGTGAGCAGTAGCCGAGAAGTCTCTAGGCCTTATGGTCACGATCAGTTGTAGGGAAGAACATCTCGTCTAAAAACTCTTACTGACCCCAAACCTTTGAACGGTACTGATAATGTTACAAAAGCTTTATATTTCAGATAAATGTTGTTTTTTTTAACTTTCTATTCTTAATAAAAATTGTACACAACTGTTTTCAACATTGATAATAATAAATGTGTTTCTTGGGCATCAAATCATATTATTAGAATGATTTCTGAAGGATCATGTGACACTAAAGACTGGAGTAATGATGCTGAAAATTCAGCTTTACCAACAGAAACAAATTGCATTTTAAAATATATTCAAAAAGAAAACAATTATTTTAAATTGTGAAAATATTTCACAATATTATTGTTTTTGTCGGCAAAAAACTATTGCGAAATAACGGCGTTTCCATTAACCGATGTTATGCGACTAAAACTTCATTTTTTCCTCTCGCGATAAGTAAAATCATTCCAAAAACCATGGCAACGGACATTGGTAGCTTTATGTACTATATCCCAGCCACTGCACTAGACATTATCATTAATTGAAGGAGATGTGTTTTCCAAGCATTAATGGTAAGGAACGACCCTTATTATACTTGTGAGCGGCACATATGAGGTGCTTCTGGGTGTTTCTCCCTCATATATGCTTCGAGGTCTTGATGGTGGCATTTATTTGAGGTTTAGAATCCATTATTCCTGTAATTATTTTGTCTTATATGAATTTAATAAAGTGATCTGTCTCGTATTCAGTCCAAACATACCGCGTCAACTACGTCAGGTGACCTGTAAATGCGCAAAAACAGTTTCCATTGCAGTTTTGTGAAATATTTATTTTTCGAGTTGCCTGAAAAACCACCTCATGCGAGCGTAAAAACTTTTTTGCGATAAATGGGAGTTTTTGCGAAATCGACGTGTTTCCATTGGGCGTATTTTCAATTCGCAATTTCAATTATCGCAATTTGAAGGGTAATGGAAACGCATCTACTGTATGTCACGGTGTGGTGCAGGCAGAAGACAACGAAGGAGAATCAAAAGTTCCAGTGTTAACTTTTATTAACAATATAATACATACAGGCACAAGAAGACGGGCAGAAGGTACACAGTACACACACTTAATACGGCGGAGACCAGACAAGGACTGACAGAACTTAAATAAAAAAACAAATAACACTGATTAACTTAGACTGATGACGATGATGACTGGACAGGTGATACAACTGAACTGATAATGACGGTAACCATAGAAACAAAGGAGTGGCGGGAAAACAGAACAAAGGAAGACATTTGACTACTGAAAACAAGACTCAGACAGAACATATTTATATATATATATATATATATATATATAAAACATTTAGGTCGATTACAATGAATTATAGACATTTCATTAATTATTAACAGTCTATAATATGTCCGAACACTGCAATAATTCATCAATGAAAATTAAAAACAGCTTTATTTCAAAAACATTGTTTGACAAATTAATAAAAGAGGGAAAGTTTACATCGCAGGTGGCTTGGAAGAAGTGGGTAATGGTTAATCCATTTTGCAACACGAACTGGAGGTAAGCAACAGTAATTTGTAGCTAGTTTGAACTACAGAACTTAAAGCACGAACACTGCACGACAAACGACGCACGACAAAGCTGAAAATCGTCCCGACCCGAAAAAGTCGCACGAGTCAGAATTCGGCTCAAAATCGGACGAAAATCGCACAGTGTATGCCCGCCTTAACTGATATGTTGTTTTGATTGCAGAAGTGCAGCTGATATAGGGTTACGTTTACATGACAACGATATGCTTAAAACTAAGTTTTCCCTTTGAGTTTTCTGCTTACAGATGACACCATTGTCAAAACGATCCCCATTCACACGGATCAGTGAAAATTCTGCTGTAGGGCCATTCGATGGCAACGAAACACTATTGAACACGTAATACACGTTCATGACGTCATCGTCTTCAGAGTTTTGCGTTTTTGTTGTTTACACAGAGACCGTTTTCAAAAACTTGCACTTTGAAACCAGTAAATAAATATACAACACTTCTTATTATTTTAAACAAACAATTTTTAATCAACATTTAATTTCAAATTAAAGTCCTGACAAGAAAGTAGCACATTATATTCATTTTTTGCTCTTGCTTGCCTTTAAATGGGGGAAGATTTCCTGATATAATGTCACTTATTGGAAACTGCAGTTATTGCATAAAGTATCTGGTTTGACCGGTTATGTGACAGTAAATTCTTATAATTTTTCAAAAATGTCCCACCCACATCCAAAACAAACGCCAATGAAAATCCTCCGAATAAGCTTTATGGATAAACGTTATGGAGGGTGGGGCCAGAGAACCACTGATAAATGTGGCAGTATTTACTTGACATCTCATTAAACCTGACAGTTGAGGAAACAGCAGTAATACCACAGACCAGAAGATAAGGATGAAGATTAACACAGCTTTGTGTATTGCCGGAACAATACTTCTCAACATAGCAGGTAAAATCTACAACATGAAATAACTTAGATATAAGTTTAATAAAGCGTTTAATTAAATTGTTTAACACTAGAACTACCAAGGCAGTCATTTTGACCGTTTTTAAATTTTACAGTATAATAACTTTGTTAAAATAAAAATCAATGTAGGTGTAGGACTCTGACTTTTCCTAAATATGTGTATATTTTATTCTGACACTGCTATTTTATTAAAATCACAAAACACAAAACAGTTCTGACTATTTCTACCTAGAATGGCCATTGCGGTCATTTTGACCACACGCATTATAGATATCATAAGTCCGCTACATTTCCCGCTATTGAGAGCAGGAGCAGCAGCAGATGGAGAGAAGAAGGCAGTACCAAGTAAGGAGGAACTGCAAAAAAATAGAATAAAACTAAGGAGACGTGTTTTCTGACAGTGTCGACTGCAAAGATGAAGTTGACGATCGCCATATTTGTAGTGAACGCACCTAGAGATAAATGCACATAAAGACATAATCTGATTATCAGAGAGTAGCCTTTTCTTTTCGTTTTGAATTATTTCGTTTGAAGATATTTCAAGCTTTGTGTATTTGATGTATTTATCATGTCTGTGTGAGGCATACGCTGAGTTTCGTTAAGTTAGGATGAGATGCGCTCCAGCTGACGTGCAATGCAAGTGACCTCACGGGCGCCTCCATGATTAGTGTCTGTTATATTTGCTTCTCTTACTTATTAAATACAGGCAATTGGTTGATGAAAAATTGGTTAAAATTAAGATACAATTTATAGAAAACGAAATTCACTTTAAAGAAAGGTTTTCTACTAAACAAAACTTAATGAAGTGGTCAAAATCATGTCTGACCCACTCCATATCCATCTCTCGATATAGCCTAATGCATCCTATCTTACTCGTGCTGTTCACTTTTCATATTCAACATAGATGGAAAAAAAATAATTAAATGAAACCTTGTAACGAATTCACACAGTAGGGTAGACCACGACGAGTGGCGCTATGCATTGTTCCAAAGCCAGGTTTTATTCTGGCATGTTGAATTAGTGTTCGACAAACACAGCGGCGCGTTCATTTGAATGAAGAGCGCTTCTCGCTCGTGTGAGCGAACACACACTGGAACATTAGGCAATGTCTCTTTCGTGATTTGTGTGGATGACACACAGCGACATATACAGTATTATCAGCTGTATGGTGTTTTTTACGCTGAAATGCTTAATTTCGAGAAAGACCCGCCGCGCGCAGTGAGGGAGACCAAACTTACTAAAAAAATATCCAGCGCGAGAGAGGCAAAGAAAAACGCCTGTTCTTAATTTATGTTGCTTTGAACTTTTTTTCGTTTTGTACCGTTTTATTTTTTTAATTTAGCTGCAATTTCTTTGACAATAAATTTAAAATGTTTCTTATTTTGCATCACAAAGGGAATAAACTCTATCGAATCGATGCAACCCTGTTTAAATAAATAAACTGTCCCGTCACTTTATTCATACCTTGAAATGTGCGATGGGTTTTCAAACTTAATTAATTTTCTTTTTCTTTTACATTTTCATTGTTTATTTTTTAACTGAAAGCAATACTGTATTGAAAATATTTTTCTGATTTGTTCGATCTGTTTTGGAAAATGTCTACCGTTGCTATGGCCGGGTATTACTGTCAGTCATCTCAATCTCGTGAATGATTCACACACAAAAAAAAACATAATTTAGCAGATTAAAGACGAGCTTCATCATCTTCATTTTCTGGTGCAATCGGCTGACAGTCTTCCTTCATCAGATATGTCATAGCGTGCAGCGGCTCAACTGGAATGTAGCAAATTTATGTTAATGTACAATTGATAAAATAAACAAGATGATTGACTTTAATAAACAGATGCATATTTAAGCATCAAGAACGGAAAAACATAAACACTGTCGGCTACACTGAGATTCGATCTCAGATCGTTTGAAGCTCCGAGAGTCTATTGTTAATGCATTGACCACAGATATCGTCTGAATAGCCTAGGTCTACTATTTTCTCTGTTTTAAAAGTAAAAAAAATAAAAATAATTATGTGTCAAAAAAAAGAAGAAGTGTTTTTACAAGACCTTGTGCTGTTTATTTATTTATGTATTATTATTATGCAGATGTTAATTCAGCCATTCTGTTGGAAAAAAAATTTCCCTAATGTAAAATGGAAATGAATGGTAATTTTATTTTATAAATATAAAATATTTAATATAGGCTATAGGAGAAAAAAACAATATGGTGTAGCAATATTTTAGAACTATCAAATCAAATTAATAATAAAAAAGTAGCCCATGTTTGTTCGGGATTTGAAACGTAAGTTATAGCCTACCACTCGGCCACGAATTTGTTTTGTTTTATTTTGTTTGAAATGTATTTTTACATATTTTGCTTTCGTTAATGTTAACCAATTCTGAGCATAATAGGCCTATATTTTTTCCCTAAAAGTTTGTTTTATTCTCTGCTTTGTTTGTTTATATTTTAACATATTCAATCAGTCTCATTTTTGTTCAAATAATGAAAAAAGTTTTTTTTTTTTTTTTTTTAAATAAACAGATAGGAAACTTACCTTTTAAAATGCCGCAGTTGCTGCTGTTTTGCCCTGTCACTTGCCCGGTATAGCCTATAGTAATTTCGCGAACGACTTTGAAATTCGACTGGTTTATTTTTGCTGCGGCAGTAGTAATAGGCATTGTGGTTGATTATTTATTAAAGAATTCAATTGATAATCATAACAACATGTAAGCCTAATTCTGAATATAACAAATAATGCTTAAACCGACTAACATCGGTTAGTAACTGCAAGTCCTGAAAATGTTTTAATTTTACGGTAAATTATTTTAATTTATTTCACTGTTATGTTTCAGTTAATAAATCTACAAACACATTAAAAATAACACGAAGTAAATGACAAGTAACCTATTGACATAACCTTTCTAAATTATAGAAAAACTGGGCACACAATGTTAACGTGTGTCTACTTTGTTTAAATTAAATGAATTTGAATTCGTTTAACCACAATATTTATCTTGAATTTATCTGTGGCCTCAGCTCAGATTACTGCCGCGGCAGATTACGGCATTAAAGAGAATAAACTGACACTTTTCAAAGTCTGTGATTACAGCGCCACTCAGCGGTAAAAGGCAGCAAATACACATCCCAATTTTGCCGCCGCGGGAACGGCGGCGGTAAAAGTCTCATTCTGGTTGGGCACCATCTGTAGTTTTGATTTGTTTAATATTATAATTTTGGTCTCTTTATAAATCCCATACTTTTAAAATAGTGATAATAACAATAAAAATGAATAGTGTCCAAACGTTTGACTTTATATTATATTACTGTTTTACAATTGTAAGTATACTGCATTTTATAATAATTGAAATATTTTTTATATTTCAATAATAAATATTGTATTTAAAATTACAACTAATTACTAAAAACTAAAATTAGCTAACAGTTTATAGCTATATACTTTTATAATAGATTGATTTAAATTGCTATATGTCTAAAATCAAGTCACATTTAAAAAAAAGTTTTTAAAGCATATTTACTTTAGGGTGACCATATTTTAGTTTTCAGAAAAGAGGACGGGGGCGTGGTTAAGGGGTGGGGGCGTGTTTGGGGATGAATGGTTCAAAAAATACTTTAATATGCATTCATAACCTTGCAACTATGTTATTGTACTTATATACAATACATAAATTAATACATCCTTTCCATTCAACGTTTGGCCCGCAACAATAGAATAATATATTAAAAAAAATAGTTTAGCTTTTAACACCTTTTACATGACACTATTTCTTTTCATGGCCATTGGTTAAAAAAAAAAAAAAAAAATCTACTACACTATTTCAGTAAAAAACAATTTCAATCCTCCTGATGTTCTCTTGTAGCCTATAGGCTACTTTCCTTATGTGGGCTTCTAGGTCGCTTAGCACCTTTATTTGACACTGACACATACGTGCCAGCTTTGCAGTTCATGCATTCTGCTTTACACGGATCCCGACCCACACAAAAACAGAGGAATTTTCTCTGTAAATCATCTGTAAATTTTCATTTGGGCTTTTTTTTACGCTGTGAGCTACTTGCATCTTATCTCACACTTGACCGTAAACTGAAGCGTCGAATCACGCTGCTAAAATTCTGTCAACATAAAGTCCGCCTACTTTGATTTGATTGGTCACTTCAAATATTCTGACATTGATGACAGACCAATGAGGCTGAGATGAACACACACACACACACACACACACACACACACACACACAGGCCTTTGTTTTCTGACGTACTCTCTGCTTGGAGCCGCTGCGGATTGAGGAACACGCTGATTATAACAAGACAGGGCGAAGCCGAAGCTGGTTTCATGTTTTGTGTGCAAAGGCAAGTGCCAGTCAATTTAAAGTACACGATTAATGGTCCCATGAAAAACACTGAAAAACAGACATTTTCATGAATCTAAAATAATTTAACTAAATTAAAACTAAGTAAATACCATTATTCAGGTGAAGGTTTTATCTTGTTTTCATGCCAATGGTGCATGCAGGCACTGATGTTTAATGTTAGAGTTTAACAGTAACACTTTATCAGCTCTGTACAAATGACTGTCTACTTTGTCTTTGTCTACCCACACAGGTTCCCTCTGCCAGTTAGATGGTAAGTTGTCATAATGACCATAAAACTCTTGTTCCACGCAGAATGTGTCTTCTATGTCTGTGAGGCATTTTAAGGAATTCTCATATTACTTTTTCTCTCATTAGTATGTGGTCAAGCCCCCCTAAACAATAAGATTGTTGGAGGGGGGGATGCAAAGGAAGGGTCTTGGCCGTGGCAAGTCAGCATTCATGAAACACTCTTTGAAAGCCATTTCTGTGGTGGGAGTCTAATCAATAAAGACTGGGTTTTATCTGCAGCTCACTGCTTCCAGGAGTATGTTGGCATCTTAAATTAAGCTTAAAGGGATAGTTCACCCAAAAAATGAAAATTATCCCATGATTTACTCTCCCTCAAGTCATCCTAGGTGTATATTACATTCTTCTTTCAGACGAATACAATTGGAGTTATATATAAAAAAAAATACTGTATACTGGGCCCTATCATACACCCGGCGCAATGCAGCACCATGTGCGACGCAAGTGTTTTTTGCTAGGCCATTCACTGCCATTATAAAGCTTGGAAGAGCCAGGACATTTTTTAATATAACTCCTATTGTATTCATCTGAAAGAAGAATGTAATTTTCATTTTTGTGTGAACTATCACACTAAGATACAATTGTAAATTGATAATTGTGGGATTAAAGTTGACTTTCTATATTTACAGCTACGGTGCGTCTGACATTATGATGTACTTCGGGCGTCGGAGCCAATCGGGCTCAAACCCTAATGAGACATACAGGACAGCGAGTCGAGTTATCAAGCATCCTGACTATAACAATCCCAAGTTTTCTAACGACTTAGCGCTGGTCCAGCTCTCTTCTTCTGTGAATTTCACTGATTACATTAAGCCAGTCTGTCTGGCGGCTGCTGGTAGTGTATTTGCTGGAGGTGCAGAGAGCTGGGTGACTGGATGGGGAACGCTACAGGCTGGAGGTGAGTGAATATTTGTTTGTCAATTAACTGAACAAAAAGAATACTGTAACCCTTTTTACCTAGCAATTTACCTAGAAATGTTTTTTAAAAGCTGTCAAAATATATCCTCTGATCTGTGTCAAAGGCCAGGCTTCTGACATTCTGCAGGAGATTATGTTACCAGTTGTCAACAACAGTGCCTGTAATAAAGCTTATGGAGGGGGCATCACAAGCGAAATGATTTGTGCTGGATTTTTAAATGTGGCAGGGAAAAGTTCATGTCAGGTAAGACATCAGTCATTCATTTTAATCTAAAGCAATTTACAAAACTACTGTCCAGTTTTCGGTCACCTGCACACTTAACACTGCCAACCTAGTTGCTCAGTTAAACTCTTAAAAGTCTTTACTCCACTGATCATGAATTAATACACTACAACTGCTTACTACACCTGATCTGCAGAGAAAAGCATGGAGTTGCAGTCCCAGACTATTATAAGGGATAGTTCACCCAAAACCTTCTAGAACCTTCTGAAACAGTTTGCAGCTCGAGTCAGCACAGATCTACAAGTTACTCAATCAAAACTCACATCCTATCTATGTTCAATCATATGTGCAGATGTATGCATATCTACCTATGCAGCAGCATGCATTTATTGGCTTGTATTTCCTATTTCTCTTATCACCCTGTGCAACTGTGAAGGGTAAAAAAAAGTGTCTTTACAAATGTACAGCAATAGTCTTCCTTCCAGCTGTTGCACAACTTTGCTCCAAAATATAAATCTAGAGTGGATGGAAAAAAATGCGCAAGTGTACAGCTTTAATTGGCATTGGCTGTACAGCCTGTAAATTATCTGGTAAAACATTTATTTAATGTATGTTAGATGTGCAGCAGCAGCATGTCTTACATGTTCACAGGAATGTGTGTGAATGTATTGGCAGTAGCAAATCACGGTACTCAGTAGCAGCAGTGTAGCCGATCTATTCCGCAAGACCAAATACATTAACATTGCCATATCCACTACAATGCCAATCTCTCCAAGAATTGTAATGACAGAAATAACTAAATTAAACCAAACGTGTTCAAAAAACTTACTTTTGAACATCCGTCATCATGGTAAGAACTACCTAAAATGACAGAAACCATCTTTGGGAAAATATTGGATTTTTTTGTTTGGCTCACGTCCCATTCGTTTACATGGAGAGGACAGGGACCTCTACTGCAGCCAGCAACCAGGGGGCGATCAAAATGTTTTGGCTTCACTTTTCAGGATGTGTGCGGCACACTTGGTTTTACTCAAAGTCTAACATTTTGGGCTGAAAAAATCTTTGGTGGACACACGGCTGGCATACTTTTACCTTTCGGCTACACTGTTGCATACATGTGTCTGTAACAGTTGTTCACTGTATATTGTCAGAAATATAAATGCTGAATGTTTGTGAATACAGGGAGACTCTGGAGGTCCATTGGTCAGTAGGAACAGCTCCCGGTGGATTCAGTCCGGCATTGTGAGTTTTGGTGCAAAACGATGTGATGACCCCTTATATCCCAGTGTGTTCGCCAGAGTTTCTCAGTTCCAGAACTGGATCACATCTTACATGGGCAGCAACCCTCCTGGATTTGTTGTGTTCAACTCCAGTGGATTCAGTTCACTCAACCTCCTTTTATTTACCATTTCTCTCACATTCTCCATCATTCCTTTCACCTTCTCCCAGTATCTCTCTTCCTAAAGATAGTTTGAACAGTAATTCTAAGGGTTCTTTGATGAAGAGGATCAAAGGGTTCTTTGTGCTGTTCATGCTCTCACACAGAGATGAAAAGAGCAGTTATACTGTTATTTTTGGTCATTTATTTTTTATCTTTTCAATAATGTACTATTATTGAAAAGCTATCCTATTGACATTATAAGGGCATAAACTAATGAAATTAAACTAATTGAAATTTGCATAACTAGTTGAGATCAACTGATCTTGTTTGTTTTATAACAATACTGGTTATTTGTATGTTTATATGTCTGATAACCAATGCATAACTGAAATAGGGTCTGAAGCTCTGCAATGTGATCAGGGATACTGGTAGTGGAAAATGTAATCAATTACCATGTTGTAATCACACTGTCTTAACAGAATAAATACAAAAGAAGGAACTGACATGGGGAAGATTCTCTCTCTCTTCAAAATCTTTTGTAACATAATAAAAAAAACCTTTACAATCACTTTTAATCAATTTACATCCTTGCTGAATGAACTTAATGTCCTCAAAAAATATCTTGCTGACTCCATACTTTTCAACAGTAGTGTACACAAATATATTAAGTAGCACAACTGTTCAACATAATAAAAAATAAAAATAAATCTTGAGCATTAAATCAGCAATATTAGAATGGATTCTGAAGGATCATGTGACACCGAAGACTGGAGTAATGTTGCTGAAAATTACAGAAATAAATTACTAAATTACTTTTTAAATATATTAATAGTAGTGGTGGGCATATATAAATTTTTTTAATCTAGATTAATCTCACTGTAATCTTGGAATTAATCTAGATTAAAATGGCTCATTTGAATTCTGCCGAAGACATTCAGAATATGTGTGTGCTACCCAAATAATGACTAAAGGGCACGTGTTTCTTAAATACAAAGTGACATTTAAAAGAACTTGTGAAGAAATGGCAGAGATTTTTTTTTCATTTTTATTAAAACTAACATAATAAAGTATGATTTTTTTTTTTTTTTTTTTTTTTTTTTTACTTTGAGCAATGATGGAGCTATAATAGACTCTTCTTATGAGCATAACAATACATCTCCTTGGAAAAAATGAAATGTAGCCTAATATTGTAGTAGTTATAACCAAAGGTCTATTTTTAGTTCAGATTAACATTTGAGGGCAGCAATTTTATTCAGAATGTCAAAATAAAACCGACATAACGTTACTTGAAAGCATTATAGCCTACTATTCCTGCCAAACTTCCATGGTTGCAGTTAGTGTTACTACTACAGTAAATCCATGGTGAATGTTGCAGATCTGTGGACACTGGATAGTTCATTCATGGCACAATGTTTCTTCCTGGTTTCCACGCACTGTTTGATCCGTTAATAACGGAGAAATGTGAATGTTTTTCACTAGATCTCGCAGCAATGTTATTACTTAAGTAGCGAATTCAAATTATTTATTTACTGGATCTCTTGATCAAGATCGGCTCGCGCTGCTTTGGTCCAAACTGATAAACAACAGTCCGTCAACCACACAATACCATAGACAGTATAAGAAGGGAACAAGTAGCAGTTTCGTTCCGCTTGCATTACGTTTGCCATTTGATGTTGAACCATAGACTGTAAAAAATATGGACAAAGCGTCTGTGACGTCACCCATAGACTTTCTGAAGAACGCTTTTGAAGCCGTTTATGGGGGGTATGGGCGGCGCCATCTTGGAAAATCTTGGGAAATCCTAACCCCGCCCAACTTCTGCTACTCCGGTTATCTCTGTGTATATTTTAGGCAACGAAATATGTTATAAAACACCATACAAACTCTTTTCGTTTTCATTTAAAGAAATCTTAAACATTATACACTCTTAAAAAAAAGGGTTCCTCAAGGTTCTATATAGAACCCTGGGGTTCAGTACTTGGCCAATAGAACCTTTTACCAAAAAAATGGTTCTATGTAGAACCCTTGCATAGCAAAGAACCTTTTTTTATTTAAATGGTTCTATAATTCATGTTTTATGACTGAAGTGTAAACTAAAGATTACACAACACATTCACAAAGCTTTTTGAGTCAAGACCCATGAGAATGACTGCTGTAGTCAAAAACAAGAGTCAACAAATATTAATATGAGCTGTACATTAGCATGAAACTTATATTTCCTAATATATTATAGTTTAACTGTTTGACAAATCATTTTTGTGAAGAAAAAAATAAACTAACCAGGAGTTTTCTTTATTTTGTATACCATATTGTGATGGTTTTAATCTATCAAAGGGAACATTAAAAACAAATAATCGTAAAAATGCTCCCTGGTGGCGTACATGCGTTGCGTCATCCTTGAATTCCTATTGGTGGATTGGCGAAGATGAACCTCGAGACAAGTGACAGTTAATTTTTCAAACTGAAGAGTCCGCCATTTCTACCCGTTCAAACCCTCAGGTAAGTTAAGTTTTTACATTTTTGAAATGATTTTGCTGAAATATTTAGTATTACAGTTAATATTTATATTGGTTAGAGTAGCCCTAGTGTTAAATACTGATACTAGAAGCAAAATTTACCTCAGTTAAAAACACTGCTGTCGTGTAACGTTAGGCTACTGACGGGCTTCGTCAGCCGTCGGTTCAGAAAGCCCTGTTAAATCGATTTTTCTCCGGTTTTTAAATTAATTAAGATACAGTATCCCTTTATTTCCTTGTTAATGTTAATGAAATTGTCAACAACAATAAGATAGCTGTGTTATAAGGAGACGAGCTTCGAGTCAGAAGCGTGAACTTTAATTTCAATGAAGCGCGCGCTCGTTGTTAAAATAAACGGCGCCGATTCAAATAAAAGTGAACCGGGTGGAAGACGGAGGTGAATGATATGTGAATGTGTGTCGCAGTTTCACACATACTCAGTTTGCGGTGAGTATTTTTCCCAGGCCTATGTTAGAAGTTCTTAACTTTGGCCCGCGAGATCTATTTTCGTGCAGTTTTTAGCTCCAACCCAGAACAGACGAAGATCATGATTAGCTTGTTCAGGCATGTTTTTTAAGGGTTGGAGCTAAACTCAGCAGGAAAGTGGACACTGCTACAGTTGAGAACTTCCGGCCGGTCTGTATTGAAAACTGCGTGTGCACACAGTTACAGTGCAGCGTTCGTCTATGTTTACTTTGACGCATGCGCTGGATTAAAGTGATAGCACATGGTTTAATTTAGCATTCAAATGTTCTAAAGCCAAAAAATGTTTAGGTGTGTTTAATGCATAGTTGGTTTGTGAAGTGTTATTTATGCTCTGTTTTCTTTTATCCCCAGATTACCATGGTTGATAAATGGTCAGTAGATGACACGTGCCACTGGCTTCAAACTATAAACCTCATTGATGCAAAAGAAAGTTTCAGAGGTAGCTACAAATGAAAATTTATAAATGTTCATTTTGTGATGTTGTGAAGTTTCAACTCACAAAGTTTCTAACTCACCTGCAAGTGCAACATAACCACCAAGCAGATTTTAGTGTTACCTGTGACATTGAGGGATGTTTTAGAAGATATAAAACTGTTGCAAGTTACAGAAACCATATCTATCGAAAGCACAGACAAGCTTTGCAACATCCCCTATTTGAAAAGGCTACTGTAGTTGAAGACGACAATGAAAGTGAAGAGGAGCTTCCTGAAGATGATCTGCTAGAGAACAACCAAAATTCTTTGCCTGGAATTGATTTAGAAACTGTGTTATTGGGACTGAGACAGCATGTAGCCCTCTTTATATTAAATCTTCAAGAAAAACATTTACTTCCTAAAGCAACTCAGGATACTATTGTTTCCAGCTTGGAGTTCATCTTGAAATTTTTCCAACAAAATTATTTTGAAATCATAAAATTCCACTTGACCAAATCTGGATTTAGACTAGAGGACCAGGAAGACTTGGATAACTTGCTAAATAATCAGACACTTATTGAAAGTGTGTTTGCCTATGTTCAGTCAGATTATCAACTTTTCAAATATTGCAAAGAACATCTACATTTAGTGGAGCCAGTTAAACACATTCTTGGAACCAATAGCCAGGGGAAGGAGGACACATTTCAGTATGTGCCTATCATTGATGTTCTGAAGACTCAGTTGGAGAAACATGACATATTTGAATCATATCGAAGAACCTGTGAACAAGCCCCAAGTACAGATTTTTTAAGCAGTTACACAGATGGAGAATTCTTTCATGAGAGCCCCTTTTTTGGAGATCCTAATATTGTAAGATTACATCTGTACACTGATGAATATGAAGTGGTAAACCCCTTGGGGTCTAAAAGATCAGTTCACAAATTAGCAGCTTTCTATTTTATGATTGGCAATCTTGAATCTAACTGCAAATCACAATTGAGGCATATACATTTGTGCTTACTTGTAAGAAATCAATTTATAAAGAAGTATTCATACAGAGACATCTTGCTGCCCCTGATTAATGACCTGAAACTGTTGTACACTGAAGGACTGCAGGTCAGTGTAAATGGTCAGAACATCAATTTGAAATGCGCTCTTGCCACTATTTCAGCTGACAACTTGTCTGCTCACAGCCTGGCAGGTTTCACCTGCTGCTTTAGCAGTGGACGGATCTGTCGCTTTTGTATGATCAGCTACAAAGACCTAAGGTCTCACGTTAACGAAGATGATGTAATAATCCGATCTTCTCAGGTACATCAGTACCATCTGCAAGCACTCAGGGAAAGTACTGGAATATCCAAACAGACATATGGTGTGGTCAGTGAATGCCCTTTCAATGAGCTGAACTACTTTGATGTGACAAAAAACTTTCCCCCTGACTTAATGCACGATTTTCTGGAGGGTGTGGTGCCTCTTGTGATTACCAGAGTTATCCAGGCATTACATTTTTTGCACATTGTCTCATTAAGTCAGATAAATGCTGAATTGGATGCATTTAAGATAGGGAGGAATGAACGTGCTAACCTCCCTCAGAAACTTCCACAATCTGTTCTAAAGAAAAACACACTCTCAGGGTCTGCTGCTCAGGTCTGGTGCCTCTTCAGGATTTTGCCATTTCTCATTGGACATTACATTCCAGAAGGTGAGGTGCACTGGGACATTTACCTGAAGTGTAGGGACATAGGAGATGTGATTTTGTCCCCCACCATACAAAGGAAAAGCATCCCTTTTCTAAGCCTTCAGATAGGCGAATTCCTGTCCTCCTTCCAGTCTGTATTCCCTGAGACTTTCACTCCGAAACTACACTTTCTCATTCATTATCCACAACTGATATTAAAGTTTGGGCCACTGAAACAGCTGTGGTGCATGAGATTCGAGGGAAAGCACCAATACTTCAAGCGATTAGCCCACAACACGTGTAACTTCAAGAATCTCAGCTACACTCTTGCCAAGAGGCACCAGTTAAGGCAGTGCTGGGAACTAACTTCGCTGGATTCCCTGCGTCAGGACAACTACACGGAGGGTGAACAGGTAGTACCTTTTCGAGCATTACCACTGGAGATACAGAAAGGTGTGATTGGAAAAAGTGAGGCAGAGGATGTTCAGGGTGACGAGAGGCTTGGTGTGTGTAGTTCTCTTATGACCAACAACGTGAAATACTGTGTGGGAGACAACTTAATTATAGATCTTGTGGAGGAGGACATCCCAATCTTTATGAAGATTGTGAAGATTTTGCGGTTCAGGGGTGCTTGGATGATCTTTGGCAAGCTGCGGATACCAGTAACATTTGAAAGACATTACCATGCTTTCAAATTGGAGGACCAGAAGGAGTGGATTCTGGTGCAGCCAGGGGAGGAGAAAGAATTTCATCCTCTTGACACATATGTGCATGATGATACTAAGTATATTACATTATACCACAGAGTGCAGTCTTCTAGGTAAATATATTGTACTTCTGTGGCATGTCTCTCTCTTATTTATTATTTCTTCTTTAGAATATGAAATATTTGGTATTTTTTTACAGAGCAGCAAATTGATGGGGAGACTCTGCTGGGTCTCACAGAAAGGATGGTGGAAAGACTTTTTCCTGTAATGAAACAACAGGTGACATTTATGAAGGAGCTTTGTAAGTTAAAAAAGTAAGTCTGTGTTGTTAAATATTAAACATTGTTGTTAAATATGCTTAATATAAAATGTTTAATATAAAACGAATGCTAACCAAGCTTAAAATCCTTATCCTAATTTATATTTTTATATTTCTTCAAACAGCCTGGAAACTGAAGTGCCTCACATATCTTGTACTCAGTATGTATCATTAGCCGCGTTTCCATTACAGATTTGCGCAAATGTTTTGCGCTATTATCTAAATATCGATAAAAAACTATTGCGAAATGACGGCGTTTCCATTAACCGATGTTATGCGACTAAAACGTCATTTTTTCTCTCGCGATAAGTCATTCCAAAAATCACGGCAACTGACGTTGGTTTATATAATATCACAGCCACCGCATTAGACATTATTATTATTAATGGAACATTATTATTAACACGTGGCGTGTTATCCAAGCATTAATGGCAGGGAAAGACCCTTATAATGCGAACGACACATGGAGTTTCTGGGTGTTTCGCCCTCATTTCTGCTCCGAGGTTTTGATTGTGGCATTTCTTTGAGATTTAGAATCCAGAATTCCTATAGTCTAATTATTTATTTTTTTAATGAATTTAATAAAGAACTCTGTCTCGTATTCTGTCCAAACGATCCACGTAGGCTATTTTGTGTCCATTCGTTTTTCCTTTTTTAACCCGTAATTGAAAAACGAAAATGAACGGTTGTTGTCTTTTTAAAACGCAAAGTTGAACACCAAAATTTTAATTTGAACTGGCTACACCAGCTGCTGCGCAAAAAAGTAAATATCGACGAATTTTCAGATTTTTGTTTATGACTTTTTGCCCCTTAACATTTAAAATAGTCACAAATTAATATGGAAAACATGTCGATTTTACTGGTTTTCTAAGACCAAATTAGAACCTGGAATTGATGTTTTCCCGCAGTGCTGAATGAGAAGAGCCATTAATATTAGGCTATTAATAAACTATTGTTTTGGCTAAAATCACATCTCCATCTCCGCTCCGCTGTTAAGCAGATGCGCTTTTAGAGAGAAATGCACCTTTCATACGAATTACAAAATCAGAAGGTATTAGCTTTCGATTCGAATTTGTTCGTTTTAAAGTGAACATTTCAAGCTTTAGCCTATATTTTGTTTCAGTTCTCGCGCTCCAGTTTACGGAGATCATGAAAGTGCGTCTGATTGTTTTCTTTTACTTTACAAAAGCACAACGTTTTATTTTGTTATTGTGAGTTTACACAAATAAAAGTAGTTGAGAATAATGTATTATTATTTTCTGTATGACCAGAAATGATAGAGTATTTTTAAGTTGTTTCCACTGTTGATAGGAAAATGCAAGTGTTCACGCCCGCGCCTCCGTGCCATGCAGTGCGCGCTCCACACTCAGCTTTGTTCTTTTTTTGCATAAAAGCGTCTTCTAAATATAGCCTATTAAATGTTAAAATAAAATAATATAAAATAATTATTAGGCCTATTTGCGTAGCTATACATAGACCTCAAACACACCGCGTCTTCTAAGTCAGGTGACTGTAAATGCGCAAAAACTGTTTCCATTGCAGTTTTGCGAAATATTCCTTTTTCGAATTGCCTGAAAAACCACCTCATGAGAGCGTAAAAACTTTTTTGCGATAAACGGGAGTTTTTGCGAAATTGACGTGTTTCCATTGAGCGTATTTTTAATTCGCAATTTCAATTTGCGCAATTTGAAGGGTAATGGAAACGCGGCTATTGTTTTGAAGTTTAAACAAACTGTGTTGTGGCAAGTAAAATAAAATCCTGTATAAAAGACTTAAACATTGTATTCATGTTTACAGACAAGAACCCTGTGAGAATGAGGGCTCATTTGTTGCCCAACCTTGGCCAGCAGTATACAACCTGCCTGTCTTTCCCCCTGAATTGCAAGCAGCTTTGCAGAGGAAGGATCCCGGCTTTAAGAAGAAGGACAAGTCTCACATCCGTGCATTACTGATTCAAGTGTTGTTTGACAGCATCACTAAGCACACCTGGTACAGTATTGTATTTCATTGTATTTTATAACAGTTAAATGTATTTTATGTTAAACTTGTTGGTTGTTGGGTACTGAAATAATATATTTGATTATATTTCTTAGGTACCCAAATCATAAAATGTATGGAGATGTTCTGGGGAGTTTGATCACCCGCTTTCCATTTCTGAAGGATGGCAGCTCCTCTGGTTATGTATGAACTTATTGCAGTTCTTTTAATATTGTGAAAATATTGAGATCATTGCTCATTAAAAAATCTCACACAGAAAAAAATCTATTTTAAAAGAAAGTATACATGTGTCTACAGGATACCTTGTTGGAATGCCTTAGAAACAAATTTAAAAAAGAAAGGATTCCCTTGGTTAGCTCATCGATCGTCCTGCAAATGAAGGAGAAGTATGGGATTAAAAGGAAGTGTGCTGGACAAACAGATTCTGAGGGACTTACTCAACAACAAGAGGCAAGTTCAGTTCAATAAATTTTATGTCGAAGGCAGATTAAATTTGTCTTTAACATGTAACACATGTTGACAATTATTTCAGAGTGCAAAATGTAGAAGAGAACCATTGGATATAATGGCATATAAAGATTCTGCTTGTTCACAGGAGGTATTTGGTTTAGTGTTCCTTAAGTGATACATCAGTTTTTAAGATTGATGTTTCAATCTTAAATATTTTATTCTGTGACTTTGATTCATATTTACGTACTGCACAATACTGTCTTCCTACCTCAGATTGTATTGGACCTGGAAGTAATGGGTGAGGATGAGACGAGTTTCCGGGAACACATTAATGCCATCACCCTGGAGTTGCGTAAAAGCAATCCCAGTTACTCTGAGGTCAAGAACCGGATGAAGCGCACTCTTTTCAAAAGAGTACAGCTTATGGACAGGCCTGCAGCTGAAGTAATGGAGCAGTTTCCTTTTCTTGGAGTGCCACAGCTTGTGAGTAAACATTGTTACATTTTGTGCCAGGCAGATAAGAAAAATCAGTGTAATTATATTTCTGTGAATTAGAGATGTGACGGTGATAATATTCTCCACACCGGTTAATCGACTCGTGACAACACCGGTATTACCGGTTTCACCGTGGGGGTGGGGGGTATAGAGTGATGTATTTTTTTTTTTTACATGGCGCAAATTCATCATTCGCATTGAGTTTGATTGACATGCGATCTGACCAATCAAATTCCACCATTTTTGTGCGACAAAGCAGTCAGAAGTGTTATTTATTAACTTCGGTGGATTTGAACTTGGCTTTAACTGAGGCAATCTGTCACGACACATTAAAGAGCCAAAAAACGGTAGGCCTGTTTTATTTTTGTTTGACTGACCAAATTTGAAAGTTGAGACTTTGTTTCATATAATATTACCTGCTCGGTCCTGTATTTCAGCGCGTTGTCAGTGTCCTCTATTTTTCACTGCTTGAGATCATGTTGAGAACAATAACGCCCTATTTGAGGGTATAGGGCGCGATTTCGGATTCAACCACAGTGTTTTGAATGGTGGGTTCATTATTCGTTATTATTCATGAAAAACGCAACAACAAAACGGACATTTTGGCATAAACTGTTCCCTCGGTTTAACAAATCGTGCCCATGAGTTTCTAATCCGCGCTCTCAGATTTGTAAACCGTGCCTTCAGTTTTTGCAGTCTGTACCCACAAATTCATAAACCGTGCCCACGCTTTTGCAATCCGTTCCCACGGGTTTGTAAACTGTACTCACGAATTTGTGACTCACCCTACTTTTAGAAGAACACGTTGTTGACGAATCTTATTGTATATTGTTTTATTGTGTATTAAGTGAAATATCAAATTGTCTTAAATGCGTCTGCATGCTTAAAGTGATTCTCAATTGTAGCGGGTATGGGGTGGAATATACGTCAAGCAATTCGTCAAATATCAGTCATAATACAGGTTAGACAATAATAATAATAAAGTGCTAAGATTATCACAAATAAACAAAAGATTTTGATCTTGACAAACCCGTGGGAACGGATTGCAAAAACTGAAGGCACGGTTTACAAATCTGAGAGCGTGGATTAGAAACTCGTGGGTACGGTTTATTAATCCGTGGGCACGATTTGTTAAACCGAGAATTCAGTTTGAGAATTCGTGAGTACGGTTTATAAACTGAGCGGACAGATTGCAAAACCGTCGCCATGGATTGTTGTTGTTTTTTTCTCACACAGGTGACTTCCTGGGCTCCGTAGTTCCATGCCCAGTATAAAGTTGCATTGTCAATGTAAAGGTTGTAGCTACTATAAATTGTATGAGTGAAAACATGTATTAAAATAATGCAAATATTAAAGGTAGGGTAGGTAATCCTGTTCAGAAACATTTTTTTTTATACTGGGTGAAATGGTCCTTCCATTCTGATAGTAGTCAATACATTATGTGTTCAGAAAAAGGAATGGAAAAAATCTGACCTCTGTAGCAGCTGTAGGACAGTAAAAACTCTTACCAATCACTGCCATTCGGTGCGAATGTAAAGAACCAATCAGATGCCTTCATGTCTCGTGCCCGAGCACCACTGCGTGCACAGCCCTGCGTGCACTCATCATCACATGTCACCGTTCCCGGAAATATTCAGCTCACTACACCGAGTAAGCAGGAGTTTGCGGCACAATGGCTGAGAAAATGCAGCAAAAAGTACCAATGCCAGCTTTGCTACTTTGCTAAACTACTTCCTCGGACCCTGCCCGCACTCTTGAACGACCTCCTCTGCTTCGTCCCCGACCCCGGAGTGGACCTGTCCTCGAACCGACGATGCGGTACTTGTCACCGGAGTGTAACGTTAACGTTAGTCCTCATCAGAGTCAACAATGTTTTCATCATGGAAACTCTTACATGCAAAACACCGTATATGTTATGACTCTTACACGAAATTCACCTTCATCACAGTTTAACTGATGGTAATGGAAAAATGTGTATCAATGCAACCTAGCTTTGCCTTATAAATATAGCTCGTTACCTATAGCCTAAATATAGCTCGTTACCGAATCAAACAAAATATATTTTAAACTTTACCAGTATCGATATGCTAGCTTGATAGTGAGTACTAAAAGCCATCATATTTGTTTATATTCATAGTGATAAAGTTAGGTATTTTATTACATGTGATTCTGACATGATGTCACTGCATGCACTGCGCTCCTTCCTCTCCACTCGTCTCAGGTAAATAATAAATGCGTCTTCAGCTGAGCTGCGTTTGGCGTCGCGCGTTCATGTGTTTTGGGGGCGTGGCTTTGGAAGGAGCCCAGAAGGGAGGGGGTGGAGTGAATGGAAATAATGACCTGTGTTTACAACAGTCGTGAGAGGTCTACAGACACTCGATTTTTATACTTTCTTTTTCAGAGTACTTACATTTTAATTATGTATTGGTATATAAAGACAGTTTAAACAAATTTGGAATGTTTTTTTTTTCTGAACAGGATTACCTACCCTAGCTTTAAAGGAATAGTTTACCCCAAAATAAAAATTGTCATCATTTACTCACCTCTTGTCATTTCAAATCTTTATGACGTCCTTCTTCAGAACACAGAAAAGATATTTTGAAGAAGGATGGTAACCGAACAACTATGGTGCCCATTGACCTGCATTGGTTTGGTGTCCATATAATAGAAGTGAATGGGTACCAGCATTGTTTGGTTACCAACATTCTTCAAAATATATTTTTTGTGTTATGCTGAAGAAGGAAAGCCATATAGGTTTAAAATGACAAGAGTGAGTTAATGATGACAGAATTTTTGGGTAAACTATCCCTTTAATTGATTTCTGTACCTAATATACAATAATTTGTATCTGTTTGTAGGTCTCGTTAGGAATGCTGCACTCATTTTATTGCCAGCACTATTTAAAGAAAACGCCAGCTTCCTCTACTGTGTAGATAGTGTAAGTATAGTCTTCTGTAGTTTCATTAACATTTGATGCACTTGACTTGAATTAAAGGAACTGTTCATGCAAATATAAAAATATTAGTCAGTTTACTCACCCTTATGCCAAATTTGTAAAAAAAAATGTTTTTTATTAAATGTACCCTATAATTTACTCACTCTTCCTTAAGCCTGGAACACACCAAGCCGACAGTCGGCCGTCGGGCAGTTTCCGTGCGTCGGCCGACTAAATCTTCTCGGTGTGTTCCGCACCGTCGGCTGAAATTGGTCCTCGTCGGCTTTGTAACGGCCATGTTGAATCGGCGTCGGGCCGTCGGTGAAAGAGGGAACTCTGATTGGCTGTAACGAGTCAGTGCACGAGAATAATAGCAAAACAGCGAGCAAAGTCAAAACGGTACAGATAGTTCGGCTGTTCTAATGTTACGTCATCTTACCTGAGTGTTCCTTGGCGAATATTTCAATATTAACACGAGAGGAGTGGAATAAAGAAAGTGTTTAGCAGGTTAAATATTCAAAACGGTAAGCGCGCACTGCTTTGTTTACGTTTGTGTATCTGCAGCCGGCAGCGTCCGTTTCCCTTTTTGAATGATGAATATAGACGGATATATCTGCAGGCGCAGAACACGCTTTCTAGCTGACAGTCGGCAGTAGTTCTCTCTGTGTGTTCAAGTGCAGCTTTTTACCCCGACGTGAGGCGACAACACAGTCGGCTTTCATCAGCGCTAGTTCGTCGGCTTGGTGTGTTCCAGGCTTAAGTCATAAGCTTTGTACTGTTTACACTGCTTTGTAATGTCATTGAATAGCACCCCAATTTAAATCATAAAATAAATCTGTACAACTCCAGGGGTTAATACTTGTCTTCTAAAGCAAAATGGTACATACAAATGGTACGTTAGTGAGATAAAAAGATAAAATTTGCCAAGATAGGTTGCTATAATTAGACTATGTATAGATAAAGGAATAACATCCAATGGGGTGGCACATCAGCTCCACATTAATAATTATGAGTCTTGTTGGTTCTTGTGTGTCACGTGCTTAGCTGTCATATCTGTGTTGTGTCATGAACGATTCAGTTACAAGAACGAAAGAACCAATGAGATTCAAAGTAATCAAAGTGGAGCTGACATGGTAGCATGTTGAATGTTCTTCAGTCATCATTAATGTTGACATTCAAACACATTACAAAGCTTTTTATTATTAAATATATCTTAGATTGTGTTAAACTGAAGAAACAAAGTCATACACATTGGTTGGCTTATTGGTGAGTAAATTATGGGGTAATTTTAAGTCTATTTGATGACTTCTGTTAATTGGTGAAAAGCACTCAAAAGGTGAAATGTTTGTTTTACAGGAACCCAAAGGTCCTACACCAACCATAGTGTTTAACGGCTCTCCTGATCCCCTCAAGGCTGAAAGCGTCAGCATTATAATGGACAAAGTGAACATCATAAGAGAGGCAGACATCGACATGACACAGGCTGTGGAATGCCTGTTTGCAGTCTATTTTCTTTTCAATGTGCAATACCCGGTTGACATTAAGCACACAATGACTTTTATTCAAAAATATATGCTTAAACTAAGACAAGAGCATGACACAAGAACACCAATACCTGTACTGAAAATGTACAGTCAACTTGTGTGAATTGTAGTGCCATTTAATAGATGTTTTAATTGTTCATGTATTGATTTTATCTGCATTGTCAAATATCAAAAATTATTTGTTTTTCCTCATTTCAGAGAGACATGTAAAAGTGAAGTACTGTATATGTACGTAACAAGCTTATGAATGTTTATTGCAAAGTGAAAATTCTTAAATGAAATAATTCAAACTAAATGGTTAAATGTAAATGGTTAAATGTAATTAAACATCTTAAATGTAAATGTGAAATTTGCTGTCTAATACAGAGTATACAGAGGTGTAATTTTAAATATGACACTAATATTTTTGTAGAATCAATTGAATAAATTTAAACTTTTTTGAATTTTCTGGATTGTTTATATTTTCTTATTTAATAATAACTCGTTTAATGATAAAGAACTCTTAAATGGTTCTATTTAGAACCATCTAACTTGGATTCAAAGAACCATTTGGGGTTCTTTTTATGGAACCCTTTTAAATGGTTCTATATAGAACCATTTTGGAGTTCCATATATGAAGCGGGTGATAGAACCATTTCTGGTTCTAAATAGAACCATTTCTTTTAAGAGTGTAGCCACACAAATGTGGTTCAGGCAACGCATATTGATTATATTCAACTACACATAACATTTGCCTATTTATGAAAAAACAAAATATAAAACACAAACCTGCCTCTTTTCATTTTAAATATAATATAAAAATATTAAACATTTTATGGTCCAGGCAATATGTGCATTTGTTCTAAACAACAGATTTTGCAGTAAACAACATTACAGATCATCTTCGTTGTATTAAAATTTAAAATGACAAAACTCAACCCAGTCTCTTTTTGTTAAATTTCAGTTTTATCAATATTAGCCATTATAAAAGTATAAGTAAAAGGTATAAGAAGCTATACAAATAAAGCAAACAATTCAGTCAAACATACAAAGTCAGCGCTCTAGTCTAACCATACATCGGTAAAGTTAAATAGCTTATAAAGTTATGAAACTTCTCCTCAGCCAAAACGATTGGCCAGGGAAAAAATTATAGATTCACGAGACCAAAAATCGCCCATTACATATACACAAGACGAATTATATCTCATGTTTAACCACTACAGAGACGCCAGAGTCCGCGGCATTGGCGGCAAACCTCAGAACGTCAAGCCGAGAAAAGGTTGCACCAGGCGGGGTACATGAACGCCGAGCGCCCGGTCAGCGCTGGATCAACTGGATAAAATTTTCATAAATCTTTAAATAAACCACAGATTTGAGCTTTAAACAACTACATTCTCGCCTGAAAAACTCTTAAAACTACATTTCATGATACAGAAACAGTAGTATTATATGTCAACTGTATTAAAAAATGGCGCTTCTTATGTTGTCATTCTCCGTGGCGTTGCCTTGTCAGCTGTCAATCAAGCTGTCAATCAAAGTTAACCACGCCCTTATTGTCATACATTTTATATCTAAATACGATCTAAACTAACGAGTTAGAAAAAAATTCACCCCCCTCACAGTTGTCAGGCACTCGGAAGCTATCGAAAAATACAATAAAAGTCCATTGGACCAACCTGTAAAAACATGAATTTATGCTGTGAAAACGGACATTTTAACATGGGGGCTATGGACATTTGCTCCCTTTTGGGACCTGCCTCTAGCGGATTTTCGATATATTGCAGTTTTTCGCACTTCCGGGTAGGCTTCATTTTTCAGATCAGAATGTTGCCGCTTGTGTTGAACTTGGGCAATGTTGACCCGCCTAACATTTGAAATAACGAAATTTTGGTCGGCAGGAAAAATGGTCCAACAAACCGTTCGGTTTGAAAATGCGTACCGAACACCGAACCGAATCCACGCTAAAATATCAAGGTGAAAGTCATCATAGCTTGCGTAGTATAGACCCAGCCAGCTCCCAACCCAACTTTGAGAATAGATTAACGGCGATATTTTTTTTATCGCCCGATAAGAGTCTCACGTTAACGCAGCACGTTAACGCCGATAACGGCCCACCACTAATTAATAGAAAACAGCCATTTTAAATTTTAATAATATATAAAAAAATTACTGTTTTTATTGTATTGTTGATCAAAGCATGAGCAGAGATTCCTTTCAAAAAAACAAAGAATCTTTATTTTTATATATATATATATGTAAGTCAGTATATCGGTCCAATGGCAGTCTCCAATAATACGAGGAAGGTTGCTGCGCATTACTGTCTTTTACGCAACACAACAAGATTAAATGAAATACATGTTCTCATTTGTATTACCTCGTTATTTCATCTGACTCCATAAATGAAAAAGGTTTTAATGATATCTGAGCACCATTAAAATTGAGTGAATGTTTGATTATTCTTTTTAACAATTTAAGTATATTTTACCCATTCCAGATTAGGAAACTATGTCGCTCAGACAGAGGTCCTCATGTCTTCTGTTTAACGCGGGTCTCACGTTCACAAGCTCATCAGTTTAGTCATCAAACAGAGGTAATTGCTATATACCTGAGATAAGTCACATTCACGTTTACACAAAGATACTTTGGTATAGCCCCCATGGAATTGCATACACTTTAATTTAACTTAACGTTTACTTCAGTAGAGGTATGACCACTATTACAGATATAAGTTGACCAACATTACTTCTCTCATAATAGCTCTGGATTGGCCATGCCGTGTTTTCCCACTTACACTTATTTAAAGTAACTGTAGCGACAATGGCATCTGCTTTTCAAATTAAGGAATCATGTGACGTCAAAACACATCGTCAAATGTCCTTGCTGGTTAATAATTTCCCCAGAGGGACATTTGAGCCATAAAGAGGACCCTGTTTTAAGAATCCCTTGTAAAACCCCCTAGTTCAGCATGGACTTCCTGCGACTTTACAGCCTCATGACATTCCAGAACACACACCCCCACAAACACAAAACCTCCTTTGAATGCCACTTCATGTAGAAATATGGCTCTTGAATGTATACCTTCCGATGTGTATGTGTGTGATTAGCTTTGCTTTATAATAGAGATGTGGGTTGCTAAGAGTAAAATCTTTAATTCTGAAGGTTCATTGAAAGGAAATCACTCAATAGTGTCTTGTAACACGACCTCCACCTGGTCATAAACTTTTATGGCTCCAAAGCTGCAGCTCATCCTTTTCCTGCAAGCCCACATTCCATACACTTCCACACAGGCGATCCAAGAACCATGTTTTTGATATGTATTTTTATGTGTGTATAATTTCCATGGCAGATTGAGATTTCCTATGTTCTATCCTAAGAAATCAATTGACTCCTAAAATGCTCAGAATCCTACATTAGAAATGCATACCTGTATTCCCATATTCTGTACACCATGTCTGGTATCATTCTAATCGTAGTGATCTCACGGAATTACATATATGTATGAGATTACAATGAAATGTATTCTTACGGGTAGTATCTTGTCTGAAAGAGGAAATACGAATTCTACCTCTCACATGACAAAGTCAAAGTAGGCGTCTTCCTCTTCACACAAGGAAATGTTCCTGCTTCAGATAACAAAATCTGATTGGCTGTTGTTAAAAACAGGGCGTAAAACAGATGTCTGTTAAAAGGACGAGACCCCCACTCTTCTCTTTCTCTTCTCTCATCGATCCCGCTGATCCCTCTTCTTCTCTCTCCGGTCCCTGACCTCCTCCTCCTTCTCCACGTGCAGCGCTGCTCCAGCTGGACAGGCCTCGCCTTGGCCTCTGGGACGCAAACCACGCGTCATGTAAAAGCCTGCCGTCTTTGCAACCAAGATTTGAAACCTCTCCCGTCCCGGGAGACGCACCTGACTTTCTCTGTAATATTACATTCAGTGAGCCTTTTTAAACTTCGCGGCACTGGAAGACCCAGCAGAACGAGGCCGCTTCCCGCTTCCTGCCTCAGCAACACCAGAAAGAGCACAGAATTCTGCAAGTATATTGAGCTGATAAAAGCGGTTTCCAGGGGTCTCGTGAACAAAGGTTTCTGTATGTAATAATTACTAATTTTCCCTTCTCTCTACTTCTCTTTCTTTCTTTCATTTCGTTTCATTCTGATCACTTATGTTATTGTTTGGTTATATGTTTGTTTGTTTATTGTTTGCATTTTTACGTACGTTTATATTCGTAGCTCATATAATCTCTAGTTTTGCATTTATTAAAATTCATAAATACTTTTCACTGTCTCTGTGTTTGAAAATCCACCTTATAAGTCAATGAAACTTTAAAAGATCCAACTATAAGCTACAAAGCTCGATATATAGACTACTTGAGTAGTTTTAATTAATAAACTCAGAAAGTTTGATGTCCGTGGCCAGAACATAGAACCTTCGTGAAGTTTGTGAATACCTCTTCTTAACTGTAATGATTTTACATTTATTTCGCTGGACGAATTAAATGTTGGTCAGACCAGTTACAGAACAAGGCAATCTCGATAATTGATAAAATAAATGTACATGCGACTTATGAATTATGACCATGAGTCATAAATATTAATATTCCCAAAATTCCCCATATTCTTGAGCTAATTCACATTTACCCAGAGTCGTATACGCTACATAACATTAAATTTAAAGGTAAGACACACCCAAATTTAGATTGGTCAAGCATCACTTGGTCAATTGGTCAAGCGTCACTAATCTGACGCAAAACTTGCGGGAACATAAAAATCTGTTTAATCTACTTGGGAAAACAATTTCAGAGTCAGTCGGAATATATCAAATGTAACAATTTATTATGTCAGGTAAATGTATCATGCCAATCAGTTCAAAGATAATAAATACAAAATATCAAATGCTCTGGAATAAAGAAAAAAGATGCTGAGAGTTTTGGCTACTCTCAGCATTCCAGACTAATTTGAGTTAAAAATCGCGATGAGCCTTCTTCAACATCTCCCTTAATATTCAGACCAAGGCAGAAACCACTTTTCAAATGTAAACTTGAGTTCACAGTGGGAATTTGCATTAATCACCGTCCCAGACTTACTGGGGACAGAGGTTGATTTACATGGGGGCACACCCACAGCAGTTAACAAGATATCTCTAAACTCTCCACACCTTATTACCTTTTGGTTTACTTCTTTGGTTACCTTTGTACCAGTCGCACTGAGACATTTCAAATGATACCAAACGTGTAATACTGTATGATAATTATTCACATTAAACCATTTAGATTTTTGGGTGAATTTTGGTGATCTCAGCATGAGAGAGAAGGAATGGGGGAAGAGGGAAAGAGATGTAGATTAGGATGATTCTGAGGTGAGACTTGTGTCTCGAACAGTGCACGAGTGAGTTCAAATGTTAATTTCCTTTGTTCTCTCAGAGAATTGCCCTCTCTTCCAGTTTTCCCAGACTATATATATATATACACTCACCTAAAGGATTATTAGGAACACCATACTAATACTGTGTTTGACCCCCTTTCGCCTTCAGAACTGCCTTAAAAGGATAGTTCACCCAAAAATGAAAATTCTGTCATCATATACTCACCCTCAAGTTGTTTCAAACCTGTATGAATTTCTTTTTTCCGCTGAACACAAAAGAAGATATTTTGAAAAATGTCTGTAACCAAACAGTTGATGTGTCCATTTACTTCCATAGTAGGAAAAAAAATACTATGGAAGTAAATGGACACATCAACTGTTTGGTTACAGACATTTTTCAAAATATCTTATTTTGTGTTTCAGCAGAAAAAATAAATTCATACAGGTTTGAAACAACTTGAGGGTGAGTATATGATGACAGAATTTTCATTTTTGGGTGAACTATCCTTTTAATTCTACGTGGCATTGATTCAACAAGGTGCTGAAAGCATTCTTTAGAAATGTTGGCCCATATTGATAGGATAGCATCTTGCAGTTAATGGAGATTTGTGGGATGCACATCCAGGGCACGAAGCTCCCGTTCCACCACATCCCAAAGATGCTCTATTGGGTTGAGATCTGGTGACTGTGGGGGCCATTTTAGTACAGTGAACTCATTGTCATGTTCAAGAAACCAATTTGAAATGATTCGAGCTTTGTGACATGGTGCATTATCCTGCTGGAAGTAGCCATCAGAGGATGGGTACATGGTGGTCATAAAGGGATGGACATGGTCAGAAACAATGCTCAGGTAGGCCGTGGCATTTAAACGATGCTCAATTGGCACTAAGGGGCCTAAAGTGTGCCAAGAAAACATCCCCCACACCATTACACCACCACCACCAGCCTGCACAATGGTAACAAGGCATGATGGATCCATGTTCTCATTCTGTTTACGCCAAATTCTGACTCTACCATCTGAATGTCTCAACAGAAATCGAGACTCATCAGACCAGGCAACATTTTTCCAGTCTTCAACTGTCCAATTTTGGTGAGCTCGTGCAAACTGTAGCCTCTTTTCCCTATTTGTAGTGGAGATGAGTGGTACCCGGTGGGGTCTTCTGCTGTTGTAGCCCATCCGCCTCAAGGTTGTGCGTGTTGTGGCTTCACAAATGCTTTGCTGCATACCTCGGTTGTAACGAGTGGTTATTTCAGTCAAAGTTGCTCTTCTATCAGCTTGAATCAGTCGGCCCATTCTCCTCTGACCTCTAGCATCAACAAGGCATTTTCGCCCACAGGACTGCCGCATACTGGATGTTTTTCCCTTTTCACACCATTCTTTGTAAACCCTAGAAATGGTTGTGCGTGAAAATCCCAGTAACTGAGCAGATTGTGAAATACTCAGACTGGCCCGTCTGGCACCAACAACCATGCCACGCTCAAAATTGCTTAAATCACCTTTCTTTCCCATTCTGACATTCAGTTTGGAGTTCAGGAGATTGTCTTGACCAGGACCACACCCCTAAATGCATTGAAGCAACTGCCATGTGATTGGTTGATTAGATAATTGCATTAATGAGAAATTGAACAGGTGTTCCTAATAATCCTTTAGGTGAGTGTATATATATATGGGTAATTCTTCAACTATGGTACTCTTTGAGCTAGAGAGTTTCAGAAAATAAAAACATTTCTACAAACAGTTTTTTAGTATCAGTTGGTTGCTCAATCTGTCTAGAAACCTTCCCTTAAGTTGGCTGTGATGATTTGCATTGAATAATATATATATTTTGCCATTTTTATCAGACAGTCCAAGAAAACGGTCATTTCCATCACATAGCAAAACATGTGTTTTGAAAAGAAAATAATTAAATATCTTCTGTTATAAATATATTTGATTAAATAGCACATACATCTCTGATGAAATTTGTAATTTATTTATTTTTCATAAATGTAACTGTAAAGATTTTACAATGTTTACACTAAAAAACACCTAAAACTAGATCACTGGAACATTTCATTTACTTATCATAGCTCAAAATCATGTATTTCTCAAAGTGTATACACATATCTTACCCCTAACTGCACAATTATCAACACCACTGAATATAGTTGTTTTGATTGTATGTTTTTTATGTTTTACTTTAAAATATGTGTTGTGGTGGAAATGACATGGCGTGGCAGAGGAGACAGTGTGTGGCGGAAATGACATAGATAGGCAACTTCCAATTAAAAACTATTTTTCTACTGCTCTATGGTGAACCAGAGCAAATCAATAAGCAACAACATTAGTGAACAAAAACATATAATCAATATTTTTAAATGAAAAACAATTCAAAAAATGAAAAAAACATGAATGTGTTAAAAATCAGCAAATCATTTCTTCACTGCTTTCTACATGCTGAACTAGAACAAACTAGTACAAACTAAAGCAAACCCTTTATGTCATCATTGCCTTAATATAACCTTAATATAACCAGTTGAATATAATGTTGAATAACAGATAAAATAGGCAATATTTAAGTGGATCTGATTTTATTCTTTCTCTATATGATCTTGACCTCTGTGCTGTGGTATTGCTTGCCATCTTAAAGAAAGAGCCAAGACATCATGTCAAACTTACTTATCTATTGTTCTCTTATTTACCAACAATTTACCAACAATATTGTAACAATAATAAATAATCAAATATTTCCTTACTACCTTAACTTAACCTTTTCATGCATGAATTATGATAACCTCAGTCAGGTTTTTTTTTTTTCTATGTGTTTTTATTGCTCTTAGGGCATGAAAAACAAGATTTGAATAGGTTTTTTTGTTTGTTTTTTTACACATTTTTCAAAGAGATTTTCAGATGTCCACTTGAGGGGACAGCATGCGTTTATAGTTTAAACTGAAGAGATACTGTATTAAACATACCGTAATACAATAATCAAACAGATAAAGTATGTGTATTTAACAAACTAATCAATAAAATTATATCAAATCATGAGAAAACTATAAAATATATACAAAAAATATATAAATGCAAAATATTGCAAAGGCAGTTGAACTTCATACAAGTTGCACTTCGTGTATCTTTGATATCAGAACATGAGGACGTGATTCCATCAGAATTTTCTACAGCCTGTCAAGGTACAACTGTGGAAACCACTCAGATGCTCCCTCCAGTGCACCAGAGTATGGAGATTTACCCTTATTAGCTGATAATTCTGATTATGTTCAAGACGGACATGCACATTTCTATCATAGCCCTCCTCTGAGAAAACCTTGCGATACGTTTTTTTCAATCTCATCTGAAATGATCAGTGTTGGGGGTAACGCATTACAAATAACATGCTTAATGCATTCAGATTACTTTTTGATGTTACAAGTAAAGTAATGTATTACAAGTAACATGCATTACATAATCAGATTACTTTTTGATGTTACAAGTAAAGAAACGCATTACAAGTAGCATGCATTACGTAATCAGATTACTTTTTGATCTAACAAGTAATGCATTACAAGTCACATACATTATGTAATCACATAACTTTATTTATGTCAATGAAAATTACATTCTAATAATACAAATACATTTATTTACAGTCAAAAAAGTCACTGCAGATTAAGTATTTTCAAAAACAATATTCACAGTATAAGTATGAACTGTAGCTGAAATATAGCCATTGATGCATGACGTCCACTACAGTGGACAGATGATTAATCAGATTTTTCTCCCAATCTAAAATCAAAACTTGGAAAATGTAACTGTGATATGACTCATTAGATATTGCTTGATGCTGCAATATATTTTTTTTACCTACAAGAGTCTCCTAGGATAGAAGGAATGGGCGGATATTCCGGAGCAACTTTGCATGTCTGACTGACCCTTGGCCATCTTGGTTTGGAGGGGGAAAAAATCAAAACACAAAGGCTTTCCACTTGGTTGCAATGTATAGGATGATGCATCAGGGTCCAATGAAGAGGATGATGTGCAACTAAGCCATCAAAACCCGTGCAAATTTAAGAAAATGCTTTTTTAATAGCTGTCCACTGCAGTGACCACTATGCATGAAAGGGTTAATTAACTATATATGTTTTTACATTAAAGTTTTAGTATTATAGCCCAAATAATTTGCTGTTTAGCACGAACAATATCATTTCACTTTTTAAAAAATTGATTGCAGTACGACAAGAGGCTTGTTAAAATAAAGTAAATACAATCTCCTCAGTCCTCTGAAGATCCCGAAAAAAATGTCCGTTGGTGCTTCAGTGACTACTTCGCTCAGAGAACCTGTCAATCACAGCTGTCAATCATGACGTTACACCACCGCATCACGTAACTAACTAAAAACCAACTTATTTTTGAAACAGACACTTGAACTTACATCAGCGTGATAAAAACGACAGCAAATGAAAGAAACCACCTTTGGAAAAAGATATTTGAAGTGTAATTTAATTGTTTAGTTGGTCTCACGTCCCGTTGAATAACATGGGGAGGCGGGGCTTATGACCTATACTAGGACCAGTCACCGGGGGGCGATCGAGACGTTTTGGCTTCACTTTTAAGGGCTTGTGCGGCACGCTTGAGTGCAGCTTATGAACCATGGCGTTAACCTGAACTGCATTTCAGACAGTGCGTGACTACAGCTTGTTAATAAAAGTTTTTTGATCGATCCATTTCATACAATCCGCCTTCATTTAGCAAGTGCATTTGCACACACACAAAAAAAAATACAAGTTCAACTTTTTTTTGTGGATGCTACTGATAAAACAGCTTCGCCGAGACTAGAGACATGCATTTGTTTGTGTGCATGTGTGTGTGTTTGTTTCTTTTATAAGTTTCCCCGTATATAACTTCCCTAAGTTATATTATCAGCATTACAATGTGAGTAAATGTAGCTGTGTAAAATGTAAGGGATGATGCCACCCTTCTAGACAATGTGCATTTACGTTTAAATTGTAACATATTTAATGGCATGGAATTACAGTGTAGTTAGCTCACTATCTTAGGCTTTTTCAGTGCATTAGGTGAAGTAAACTGATAATATTAGTGATTCTCATTTATCAAAACACTAAAACCGGTACCGTTTTGGAGAGAAATTAGGTATTTTTTAATTTCTCCATTTAACCCATCTCATGGCGTGTGATGCTGAACTATTATGAGTTTCTAAAGATTTCTGAATTCTTTGCACAGTTATGAACATTGATATTTTATGAGCAACAATATCAGGCTCAGTGGCCTTAAACCTAATTTTAAATGTATTTTTTTCAAACAATATGATTTAAATGGTGATGAGTGTACTGATTTGATGCATTTTAAAAAGATGGATGATAGCTATTCTTCTACCTTTCTGACAAAAAAAACAAAAGATAATGTCAATTACAGGTTGTGCAATGTTTTTTTTATTTATTAATTGTAGTGTACAGTGTTTATTATAAGGGGGTTGAATCCGCAGCTCAGTACTTACTACTCACTACTCACCTGTTCTCACTACTACTTTTAAATAAGCTACTTTTTTACTCTTACTCAAGTAGTTTTTTGGACAAGTACTTTTAACTCTACTCACACTACATTTTTTTGCAATGTAATGGTACTTTTACTTGAGTATGTTTTTTTCAGTACTCTTTCCACCACTGATGATACCTCTGTATGGAAATCCATCAGCCAGTCTTCAGTTACTAATTCCACCAGTGTACCGATATCCACCACCGATATCACGGGCTCACACCCCTGGCCAGACTCACTGGAGGTTTGCCCCGATCTAGAACAGGGTCTTCAGGGACTCAGGGTGCAGGTGACAGCAAGATAACAAAAATCTTTAACAAAATAAATTATGGCTCTCCTGAGCCAGGACGATCACCTTAACCCTTTCGTCCATTTTGGGCGGTCTGGTCATCTGTCGCAGTGTGTTTGCAGGCAAACAGATGAATAAAGTTCCCAACGAAGTTTAATGTCAAGTAGACTCAAAGCCTGGCAAACAGGCAAAACACAACTTAACGTGAACAGCAGGAACTTAAATGCACAATAGTGATGAGATGAATAACCAACAGCTGATTGTTAGTGTCCATGGTTACAGATAGGTGGCGGTACAGTCAAAGGAACACAGGAACTGAAGAATTACAAACTGAAAGTCCAAGAACAAAACTAAACAGAACAGAATGGTGACAGTCTGATTTACCTAAGAACATTGGTTAAATATGTTTAACATTAAAAAGGATGGTAGAAAATTAAGGAATTTAGGAACTGGATTGTGTTAAATAGTGTGAAAACACAAAATTTTATTTTATGACTTAGATTCTTTACTGAACACCATTATTACATAATTTACATTATGACACAAAAGACTTTACACGGTTGTTGGATAGATCAAATTAAAATAGCATGCGTTTTAATGCGTCTGACAGAGTTGGCACAAATTGAGTTATGAAGTGAATAGATGTACATATTTAGTTAAAAAATAAAAAATAAACATTTTCTGATAAACTGTTCCCTAACACGGTTCATTAGCCGAGACCTTGATCTACAAATATATCAATTTATAATAATGTATTATTAAAAAATAAAAAACTAACTTCTAAAATATGTTTTGTACCTTATCTCAAGATTCAGTGATTTAATAGTTTGGGCTCTGTTGTTAATTGTAACCTTTAATATTATAGTAATGTGCAAGGGTTGCCTATAGAGTTTACAGATTTATTTAACCTTAGTAAATTTTTTATCACATCATGTCACACCATTGTGATCACATCGCACACAAAGTAAACTAAAAACACCTCAAATCAGTGATGATTTTGATCGAATGTTAAGCTATTACTCAATGTGCAGCTGGAACAAGCCCCAAAGATAGCCATATTCAAGTTCAAATTGAAAGCATGTTTACAAGTACATTCACTTTATACCTTTATTTATATAGTGATTTATACAATACAGATTGTTTCAAAACAGCTTTACAGTAATAACAGAAAAGTTATGCATTTCGGCTGTTGTTCAGCTGAAGCCAATGTTGATTCAGTTCCATTGCAAAAATCATCAAATATTAAATTCGTTCACTTCATCTATAAGGCAATGCTGCAAAAAATAAAATCATCTTCCAGCTCAGTTCAGTTCTAATACAACAGCGTCAGTAGTCAGATCAAAAATATTGTTGAATATTACATTTTCATCTCTTACTAAAGATGAATGAAATAATGTAGTGCAATGTTCATTATTTATGTAAAGATTTTGTCCGTTTAATTATAATCTTATATAAAAGACAGTACTCCCAGTATGGGAGTTTATTGGATTTAGAGAAAATCACCCCAGTCTGCAGGACTTGCTGATCAACAGTGAGAGCAAAAGGGACAAAACCACCAATCTCCATTTCCATCATCCTGCAGATTTCGCCACTGTTCAGAGAATAAGTTGTTTGTGCTAGTCCTGAAATGGGAAATGTTACAATAAACCGTTAACTGCTGATGTCTTTCAGTGTTTTGTTTTTATTTTTACATCCCTTGATGCTTTTGGTCCAAAATTGTGCTCATTTTGATAAAAACGTAAGAATTATCGTAGGTTTACTTAAAATATCTTTAAAATGAATATTTTGTTGTATTTTTACAGAGCCTGTTCTTAAAAATATTCCATAAATCTCAGAATTTTATCATTGACTTAATTCATTCTGAAAATTTGACAAGTTGCCAATGTTTTCTTTTAAATGAGTCTACAAAGTTTTAAGTCCAAAGGCTTCAACAATGTATTTTACAATGAACAATGTATTTCAATTTGGGTATGCCATTTATTGGATTTGGGTTACAAATGGGGATGGGTTAAGCTATTAGTTGTGTTGTTTAAGCTTATTTATAATACTGTTGACCTTAACAATACTTTCTCTCTCCTGGTTAGTGTCAAATAAGCCAGTCTCAATTGTTTTTAATTGTATGCAAAAGAGTGATTCATTAGCTAAAAAAAAAAACACATTCTTTTCAAGATTTCAATAAATATTGCAATATATCGTTACCGTGAATTCTTTTGGCCACGATAACCACAGTGTGAAAAGTCTAATACTGTGACAGCCTATTTTGCATTGTGCTATTTCAGAACAAGTCAGAAGTTTAACTAATATTTTGATTCAGAGGAAGCAAAAAAAGAATGGAATGACTCCTCTAAACAATCGAAATTAGAGGAGTCAGTAGTGTTATGTATATATGAAGAAAATAGAAAGTCTCAAAGCCTCATCACATTCAGAATTCCACAATTTCATGAGTTTGCAAATGACTTTTCAGGTCTCTTTGATATGTGAAACTCTTCTCGCACTGAAGACATTTGAAAGGCTTCTCTCCAGTGTGAAGCCTCATGTGAGTCTGAAGATTTCCTTTAAGTGTAAAACTCTTTCCACAATGAGGGCAGATGAAAGGCTTCTCTCCAGTGTGAAGTTTAATGTGAGTGTTTAGGCTTCTTTTATGACTGAAACTCTTTCCACATTGAGGACATATAAAACAATACTCTCCTGAGTGAATCCTCATGTGGCATTGAAGGGTTTCTTTACAACTGAATCTCTTTCCACACTGAGCACAAATGCAAGGCTTCTCTCCCGTGTGAATGTTCATGTGAGTATTAAGACTTTCTTTTCGTGAAAAGCTCTTCCAACACACATTGCAGATGAAAGGGTTTTCTCCAGTATGAATTCTCATGTGGGCATTTAGGTTTCCTTTATGTGTAAAAAACTGTCCACATTGAGTGCAATTGTAAGGCTTCTCTCCAGTGTGAACTCTCATGTGGGCTTTAAGGTTTTGGTTTTGAGTGAAACTCTTTCCACACTGAAGGCATGTGTAAGGCTTCTCTCCAGTGTGAACTCTCATGTGGACTTCAAGGTTTTGTTTTGAATTTAAACTCCTTCCACACTGGAAGCAGGTAAAGTAACTGTTAGATTCGGTCTTCTGAGCTCTTTTTCGTGAGGAAGTCATTTCAGTCTTTTTGGATTTTTCTCCAGTCATGAAATCATGATGTTTCTCATTCTGATTTTTCTCTTCCATTTCATTCAGTTCTTCACTCTCCTCTTTTAGTGACATCAGGTCTGACGTAAAAAAAAAAAAAAATACAAATAAAAGTTAACCCCCCACAAAGCAATAAGAATAGATCCATTACAAAATCACTGGACAACATAGACCATGAAATTCTTATGGAGAGCATTAGCATGGTTTAGGTTCTATCTTTCGGAGTGCTAAAACTTTGCTTGCTTAAATGAAGAAATGAAGTGACACAGGGCTTGTATTAAGTCCTATGCTTTCTCCTTTTATACTCTTTAACTATAGACACACATTATCATTAGCTTTCACTGTTTTGGCATTGATAAAAATGGGGGGGGGGGGGGGGGGGGGTAACAAATTAAGTGATACTTCAAAAAAGTGAAGTGGCAATACAACAGTTCAATAAACAAGAAGTTTAAATGAACAGACTTACATTTTAGACAATATTGTTAATATTGTTAAAAGAAAATAGTTCCAAACAAACCCACATTAGAATCGTTGCATATCCAAGGAGCACACAGAGGTGTTTTGTTAATGAATGATCCAGCGTTGTTGAATTAATCGAGTGAGTCAATGATTTAAAGGGTTAGTTCACCCAAAAAGGAAACAATTGTCATCAATTACTTACCCTTATGTTGTTCAAAACCCATAAGACTTTTATTGATCTTCAATACACAAATAAAGATATTTTAAATAAAACTTGATAGATTTCTGTCCCTCTATTGGGTCTATGCAACTACCATTTTGCCGATTCGAAAAATTAATAACGATTGTAATACGAATCCATATGAATCGAATGATTTAGTAAAATTTTTTTGAAGAGACTCGATTATATATATGCCTAAAAGCCTAAAATCAATATGTTCATCATATAAAGCATATATGTATGCTTTATATGATGAACAAAATTGAATTTAAGCTTTTATTCACATATAAACATAGATAAGCAAACATAAACAGAAGCTCAACTGAACCTGCTTGAGACGCAAGAACAAACCTAATTGTTTTCAACCTCAAACGATGTGTAACACGTGAATGAACCTCACTGGTTCTTGCTGAAGCTCAAATGTGCTGCGTGACAAGAATGAACCTCATTGGTTCTTGCTGAAGCTCAAATGTGCTGCGTAACACAAGAATGAACCTCATTGGTTCTTGCTGAAGCTCAAACTTGCTGCGTAACACAAGAATGAACCTCATTGGTTCTCGCACGTCAAGCAAACATGCTTGACCTTCCGTTTACCACAACTGATGTGTGAGTTGATGAATTTAGGCTTTTATTCACAAATAAACATTCAATCATGTAAAATGATCGTGTCTCGTCAGAAAATTTTGAATAAACTGCACAATTCATATGGATTAGTTTAAAGATCTCTTTTTGGTAGTTGCATGGACTGTCAATGGAGGGACAGAAAACTCAGATTTCATTAAAAATATCTTAGTTTGTGTTCCGAAGATGAACGAAAGTCTTACAGGTTTGAAACTACATGAGGGTGAGTAATTGAAAATGAAAAAACAAATTTAATTTTTGGGTGAACTTTCCCTTTAATGACCCATTCATAGACAATCTTGTAGTTTCATATTTAAAAGTATTGTTTCAGTTTTTCATATAAATATCTATCCATTTATTTTTTTGTATGTTAACATTAGTGTCTGTGGTGCCAAGTATTTTATGAACGGTAATGAATGATTTTGCAAAGTTATTTTAATCTTCTATACAGTGTTTTAATAATATTAAGCTGATGTGTACAAACAAACGTAATGTTCTAGACAACAAAAGTAAAGTTAAACTCACTTGATACTGTTGCATAATCAGGGGTTCTCAAACTTTTTGAGGCCAGGGGGACCCCTTATAGGGTAGAAAACTTTTCCCAAGGACCGCCTCATAAATATAATGGTGATTAAACCCAAAGTTATTGTTAGATGGGAGTAATGAACACAATATGCTTGTTTAATTGGCTAAAATGGCCCCCATCTGTTTATATGGACTTTCTAATAATACAGCAGCACTAGATCAACCTTAGAGGGCAATTTTTAAGGTTGCAGTAAATCAGTTTAAAGGGCAGTAGCATTATATTATTATATTCAAAATTAATGTAAAATATCAGTAGATAAAACTAAATGTTTACAGACATTATAAACATGTCTTTTAGTTGCCCATGTGTTTATTTTATAGTAGCCTATAAAAGAAATGATAGTTGCATTCATTACAAACAACATTTATTTTAAAGCCTAAACAAAAGCATATAAAGCAAAACTGAAACTGCAGTTCTTTCGACACAAATCCAAATGTTTCCATAGTCACATATATTTGGATGCTAAACTATTATTTATTTTGTAAACAAGGCTTTGCACTTCACCTGTGTCCCAATACCCACGTAAAACATCATCCTTCACATGCGCATTTGCGTTTTGAACAGAACGTGAATTGCTTTCTGGATCGAAACTATAGCGTACTTGCCTCATAGACACGAGAACTAAGTCAATAAAATCTTTAAGTAGGCCTATCTACTTTTAAGTTTTAAGTCTACTTTTAACATCCTACCCATGTTTAGCTTATTTGATGTTAAATGCATATAAGTCACAACACCTTTCAGATGATACAAAAAACAACAACTTATAGTCCATAAAATAAGTTTTTCAGCCCCACTTTGAGAACCTCTGGCATAATTGATATAAACTTTATTTGTTTTCAATTCTTAAGTAGATATAGGGTTTAAACTTTAAAGGAATACTCCACACAAAAATGAAAATCTCTCATTTACCTCATTCTTATGTCATCCCAGATGTATATGATTTACTTTCTTCAGATGAACACAAGGAAAGATTTATGTCAAACATTAACTCATTAACCTGTATGCCAGTTGGGTCGACACAATTGTTTAAAATTTGTATTTTTCTCTTACACACATACACACACGTTTATTATTTTTATTTAAAAAGCTTTTTTGGCTACTTCCTTATTTTCTTTACTTAATGTGTGATGTCATAATATTGAATGTCATAACTGGAAATAGGATTTTTAATAGCATACTAATAGCATTAGTATTTGTCTCATGTGATCTCAACATTTCTGTCCATGTGAGGGACCCGCTCCATGTCAAATAAAACCACTTTAATTAAGCCATTCATGTGACATTCTTCAAAAATATCATTCATTTCTGTAGAGGCATTTTAATAAGGTTCAAAGCTTTGAGAATGAAACCAACCTGTTTGTTCCTCAGTATCTTCAAGTTTCACTATGAGTATTTCTTCAATCTTCATGTCTTCACTCTCCTCTTTAATAAATGCCATCTTTATAATAGTGTGTCACGTGGATCTCAGCTGCTTCAGGAGTTTTCCTGTGTGTTTGGACACTCTGTCATGTACAGGATGAGGCAAAATTAACAGAAATATAAAAAATCCATCCTAAATCTCTGGGTGCGTCTCAATAAGCTCCTTAGTTCAGTAGAGAGTAAATGGTCTCTAATTATCATGATTAGAGATACAACTTAAGAACACACTGGAATGGTGAATATTATATTATTATTATTAGTAGTAGTAGTAGTAGTAGTATGATGTAGTGTATTGCAGACTGAGACACTATCACAACTAAAAAGAGGTTTGAGTCCACATTTAAAATTCAGGTACAAGTCAATGCACTGACTTTGTTCAATTTGCACACTAAATAAGGGGTCCTAGAGGGAATGAGGTCCACCCACCACAGTTTCACAAAATCCTGCGGGAATACAGCTAGATCTTCTCAAATGGTAAACATCATCCAGCCCGAAATCTGCTCGATGTTAAAGAGTTAAGCCATTATAACATAATATGATTTTCTGTAAAGCTACTTTGTTTTGTGGGAAGAAAAAATGATTTGACTTGAATGAACCAAGTGCAATATTCCTTTTATATAATAGACACTAAATCTATCATTGTAAATTATAAAGGCACATTTTGGTGTTGTTTTAAACTCAGTTCCACTTTCACCGGAGTTCCATTGTTTTTCTTCCACGCTCTCATCACTTGCTAGTGCCCGAATTCGTAAAATGAGACGCATCTTTTCTGGTACTAGTGTTGTGGGGCTTTGCTCACAAAAATGACGTTCATTCATTTTAGATAAAGCAAAACAATTAATTTACATCGTTTGTATATAAAAAGTGTAAACTGAATGGCTTAAACACATCATTTTAAACAGTTAAAAACACAAACCTTTCTTCTGCGAATTGCAGGAGGAGGAGCGCGGCGCCGCCGTATGACGTCATATTATCATGTCAAAATAAAAGTCCTATTCACGTATTAAAATATCAAAGCCAGGGGTGAGGGGTCGGAAACTTTTTTCAATAACAAGCCAGTTTTTTCCATTTTTGTTTGATGCTTTTTTAGTGCCACAGTAAAAAAATATTATTTTACTTTTATAAAATGAGCAAGGATTAAACATGAGCCAGATTATTCAAAACAAAAAATATGCAACAATAGGTAATATGTTGCAATTTGCTATTACAGTATTAACTGCAAATTTAATTTTGCACGATTTACTAATTTACTAATTCACTAATTCAAGCGCACAATTTACTATTTCGTTCCTTCGATTTGCTAAATCATGCAGACGATTAATTAATTTGTTCCCTCGATTTATAAATCGTGCGCACAATATAGCAGATCTAGAGAACGAAATATTAAATCTTGCTCACGATTTAGCCTACTATTATTTCCCTGCATGTCATGTGAGGGGCTCTGTAGAAATCCGGGTTTGGTTTTGTTTTTAAAAATTTCAAACCGAATTTATTAACTATACAATAAAGACAGACACGTCAATGTTAAGAAAGACTGTTAGTGTTAATGTAAGGTTTGTTTATTGTTAATGTAATATTGTGTTAATGTATAGTTGAAACTTTACATTCATGACCCACTTAAGTATGGAGTTAACCCTTTAAGCCCTGAAGGCATTTTTAGAGTTGTTTTTTTTTTTTTTTCTGACTGACATACACAAAAGTAAAGACTCACAACTCCAAAACTATAGCAAGAAAAGTAAAAAAGGTAGGTATCGTTTGATAGGAAACTTTTTAACTTTGAGGGGAAAAATCATCACATTTGGACATTCTCATATATATATGTATATATATATATATATATATATATATATATATATATATATAAGGGATAATGTATAGAGAGGCGGTTGTTATAGCGAATAACAAGCCCGACAGGCTGAACGAGACCCCGACGCGAAGCGGAGGGGTCTTGACAGCCTGAAGGGCTTGTTATTCGCTATAACGACCGCCTCTCTATACATTATCCCGCTTATTACATGGCTACCTACAAAATAAATAAATAATTTGACACGAATTATTGATTTAAAAAGGAGTTTATTGATTTAAAAACGATTGTATTGCTTCCGCCAAAGAAAATAGTCCGTTCCGCGTCCATAGCAACGCGCTGTTTTTCATGGCAACGGTCTGTTATACTCCGCAGCGGTCTGTTATAAAGAAATAACAGACCGCATTCTACATTGGAATTCAGCCAAGCCATGTAATAAATATATATATTTTACATATATTTCTTATTTGACATGCAAAAACATGCAAAGGAAATATGGAGGACAATTTTTTTTTTTTTTTGGTGATATTCCCCTACATGTGAGCTGCATCTTAATCAAATGTGGTGATAGCATAAAGTAATCAAAAGTTACAGCATTTGGAACCAAGGTAGCCTTTTTGTTTAGGACTTGACACCCCCCTAATGGTCATTTTTTAAAAATAAAAGTTTTTTTTTAAACCTTCGTTAATTATGTGGTGAATTGTGTGAATTACAATGCTGGTAGCTATAACTCGAAGAAAACCTTGCATTCAGTCATTTTGCATTGTTTTTATTTTTTAACAGTTTTGATTATCCCATACAGCAGTAAAACAACTGGCAAAAATCAAAATTCACGATGTTTTTTAACATCAGGTTGTGTCCATCCATTTCACGAATACAGTTCTTAATGTCTGATCGATTGGATTGAACCACTGTGGCTCTGTGAGGTCAGTGCATTGAGGTACATTCCTGCATGAGTCACGGAGCGTACCACACACCACAAAAACACTGACATGGAAGTCCCTAAAAAGCTTTGGGCTTGTGTAGAAATTGTCAACATACAAATGATAACTTCTCCCCAAGAATGATGGATCCATGAGGCTGCTGACAACATCATGTGAGAGACCCTGCCCTGAAGTGAAGCGGCTCTTTCTAGTGTAAATGGCAAAATCACTGGTGTGCCCATTGCTGGAGTATGCAAGCACAAACAGCTTCACACCTGACTTAGTCACCTACAAACTTCTTGTAAAGTAAATTCCTTTACAATTTCAGGAAGTAAATTCCTGCAATGCAGAAAAATATCCTATGTTCACAATAACATATATTTTGAAATGTGGTTAAGCAAATTACAAATATATTGTGAGGTTCACTAGCAAGGTGACTGTCTCTACCTGGTCGATCTTCAGCCAGGATATCCTGTCTTGTTTCAGTGTACTTTTTTGCTATGGCAAGTTTCGACACATTCGTCATAACTCTAGCGAAGCTCTCTCTGAAGTGATGACAGAAGCTGCTTGGTGAAGGATGGATATTCGGTCAACCTTATAAAAAAAATTGTAGATTGTATGTATGAAGACACGATTGAAAGCAATTGTATTTCATAAAATGCTGTTAGGTTTTAATGTAGCCTTTACAGATATATTTTCAGAAATGTTTATCTTCCTTGTTTTCAGTGACAGCAATAGACAAATAGGCATGACTTTGATTTCACAATTTCCAAAATTATAATAGATTGCTTCCCTGTAACATTCAAGTGTTTTCTCTATACTCACTCCAGCAGACGTTCTTAAGTATGGGTATTTTTTTGAGTTCATCCTCCACATTCCTTCCATGATTTCTCAGCGTCTCCAGGAGAATGTTTGTGCATAGACAGTCAGGATGTCTGGATGTGTCTTCTGATACTCGCTTTGTAGCATGTTCACATGGGCCTCAACAGACGTTGAATCCTCCCCAACACAAGTTCTCCATGCATGTAATTTTCTGCACACTAACGCAAAATAAAACAGTTATAGACTAATAACTGTAAAATACACACAGACTTGAGTGTGTCCAAATGTGTGGAAAACGAGAATAGTCATGGCAGTTTAGCTTAACTCTATGAACGCCTGCTATGCATGCTAGCTAAACTGAGATAATCCAAAAGACAGTGGTGCTTATATTACACAGCCAGTGTTCTGAGACACGCGCTTAAGTTCACACAGAACGTGTCTTTGCGTCTAAAAATGGGAGACTATTTAAAAAAAGGAATAGTTAAAAAAAAAACGCAGCAGAGAACGCGAGCTCTCGCCATGTTGCCATGCCAACTATCTTCTTTAAACAAAAGCTTCAATGCTTGCCCCGCCTCCGAGGTCTTCTGATTGGTTTACTGTTTTGGAAGTGACATTGATGAGTGGCGCTGCATATAGACCCCTTTTGCGCCGACGTCACAGTTACGTCACGGCGCTAGCTGGAGGCAAAACAAACGGAAAACTGGAGGCGGCCAATACAAACCAGCACAGATTCGGCTACATAATAAGGAGCTTAAATTATTATTTTTATTATTAAATGTTATCTTGTTGTGTTATTGGGTGCAAGAATCAATGAAAAATGAGTATGCTGTATCTGGAATTTTTATTTCTAGAAAATATCCACATCTTTAAAATTGCACCGTAATATGTCACTCTTTACATTGTCGTCTTTTTGGCGCTGGTTAGGTAGAACTGCGGATCGTACACACAAATCTTTACATGACCATTCAGCACATAGTTATAGGCATCTAAAGATTTATATGTCCTCAGTTTCTCTATCGGGCAGGTGTAGAAGTCAGGCCACTCAACTGTCGGTAGCGTTAACGTTAATCCTGTCAGATCGTCCATCCATTGACTGAGCGTGTACGGGTCGGCCAGTCTGGTTCCGTCCGTTAAAATGAAATTTTGCAAATAACAATCGCGGTCCTGGACAGTGAGTGACCTTGCACATTAAGTTAAAACTGGATTTTCTTCAGTCATTGTTAAAAAAAACAAGCTAACAAACTGGCAAACTAGTGTTAGTGAAGCGGCCAGAGGGATCTTTCTGCCTCCAGCTAAGCCCCGCCCACACAAATACGTCACCATGTTTACCAACTGTAAAAGGGTCTATAAAGGCTGAAATTCTTTTAACTTAACAGAGTCTTAAAAACGCTGCGCTCATGTGCGAGACGCAGCAGAAGACGCGAGACTGTAGCGTATGGATGAAATCACAATGACTGACTCATTCTAAGTGTAGTGGGTTGGCAGTGTTTATATATATATATTTTATTATTGTGACTGACGTCACAGCAGAATGCGTGTCCAGCGTAATTTCCGCCTAAGCGAGTTAAAGGGTGCGTGGCGCAATATTGTGGGGGACACGCACCTGGTTGTTTGGTGTGGCATTGCTGCGAGTGTGAAGAGCTGCTGCATGCTGAGGGTATCGCTTACCTGTTTATGTTGCCAATAATCCCCGGTAACAAACCTGGCATCGCGGTCATTCACTTGGAGCTGTACGTCTCATATCGTTCAGTTTTTCCTGTTCATGTTGCTGACAATTCCTGGTAGCAAGCTTGGTATCGTGTTCGTGACTGGTGATATGACATGATCGGTATAAAATAGGACACTGTAAGAACACCAGCTCAAACGTGAGGGGAATGTACAGTTATTGATTTACTAATTTTCATTTATGAATTATTAATAAATCAATAACTAATCATACTGGCTATCACTTACACAATTTAAAATTACCCAAAAGGTAATATACAGCCCATATAGTTGGATCTCTGTATATAAACAATCAATCACAACGAATTACAATTAATTATAAATGCACAGAGGGGCTATATCAAATCTTGTGAATGCCTACCAAATCAAATTGTATCAGATAATCCGTCTGTCCGCCAGACGAATCATGCGATGTTCTTATCAACTCTCAATGAGAGATATTCTTATAAATTCTCAAGAAAATGTATTCTCTTGGCCACAGAGAATAATTGTATTGTTCACGAGATTATTAACTGGTAGGTCACTCACGAATTTATCGAGCTTGTAGCTATAAGATCGAACACATTTAAGAGGCTTTGTTCTGTGAGCAGCAAACAGAGACGATCAAGAGTATAATAGTTTTTTTAATAAAATGCGATTATGAAAGTAACGTTACAACTACATCTAACAAAGAATATATATATATGGGACAGTAAAATGAAAGTAAAATAAACAGAAAGGAAAAACACAGATTACAGAATAGTAAACAAATCACAATGTGCCTTTGAGAACCAGCAAAGTATCAAAATCACCTTAAACAGGGAGATGTAATACGCATTTAAATCTTGGTAAGAGATCAAAAATACTTGCATTGAAAACCTTGTGGTTGGAGGTGGACGGCGAGTAGCCGATGCCTGCGTGTCCGGTTGAAACGTTCTTTGGCTCTTCCTGAGTGTGCGTCGGAGCGGGAGTTTCAAAACGGTTCTCGTGTGAGCTGCTAAGACTTGATTTAAGTTCGTTTCACTTTGAGGTGTAAGTGAATGAACACTAGACTATTAAAACAAGAAGTCGGAGTTACGACTAAAACAAAACAAAGTTTAAGTAAAATAAAATAGAGAGAAGACGAGACGAGTACAAGGATGACGAGACTAAGGAACAAGAGCGTAAGGAACAAGAGAGCGAACACAGAGTGTGTTTCGTTTTTTCTAGGATGCGACGAACACTCCTCCTGTGGAGTGTCCGGCCAATTGGAACGTGACATTCCGAGCGGGAAAAACTTTCTTTGTCTTAGTTCCCAGTTTAATTTGCATGTTTTATGGCAGTGTTATTATTTGATCAGTTATACTCTAACGATGGTAAAAATAGTATAATACATTTTACCAGATCCTGATGCATATATTTGGTTTCAGTACAAGGAGAGCTTTACGTGGATACTAAATCAGGTATGGTTCGAAGGTACCCGTCGAGATACATTCTTATTTTGTCAAAATAAGCTTAAAAAGGTTCAGCTAACAGGCCAACAGGGGCGGAGCTACGTGGTGGCCAGGGGGGGCCACGGCCACCACTGGTCAAGGCTCGGCCCCCCTGCCGGCCCCCCCCCAACATCGCGGCCCCACCCCCAGTCTGAGGAGGAAAATTAATTAAAAAACCCTCCTGCACAGAAACGTCTAAAATAAGCTGAAATATATGCATTATTATTTTTTAATCAAGTCATTTGTCACTTACGCTACAAGACCCATATTAGCAACATGTTGGGTCACGCCCCCATCAACAGTGCAAGACATAACGTGCCTGCATTCTGACAGCGCTTAATGGAGACTAGCAGCTAACCACTGGATACCACTGTAACTAACAGGTGAGTAAGTTTGTGATACTTGAAAGCATAATTGAAATGATAAGATCATTATCTTCTCACTCAGTTTAATGTGTAAGAATGTGTCGACATAGAGGAAGGGTGACAGAGTGAGTTGAGTTGAGCTGCTGCTGTTATTTTTGCAAACTTGTATGATTATCTCTGGCTAGCGCTAGCTATAGCTAGCTTAAGTCAATTCCAATGTGTCACTTAGGGCCGTTAGTCAACGCGAGAGACGCGCTCCCTTTCATAGTCAAAACAGTGAACGCAAGCAGACGCCAGCGTCACGGGCGATACGTGAAATACAATACACCGTTCACGCAACAGGGTAGTAGCGGAGTCAAAGCACTGAACGCCCGTCTATTTCGCTTCAAAAGCTCGCTTTCGCTTTGGACGCGCGAATGGATTCAAAATGTTCAAGAACTAGACGCGAATTTGACGCTCTATTCGTGTTTGGTGTAAACGCAGCATAATAACAGGCTGCGATGTCAAGTTTGCAATCCTGGAATGTGTGTGTCAGAGAGAGAGAGGCGCGGGCGTGATCGAACAGTGGAAACATAAAACATACACCGTCACTTTGTTCATATGTGATAGATTGAAATATGTATTTTATAATTACCAAAATCTGTAAAACATTAACAGCACTATAATCACGCTATTTTGAATGTGTGTTTAAAGGTTTATAAAACTGTAAATAATTATTTTGTATGTAATTTTGGGTTCATCTGCGATCTATTAGTTTGGCGCAATGCAACGTGAAATCGATTACTCTTGACTTGTTGAACACTAGGGGGAGAACTCGCGGGGATTTTCCATTACACATAAAGTTCAAGTGGAGAAATATCAAGCGAGTTTTATGATTAATCTTCTCCCCCTCTATTCAGGTATTAATGCCAGTTGTGTTAATTTAATGTTGTAAATAGTTTAAGCAATTGCGGATGTGAGTATTGATATCGATTGCATGTCGAGTTAAATGTTTTAAAGCTCATTAACGTTACCTCAGAGCTCCGTTTTGAGCGCGAGGCCTACATAAGGGCGCGAGGGCACATATAGAACATTTATAGTGCGTATGTGGTATGTACATTTGTATTTAATTTTTAAATCAGTATATTTACTGCTGATTGTTTGATTCACGGGTTTGGAGAAATGTAAAATGTGAACGAGAAAGAGAATTTTAGAGATCTATGCATGTTTAGAATGTGTTGGTACTAGTTTATCTATTCATCTAAGGAGTTGATATCCAGATAACTACAAAATGCCTTAAAAATACTTAATTGTATTTTTTTGTACACTTTAAACAGTGTTATGGATTAGAGGTGCACATTATTAACAGCACATGTGACCAACTGTTAAATATGTAGCAGCTACGTTTTCGCGACGTGTAAAATCCATAGGCCTATGTCACACTTCCTGCTTCCGGAACACGGAGTAGTAATTCAGAACTTCCGGTCGACAGTATTTCTCATTAAGGATTTAGATTATCAGCCATAATGTCTAAACCATCCGAGGTAGACTGACCACGACTCGCTATGAGGTTGTGAAACAAAGGTTTTTGCTCCTGTAGAAGCTATAAGTTCGTATGAAATCAATCTTGTTTTAAGAAAAACATGTTTTATTCGTGATCTTATGAAAAAAAAAAAAAAACACTACCCACAATCCTAAGCGTAGCAGCAACGTCTGCTGATTGGTCCAACTCGCTGTTACCATAGAAACGTTTACCTTACTGGTGAACGGCTAGAGCTATAAAACAATGGCAGGCTACACCCGCAGCTGTTGTTGTAGTGTACCGGGTTGCTCTTACCGGGTTTCCACTTGAGAGTTTTCATTTACCATCCAAACCACACCGTCATATGTGACTTCAGGCAGGTTGCGGGGAGATTTGGTCCAGCGGTATCTATCTGACTCCGCCATTGTAAAAAGCTAACTGGAAGAGCCGTATCCCTACTAAAAGACGTAGGCCTACTTCCGTTCTTCAATTTTTTTGTGACATAGGCCTATTGTAGACGAATGGTCTATTTTTTTTTCGAACGTATGCACCGCTATCACGTCTGGTGTAGACTAGCTACTTCCATTGATTATAGTGAAAGCTATTTGTTCCAATATTAACCAACTACAGCAGACGCCAAGTGAACAGAACACTTCAGTTACGTGCCTGGTGTAACTTAGCCCTAATTCATAGATAACAGACTGTCGTTAGTTTACACTTGAAATTGAAATAAAAGCAGTCTATAGTTAATGTTATGTAAATTTTTCCTTTAAAGATGACACAATGAAAAGGATTAGTGCCTCAGAGGGAGACAGGAAAATCCATGCTTTTTTTGCCAGCACACGCACCAGAGACCCGCAAGCAGCAACAAGCACGACAGAGCTAGAAAGATGTGTCAGGGAAACAGAAGGAGCTAGTGGAGAAAGCAGAGCAGGTGCAGAAAGGGAAGGAGCCAGTGAATGTTCAGGAGATGAGTTGTCAGAGACAGAGCAGGAGAAGGAGAGTGATTCTGGGAGAAGAGAACAAATAAAACTGAATGAAGCAGCAGGCACGCATGATACCTGCCCTCCAGGTACGTGGTTATCAGTAGCTGAAGAATGGGACAGGGTTGGTCAGGTTATGGCAAACAAAAATGGTCCCACTTTATATTAAGTGGCGTTAAGTACTATGTACTTGCATAAAAAAATGAGTACAATGTACTTTTTGTGTTCATTTTGTATTGTAAAATACTTTTGCTGCTATTGATGTGTGATACGGGTAAAGTTAGGGACAGGTGTGGTGGATTGGGTAGGTTTAAGGTGTAAGGGAAGGGTCAACTGTGTAATTACAAATGTAATTACATAAATTAATTACAGCTGTAATTACATGCAGGACATTTTAAAATGTAAGTACATAAAAACATGTATATCATGTTTGTATATCAATATTATTGATCAGTATATTGTATATCAAATGATTAATTTCAATGTAAGTACATAGTACTTAACGCCACTTAATATAGAGTGGGACCACAAAAATTAATGGAATTCTATGGTGTTTTACAGACATTTCCATGTCCAGGGGTGAAGCTCCAGCACAACCTCAACTCAATTTCCCCAAGACACTCCAAGGAGACCGAAACAGGAGCTTCAAGGGTGAGTGGTTTGCAGTCCACCCCTGGTTAGAATACTCCATAAGTGAAGACTCTACCTTTTGCTATGCCTGCAGGCATTTCAGTTTACCTGGCCATGTTGAGTCTACATTTACTTCAGGTTTAGGTTTCAAAAACTGGAAAAAAGCTACCTATACAGACGGAGGGTATGCTGCACATAGTAGATCTGAGCATCACAAGAATGCCATGTTAGCATGGAAAGAACACCAAATTGCAGAGAAAAATCAGGGCTCTCTAATGGGACAGTTAAATAAAGAGTACAACAGAACTGTACAAGAGAACAGGGGGTACATCAAAACTCTTGCTGAAGTGGTTCTTCATTGTGCAACCGAGAACATTGCTCTGAGAGGGCATCGTGAATCCGTGGACTCAAGTAGGAAAGGGAACTTTTTGGGTTTGTTGAATATCATAGCAAACCATGATGAAAAGATTTTGAAAAAGATGGATGGTCCCAGAAATGCTAAATATACAAGCCCTGACATACAAAATGAGGTTTTGTCATGCTTAGCAGAGATGGTGCGCACATCAATAATAAAAGAAGTCAAGGAAAGTGGTGCTTTTAGTATACTTGTGGATGAGACTAAAGACAAAAAAAAAATGGAACAAATGTCTTTTGTTTTGAGATACTATTACAATGGTAAGATTCACGAAAGTTTTTTGGAGTTTGATGTAGCACAGAAGCTAGATGCGGAGAGCTTGACAGAAAAAATAATTCACCTCTTGTCAAGATATGGTCTAGAATATAAGAGTAACCTTGTTGGGCAGTCTTATGATGGGGCTGCAGTCATGAGTGGCAAGCACAGTGGTGTGCAGGCCCGAATTAAGGAGGTAGCAAAGCAGGCTTTCTACGTTCACTGTAATGCTCATTGCCTCAATCTGGTGCTTGTGGACACTGTGAGAGGGATCCCAGAGGCTGAATGCTTCTTTTCCTTATTAAAACAGCTGTACATCTACATGTCTGGATCGGCAGTGCATCCCAAATGGTTACAGGTGCAACGGGACATGTACTCAGGTGCACCGAGAGAGTTGCCAGCATTGAGTGACACACGGTGGGCTTCCAGATATTATGCCTGCCGTAATTTGTGGGATAGGTTGCCAGCAGTTGTAACAGTGCTTGAGGAACTGAGTAATGAGAACAGTGGTGAGAGGTCAGTAGGTGCCAGAGGTCTTTTGCCTCAAATTGATTTCCAATTCATTGTATTTCTTGCCATATTTCAGAAACTTTTGGGAGATGCAAAATTACTATCAGACATGCTCCAGTCTTCCTCTCTTGATTTGGCCAAAGCAGTGGACCTTGTGGAGGCACTTATTAGTACTTTTGAATCTTACAAGAGTGAGCAGATGTTTGGTGATTTGTGGGACACTGTTTTGGAGCTTGCAAAGCAATGTGATGTCTCTATAGACACTGCTCCAAAACGTAAGAGAACACTAAGTTCACAGCTACATGGATGCCATGTTATGTCAACTGTAGGCAGCCGAGAAACAGGCAACAGTAAAGAGTATTACAGGACAGGAATCTTTAACCTGGTTTTGGACCGGATGCTCTGTGAGCTCAGGAACAGATTTTCCAATCAGAATTGTGACATAATGCATGGGATACAAGCTTTAAATCCAAGTAGCAAAAGCTTCTGTGACAAAGATAGCCTTTTTGCATTTGCCAAATTGTATGGGTGTGACCTTGTCGACCTTGAGCATGAGCTCTACCAAATTAAAAGAGTTTTAGATCGTAAGTTAAAACAAGGGATGCAGAGACCACCTACAATTGTAGACCTGGCAGCTTTTATTGAACCGTATCAGGAGGTCTTTGATGTTTTCTTCAGGCTTTGCAAAATTGCACTGGCAATACCTGTCAGCACAGCTGCTTGTGAACGCAGTTTTTCCTGCTTGAAGCTTGTCAAAACACACCTGAGAACTACAATGGGAGAGGATAGGCTGAGTGATCTTGGGGTGTTGAGCATAGAACATAGGAGGGCGGCGTCTTTAAATTTAGATGAGTTTGTTGATCGATTTGCTAGTAATCATCACAACCGGAGAATACAGCTACTGTAAACTAACAGTTAAAGGGATAGTCCACTTTAAAATGAAAATTCTGTCATCATATACTCACCCTCATGTTGTTTCAATCCTTTATGAATTTCTTTCTTCTGCTGAACAGAAAGGAAGATATTTAGAAGAATGTCAGTAACCAGACAGTTTCTGGTCCCATTGACTTCCATAGTAGGAAAAAAATATAGTATGGAAGTCAATGGGACCAGAAACTGTCTGGTTACTGACATTCTTCTAATATCTTCCTTTCTGTTCAGCAGAAGAAAGAAATTCATAAAGGATTGAAACAACATGAGGGTGAGTATATGATGACAGAATTTTCATTTTAAAGTGGAGTATCCCTTTAAGTAACCAGCATCTGTTTATGTTATACCTGCCAGTTCTGGAGCATAAACAGCCTTAACAATGAAGAGGACGAGCTAGTAATGTTGTTCATCTTACATCTTTTGTTTATCTTCTAGTTTTTCTGGCCTACTTACTGTAGAGTGTATTATGGGACATGAGTATTGCAATGTTATTACATGTCTGTTCTATTTAGACATCTTATTTATTGAGATTTAGACATATCTGCTCTCAGCTTCTCACACTGACACTCTCAGATATTTCTCAAGAATAACAAATAAGCAAACAAAAAGACAATTATATAAAATGACTTGCATGGATCTCTCTCTCTCTCTCTCTCTCTCTCTCTCTCTCTCTCTCTCTCTCTCTCTCTCTCTCACACACACACACACACACACACACACACAAAAGAGTGCCCCTTCTAGATCTGGTTTGTCAGTGTGTTAGAGCTGTCTTCAGTACTGCAACCCATAAACCACCAGTGCTGTTATCATTGATGCAGTATGCAAAATCGATATCACTATGCAGTAAGCTAGTGATATTGTTCATTGTTTGTGATATTGTTGTAGTCTACTACTGTTTGTAGTGATACTGTTCACTTTACATTGTACATATTATTGATATTTTTTCTTCTTCTAGTTTTTCTTGCCTACCTGTATTATGAGTTTTCTTGCCTAGAGTGTATTATGGGGCATGAGCCTGCCCTGCAATGTTATTAAATGTGTGTTCTATTTAGACATACTATATGCTCTTATTTATTTGTGATGTAATGTTTTTTTTTAATATGTTAATGTTATCACAAATAAATTGAATATTGCACTTAAAATGCTATGGTTTCGTTTACCTAAATAAATTATCACCTAAATAAATTATCGCCTAAAATGACAATTCATATTGTGTCTTTGTCATTTGCACTAAAAACATCCCCGTCTCATGTTAATGTCCCTAACCCCTCACATAATCATGACACATCGCACTCGCACATTATCTAAGCACCCATCCCAATAACATGGATTATCAATAAGACATTTTTATTGACCATAAGGAAATTCAATCCATTGTTTATTAAGGACTGACGAGCCGCGGGGAAAACCGCTACTCTCAGAGTGACGCTGTGCGTGAGTTTTAAAATAGTAGTTTTTGACAATCAAGTGCCACCCCAAATATAAGACTGGCCCAAGCTGGCCCCCCCAGAAATAATGTCCTGGCTACGCCCCTGCAGGCCAAATAACATAATTGCATCATAAGTTACCAAAAGGTGGTATTCACAAATGGGGAGTGAAGATTGGACTTTTAGAACCTAAACCTGACACACACATAATCTGGTTAACCATAATATGCTAAATCTGAAGGTTTACAGGAATACAAAAGACAACCACATAAAAAGGAAAAATCAGGAGGTGGGAAGAGTAGATACATGTTTACACATTTATCTAGTGGTTATACATATAGAATATATAGGAGTAACACTTTATTTCTCCTCTCCCAGAATCTCAGTGAGATTCCCAATTTGCTGACATTCCGTTAGGGCCATAAAATATTATCCACCTCACGAAGGGGGAGGTCTGGTTGATAAGAGAACTTGTAATGGAGATCTACTGGTTAAGGAAATTTGTCAACAATATGGGGTGTCTAGTCAGGACACGGAAGGCAGGGATAGTCGTTGAATGATTTTAATAAATATACTTCTAAAATACAGATGCACAGGCACTATTTCTCATGAACTTTACAGTGTAGGTGTGGTTCTAAATGAAAGGAAATAAACATCAATATTACTTACATAAACACAATTTAGTTAACTGAATAACTATCTCTAGTCACTTAAATAAACAGTGCTAAACATGTCCTGAAACGTAACTATATGAGAATAACATATAAGTTACACATACAACAGATATAAAGGCTGTCACTGACTATAAACATTAACATAAATTACTAATATAAACTTATCTATATGATATAGTTTCAACTTACTTGTGGTCACTGACGCACACGAACACAATGCGAAGATTAGCTTAACTGAAACTGAAACTAAACTGACAGCCGTTCTCTACAAGCCAGGGCATGTCGCAACATGTCAGAAAAAGGGGCGTGGTCTGAACGAACACTCGCGGTACATGCTCTGTCCATGTTCACATCACTTGAGCCTTTTGCACAGAACTGTTGGTGAGGGTTCTCAAACTAAAACATTTTTGATTCAAGACTACACATTAGAAAGCCACACCTCTATTATAAAGCAAAACTAATCACACACATGAATATAGGAAGGTACAAACATTAAACGAATATTTCTACCCAAAGTTACATGAAAAGAAAGCGTTTGTGGGTGAGTGTGTGTCTTTGTGTGTTGTGTGTGTGTGTGTGGACAGACCACCTGGGCCTTCGTTTGCAGGGAAGGGGGAAGTTTGATAGCAATCTTTGTGATCTGCCAGTGAGGATCCTAGTGTCAGGCTTCTTGGGAGGATGAAGTAGGAGACGAACACGAAGATGATGAATTCCAAGATTTTAATTCTCAATATAAACAAATACAAACAAAAAGGGAGCGTGTGCTCAGAACATAGATAACCTAACAATAAACATTGACCGACAAGTGAAGACTGAAACACTCAGGGCTTAAATACAGGAGAGAACAGATCAGGGAAACAAGACACAGCTGACAAGACTAACGAGGAACCAGGTGATACAAATGAACTAATGAGGGTAACCATGGAAACCAAGGAGTGGCGGGAAAACAGAACAAAGGAAGACATGTGACTAGTGACAAAAAACACTCAGACAGAACAGAATCGTGACACCTAGCCATGTTCTGTTAAATTTCATGCTGGCATGAAAGTGTCAGAAAGCAATTTGACCATTTTCGTCCGATTTTGAGCCAAATTCTGACCCTTGCAACTCTTTTTCGGGTCGGGCTGATTTTCAGCTTTGTAGTGCGTCGTTTGTCGTGCAGTGTACAGGGGCAAACGAGAGGCGATTAACCTCTCCTGATCGGCAATCGGATGGTCGGATGTTTCTGGCATGTTAGAAATTTTGGTCGCTTCTCGTGACTATATCGCACAGTTGAAGCAGAGCTACGAACCGATTGCCCTCCCTCACTGCGCCTGCGCAATAACAGAAGTTTCATCTGCAGCAAAAAAAATATAAAAAATCGAAAAAAGAGGGGGATCTTTAAGTTCTGTAGTTCAAACTAGCTACAAATTACTGTTGCTTACCTCCAGTTCGTGTTGCAAAATGGATTAACCATTACCCACGTCTTCCAAGCCACCTGCAATGTACACTTTGCCTCTTTTATTAATTTGTTAAACAATGTTTTAGAAATAAAGCTGTTTTTAATTTTCATTGATGAATTATTGCAGTGTTCTGACATATTATAGACTGTTAATAATAATTAATGATATGCCTATAATTCACTGTAATCGACCTAAATGTTTTAGACAATTTTCAATAAGGAGGAGTAAGCTTCTATGTCATATTTTATTATCCTCACAGTGAGTTGGTTATGCGGTGATGCGCTATGAAATTATTGCATGGCAATTTAATTATAATAGCCTATCAATTTAATAATAAAAGTATCCTAGGACTTCCCTAATAATAATAATACAATAATACTAATAATAATTTAATACATAAATTGGAAATGATAAATCATCTTGATATTGATAGCTGATGCTTGTTTTGACAGTATCTCTGGATACATGATATCGTCTATAGGCGCAACCCGGCACGAGGGTTTATCGCGCTGATTCACGCATATTTCACACGTATAGTGTGAGCAGTGAAGTCGCAGCTCGACGTTCAGACCGTATAGTGTGAGCACATAAATCCTGAGCTTTTGCTTTACATCGCATGCGATCTACTCGTTTAGTGTGAGTAGGCACCTTGCTGAAATCGCACAGACATCGCATAGTGTATGCCCGCCTTTAGGGACAACTGCTGTCACATATAATAAAACATCATAACATAAATCCAGGCCTGTTCATCTCTCGTCCTTCACTGTCGTCGCTCCTCCTTTTATGCTTCTGCTCCTCCGTGAGAGATACGAGACCGGTGCGTCGGCACAGGTGTCGCTCATTAGTAATCACGCCACCGGCCTTGCGCCATTCTCTCACGGCCTCGTCCTGCTCGCCACAAATACATATTGTTAATGAGATAAAACACTTACTTCCAAAGCCACCACTTTGTCTGCTCCGCATCGCGAGTAAAAGAAGTTGTCTCTGAGAAAAAGTTTCGGCTCATTTAGGCGTGCACAGCATAAAAATATCGGTATAAGTACATTTTTAATGTTATAAAATACATATTGTAAATGAGATAAAACACCTACTTACGGTGTTTTCCATCCTCATATGCTCTGCATCGCGAGTCAAAGAACATGGCGTCTGTGAGAAAAGTGTCAGCTCGTTTAGGCGGGCACAACACGTAAATGTGCCGGATGTAACTAATTACATTTACAGTGTTAATGGGGTTTAAAGGGGTGGTATAATGCACTTTTCACAAGATGTAAAATAAGTATTTGATGTCCCCAGAAGTGTGTATGTGACGTTTTAGCTCAAAATACCCCACAGATATTTTCATATAGCATGTTAAAAATGTCACTTTTTGAGGTTGAGCAAAAACCAATACTAACCAACTACAGAACCGCAGAACCATACGTCATAGCAGTGTGAGGACGACAGCGCCAGCCGAACAGTCTGATGCCGGAAGTTGGCGGATTTCATGTAACCAGTTAAACAGTTAATGAAGACGGAATCATCATGATGGAAGAAGAGAACAAGGTAAAAAGAAGTTCGATCTTTGTTGGATGCAACATAACGTTATACGCTTATACAAAGCGGCTCTAAGTATTTTGTAAGTTATTATTCAACAATACTATTGATCTGTCATTGACACCATTATATGAGAACTGAACTGAGCTGGACGATGACATCACTGTTTTATCCAGAATGGCTATATAGATTAACAACCTTTTTACAACAGAAATTAATCAACAATGAATTTACTTAAGCTCGATTATGACACTATTTTGTTCTAGATCTGTCAAGACAAACTTTGTCACAGGAAACATGCTGCCGTTAATGTGCAGGTGCCACCTAAAGAACATGACACTGAAAATGGGGACAAGATATGTTTTTATTGTCTCAAACAGGCAAATGAAAGAAACATAATTTCAAACCATAAATTAACATAATTAAAACACAATGTATTGTTGAAGACACTTCCAATCTCCCCAGGGACAACAGATGGAAATTAGCAAGCAGCTAAATGTGGTGCAAACCATCTTTTCTCTTGTGAGAATAATTTCATTTCATTTCTTTTAAATTAATTAAATATTTCATCCCTTTTTTGTACTCTTCTCTCATGAAGTAACCACAGATAGTAAAATACCTCTGGACCGCAGTTGGATGGCTGAGGAAACCACTCGTTCAGAGGTTTTGTGGAAGAGCCGAGGTATCTGAAGTTAAAGAAGGAAGAGCAGGAAAAGGCCCTTCTTAAACTTGATCAGGCGGAAATGAGAGATGAGCTAGAACTGGCCAAAGAGCCTTTCATGTTTCGTTTCCAGTTCAAAGAAGACATGGAAGTTTTTTTTTTTGCGAGTGTCATGACGAAAGGCGCCTCAGGATTAACTCCATTTTTATGGAGTTTTGATTTATTTGATTTATTTGTCACTTGAGAATTATTGTTAAATGTGTGCCTGCAAAACTTTTATAGAATTTATTTTCTTTGGTTTGATTTTGTTTTATATAATTTATTTATTTTATTTAGTTCGATTTAGTATTTTTATTTAATTACTATTATTTATTTGGAGCAGGTACAGCTTGTGTAGGATGCCTTTTCTATTTCAGAGTAAAAAACACATTTTATTTAAATTAATCATTTTGTTTTTTCAGTCTATCATATTGTGTATGGTCTATGAAAAAAATTGTTAGATATGAAATGGTTGAGTATTAAAAATGTTCAAACGCTCAAGCTTTGTTTTCATTTTATTATTTTTTCGTTTTAAGCTTTGATCAATTTATATTGTTAATCATTTGACACAACAAAACAAATGGATAAAGTATAATTTTAACTTTTAAAAAACTATAAACATTTGTTAATAGTAGTAGGCTATATTGTCTTTTGTTAACAGGACAAAACCTAATTCTTATCTTTTATTATATTTGATATATTCAATTAAATCGTTTAAAAAAAATCTTTATAATAATGTTGTTTTAAACTTTGAAACGTTCCAAAACACGGAAGTAGCACAATGCCTTGCTGCGCTCACTTCCGGCATCAGACTGTTAAGGGGGTCGCACACCGGACGCGCAGCTCAGCGCCGCGCCGCGCAGCGCCACGTCTTTTAAATTCGAACACATTATTCTCTATGAGAGTACACACACCGGCGGCGCCTTTCGGCGTCTGTCCGTGGCGCCCAGCAACGGCTTAGGACCGTGGGTAAAATACTGGAGTAAAGATAGTTTTGCGGTTTGATATTCTTTATTCTTTTCGGTATGGTACCGCCTTGCGGTGTCGTAGGCATGCAAATAATATCTCATTTCGTTATTCATGATTTGTGAATTTGTGTGACGCGGTCCTCCAGTCTATTTTTTTTATACTGACTTTTATTTTTAAATTGCGTAGGCTATAGCTCCAAAAGTTGGTCACTTAGAAGACTGAACCCAGCTTCATCTTGACCTGCTTGATTTGTGAATTTTTTCACAGCAAAGCTCATGTTAATAAACGGTTTGGTATGTCCACTAGACAGGAATTTGGAAAATAGCTGTTCTTTCACGTTTAACATCAATTTATAATAAACACACAGACCGACCGATTACAAAAACACTTGTTTTTTATTGAGCTTGATTTGTGAAAACTTTCACAGTGCAGTTTGGGTCAGTTAACCCTTCCCTGACAGTTTAAATGTCCCATTCTGATTTCTGAAACGTTCCACAGTTCAGTTTGGGTCAGTTAACCCTTCCCTGAGTGTTTAAATGCCCCATTCTGATTTGTGAAAGGTTCCACAGTTCAGTTTGGGCCAGTTAACCCTTCCCTGAGTGTTTAAATTAACCATTCTGATTTGTGAAAACTTTCACAGTGCAGTTTGGGTCAGTTAACCCTTCCCTGAGTGTTTAAATTAACCATTCTGATTTCTGAAACGTTCCACAGTTCAGTTTGGGTCACTTAAACCTTCCCTGAGTGGTTAAATGTCCCATTCTGATTTGTGAAAACTTTCACAGTGCAGTTTGGGTCAGTTAACCCTTCCCTGAGTGTTTAAATGCCCCATTCTGATCTGTGAAACGTTCCACAGTTCAGTTTGGGTCAGTTAACCCTTCCCTGAGTGTTTAAATGCCCCATTCTGATCTGTGAAACATTCCACAGTTCAGTTTGGGTCAGTTAACCCTTCCCTGACGGTTTAAATGTCCCATTCTGATCTACGAAACGTTCCACAGTTCAGTTTGGGTCAGTTAACCCTTCCCTGAGTGTTTAAATGCCCCATTCTGATTTGTGAAAGGTTCCACAGTTCAGTTTGGGCCAGTTAACCCTTCCCTGAGTGTTTAAATTACCCATTCTGATTTGTGAAAACTTTCACAGTTCAGTTTGGGTCACTTAAACCTTCCCTGAGTGGTTAAATGACCCTTTCTGATTTGTGAAAGGTTCCACAGTTCAGTTTGGGTCAGTTAACCCTTCCCTGAGTGTTTAAATTAACCATTCTGATCTGTGAAAACTTTCACAGTTCAGTTTGGGTCAGTTAACCCTTCCCTGAGTGTTTAAATTAACCATTCTGATTTGTGAAAGGTTCCACAGTTCAGTTTGGGTCACTTAAACCTTCCCTGAGTGGTTAAATGTCCCATTCTGATTTGTGAAAACTTCCACAGTTCAGTTTGGGTCAGTTAACCCTTCCCTGAGTGTTTAAATTAACCATTCTGATTTGTGAAAGGTTCCACAGTTCAGTTTGGGTCAGTTAACACTTCCCTGAGTGTTTAAATGCCCCATTCTGATCTGTGAAACGTTCCACAGTTCAGTTTGGGTCAGTTAACCCTTCCCTGAGTGTTTAAATGCCCCATTCTGATCTGTGAAAACTTTCACAGTGCAGTTTGGGTCAGTTAACCCTTCCCTGAGTAGTTAAATTAACCATTCTGATCTGTGAAAACTTTCACAGTTCAGTTTGGGTCAGTTAACCCTTCCCTGAGTGTTTAAATTAACCATTCTGATTTGTGAAAGGTTCCACAGTTCAGTTTGGGTCACTTAAACCTTCCCTGAGTGGTTAAATGTCCCATTCTGATTTGTGAAAACTTCCACAGTTCAGTTTGGGTCAGTTAACCCTTCCCTGAGTGTTTAAATTAACCATTCTGATTTGTGAAAGGTTCCACAGTTCAGTTTGGGTCAGTTAACACTTCCCTGAGTGTTTAAATGCCCCATTCTGATCTGTGAAACGTTCCACAGTTCAGTTTGGGTCAGTTAACCCTTCCCTGAGTGTTTAAATGCCCCATTCTGATCTGTGAAAACTTTCACAGTGCAGTTTGGGTCAGTTAACCCTTCCCTGTGTAGTTAAATTAACCATTCTGATCTGTGAAAACTTTCACAGTTCAGTTTGGGTCAGTTAACCCTTCCCTGAGTGTTTAAATTAACCATTCTGATTTGTGAAAGGTTCCACAGTTCAGTTTGGGTCACTTAAACCTTCCCTGAGTGGTTAAATGTCCCATTCTGATTTGTGAAAACTTTCACAGTTCAGTTTGGGTCAGTTAACCCTTCCCTGAGTGTTTAAATTAACCATTCTGATCTGTGAAAACTTTCACAGTTCAGTTTGGGTCAGTTAACCCTTCCCTGAGTGTTTAAATTAACCATTCTGATTTCTGAAACGTTCCACAGTTCAGTTTGGGTCACTTAAACCTTCCCTGAGTGGTTAAATGTCCCATTCTGATTTGTGAAAACTTTCACAGTTCAGTTTGGGTCAGTTAACCCTTCCCTGAGTGTTTAAATGCCCCATTCTGATTTGTGAAAGGTTCCACAGTTCAGTTTGGGTCACTTAAACCTTCCCTGAGTGGTTAAATGTCCCATTCTGATTTGTGAAAACTTTCACAGTTCAGTTTGGGTCAGTTAACCCTTCCCTGAGTGTTTAAATTAACCATTCTGATCTGTGAAAACTTTCACAGTTCAGTTTGGGTCAGTTAACCCTTCCCTGAGTGTTTAAATTAACCATTCTGATTTCTGAAACGTTCCACAGTTCAGTTTGGGTCACTTAAACCTTCCCTGAGTGGTTAAATGTCCCATTCTGATTTGTGAAAACTTTAAATTAACCATTCTGATTTGTGAAAGGTTCCACAGTTCAGTTTGGGTCAGTTAACCCTTCCCTGAGTGTTTAAATGCCCCATTCTGATTTGTGAAAGGTTCCACAGTTCAGTTTGGGTCACTTAAACCTTCCCTGAGTGGTTAAATGTCCCATTATGATTTGTGAAAACTTTCACAGTTCAGTTTGGGTCAGTTAACCCTTCCCTGAGTGTTTAAATTAACCATTCTGATCTGTGAAAACTTTCACAGTTCAGTTTGGGTCAGTTAACCCTTCCCTGAGTCTTTAAATTAACCATTCTGATTTGTGAAAGGTTCCACAGTTCAGTTTGGGTCAGTTAACACTTCCCTGAGTGTTTAAATGCCCCATTCTGATCTGTGAAACGTTCCACAGTTCAGTTTGGGTCAGTTAACCCTTCCCTGAGTGTTTAAATGCCCCATTCTGATCTGTGAAAACTTTCACAGTGCAGTTTGGGTCAGTTAACCCTTCCCTGAGTAGTTAAATTAACCATTCTGATCTGTGAAAACTTTCACAGTTCAGTTTGGGTCAGTTAACCCTTCCCTGAGTGTTTAAATTAACCATTCTGATTTGTGAAAGGTTCCACAGTTCAGTTTGGGTCACTTAAACCTTCCCTGAGTGGTTAAATGTCCCATTCTGATTTGTGAAAGGTTCCACAGTTCAGTTTGGGTCAGTTAACCCTTCCCTGAGTGTTTAAATTAACCATTCTGATCTGTGAAAACTTTCACAGTTCAGTTTGGGTCAGTTAACCCTTCCCTGAGTGTTTAAATTAACCATTCTGATTTGTGAAAGGTTCCACAGTTCAGTTTGGGTCACTTAAACCTTCCCTGAGTGGTTAAATGTCCCATTCTGATTTGTGAAAACTTCCACAGTTCAGTTTGGGTCAGTTAACCCTTCCCTGAGTGTTTAAATTAACCATTCTGATTTGTGAAAGGTTCCACAGTTCAGTTTGGGTCAGTTAACACTTCCCTGAGTGTTTAAATGCCCCATTCTGATCTGTGAAACGTTCCACAGTTCAGTTTGGGTCAGTTAACCCTTCCCTGAGTGTTTAAATGCCCCATTCTGATCTGTGAAAACTTTCACAGTGCAGTTTGGGTCAGTTAACCCTTCCCTGAGTGTTTAAATTAACCATTCTGATTTGTGAAAGGTTCCACAGTTCAGTTTGGGTCAGTTAACCCTTCCCTGAGTGTTTAAATGCCCCATTCTGATCTGTGAAACGTTCCACAGTTCAGTTTGGGTCAGTTAACCCTTCCCTGAGTGTTTAAATGCCCCATTCTGATCTGTGAAACGTTCCACAGTTCAGTTTGGGTCAGTTAACCCTTCCCTGAGTGTTTAAATGCCCCATTCTGATCTGTGAAGCGTTATACAGTTCAGTTTGGGTCAGTTAACCCTTCCCTGACGGTTTAAATGTCCCATTCTGATCTACGAAACGTTCCACAGTTCAGTTTGGGTCAGTTAACCCTTCCCTGAGTGTGTAAATGCCCCATTCTGATTTGTGAAAGGTTCCACAGTTCAGTTTGGGCCAGTTAACCCTTCCCTGAGTGTTTAAATTACCCATTCTGATTTGTGAAAACTTTCACAGTTCAGTTTGGGTCACTTAAACCTTCCCTGAGTGGTTAAATGACCCTTTCTGATTTGTGAAAGGTTCCACAATTCAGTTTGGGCCAGTTAACCCTTCCCTGAGTAGTTAAATTAACCATTCTGATCTGTGAAAACTTTCGCAGTTCAGTTTGGGTCAGTTAACCCTTCCCTGAGTGTTTAAATTAACCATTCTGATTTGTGAAAGGTTCCACAGTTCAGTTTGGGTCACTTAAACCTTCCCTGAGTGGTTAAATGTCCCATTCTGATTTGTGAAAACTTTCACAGTGCAGTTTGGGTCAGTTAACCCTTCCCTGAGTGTTTAAATGCCCCATTCTGATCTGTGAAACGTTCCACAGTTCAGTTTGGGTCAGTTAACCCTTCCCTGAGTGTTTAAATGCCCCATTCTGATCTGTGAAACATTCCACAGTTCAGTTTGGGTCAGTTAACCCTTCCCTGACGGTTTAAATGTCCCATTCTGATCTACAAAACGTTCCACAGTTCAGTTTGGGTCAGTTAACCCTTCCCTGAGTGTTTAAATGCCCCATTCTGATTTGTGAAAGGTTCCACAGTTCAGTTTGGGCCAGTTAACCCTTCCCTGAGTGTTTAAATTACCCATTCTGATTTGTGAAAACTTTCACAGTTCAGTTTGGGTCACTTAAACCTTCCCTGAGTGGTTAAATGACCCTTTCTGATTTGTGAAAGGTTCCACAGTTCAGTTTGGGTCAGTTAACCCTTCCCTGAGTGTTTAAATTAACCATTCTGATCTGTGAAAACTTTCACAGTTCAGTTTGGGTCAGTTAACCCTTCCCTGAGTGTTTAAATTAACCATTCTGATTTGTGAAAGGTTCCACAGTTCAGTTTGGGTCACTTAAACCTTCCCTGAGTGGTTAAATGTCCCATTCTGATTTGTGAAAACTTCCACAGTTCAGTTTGGGTCAGTTAACCCTTCCCTGAGTGTTTAAATTAACCATTCTGATTTGTGAAAGGTTCCACAGTTCAGTTTGGGTCAGTTAACACTTCCCTGAGTGTTTAAATGCCCCATTCTGATCTGTGAAACGTTCCACAGTTCAGTTTGGGTCAGTTAACCCTTCCCTGAGTGTTTAAATGCCCCATTCTGATCTGTGAAAACTTTCACAGTGCAGTTTGGGTCAGTTAACCCTTCCCTGAGTAGTTAAATTAACCATTCTGATCTGTGAAAACTTTCACAGTTCAGTTTGGGTCAGTTAACCCTTCCCTGAGTGTTTAAATTAACCATTCTGATTTGTGAAAGGTTCCACAGTTCAGTTTGGGTCACTTAAACCTTCCCTGAGTGGTTAAATGTCCCATTCTGATTTGTGAAAACTTTCACAGTTCAGTTTGGGTCAGTTAACCCTTCCCTGAGTGTTTAAATTAACCATTCTGATCTGTGAAAACTTTCACAGTTCAGTTTGGGTCAGTTAACCCTTCCCTGAGTGTTTAAATTAACCATTCTGATTTCTGAAACGTTCCACAGTTCAGTTTGGGTCACTTAAACCTTCCCTGAGTGGTTAAATGTCCCATTCTGATTTGTGAAAACTTTCACAGTTCAGTTTGGGTCAGTTAACCCTTCCCTGAGTGTTTAAATGCCCCATTCTGATTTGTGAAAGGTTCCACAGTTCAGTTTGGGTCAGTTAAACCTTCCCTGAGTGTTTAAATGCCCCATTCTGATCTGTGAAACGTTCCACAGTTCAGTTTGGGTCAGTTAACCCTTCCCTGACGGTTTAAATGTCCCATTCTGATCTACAAAACGTTCCACAGTTCAGTTTGGGTCAGTTAACCCTTCCCTGAGTGTTTAAATGCCCCATTCTGATTTGTGAAAGGTTCCACAGTTCAGTTTGGGGCAGTTAACCCTTTCCCTGAGTGTTTAAATTACCCATTCTGATTTGTGAAAACTTTCACAGTTCAGTTTGGGTCACTTAAACCTTCCCTGAGTGGTTAAATGACCCTTTCTGATTTGTGAAAGGTTCCACAGTTCAGTTTGGGCCAGTTAACCCTTCCCTGAGTGTTTAAATGCCCCATTCTGATCTGTGAAAACTTTCACAGTTCAGTTTGGGTCACTTAAACCTTCCCTGAGTGGTTAAATGACCCTTTCTGATTTGTGAAAGGTTCCACAGTTCAGTTTGGGTCAGTTAACCCTTCCCTGAGTAGTTAAATTAACCATTCTGATCTGTGAAAACTTTCACAGTTCAGTTTGGGTCAGTTAACCCTTCCCTGAGTGTTTAAATTAACCATTCTGATTTGTGAAAGGTACCACAGTTCAGTTTGGGTCACTTAAACCTTCCCTGAGTGGTTAAATGTCCCATTATGATTTGTGAAAACTTTCACAGTTCAGTTTGGGTCAGTTAACCCTTCCCTGAGTGTTTAAATTAACCATTCTGATCTGTGAAAACTTTCACAGTTCAGTTTGGGTCAGTTAACCCTTCCCTGAGTCTTTAAATTAACCATTCTGATTTGTGAAAGGTTCCACAGTTCAGTTTGGGTCAGTTAACACTTCCCTGAGTGTTTAAATGCCCCATTCTGATCTGTGAAACGTTCCACAGTTCAGTTTGGGTCAGTTAACCCTTCCCTGAGTGTTTAAATGCCCCATTCTGATCTGTGAAAACTTTCACAGTGCAGTTTGGGTCAGTTAACCCTTCCCTGAGTAGTTAAATTAACCATTCTGATCTGTGAAAACTTTCACAGTTCAGTTTGGGTCAGTTAACCCTTCCCTGAGTGTTTAAATTAACCATTCTGATTTGTGAAAGGTTCCACAGTTCAGTTTGGGTCACTTAAACCTTCCCTGAGTGGTTAAATGTCCCATTCTGATTTGTGAAAACTTTCACAGTTCAGTTTGGGTCAGTTAACCCTTCCCTGAGTGTTTAAATTAACCATTCTGATTTGTGAAAGGTTCCACAGTTCAGTTTGGGTCAGTTAACCCTTCCCTGAGTGTTTAAATGCCCCATTCTGATCTGTGAAACGTTCCACAGTTCAGTTTGGGCCAGTTAACCCTTCCCTGAGTGTTTAAATGCCCCATTCTGATCTGTGAAACGTTCCACAGTTCAGTTTGGGTCAGTTAACCCTTCCCTGAGTAGTTAAATTAACCATTCTGATCTGTGAAAACTTTCACAGTTCAGTTTGGGTCAGTTAACCCTTCCCTGAGTGTTTAAATTAACCATTCTGATTTGTGAAAGGTTCCACAGTTCAGTTTGGGTCACTTAAACCTTCCCTGAGTGGTTAAATGTCCCATTCTGATTTGTGAAAACTTTCACAGTTCAGTTTGGGTCAGTTAACCCTTCCCTGAGTGTTTAAATTAACCATTCTGATTTGTGAAAGGTTCCACAGTTCAGTTTGGGTCAGTTAACCCTTCCCTGAGTGTTTAAATGCCCCATTCTGATCTGTGAAACGTTCCACAGTTCAGTTTGGGTCAGTTAACCCTTCCCTGAGTGTTTAAATGCCCCATTCTGATCTGTGAAACGTTCCACAGTTCAGTTTGGGTCAGTTAACCCTTCCCTGAGTGTTTAAATGCCCCATTCTGATCTACGAAACGTTCCACAGTTCAGTTTGGGTCAGTTAACCCTTCCCTGAGTGTGTAAATGCCCCATTCTGATTTGTGAAAGGTTCCACAGTTCAGTTTGGGCCAGTTAACCCTTCCCTGAGTGTTTAAATTACCCATTCTGATTTGTGAAAACTTTCACAGTTCAGTTTGGGTCACTTAAACCTTCCCTGAGTGGTTAAATGACCCTTTCTGATTTGTGAAAGGTTCCACAATTCAGTTTGGGCCAGTTAACCCTTCCCTGAGTAGTTAAATTAACCATTCTGATCTGTGAAAACTTTCGCAGTTCAGTTTGGGTCAGTTAACCCTTCCCTGAGTGTTTAAATTAACCATTCTGATTTGTGAAAGGTTCCACAGTTCAGTTTGGGTCACTTAAACCTTCCCTGAGTGGTTAAATGTCCCATTCTGATTTGTGAAAACTTTCACAGTTCAGTTTGGGTCAGTTAACCCTTCCCTGAGTGTTTAAATTAACCATTCTGATCTGTGAAAACTTTCACAGTTCAGTTTGGGCCAGTTAACCCTTCCCTTAGTGTTTAAATTAACCATTCTGATTTGTGAAAACTTTCACAGTGCAGTTTGGGTCAGTTAACCCTTCCCTGAGTGTTTAAATGCCCCATTCTGATCTGTGAAACGTTCCACAGTTCAGTTTGGGTCAGTTAACCCTTCCCTGAGTGTTTAAATATCCCATTCTGATCTGTGAAACGTTCCACAGTTCAGTTTGGGTCAGTTAACCCTTCCCTGAGTGTATAAATGTCCCATTCTGATCTGTGAAACGTTCCACAGTTCAGTTTGGGTCAGTTAACCCTTCCCTGACGGTTTAAATGCCCCATTCTGATTTGTGAAAGGTCTCACAGTTCAGTTTGGGTCAGATAACCCTTCCCTGAGTGTTTAAATGCCCCATTCTGATTTGTGAAAATTCTCACAGTGCAGTTTGGGTCAGTTAACCCTTCCCTGAGTGTTTAAATGAACCATTCTGATTTGTGAAAGGTTCCACAGTTCAGTTTGGGTCAGTTAACCCTTCTCTGAGTGTTTAACTTGTTAATAGTCACGAGACAAAATCCGGGCAGGAACCAAGACACTGGTGCGTACTGGCAAGACAGTATTCCAACAGAACTTGAAAAGTCTGAAGAGGAAGACACATGGAACATGAGTAACTCAAAACTAAACTGACATTGAAACAGAACCAGAATACAGAGAACAAAAGAGTGATAATAAAAGGAGACTAGACAGCCACATGAACGGAATGTAAACAGAAACAAAGTTTGTAGCGAAGAGACAGATTAGTCCTGACAAACCATTAAAGGGATAGTTCACCCAAAAATGAAAATTCTGTCAGTAATTACTCACCCTCATGTTGTTCCAACCCCGTAAGACCTTCGTTCATCTTCGGAACACAAATTAAGATATTTTTGATTAAATCTGAGAGTTGTCTCACTCCTCCATAGGCTTCTAAGGGACTGAAACTTGCTGGCCCAGAAAATGTATTAAAGACATCGTTAATATAGTCCAAGTGACTCCAATGGCTCAATATTAAGTTTATAAAGCGACGAGAATACTTTTTGTGCGCAAAAACAAACAAAAATAACGACTTTATTCCACTTTTCATTTCCTTCTCTCTGGGCCTCGGGTCTTTTCACGTAGTGTTTAAGCGTAGCGCGTCTGTGTTGCACGTCACTTTTGAATGGTAGTGTATATATATATATATATATATATATATATAATATATACAGTATATATATATATCATATATATAAGATGCCTACGCCTTGTAACAGCATTAACCCTCTGAGGTCCTATTTTCTTCACATTGTAGCACTATAAACTTAAATTACTCCATCATTTATGGTCATACAGAAAAAATTAATATAAAAAAAGAATCTGTGATATTTTTACTTTTGTAGGTGTCCACTTACAATCAAATCAAAACATTGTGCTTTTGTAAAATAAAGAAAATAAACAGGGTGTGCGTTCTGCCTCTCCGTCGCGGTGAACTTTTTTTTCTTGAGCACGTCTATAAACTGAAACAAAACTCAGCGAATACTTGTCACACATTTATGAGCCATATACCTTTATAAACATTTAAGTGTGTACTTTTAAATGATCGGATTCAAACTGAAAACAAATATTCTCTGTTTAAGTAATTTGTATAAAACCAACAAGATGTCCAGCTTCTCAACTTTCCAATTATTTTTTAATTTGAACACGCCCACTCGCGCAAGAGATTGACATGCAAATCTCCACATGGAACGCGAACGCGCTCCTTACCTCAAAAACAAAACACCAAAACACTTCACAAGTCTCTGCTTTTCGTCGAGTTTGAAAGACGCGCGGTGAGCTTACATTAGAATTACCTCAGAAGAAGAAGAACGCGATTTGAAGACAAGAAAGATGTAAGGTAAGAAATTCTTACATATTAGTTTGTTATTGTTGCATAAATTTCACATTGCAGTTGAACTGTTGCTAGATATATGGTGAATATTATAATATTTAGACCCGTGTTTACTGTTACTGTGTTTGTGGATATCTGCTCAAATGTAGATAGATATGTATATGGTAACCATAATGTTTTATATTTGAGCGCGATCGCCTTTGAATGTATCATATTTGGATCGCGATCGCGTTTGAAAAGCACCAAACGGCTTCATGTTTTTACTATTATCTCATTTTATATCATCATAACGAATGGAAACATTTGAAGTAACATGATAATCAATATATTTTTCTCTAGCTTAGTTGTTACTGAAATATTTTGGAAGATTTATAGGCTGATATGGTTATTGTTTTATTGTTATTATTATTTTATGCAGCACTGCGCATAGCCTATGCCTACAAGGCACAACAAACCTGGTGTTCATTATATTATATATTGTTGGAAACATTTATGTGTGTGTGTATGTGTGTATTCTGTGAATTTTAAAAAGCAATTTTAACCAGAAAAATCTAAAATTTATTCCCAAAATCGTGCAGGCCTATAGTTTCTCTTGATATCAGTATGTTCACTGTTTTGTTTTGTTTTCTTTCAGGGCCCAGATGCCACTCCTGCTGACTTCAACATTCACATGAGTCTCTGTGATGAACATGGTAAAGTGAAAATCAAACACCTTGAAAATGAAAGGTATGTACAATGTTTTTAGGAATGGCACAAAGGTCTCTGTCTTTGGATAATTGTTTTCAATGAGTGCTTTTTTGTCATTTGTTTTGTATCTTTGGATTATGTTGTGTTGTAAATAAATCCAAAAAATCTAAAAAATATAAAAGCCATTATTTTTTAAATCTCCTCATTCTTTGTGCAAGGTTGCTCAGAATGATTGGGCCTGATAGCTCCTAATAGGGCCATTAGGGAGTGTCTTTGTCTTTCTCAGGTGTGGAAAGCTTACATATTAATGAGCTCCCGCATAAAGCTTTTTCACACAAAACACGTCGTAAAATTATTAAATCAATATATTGTCTTATCTGAATGAGCAGTCAGGGTGATTTTCACATAGTTTTGGAGCAAATATTCTAGGCTACGTCATACAATTTTCAAAAGTCTTGTGAAGAAATAATCAGTATGGGTTTCATGACCTTATTTCAGTGAGAATTTGTTTTTGTATTTTCACAAACCACGCATAAATGTCATTATCTCAAAACTACAAACTTTTACATACAAGCTGCTGATATATTATTGTAGCAGAGTTTGTGCTGAATACAGTGTAATTAGACTTTAGCCATGAAAATGTCACAAGTAACAGAAATAAGCACAAATGTCAGAGCATGTCAGAATACCTCCAAGGCCCAGAAAACACCTCAGACCCCAGAGGGTTAAAGACCGGCATTTAATGGTTTGAAATAAATAAACTTTTTACTACAATTTTTTTTTAACTTTTTTTTTTTAAACAGTAACATAGAAGACTGGAATATTTATTTAAAGTAAATTAAAATAAATGTTTTAACAGTATAATGTAATTTCAACGAATACGGCAATATTTCAGCACCTCAGACAAGGACAGCGACTTACTGGCTACCACCACGCGGTAGCTGACACCGTACAGCATAATTTTCGCAAATCGACACGGAGATCCATCACAGATATAATATATATTATTATTTTACATTGTTTCAGGCTATTTTCTTGGATTCTATTCATATTTTTTACCACAGGCAAGTCAAAACAATACCCATCAAAAGACCACGTGTAACAGGTAAATCCAGCACATTAGATTCTGAAAAATCATGCAAGATTAACCCGTGGATTAGACCATCATGGCAAATCCACACAAAAAAAGAGGTATAAAGCATGGTGCTACAGACCTTTGGAGTGAATGTGGAGGGGTTGAAAGACTAGTTGAACAGTTTTTAAAAGCTGAGGTGACTAGAGAAAAGGATGCCATGGAATTCCATCATATGGAGCAAGGTAGCCCAAAATATTTTTGGAAGTGACGCACTTAAATACCGAAAGTGGCTCTCGGTTGTATGGCACAGTAACCGTAGAAATGTGCAATCAGCAGTTTTTAAACATTTCCGAAAACCAATGAAGCTAACTGACCAGCTGGATAAAACCGAGGAAGACAATAGTGATGCAGTGTCAGATCATGATTTTCTGTGCAGTGAGATGGCTGAGGAAAGCAATGAGCGTACTTACTGCTCTGAAGTCATTCCTTCACCTGAAGAAGTTGTAGAGCCTGAGGATGACAGCAATAGTGGAGAATGCAGGAAAAAATTAAAAGAGCCAATGGAGACAAGCAACACCAGGTAAAAAGAAATTTAAAATTCATATATGTAGTAAAGCCTGGAAAAAAATAGCACCTAAAGGAGGACAACTAAAACTCAGAACACCTTGGACTCAAATAGTTTACATAGAGTTCAGGAAAAAAAATCCATCATGTCCAATTGCATTTAAGTACCAGCGAGTTAGATGTCCTCACAGTCAAAAACATGGACCATATATGAGGTTAAAGGCAGTGTGCACATTCTCGGACTGCAAGGCCAAATATGTGTTCACCTGTAATAAGCCAGCACAACAGAACAGAAAAATCACCATCTCTGTCACCCAATTTGGCCGTATTAGACACGCAAAAGAAGAACAAAAATTTCGTAGGGCAAGTTACACTCGAAGAGGCAAAATTGCAAAGGCAATAAAAAATGGAATTTCCAATTTCTACTACCGAAAACTGAGTTCCACTTCAACTGAAGAGCTCATGGCTGGGAACATTTCGAAATGCCTCACAAAAAATGTTCTCAAAACCATATCCTCTGAGTTCAAAAGGAGTCAGCGGTTTCATGAACAAGTCAGGAGAAATACAGCTTCTCTGAAGCAGGTCAGGGGAAGTGTTGCTTCTTTGAAACGGGTCAGCATTTGCATGGTGTCTTTGAAGCGGGTCAGGGGAAGTGTGGACTTTCTGAAACGGCTCAGCAGTTGTGTGGCTTCTCTGAAGCGGATCAGGGGAATTGCGGCCTCTCTGAAATGAGTCTGAAGTTTTGTGGCCTCTCCGAAGTGGATCAGAGGAAGTCTGGACCTTCTGAAATGGCTCAGCAGTTTTCTCAGCACTATTTCTCTGTCGTGAATCAGGGGAAGCGTGGCATCTCTGAAGCAGGTCAGGTGGAGTGCAATCATTGTCAGACAAGTTGGGAGAAGTACAGCTTGTGTGGAATCTCTGAAGCTGGTTAGGAGAAGTCCGGCTTCTCTGAAGCGGGTCAGGGTTAATGCGGCTCCTCTCAAGTGGATCAGCAGTTGCATGGTTCCTTCGAGACTGGTCAGAATGTGTGTGGGTCCTCTTAGGTACATTAGAAGTATGATGACTTTGGGAATTAGGAGGGATATTTGGTAAACTATGTGGGGAAGAAGAAAGTTAGAACAGAGCATTTTAGGCATTTTCACAAGTTAAATTAATCAATTACCTTACTCAAAATAACAACTTATACTGCTTACAATTTTGTTGGCTTAGATTTGGCCAACACAGACTTCTGAGTAGATCCAGTCTTCTGCATCCTTTGGGAGTCAGAAGAAAATGAGTGAAAGATCTTTGGAGCTATAGGCAGTTCTTCTTTACTGTTCAGAGAAAGAGAAAGAAGCTATATGTCGTGTAAGAAATACGTAAACAAAAAAAAGAAAATTTATGGAAACTTACCTTTTCTTTGCATTATCTTTTGACTGATCAACACTGATTTCTTCATCCTCATCTTCTCCAGGGAAAAGTAGATTCTTTGGCCTAAAGAATCACTTTGTTACTTACATATCTGCCACATTTTACAATACACTGACTAAATATAATCATAGATTACAAATAAAGACAACTTACATTCTTCTTCGTTTGGGTTTAATTGGGGAATCCTCCCCATCTGTTGCAAGGTCTGTGTGTTCGACAGCTTCAGTTAGTTTTAATCTTGCCTCACTGTAACTGTCTACAAAAAATTACAATAATTATATATATATATAGCCAACGTATCCGAAACATCTCAACCCACAATCTATAAAGTAATACTTACTCGATGTAAATATAATTCTGACCCTGTGTGGAGTCCATCCTTCCCCAGGTTGCTCCTTATTTTTTGTGGCTTTTACAACATCCACTTTATTTGGTGGCCACATACATTCATTTTCTTTGACCCAATTGGAAAGCACCACTTCTACTTCATTCGTTTTTTCAAAAATCACAATGTGATACATTGTCTAAACAAAATAAAATTGTAATTTAGTAATTTATATGCCTTTTCAAAATAATCTGTAGAAACACTTTTGAGTGGATAATGTGAGAAGAGAGACTATTTTTGCGAACTGTAATTGCACACAACATTTACTGCAGATACAAAGAAAGCAACAAAATATAAACTGCAGATTTACTGGACCCATAAACAACTGCATGCTACCAAAAAATGTTTAAGTATAATGTAAATCAATAGCTTCCGTGTGGTTTGTTTAAATGCAGCAAAGGTATAACAACAAACTTGTCATGAAATGGCAGTCTGACATATTTTTGCACACTCTCCACTCTCTGAAAATGTTTCACTGTCAAAGACAAGTTAGAAACCATGAAGATGTCCAACTCTGTAGAGTCAAAAGGGTATTCAAAGAATGATTCCTTGCATCTGTAGTCCCTACCGACAAAATATTCCACTCCCCTATCAACAATAATATTTTCAACCAACACAAACTTGTTCTTTATTTTGATGCAGGAATCTCTATTTGTAGTTTTGATAACTGCACCATCCATGGACAACACTTTAAACTGTTTTACTTCTCCTGTGAAAAATTGTGGTACTGGCCCTTCAGTATGTTCCGATTTATAATCTTTGGATGTCTGTGCATTAAGATTACAGTTGGAGCTGGCTTCATCAATTTCAGACAACCTGCGGATAACTTGTGTCAAAGGATTTCGTGGGCCTCTAGGCCTAACCAATTTTTTAAGATGACCCAAGAAATTCTCATATGGAAAAGATGAAAATAAATCCAAATTACCATGGATTTTCACAAAGATGGACCAAACCATGAAGATTGTAAACTAAAAATTCTTGTCCATAAAGTTGACCAAAATGTTCAACAAAAGATACCAAAAGAGAATTGGCCAGATTGTTCATCGTCAAGCAATATTCTGAACTCAGTAATATGTGTACCAATTGACAAAAGCATGAAATTGTCATATATTTGAGACTTTAACACACCCTTCAGTACAACAGGTCCAGTGTACAGCAGGAACTGATGAAATTCTGAGGCCTTCCACCTACTTTTTTCAGCCAGTGTACGTGGTCTTCTACTGAACTCAGAAGGAATGTAATCCCTCAAAGAAAGTAGTCTCTCTGAAATCAAGGAAGCTTGACTGCTTGACATACGACAACGCAGGGGTCCAAGGAGGACCCATCCACAAATCAAGCAGACGCCTCATAACCCCTAAGCATACTAAGTGCATGTAATCATAAGGGAAGCTGGCAACCATGTCAATATTAAGGTCAGCTAAAGGTGAGTGTTCATGGTGGTGTTCTACATCTGTATTTTGTCTAAAGCATTCGTCTGTTCTACGCCTTGCACTTAAATCAGGAAATGTCATTCGATGTCCTATACGGACACCAATTTGGTGACACTTGTCACATCCATGGTATGCACAGTGTGATTTCACTCCTTTGACAAAGGCTCGGGCTGGGGTGTCACATACAACAGAGCAGATGTTCAAAAAGAACCTCTTTCCCTGAAAAACAAACCCACTGCTCAGTGACTTTAATTCACTCACCAGATGTTGCAAATACTCTGACAAAGACTTTGATTTAGTGTTGCCACAAAAAAGACCAATCAGCACTGGTTTCCCGCTGTACCCCTGCAACATACCAAGAATGGGCCAAAACTGAGTACTACTGCTTTTTAACAGGGGTAGGCCGTCAAAATTCAGCTGTAATTTAAATAAGTGTCTATCTGGGACAACAGACCACACCTTATTCAACAGTCCATGAAACGAGCTTAGTATTCCATAGTAGTGAAACATTCCACCTGATAGAGTTTCTATTTTGTATGCTGTTTTTGTTTTAATTAATGTTCACCCATCTTTTGGCAGAGAGGGATGGTGAACTTGTAAAATGCAGAGCAGGGCTGATAACGCAATCAGGGGAATGCTAAACTCAGTGGCCCAGTCAGCAAGAGAATCCTTCAAGTCATCAATAGTGTCACTGCATGCATCACTATGATCCATTTCCTCCTCATCAGACAGAAACCTATCATTTGGAATATGTTCATTCCCACTATCTCTGCTGCCCTGAAACTCCTCCTCAAACCATACAGAAGTTTCATCATTGAAGCTCTCTGCATAATTTATTTCAAACTCTTGCCTGCTACACTCACTATCTATTGTCTGTATTAGTTCATCAACTTTTTTTAATGCCCGTCTTCTCACATTGCTCCTCTCATTAACTCCAATTACCATCCATACCAACAGTCTGCCAAGTTTTCTTGCCCAAGCAGTCCTGTAAAAAAAAAAAAAAAAAAAGATTAATATTGAAGATGCCTCAACTATTCCAGATTTACCAATATAGGATACTACTGTAGCTCTAAAACTCGTTTGTATTAATAATTTTGTTAGATCATGGAAAGTGAGTGCTTTTAGGCCAGAGTTTCCCATCTTTTTAAGTAACTTTTATTTCATTGTTTTTATCAATCAATTTATATCCGCATCTAAATATTTTATATTTAATTATTTTAACCATAATTATTACATTCCCTTTAATTTCATAGGATAATACTAGCCACTTGTATGGTTGTTCTCCTGGTTCAGTTTTGCCATAAGTGGCCAATTGTTCATTGCATTCCTAGATGTGACCTCTAAACATTACCCAGGTTGAGAACTTATTGTTTTAGACAACAAAAAAATTATGTGATCAATTTCATTCTTTCAATGTAGATATTTTAATAGTACAGTATAATTATTTTTCTCTCAATCGCCTACAAATATGGCACACATGGGAATGAGATGACTAGCAAAAAGAACTAAGCAGGCCTCTGTGATCACAAATAAAAAAACATGGAGCATGTCCTTTTCATGTGAAACAATGATTAATCCAGATTTGATTCAACATGACTGATACAAAATGCTAAAAAAAAAACTAGAAAAACAAATTGCTTTCTCATTGTTTTAAGAATGTTTAGCTAAAACAAAAGTATCAGACATATAACGTTAGTTAAGTCAAAGATTAGATTTAGATATCATACAATCTGATTATTCAACCATTGAATCACTTTCAGCTTTATAAGTCAATTGCGGTTGCTGAATTTGCTGTGATTTTCCTATAATTTTAACAGCATTAACGTTACATTGTTCCGCACACATGAAGCACCACGCCTCGGACATTCCGCAGGCCGGTCTATCGCACCCCGTTCGCGTCTGTATTGGCATTCTCATGTTCAGGGGCAGCTGAATCAGCTACCATATAGTAGAGGTGGGCGGATCGATCCTGAAGTATCGATACTTTCGATACTGACGTGGTATTGAAAAGGATCGATCCTCACATAAAAATATCGATCCAAATGTGTGTTTTTTTACCAGTAATTTTTATTAATTTAGCACACAATTCAGTGCATAAAATAAGCTTCTAAGTGGAAAAATAAGCGAATGTTAGCGGACAATTGTGTAGGATAGAACTTTTTCTCCTAGTCATCTGGATACAAAACGAAACCAATCAATCACAGAGAGTGTTCGATGCTGGTGCTTCGCTGAGCTCACAGGCCCAGTGCATTTGGGAAACGAAGTCTTGCTTAGATGACAGAGAAACAATCGGGAGTTATTTTGCAATAAACAAACCAAAAGTGTACATAACGGTTTAAAATGTTGACGTCAGTAAGATTTTTTTAATGAAATTAATATTTTTATTCAACAAGGATTGATGCATTAAATTGATCAAAAGTGACAGTCAAGGGTTTTACACTGTTAAAAAAAAAATCTACTTACTACATATAAATCTACATATAAATGCTGTTCTTTCAACTTTGTTCATCAAATAATTCTGCATAAAATGTATCATGGTTTCCACAAAAATATGAAACTGTTTTCCACATTGATAATAATAAAAAATGTTTCCTGAGTAGCAAAGCATATTAAAATTAATTATCATCATGACTGGAGTAATGATGCCAAAAATTCAGCTTTGATCACATGAATATATTACAGTTTACTATGACATAGAAAACAGATAGCCTATGTTAAATTGTAATATTACAGTTTTTACTGTATTTTTGATCAAATAATTGCAGAAGAGAATTAAAAATCTTACAGACCCCAAACTTTTGAACAGTAGGCTAGTGTACAATAGTACTTTTACTAGAATTAGGGTAGTTTTGTAAAAGTCACTGACTAATTACAGGCGAGTTGAGAGCACAAATCACAAAATATTTAGTAGTCATGAAAACGTATTCAGATTTCGCATATTAATGATGCATTCACCTCATAAATCATGACACACTGCTCTAGCACAGGAAAGTGCATGTACGTTCAAGTGCATGCTTTTAAAATGAAAAAGTATTGGTATCGGTATCGATATCGGCGATACTGGCCCTGTATTTACTTGGTATTGGATCGATACCGAAATTTGCAGTATCGCCCACCCCTACCATATAGGCAAAAGTTCACTTCAATAAAGAATAAAGAAAAAAGTGTCATCCAAGTTTGAAATCAGGTATTAAAAAAAGAGCTCAAAAAGAGAGTGAACTTCACTTACCTGAACAGCGGTTGTCTGAGACGTCTGGGCCCTATAAAGCAGTAAGAATAGGGGCAGTGGTCAATAAGGGGAGAGAATACAGTTAAAAGCAGACTCAACAGAGGACATAGCAGGTAGCGCTATATACTTGGAACAACCCAAACACAACATATTCGAACATCACAAACATACTGTACATTGTGTCATTACCACAACAGCAATCATTATAACAGCCCTAAGCGAACTCAAAACATCATGAAGAGTGAGAGAGGAGGATCCTGGTTTGGTCATGTACTCTGACCTCTTACCTAATCCAAGTCAGAGGGACATTAGTGGTTGGGGAGAAGTTGTCACCCGCTCTCTGTGATTTTCAATGATGTCTGAGTTCTGATGGCTATTGGTTACAACTGACATTTTAATAGATCAGTGGTCATACCATGGTTGGATGTGCAGCATTTGGATGCTCTAATCGATCCAATAAGGGGTTCCATATGTATGGCTTCCCTAAGGACATAGAGCGAAGGAAGAGGTGGATGGCAATGTTTAAAAGACAAAACCTGTGTCTGACAGAAGACAACAACAACAGCAGAAAACTCTGTCATATAAGTAATGTTCACAGAGGTGACATGACAATTTAAAGGGCATCATATTTCCAAGTGTAGAGAATTATGACTCTTCAATAACATTTGAAGTGTGCAGTGGAAACTGATTTTATAAGCCTACCTACAGGTACACTTTGAAGATGACCAATTTATTGCCAACAAATCAGGAGGAAATTTGAGGCTGAGGCCAGATGCTGTGCCAACAGTATTTATACATCGGCCTAAGCTGAAAAGGAGGAAAGCCACGTCAAGGTGTATGCCTCCAGCTGTTAATGTCAGGAATAATGACCACACCTATTATGGCACATTAAACATCGGTATGATATACGCAGCTAACAATGTTTCCCATGTTATATAATTCAACGATAGACTACACTCATAATGCAACCTTCAGATTAGTACATACAGCTTCAAAACAGTTCAGGGATTTTCCAGAAGATTCATACACCACATGTAGATAATCTACAGATTTCTTCATACTTTACCATTGGCAATAGATTAACTTAGATGAATGTCACTATAGGAGTGTAGTGTACCCTTAAATGACAATAGGTGCAAATCTGAAGGCAGCATACATATAACAGCAAGAATACCTTGTTATTGTTACAGATATTGAGGGAGAAATTGAGGTGGAGATCCAAGGGAATGAAAGGGACATAACAGACAGAGAGAGAGAAACAGATGTCAGCATACTTACAGGGGCCAGTCAGTCAGAGGTCAGCAATGAAGAGGCCAGTTTGCCAGGGTCAGGTGCTCCAGGGTCCAGACTGCCAAGGGCCAGTTATGACCGGGCTCACATGGAGGATCTAATGAGGCAACTGAGAATGGAGAGATTACTCAGAAGGAGAGCAGAGAGGGCTCTGGTAAAACAGAAAAGGATTAATTTGGCATTACGAAAAAAACACAATTTGATTAATCAAAAGTTTAAAACAATCTTCAACACAGACCAAATTAGAGCACTTTGGCATTCAAAAAAAGGGGGAATATGGTGGGGGAAAGAAACCGTGAAAAAAACAATTAGAATTAGGTTCTGCTGTGGCACTACAGGATATAAAACCCTCCAGCCATGAATATGCCTCTGCCTGACATCAGGACCATTCAGAGGAGGATGCAGCATGTTAAACTGGAGCCAGGAGTGTTGGGGGAGGTGTTTGATATGCTGAGGCTGAAGGCAGATGGCATGAACGAAATGGAGAAGAAATGTGTGCTCACCTTGGATGAAATGTCCATCACACCTAGCGTCGAGCTGCATCTGGGAACAGGGAGGCTGTTTGGGAACACAACATTACCTGGCCACAAAGGCCAGGCCACTCATGCCTTAGTGTTCATGCTGGCTGGTGCAACCACACGGTGGAAACAGGTTGTGGCTTACCATTACAGCGGTAATTCTACTGATGGCGCAGTGTACCGGCCCATAATACTCACCATCTTGGAAGCAGCGGCGTCGATAGGGCTTCATGTGGTAAACATCACCACTAACATGGGGAGCCCCAATAGGGCAATGTGGAAGTCTTTTGGGGTGACCTATGCCAAGCCGTGGATAGTACATCCTGTGGAGCCACACCAGCGCCTCTACTTCATGCCTGATGTGCCACACGTGGTAAAGAACTTGAAGAGTGCCTTAGTCAATGGTCACGTCATCACCATACCACAAGATGTGGTGAACAAGGAGAAGCTGCCGTCCAGTCAGGTGTCTGTTGGCCCTCTGAAAGATCTGGTATCATACCAAGAGGGCATGGCCCTAAAGCTGGCACCCAAGTTGTCTAGGGGTATCCTGGAGCCTAGCCATTTTGAAAAGATGAAGGTCAGTTCAGCGATGCATGTCTTTAGCAAGTCAACTAGTGCTGCTCTGAGGTATATGGTGGCAGAGGAGCACAGACCAGAGTCCTACCTTACCACTTCATGGTTTTTGGAGAAGGTGGGCCACTGGTTTGACCTCATGTCGTCACGCAATGCTGTTACTGCCCTAAGTCATTTTAAGATGGAGGAGTATGATAAGGCCATCAGCTTCCTCCGCGACTCCATTAATCTGTTTCGGGGCCAAAAGATCGGTCCCAAGGGCAGCTGGAAACCAGTTCAGACAGGTCTGGTGATGGCCACAACAACAATCCTGGAGGTCCAGTATGACTTGTTGAGTCAAGGGCACAAATTTGTGCTCACAAGCCGCTTCACCCAGGACTGCCTGGAAAACACTTTTTCGTCCATTCGTCTGAGGAACTCTGTCCCAACACCTGTAGAGTTCCAATATGCACTGCGGGCTGTCACCGTGGGCCAGTTCCTATCACCAGTACATACTGGCAGTTACCTGGAGGATGGATCGGACCACTTGGCAGACTTCCTGGATATGCAGAACAGCAGCTGCAGTCCTCCTGAAGTTCTGAGAGTGGAGCAGCTGGTAGACCTGACAACACCACCTGACATCACCAAAACAGAGTCATGTGTGCTATACCACCTGGCAGGATACATTGTGAAAAGAGTCATCAGCTTCTCACTTTGTGACAAATGTCAGTGTGCACTAGTACAAAATGTCATCAATGGTGAAAATGAAAGCGCTGTTCTGCTGGAATTGAAGGAATTTAAAAGGGGTGCACTTTGTGCAGGAGTGCATCTGATGAGGTTTTCACTCTTGTTCAGAACATGGAGCAGCTGTTCCATGTGAAGACGAGTGATTCCCTCATGGAGTCCTCAAATGCAGTGGCATAGCTGGAACAGGAGACCATGTTACTGGACAGCAACCTTCCCTCATGCCATGACCTGAAGAAAAAAATCATCTCCACATACATCAGGCTGAGGTTAAGGATTGCATCAAAGTGCATCAGGGCTGAGAGGAAGGAAAAAAATAAAGGGTATCTTGGCAGCAAGAGTCAGAGTAAGAAGGCAAAGAAGACCCAACAGACTTCTGCACCGAAGGTCATAACATCTAGGTGACTCCCAAGCACCTTACTCGTTGCCATGGATGTAATTGGCATCTCCATTCCCAGTCCACCGTCAGCAGCCCCCAACCTCCTCTTCCTTCAGCAGTCATCACCTGCAGCCGTCGCCAGCACCAGTCACCACCAGCAGCAGCCTCCACTTACTTCAACAGCTGCCGCCAGCTGTCACCCCCACGAGCAGCAGCAGCAACCAGCAGCAACCGCTAGCAGCAGCCACCATCGCCAGCCGCCGTTCACCACCAGCAGCAGCCGCCGTCACTGTTAACATTGTCAGCTGCTGCCACCATCGCCAGCCGCCGCTCACCACCAGCAGCCGCCGCCGCCGTCACCATCGCCAGCCGCCGTTCACCACCAACAGCAGCTGCTGTCACCATCGTCAGCTGCCGCCACCAGCAGCAGCCTTGGTTGACATGAGGCTGAAAAAAAAAAGTGTTTATTTTGTTAAAAATTCTTGTTAAAAAAAATCTTCTTACCATTTTGGATGCATGACCATGTTTTAGGCTCATCCTTGATTCACTGCTGTAGAGTAACCTGTCAAGTAGTCTACTATTTGTTTTAAGACTATTGAATTAATACCTTGAATAATACTTTTGAAGAACAATTATTAAACTAGTGTGGATATTACAATACAAAGTTTCCTCACAGTAAATGAGTATCTAAGATGGGCTCTGATACAAATTAAGTTCAGCCAACACAAGTTCAGCCAACAATGAAAAGTTAGTATATCCCAAAAAATAAAATAAAATAAAAGTTGCTATAAAGGTGGTAGCGATTCATTGCTACCACTGATTCATTGCTAGTTAGCTAGTCGCGCTAGCAATGTAAGTGAATGGGGTCCAACGCCCAAATGACAGTGTTTGGAACTAATCTGATCTTCAAATCCCGGAAGTAGGCGGTTAAAAGCGCCGCCGTTTTTTACAACGGAGGTCTATGGGAGTGTCGCAACTCTTTCTCTCTATGGCTCTGGTTCTTAGCAGCTTCTATTACCTCACACAGACATGCACTGGAAATTTCTAAAACTTTTAGCTTTAATGTTCAAACCGTCAGACAAAGATGGAGAGACTAAAGAAGAAGTGACAACATGTAGACAACATTTCTGAAAGCTAAGTTGATGAATTTATGTAGCTTATTTGTAGTCTTCAAGTCATTGATTAGCATATTCTGTCATGATAATCTATTAATCGCGTTCCTGGGGGCGGGGTTTATGTACATTTTAGGGTTGGTGATGTCACTAACCCGGGAGGAATGTGGTGTAGTCCCTACCAGCCATTTGTTGTAGTCCTTAAAAAGCAATTTCTTTAAAAGAAAAAATCTCCCTTTGCTTTGAACTTTGAGCGTTGTAACTTTGCAGATGTTGTTTATGCTCAAACAGCAACATTACACACTAAATTAGAAAAGAGAAATCATATTCAACTATCCAGCCAGAGGGGGTGCAGTTCACATTAGCATGTTAATCCACTGAAATTCAACACCAGGGGCCGGTTGCACCAGCCGGACATATTTGGAGCCAGATCAGTCTCATTAATAATTCACGCAAAAGAACATGATTCACACATGCATAGCCAATTTCACATGAATGAAACCAAATTCACTTCCACAAAAAAAACAATTCACGTGCGTGAAAAATAAATATATTCACAAAATGCAATTCACATGCACAAAATAAATAAACTATATATTCATAAAATACATTTCACAGATGCAAAACACAATTCCTAGATATACAGTTGTACACAAAAACCTTTGAATGTTTAAATTGTATCCTTGAATCTGAATGTGCAAATCGTCATTCACGCAAGTTCATGGTTGAGCAGAGGTATGTGCTGTTGATTGGTTAATTTCTGTGTGTGAAGCAATCAACTGCACATACCTCTGCTCAGCCATGAACTTACTGTGGTCAAAAACTGATGACGTTACATGCAGGTAGGCACGCCCTCACCTGATTATGATTGGTTGATTGATAAGCTTAAATCTGATTGGCTAAAGAGTACGACTGATCCGTGTAGGAGGAGAGCGCTGCCAGGAAAGTCTCAAAAATACACACAAATCCAAGGCGATTCACAAGTGAATGATAATTTGCGTCACTGATGTTCCTCGCTGTAGTCGCGTCTAAGGTCACAGCTCAGTCAAAAAAGGCAAAACAAACCATTGACGCATTTTTCTCAGCAAAGCCAGGCCATCTACAACAACAATTTGCCAAGAAGGAAAAATCAGGTGACGAGTCGCCCGTTGTGAAAAAGCCAATAGAGTATTTCCGACAGGAAAGGGTGAGTGAGTTTACGTGGCTTCGATTTGGCAAAATCAGCAACACCGTGAACTGTTTCTTCTGTTCCAGATGTGGTCAACATGTGGGGAAAACTCAAGTTTGCTGAGGCAACCGCACAGTTAAAACACGATACATTGGTGAGGCACCACATGAGCCGGAAGCATAAAATGTGCCGAGACAGATACGTGAATGAAACTTATTCGCCACTTCCAACTGCATTTCGCAGACAAGACGTCAACATCCAGTCAGCAGATAAGGCTGAAATTTTAGCAAAATTTAACACAGCGTATTTTATTGCTAAAAAGGAACTACCATTTACCCAATTCAAGAATCAAGTTGAATTATTAAAAAAGAACAGTGTAAAACATGCATGTGCACAGTTCATTGGCGCTAGAAGACTCATAAGAAGATTAAGAATTCCACTTATCTTTCATGAATGATGGTAACAGATGTTTCAACTAAAGAATGTGAAATAGTGCTGTTTTTTTTCTCTTCCATTTAAAAAATAAATAAATTAGCAAAAATTTCAAACAAACTTCTTTCACGTTGTCAATATGGAGTATTGTTTGTAGAATGTTGAGACAAAATAATTAATTGAATCCATTTTGGAATAAGGCTGTGACAAAACAAATGTGGAAAAAGTGAAGCATTGTGAATACTTTCCGGATGCACTGTATGTAATGCGTACACTTTAATTCTAGACTGGAGCTAGCAATGCTGTCCGTGCAAAGGAAAGTCCCCATGGTGGACCAAGTACAATCTCCTTAACATGGTGTGGAAGCAGCACAGCAGTATTGACTTTATGAACTTCTTTACTTACAAGATTGATAATATTAGAGAGAAAATTATAACTATGCAACCGTCTACTACAGTATCGCATCATACAGTGTATTGTAGTCTTCCTGAGGAAACGTTTCATTCATTCGTTGCTATAGGAGAGGAAAAATTGTCTAAACTCGTTAAATCATCTAAATCAACATGTATGTTAGACCCTATACCAACTAAGCTATTGAAAGAGATGATTCCAGAGGTCATTGATCCTCTTCTTAATATAATTAATCCATCTTTGTCACTAGGATATGTACCGAAAACTTTTAAGCTGGCTATTAAAAAAACACAACTTGATCCTAGAGAATTAGTCAATAACAGGGCAATCTCGAATCTATCTTTTCTGTCAAAATTAATAGAAAAGGCAGTATCTTCACAACTATGTTCCTTTTTAGAAAGAAATGGTATCTGCAAGGATTTCCAGTCAGGATTATGAACATCATAGTACTGAGACAGCTCTCGTTAGAGTTACAAATGATTTGTGTCACAGTCCAGTGTCGGCTCCAGCCCCAGACCAGAGTCCAGTGTCAGCTCCAGCCCCAGACCAGAGTCCAGTGATGGCTCCAGCCCCAGACCAGAGTCCAGTGTCGGCTCCAGCCCCAGACGAGTCCAGTGTCGCCTCCAGCCCCAGACCAGAATCCAGTGCAGGCTCCAGCCCCAGACCAGAGTCCAGGGTCAGCTCTAGACCAGAGTCCAGTGTCGGCTCCAGCCCCAGACCAGAGTCCAGTGATGGCCCCAGAACATGAGTCCGCTCCAGCCTCTAAATCCGCTTCAGAGGCTGATTGCTGTGTCATCAGTTTTGCTACTTAATGTTTATACTTAATGTGTGCTATTTGAGTTCACTTGAGGTAATTTTATTATGTTTGTGTTTTCTGAATGATAACATGGTTAAACCTGTGCAAAATTTGTGTATTTTGTATAGAGTTTTGGAGAAAACAGAGTAAATATGGAATGTGTGTGAAAACAGGTGAAGGGCCCTATCTTACACCCGGCACAATGCAGCGCCAAACACGACGGAAGTGTTTATTGCTAGTTTCAGTCCGACACAGTTATCATTTTCACGTCCTGTGCCACGTTGTTTAAATAGCAAATGCATTTGCGCCCATTTGTGTGCCCATGGGCATGCTGGTCTGAAAACGAGGTGTGTTCTGGTGCATTGTTGGCACATTGCTATTTTGAGGCAACAGAAATAGACTGCGCCATATGACGCAATATTTTTTTGTTATTTAATGAACGCGTACACTCTGCTTATTAAACACACAGGGACGCACAGCAGCACACAAACATGCCAAATATTTAAAATAAAAGGATTACAATGTAAAAGATTATTATTGTGTACATAAAGATATGGTGGAATCCGGCAAGTCCCGTAGATGATCTGCTTGCGCACTTTTACCTCGGGCACGAGCAGTTCCGTTTGCACTCTGGAGACACGTTCTGTCTTTCCACTATCAAATTATTTCATGTAAATAGCGAATCTGCCATGGCGCGAGCACAAATGGGATTTAAAGGGAATGGGAGATGAGACTCTGATTGGTTTAACGCAGGTAAATCCCAAAACACACCCATTACTCATTATGAGAATAGGGACAACCCTTTTAGACCATGCTCCTTGCGTGCCGACCATTTTTCCCGTCATTAAACTAGCAAAAGTGGATTCGACACGCCCTAAGTGAACTTGCGCCGTGCGCTTTAGACCATGCGCTTAGATCGTTAAAATAGGGCCCGAAATGTGTTCAACTTTTTGAGAAACGTCTTTGTTTCTAGAACAAATGAATGGTTTGGGAAATTGGGCCAACTGAACCAGTTATAGTGTGTTAGCAATCGAGAAAAATTGTAAAATGAATATGAAGTATACTTCTTTTTCGTAAGGGATCACATGTTTTCCTATATATGTACTGTGCCATAAATATCACTTAACCAAACCTCTTTCCAGAGACCTTGGCATTGTTGTAAATTACCAGTATATGACTTTCTAATTTACAATACAGACAAAGTATTGTACTGCAAGGAAGATTCCTGGTCCAGGTAGATGCCTCAGCCACAGGAGCTGGAGCAGAAAATCCAGTGGTCTACATCAGCAGGAAGCTATTGCCAAGGGAGGCCAGGTACTCAACTGTGGAGGAGTGTCTCGCCATTAAGTGGTCCCTTGAAAGTTTAAGATATTATCTCCTGGGGAGGGAGTTTGATTTGGAGACAGACCACCGGGCACTAACATGGATCCAGACAATGAAAGACCACAACTCCTGAGTAATGAGGTGATACCTAAGCCTCCAACCTTATAAGTTCAAGATGCGGCACAGACCAGGACGACAGAATATGCTTGCCGACTACCTGTTGTGGTACCCGGACAGTATGCGGCCAAGAGAAGTGGGAGGTGATAAAGTAGACATTCCCGCTGAGCACAGCGCACATACACATAAGTATAAGTATATACTCGCTTAAGGTGTGGTTATGAGTACATCAGATGACCACTTCCCCCCTCTCTAGTTTGGGGCACCAGTCAAGGTAATTTACCTTGGCAGTATGAGAACACTCCCAACAGGGGGCAGTTCAATCATTTAGACCAGGGGTGCCCAATCCTACTCCTGCCGATCAACTGTCCTGCACAGTTCATCTCCAACCCTAATCAAACACACCTGCCTTTAATTTTCAAGTGATCCTGAAGACCTTAAATGGTTGCTTCAGGTGTGTTTGATTAGGGTTGGAGATGAACTGTGCAGGACAGTCGATCGGCAGGAGCAGGATTGGGCACCCCTGATTTAGACCAAATGTAAACTGGAGGGAGGCAGCTGATTTATCGGAAAGATTGGTGAGATTGTTAACGTATATAACCTCTTTTGTATTATCACCACAGGGATCAATTTAATTAAGAAAATATAAACAAGAATAACTAACACAACTACTAAATTAATACCATGAATGATAAATGAATAAAGTGCATACACCGTAAAATACTAATAAGGTGAAGAAACTTATTGTGCATCAAACAAATGAAATAATTATTTGTTTATTAAATACTATCAGCTATATTGCCTCTATTGTAAATTAGAAAGTCATTTACTGGTAATTTACAACAATGCCAAGGTCTCTGGAAAGAGGTTTGGTTAAGTGATATTTATGGCGTTGACGTCTTCCACTGGTTGTGTTCTGGGTGACAATACAGTTGGGAAAGGAGCTGGATTCCATTTCAACAGCCTTGAACACAAAGTTCTGTGGGATGCTGATCTCCTAGGGTCCTAAAAAAGGGTCCTAAAATCTGTAACATGCAGATGAGGCCCTGAAGTAGGTACTGAAGGTCCTTAACAACTCGGAACACGGACACGAATGTAACTTGAAGTGAAGGTTTGCTCTCCTAAACTTGTCTCTAGACGTTTTCTGACTCTCTGGGCTAGAGCCTAACGCTGGTTTCACACTGCACGCGTTAGCAGAGCGTAAGCAGCGCGTATTTTTTTCGGCGCCCATGTTAACAGATTAGAGCATTCACACCGCACGCAGAGGCGGCGCGGCAGTGCGTAGCAGGAGCAGAGCAGGAGCAGCAGTGCCGCGATAGTTTCGGCGCCCAGTCTATTTTTGCTGCGCCGCTTACGCTGAATAAGTGACAATGCATTGACCCAAAAAGCGCATTATATCTATTGTGTTTTAAACAGTCAATCAAATGACCAACAGCAATTTAAAAAGAAAACAAATGTCCAAAAACAAACTTGCTGCCCGAACAATAACAAAGATGAACCAAAAGTTATATTAATGAAATTATTAATAAAATAAGCTTCTTGACAAGTCTTTTCTCTTAAATGTATTTGAAAACGAAATAAAGCAATGCCAACATACCCATTATAGAGTACTCTGTCTGTACACACGCCGCAGTTCAGCCGCGCGTGACAAACGCTGCTAGTGTGAAAGCAAAACGCGCGTGTCCTGCTCCCGCTCACCATACGCACTGCTTACGCTCTGCTAATTCTCTGCTAACGCGTGCAGTGTGAAACCGGCGTCAGACTTCAGGCTGATTTATACTTCTGCTTCGGACTTACGCCGGAGCCTCTACGCTGTAGGCAACGCGTTGGTTTTCATTTATACTTCTGTGTCATTGTCCGCGTTGACTCGCAATTACACATGCAGAGGGAGCATGTGAAACCTGAGGGAGGGGTTCTAGCAGACAAATCACAGCGCTTGCGTCCGCATAGAATTGACACGATATATTTTTGGATTTTGCGGTGTATCTGCTGAAGTCTACTCCCTTATAGGACTAAGACCCAGAAGGGTGTATCTGTTAGGTCTCACCCAATGGGAGACCTTGGTTGATCTGTTTCTGTCTCACCTTTGCAGGCCAGAGACTCAGAACAAGGAGTGTCTGTTGAAAGGGTACATTTATCCATTTCCAATGAGGAGATTGCGATATGGGGCTTCTCCATTCCAGTGCTGTGATTGGCTACTTGCATCAAGAGGGGGCACACAGTGTGGCCCATCCTTCTTTTCTTTGTGGAACTCATTTGCATAAAGAACACAGTTAGAAGTCTTTAAAGGTTTTCAGATGCATTTCTCACTTTCCAAACCACCACCAGAATACCTTTGGCCATATTTTCCAAACAAATAGTCCAAACAAGATGGAAAAAGTTTAAACTGTCATGCATTTATTCATGTGTACATTAACAGATGATTTTGTGTAAGATGTTGCACTACAAATAGCTGTCACTGAAAATACTTATTTCTGTTAACTTATTAACTGACAAGCTGAGCCATATCGCATTAATATCGCGGACGTATCGCCTGCGATAATTAATGCGATATGGCTCAGCTTGTCACTTAACTCTTTGTAGTGAATGCCGCTCCATCTGAAAGCAGGTGATGGCGATTTACTACTAATCAAGGAACCGGCTTTACTGACGAGATGCGCCTAACAATGTCATGCGATATATCGCCCAGCCCTAAAACACAGTAAATAAAACTAAGTTCCTAGCAACACAGAGCCACGCTAAAATCTACTGGGAAAAGTAACACTCACAGACAGATGATCTCTCCTGTTGTTCGACTGCTTCTTCTAATAAGTACTAGCAGTTAGTTAGAATAAGTACTTTAACTGGCTTTGGCCACGCCACGCCCTACTATTTAGTCAAGCGAAACTAAAAAGTCACGACGCACAAACAAGGTCAAACGGGCGCTTTTACCAGAGTAAAAACACAGTAAATAAAACGAAGTTCCTAGCAACACATAGCCACGCTAAAATCTACTGGGAAAAGTAACACTCACAGACTGATGATCTCTCCTGTTGTTCGACTGCTTCTTCTCATATAACAATATGAGAATATAACAATACCATTGGTCATATAACAATACCATGCTTACTATTATGAGTGGACATGTCTTACCTTAAAAATCAAAAATCTTTCTCATCTTCAAATCGCGTTCTTCTAATTCTTCTGAGGTAAATCCAAGGTAAACAGCACAGCACAAACACAACATGCCTTCCAAACTTGATGAAAAGCAGAGGAGTAGGCTACTGAAGTCTCTGATTCTTTGTTTTTGAGGTAATGGGCGTTTACAGGTCTGCGTTCCTTCACGTGGACTATTTGCATGTGAACAGCTCTTGCGCGCGTGGGTGTGGTAACATTAGAGCTAATGAACATGGACTGAAGAAACTGTGCATGTTGTTGCTTTCATATGGATTACTTAAACAGAGAATATTTGTTTTTTGATATAATTTACATAATTTAAAAATAGACTTCAAGCTTTGTAAAGACATATGTCTCAAGTCTGTGTGACAAACATTCGCTGAGTTAGTTCATTTTCTGTCGCGTTTCAGAATGAACTTCACATTAAGAGAGACGGCAGAATGCGTATCATGTTTATTTTCTTTATTTACGAAAAACACAACATTCTGTTTTTATTATGAGTGTACACAAATAAAAGAAGACATTTTACAGTTTTGAATGATGTATACACTTATATGTAAGATCAAAATCAACAGAGTATTTTGAGTATCTTTTGCACTGATAAGGAAAAAAGCGAACTGGTATCGCCAATGCGACCGCCGACCCCAGGGGGTTAAGGTTTCCAAACATGGCTCTGAATGGATTTGGATGGATCAATGTGTCTCTGTTTCACCCACTGCTGCTGCATCCAGAGGTCCTGAGGAATTTTGATGGCAGTCACAGGTCTTAGGAATTAGTCTCTAGGTGGGTGAAGTGCAGAAACTGCATGTGGACCAATGAGAAGTCCTGTCCTTCCCAGGCTTGGTACTAGAGGTCTTCTTCTTGCCCTCTAAAAGGTGTCTGACTGTTGTCCTAGCATCTTTATCTGATGTGGGTGGTGTTAGTCCACCAAGACCCAATCAAAATATATCAAACCTCTGTCCACTTCTACGGACAGAGAGGGGCCCGGCCATAAACTGGGCCCTGAAATTGCTGTTCACCACAATGACCATGGGAAAATGTGCATCCATGGCAAAACCAGGTGAGAACCACTGCTGTATTAGATGCATAAGTTAAAAATTTCCAAATGTTTATTGCATATATTTGTATAATTATATGATAATATCTAAATAAATACAACATTACATACAGAGATGAGTAGTGGTCACATGACAACTGAACGAAAGCGTCTCAGACCGAAGGACTCGGGAGGTGAACTAATTTCTTTTTCCTGCTGTAATGATTATGTTCTGTTTGGGACACTAAAGCCGGGGACACACTTAATGACTGTAAGGCCGATTATGAATGTAATTTGCGCTTTTGGGCATGATCAGTCGTAAGTATCAGAGTCAGAGACAGTTGCGTTTAGTCGGTGTTCACAGTCGTGTTTAAAATCTGCTCCAGTCATTGGATACAGTCTGCAAGTGTCTTCAGTTCAGTCTTAGAATTTTTCAGCTAATTGTCAAGTGTGTCCCTGGCTTTATATTGTATTTCCTTTATTCCCGTTCATCATTTGTTGCCAAGGTTTTTGATTCTTTACTTATGCCCTGTTAATTATCTTTCTGTTTCATCTGTCTATTCAAGTCTGTGTTAAGTCAGAGTTAGCTCTCGCCTGTGTTAAGTTTGGTATGCTTAGTGGTTCTCCTGTTGATTGTTGTTATTTTTTGTTAAATAAAGACTGCTGAAATTGAGATCTTTGCTTCATCATCCTTGGCTAACCGTGACACCTACAGAGACTTGAGTAGGCAAGTTCGGCCCTAGAGAGCCGCTGTCCTGCTGAGTTTGGCTCCAACCCTGAAAAAAACCCTCAACTGCCTGTAGCCTTAAGACGGGCGTACACGGTGCGAGTTCGGATACTCGGGAGGTCGTGAGATATTGCACACGTTAGGAGCAGTGTTGGTCAAGTTACTTGGAAAAAGTAATTAGTTACTGATTACTGATTACTTCTCCAAGAAAGTAATCCAGTTACTTTACTGATTACTTATTTTCAAAAGTAATTAGTTACTTTACTAGTTACTTTACTAGTTACTTTTCAAAAACATGATGCACGAAATGAATACGCTATAAAGCAATAGACCTTTCTGCTTCTATTCTTTCTGCATATTCCATCATCTAAAATTGAATCAAATGAAACATTCTTTTTTAAAACTTGTTTTATTAGTTTCAGTATTTTAACTTTATGCACATTGCATCAATGACTCACTCATTAAGATGGTCGCCTGCCGCCTCCTACTGGCGGTTTAAAAATATTTCTATGCATAAATAATATTTCTTATTTGTATATTCAAAAAATATTAAAAAAAAAAATCTCATTACATTATTTAATGCAGTTTATTTGATTGGTAACAGCCCTTTAGCATCTTATTATTCTATTGTAATTTATTGATCAAATTTAAGAATTTTAAATGAAAGATGAAGCAAACGATTAGGGAAAAATGCCCTTTATAAAGGTTAAAATATCATAAATATATACATTTATATGTTAAAGCTGACTGAACTGATGAGAATACTGATTCGGAATAAATTATATTTACAACACACACATAAAAAAAAATCTAATTTTTTTCCTGTTCTAACAAATGTTTTTACTCGGACAAGTGAATGACCGACCGAAGGACAAATGAAAAAGCTTAAATGTTGAGCCCTGGTATATATTTTTTATTATTATTCATTTATTTACCCATAAACCTGTCTTTAGGAAGCCATAAGTTACAGTGGCAAGAATAACTTTTTGAAACCTTTGGGGGTGGTGGACAGGGTTTACATTAAGAGAGGAGTTTGCCTTAATCTAGTTGATCATGCATTTCTTTTCTTTTATTCCACAGCTGATGTGTGCAGTTTTTTATTGCTTGGATTAAAATAATTTTCTCTTGTTTTGTTTTTTAATTGCAGTCTTTTTCTTCTGCCATTCATGCTTATCAGCTCCATGCAATCTTAAACTTTTCTTGGTTCAGCTGCACACAGTCTGAAAAGGTTTTTTGACAGTTTGCTAAAATAAAAGACCCATTCTAAGAGCTGTTGACTTTTCTACCTTGGGAAAGAACGTTAAACGAACAACTTAAAAAGGCATGACAAATCATGACATAAGACTGACATCACTCACAACGTACCAATGCATTATCCCTCATGAACAAATATAACGTCTGATGTTTGCACGTGCATACAGTTTACCATTACGACATCGTTCATGAATAAACATGACGTCTGAACACGGACAAACGGTGCGTGTTGACGCGTCAAAATTAACGCGTTTCGTTTAAAGACTTTTGAACGCGATCGCTTGCCATAGTGTTTACCACTGACTTCGCGGCGCTCATGTCATTGTCACTCACGAGTCACGGCTCACGTCGCGAGACAGTCTCGCAGTATAACGCAGTAACGCAGCCTGCTTACGGGGAAGTAACAGTAATCTAATTACTGTTTTTGCAATTGTAATCCCTTACTTTACTCGTTACTTGAAAAAAGTAATCGGATTACAGTAACGCGTTACTTATAACGCGTTACTGCCCATCAGTGGTTAGGAGTCAGTTAACTTGATAATCACGTCAAAGCAGCTGGTACAAGGCACGACTGTCCTGCACGAATTTTAGCCCAAGCCGGCGGGCAATCACGTGAGCTTTCGCGCTAAACAGAGACCAGAGCTTTCAATGTTGCAAGCAACTATAGCTTCAGATAGAAAAATGACAGAAATGTGTGTCCAAATGATTTGTTGAAAAGCAGAGAACAGTACCCATTCTTTTCAACATTAACAACATAGAGAGAAAGAGAGAAATGTGTGTGTGTGTGCGTGACAGTGTATGCGCACACTGTATGGTTGCTGCCACTGAGCTATAGCCCCATCGATCTAGCCTGTGACGTGGTTGTGCATGATTTGGAAATAGGGACAGCCTATAGCATACGCTCATGAAAATTGGGCCGACTCCCTGAATTTTTTAAAGGTTTAAAAATTATCGGGAGGTCGGGAGGTGCTCGTAACGTGCTCGGCTCGTAATTCCTCTCACAAGCTGTGAGCCGCGACCATGCAAGCATCACCGATTTCCATGTGATCATCTGCGAGCTCATAAAACAGCAAAAATCGCACCGTGTACGCCCGCCTTTAGGAATCCTGAAGACATTGATTAGCTTGCTCAGGTGTGTTTGATTAGGGTTGGAGCTAAACTCTGCAGGACAGCAGCTCTCTAGGACCGAACTTGCCTACCCCTGGCCTAAGCCTATGTAGCTGTCAAGTGACAAGGAATGATTCTGACCCTAAATTTATAATTCCGTTTATCATAATTTGTCAGTAGCTACACTATAATTTTCCCAAAATGTGAAAATTCACTTCTTTTACAAACAGCTCACTGTGTGTGTCCAAGAGAGAAAAAGAGGGATGATAGTATGCTGATTTATTTGTACTATTTGTGAAATTAGTGAGAGAAATATTTATTCAAATAAAAAAAAAATTACATTATAAGCGCATAGCTTATGGTATAATTATGCACAATAATTCAAATCCTAAGCTGAAATTCAGGCACTGAAAAGATCAATACTTGGCACCTGTGTATTGACACAATATCCTCACAAAATATTGCGATACTATACATTATTGATTTTTTTTTTCCACCCCTCTAATATTTACCTGTGGATTCACTCACTAAAGTTGAATCAGATAATGCAGTGCAATGTTCATTATCTTGTTTCATTCAGTTTGTCTCTTTATTTCTGATATTTGTTTCCGAGGTATTTAACTGAATCAAATAAAAAAACGAGGGCACAATAAAATTGAAATTAATTTCGTACTATACATATTTTCTGGTGCCATTTTAAACTGCCAAGCCATTTAAATCTCCTTCCACACAAGGAACACAAATAGGGTCTTACATATGCATGACTTTTCAGGTGTATCTGTAAGTGTGATGGCAAAATAAATTTTTTATTGCACTGATCACAATTAAATCTCCTTTCTCCAGAGTGAATGAGCAGGTGATTTTTGAAATTGCTACTTTTATGAAATCTCTTGCCACACGCAGAACACTGCAATTTCTTTCCAGAATGAGTTTGCAAATGACGATTCAGGTCTCTTTGATATGTGAAACTCTTCTTGCACTGAAGACACGTAAAAGGCTTCTCTCCAGTGTGAACTCTCGTGTGAACTTCAAGGTTTCCTTTACGTGTGAAACTCTTTCCACATTGAAGGCAGATGAAAGGCTTCTCTCCAGTGTGAACCCTTATGTGAATATCAAGGTTTGCTTTGTTTATGCAAGTCTTTCCACAGTGAGGGCACATGAAAGCCTTCCCTCTAATGTGAGTTATTACATGATTCTCAAGTTCTGTACTGTTTGTGAAACTATTTCCGCACTGATGACAGAGAAAAGAGTTCTCTCTTGAGTGAATCCTCATGTGGTAATTAAAGGTAACTTTATGTCTGAAATTTTTTCCACACTGATCACATGTGAAAGGCTTCTCTCCAGTGTGAATTCTCATGTGAACCTTGAAGTTTCCCTTAAGAGTGAAACTCTTTCCACAGTGATGGCACATGAAAGGCTTCTTTCCAGTGTGAGTTATTACATGATTCTTAAGGTGATTCCTGTTTGTGAAACTCCTTCCACACTGATGACATGGAAAACGGTAATCTCTTGTGTGAATCTTCATGTGCTGATCAAGATTTTCTTTACATCTAAAACTCTTTCCACACTGGCCGCATATGAACCGATTCTCTCCAGTGTAAATTCTGACAGGAGTCTTTAGACTTTTTTTATGTGAGAAGCTCTTGCCATTCAGTTTGCAGGTGTTAGGGCTCTCTCCGGTGTGACTTCTTTTGTGAGAATTAAGGGTTCCTTTACGTGTAAAACTCTTTCCACACTGATCACATGTGTAAGGCTTCTCTTTGGTGTGACTTCTCATGTGAGACTTAAGACTTTCTTTTCGTGTGAAGCTCCTTCCACACAGTTTACAGATAAAAGGGCTCTCTCCAGTGTGGCTTCTCATGTGGGTATTAAGGGTTCCTTTACGTGTAAAACTCTTTCCACACTGAAGGCATGTGTATGGCTTCTCTCCAGTGTGACTTCTCATGTGAGTCTTAAGACTTTCTTTTCGTGAAAAGTTGTTACCACACAGTTTGCAGGTGTAAGGACTCTCTCCACTGTGGCTTCTCATGTGGGTTTTAAGGTTTCCTTTAAGTGTGAAACTCTTTCCGCACTGAAGGCATGTGAAAGGCTTCTCTCTGGTGTGAATTCTCATGTGGACATTAAGGTTTCCTTTTTGAGTGAAACTTTTCCCACAGTGAAAGCAGGAGAAATCACTTTTAGTTCCTGTCTTTCGCACTCTTTTTTGCGAGGCAGTCTTTTCATTCTGTGAGCACTGAGACTTATCTCCAATTATGAAATCATGATGTTCCTCATACTGTTTTTTTTCTTCCACTTCATTCAATTCCTGACTCTCCTCTTTCAGTGCCATCAGGCCTAAAGTGAAAAAAGACAAATACAGATTAAAGTTAACCCCAGTTTAAAGGGAAAGTAACAGACATCAAAACCAACATAAAAACATTAAATAATCATCTCCTCTTTCAGTGCCATCAGGTCTAAAGTGAAAAAAGACAAAATACAAATAAAAGTTAACCCCAGTTTAAAAGCACAAAGCAACAGACATCAAAACCAACATAAAATCATTAAATAATAAAAACCAGCATAAAGAATCAAAACCAACAACACATATGCTAGATCAGAGGTCTTCAATCCTGCTCCTGGAGGGCCACTGTCCTGCAGAGTTTAGTTGCAACCTGCTTCAGCACACCTGCCTTTGAATAGTCAAGCGATTCTGAAGAGCTTGATGAGCTGATTCAGGTGTGTTTGATTAGGGTTGGAACTAAACTTTGCAGGACAGTGGCCCTCCAGGAGCAGGATTGAAGACCTCTGTGATAGATCATATGCACTAATCTACCGAAGGAGGTGTTCCCTGATATCTCAAAACCTCTTCTCAATATTGTAAACTGTTTTCTTTCTTCATCAATCACAGCTTGACCTAGAACTGGTTTATTATAGACCAGGGGTCTCCAACCCTGCTCCTGGGGAGCTACTGTCCTGCAGATTTTAGCTCCAACCCCAATCAAACACACCTGGACAAGCTAATCAAGCTGTTTAGGGTTACTTGATAATTACAGGCATGTGTGTTTGAACAGGGTTGGAATTGAAGTCTGCAGGACAGTATCTCTCCAGAAGCAGTGTTGGAGATGCCTGTTATAGATCAAAGAATGTGCAAGACCTTGATAATTTTCTGTAGAACAGTGGGCAGTTTAAATTCTCAGGACAAACAAGGGACTCATGAACGACTATCCAAAATTGCAACGGAGATTCCTCTGAGAGAAAGTGCTTATTGAAAGTTTGCAAGTTCATGTGTGAAGTTGAAAAATGCCAGGACCTTGGGAAACACTGGTTTAGATCAGTGCTTCTCCAAAAGAGTCTATATGGTCTACTCACAGGAGCGTCAGACCAGGGTTCAGAGTCATCGCTGGTACACAATATTTAATATGTAAAGCCGCGTTTCCACTGCAGGAGCTTTGAGGTGGTACTCTGTGTGTTTCAACCACCGGAACCAGGGTCTAATGAAATTGCGGGTAAAAATTTCCCCCTCAGAAAGTGGGGGAACTACCCTGCTTGCGAGGTAGTGCATTCAGGAACTTTCGGGGGTGGGACTTGGGCACTGAACATGCTGATTGGTTGACTCCATATAGCATTTCATTTCAACCACCATTTTTAAAAAATCTGTTGCGGCTTAACATGCTACTTGTAGGAATATAATGGTCTCTAGTTTTCCTAATCTTTTTATTGTTAAATTCAACTGAAGAAAATTTCAGCCAGCAGTGCAGTGTAAACACAACCTCTGATTGGTAACTTTCTTAGTAGCTAATTTTTAAATGATGCTACAAATATGAAGCTGAAATCATAGGTTTTAAATAAAAAGAAAGTATAGAAAAATCAGCAGGAGGGCAGTCAGGGCAGAAAAACACCTGTCAACAGTGAGTGAACTGAGAAAATGTATGTGCCAAAATATCTTACCACCCATTAAACAGCATTTGCATTGCATTGCATTTTCATTAAAATATGTATTTGGCATTATGACAATATTATTTAGCTATAATTAACAAACAGATAACTTGCAGAATCATATACAAGCTAGTCTCAGTCTCTCTGTAAAAATCCATCCGTTTTAAAAGATCCTTCAAGACTATGTTCCTCACATTTAAATTGAGGGGTCTTAAAGGGTTAGTTCACCCAAAAAGGAAAATTCTGTCATTAGCAGGGTTCATATAGATACTGTATAATGACATTCCAGGACTTTAAACACTTTTTTTTTGTTTGTTTGTTTTGGTTTTCAAGGACTACAATCAGAGATCTCATTTAGGAAACAAATTCTATATTTACTTAAAATTCCAAAAAAGGAAAATAGCTAAATCAAAAACTAATAAAACAAAATAGTAAAATTTAAGTACAGCACGTTAAAAGTATTCAATGACTGTGCCAACTTTAAAGGTCCCGTTCTTCGTGATCCCATGTTTCAAACTTTAGTTAGTGTGTAATGTTGTTGTTAGAGTATAAATAATATCTGTAAAATTATAAAGCTCAAAGTTCAATGCCAAGCGAGATATTTTATTTAACAGAAGTTGACTACAACGAACGGCTCGATTGGACTACACCCCTCTACTTCCTTCTTTAATGACATCACTAGAACCGTGTTTTGACTAACCTCCGCCCACAGGAATACAGGCGTATTGATGGCGAAATGTCAACAGACGGTTGATGTTTATCTATAATCGGATACCGCAAAAGTTTAATTCGAAGTTGTTAGTTTGCTCTGTCCATTTCACCACGGACTGTTTTTCTAACCTGGAATAATATCAAGCAGGCTTCTCTCAGCGTTTCATACTGACGAAGGGGACAATTTCAACTATATTCCAGCAAGCGGTAAGTAGTGATTTACTATGGAAGTAGCGATCAACTTCACATCGTTTCTCTTAGTAGGATGAAAATAATCTTACTTAAACTGTGATTAATATACAGAAAGCGATCAAAGAACAATCCCTTTCCAATCGCCCAAGCTGTCAATCACACAGCGCGAGTTTATCTGGACACTTGCCAAAACTCGTTATGAAATCAATGACGCTGTTACACTGCACAACGAAGCTCTTACTGTATTTATATACCTCATGTTTGCATTGGTGAAATCATTAGTGAGTGCAGAAACTGCGTTGCAATGATAAGATCTTTTTTCACGCAATCAACAGACAATCATCTGCTCAATGCTCATCATTGCAACCTTTTATGTGATTGAAATAGATCTAAATACTTAAAAACTTCTCACGATTCGTTAATCCCGATAGCTGTAATAGTAAAAACGTATAATAGCTGTAATAGTAAAAGTTTTCCAGATAGTTCCACATGTAATGCCAGATATTTCATATGCAAACATTTCAGCCAATCACAGCAGAGGGCGTTTACGCTGAAGTCTCTCAGCAGACACGCCCCTTCAAACAGAGTGTTCAAACCAGGGAATGAAATCAGGCTAGGAAATATGCCTTTTAATTCTAAATTATAACAATTTTTGATCTAAAAAACATACTAACATTATAAGGGCACCCCTGGAAACATGATAAAATAATAAAAATAATCCATGGAATGGGACCTTTAAATATGAGAACATGAACAAGTCAATGAACTTTCAGTGCATAAAAGACGTCAAACTACTTATTCAATTCTTATTCAAAGATGCTATAACAAAAGGAAGGAAAAACATTTAACTTTCTCCCAATTAAACAGTAGTAAATTAATACATATTCAACAGGGTTTTGACTTATAGTTGTAATTATTTTATTTTATTTGTACTGGTATTTCTTTGTTTTGTTTATAAACCCTGTCAATGTGGTGCAAGTTGAGGAAGATTAAACAAATCTGTTTGTTATTTTTTTTTTTTTTGTCTTTCAGGAACTATTAAATTTAATTATGCATACTCTTGGTTTGGAGGAGGTCTCAGCTTCAGTGGCTGCCTTTTCTCTTTGTTGTTCCAAGTGGCCAATGTCAGATTCAAGCCTCCTCTTTTTTTTCACTTCGTTCCTCCTCTTGGTCTCTGTATTTGGTTTTCTAAGCTCTCTTTTCAGTGCTCATGGCTGCATTCACAGAAAATTCTCGCTTCTAAGTAGCCTGACCATGTGAAAAAGAAGCAATTTTTTTTTACAACCAGTCATTTGAGTACAGATTTACCCTGTATGGTTTCTGAGAAGCAGTGGTCAAGAGAGTGTGGCTGGATAGTATAGTCCCTATACACTGACAGGTTTCTAACCATTTCATCACCTTAGGGCCCTTTCACACCTGAAAGTCCGCACCAAGGTCCGAACCAAAGTTCATGTTTTGATACATTGTATACATTAGGTTAGTTTTGGTTTGGTTTCACATTTCAATTATGCGAGCGCACTAAAGAACTTTTCATGACGTACTTGCGTCCTGTCGTCATCATCTATATGGGCTGCATCTTGACATTGATTGGTTTGTAAACGGACGTGCGTCTGACGTCAGCGTGTTGTCAATTCGGCGGGTAACTTTGACAAGAATGAATGAACAGACGCATATCGTTGCCACTATATTTTTATTATTTCGACATTACTCCCAGCAGCACCAACTATACTCGAGGCTAGTTAAAATTCACCAAATTAACGTCCTCGTTGTGCGAACATTTTATCGTCGCCGGCAGGACGTGTGTGTGTGTGTGCGCGAGAATCAGCTGGAAGAAACGCTGTGGGCAGGACCGACAGATCTGCACATAAATATTCTTCTTCAGTTGTTTAGGCTACGCGGGAAACACCGGAACTTCCTGTAAATAGTCTGAAAGTCCGAACCATACAGAAAATGCTTTCACACTGGAAACGAACCAAACCTTTGTTCAGTTTGATCCGGACCGAGACCACCTCTTTTCGTCGGACCAAATTTCGTCTGTTTGGTCCGGACCGTGGTCCGGGGGAGGTTTCACACCTGTAATTTTTATTCGGACCAAACTGAAAAGTCCGAAAGTCCGGACCAAACAAGTTAGGTGTGAAAGGGCCCTTAAATGAAGGTCTTGTGCTGCATTTGAGTAGCCTGGGTTTCCCCATGCTGCCTTGCGCGCAGCGCGATTTTATTCACGCTGCTAGGCAGCCTGGATTCCATGAACCAGATTTTCACCTTAGCGAGGGGACCAATCACAGAACGGGGAGGGAGCAGCAAGACGATGACGACGTCTATGCGACACACCGAAGCAGTTTGTTTATATCTATGGATATTTCCAGCCTGGTAATTCGGGAGGAGCAACGCTGGCAGGATCTTCTTGATTGCCCTGACTCCTGTGCGACTGTCACCCCTAATAACGCTAACCTCTCGGATAAACTCTGTGTTTTTTTCAATAAAAACATGTCTGTAGAGTGTCCATATATACCTTCTACCCTCATGTTTGTCTTGCACAAACGGCAATAGTCGCTGAACGCCATCATGTACACATAAATCTCTGACCCATCGTCTTCTTCCTCGTCGAATTTCTGTCACTCTACATACGTCATCTGGTATAATTGAAACGTTTGGCTATGAGCTACGTACAGGCGCATTTGATAGACATTCGTAGCACCCATTAAACGGCTCTGGGCATTCGTAAACCACACCTCAAATACGAGAAAAAGAACATGTGGTTCCCAGACCACGTCTCAATGAGACGAGGTCTGACGTTAGCCAGGCTAGCATTTGAGCATCATCCTACTTATCAATTTTATGACTTGACACGATTGTATAATAAAAAGGAAGAGTTGTAGTTAAAAGTCTCATTGTTTTGATTAACTAAGCTTTACATAAAACCAATAAAAACAAGCCCTACAAAAAAACAATTCATATTTAAAGCTGCAGTCCACAGTTTTTCCTCTGTCACCATCTCTGTTCGAAATCTGCAATTGCAGTTATTCGCAGAATTATCAACTTTACGTGCGTTGTGCCTCGGCATGCCACAGCGCGGATGAATCCAATGTTTTGAGGAGAATGTGCGGCTGTCAATCACCGCGCTGGTGGTGTGGATACTGTCATTCGGATTTACAGATTCTACTTTTTGGAAGTATGCCCAACATAAGAATTTTCACCGGAAAATGTCATCTGAACAAGTAAGTAACATCCACTTTTGTTCTGACCAACTAAGGGGAAAAAAGCATTGCAGTAAATCGCACCGATTAAATATAACGATTGCTTATCATATCACGTCAAACCGTGTAAATTATACTTTGTTCTCAAATTGTTAATGTTAACAACATCAGCATTGTGTGACTACATTTAATGCCCTTCCGATATATTCCTTGTTTTAGTATGGACCCGGTTGCCATCTCTTTTTTTCTAGACTTGCCAAGTCTTTCGCGTTTTACAACGGGTGAATCTCCAGTTGACACTGGTGATTGTCGTTTGAACCTTTCTGGATCCGCCATCAAATTGCAGGGCTCGCAAAATTTCTACATCGCTGGTAGCCCTTCGGGCAGGCACTCTTCAGATTTTGGTAGCCCCAAAATGAATGTTACTAGCCCAGATAAAAAGACAATTGTTAATGTAGAAAATTGGTTAGGAGTCAAAACAATGAATCAAAAACTTTTTCAAAACACAAAATATCATATGCACCTGGTTCTAGCTAAACTGAAATGTGTGTGATCAGTGTGGAACATGAATCAGTCTGTGTCTGTGGCTCAGCCCCCAATGAGAGTATGATTTAAAAAAAAAAAAAAAAAAAGTAACACTTTAGTTTAGGGTCTAATGCTCACTATTAAGTTTCATTAACATGCAGATGGCAGGGTTTTATCATCACTGAGGTCCCGAATGTGAGGTAGGCTAGTTTGGGGGGGGTTTGGGGGCACCCCCGAGAAAATGTTGATTTCTCTGATCTACATGTGCATTTTAAGATGTTTTGAAGGCCAAAAAAATTGGATAACAATAGCTTTAAAACCATGTAAGTGCAGGGGCAGCTGATTATTTTTCTCTCCTCATCAGCATCACTCCTATTCTCTTAGTTTTTCTCTTGCTCTGTCTCTTCCCCTCCTAAATCTGAGCTTTGACTGATATAGGCTTTTCATTTTTGTCTGTCAGTGAAGAAAGTAAACAGGGTCAACTGATAGGTTGATTTATGAATCATTTTCTCAGACGCGTTCATTTACTGAAAGCTACTAAGAAAGCTATGTAGCCTAACTAAGTTTATTAAATTCATTCACAATATGTACACATTAATTATTGATCGTATTCCTAATAATATTTAAGGTTATTAGGGGGTCTTATTTCTCTGATATGTCCATTTCAAGACGTTTGAAGGCCAAAAAAGGATAAGAAATAGCTTTAAAACAATGTCAGTGGGCAGTAGATTATGTGTCAATACTTGCTCAGCTCTCACTTCTTATCCATCACTCTTTCTTCTTCTCTCAGTCTCCTCATCTTGCCCTGTCTCTTCCCCTCCTAAAGCTGAACTTTTTTAATTTACTGAAGGCTACAAAATGTATATTAATTCTCAACATGTACACATTCATTATTAATCTTCTGCCTAACATGATGAAAACGGCTTTGTTAATGCTGTTAATGTCCCCTCACAATGACAGTAAACTAATTATTAGTCACGTTGCATAGGCCAATTTTCAGTTCAAAATGGCGAAATTCGACAAAAGTATATTCGTTTGTCTGATTATTTTTGTCATTTGTTTCACATTTATGACCTAAAAAAGCTGTCAAATATGAAATATTTAGTTTAGCTAACTTACTTACATCTCATCTCGACTGTAAACTGAAGCGTCAGTCGCTCTGCTCAAATTCGCTCTCAGCAGCTTCTGTGTATATAAAGCCCGCCTACTTTGATTTGATTGGTCATCTCAAATATTCTGACATTGACAGACCAATGAGACTCAGGTGAACACACACACACACACACACACACACACACACCCTGTCCTCTGTTTCTGACGTGTGCTCTGCTCGGCGCCACTGCGGATTGAAGATTAAGAACGCGCTGAATCTGATCATAACAAGACTGAAGCGAACACTATTTCAGATAGCCCGTCGGGCAGGCCGGTTATGCATTTTGGTAGCCCGAATTAAACACAATAGCCCTGGGATGTCGGGCAGGCGATTTTGTGAGCACTGAATTGATAAGTTTAATTATATCAAGTGCTGTGAGAAAACGCTATAAATCTCCACCTCCAACATCCTCACACGCAACATAGCCTACTAGCAGTGGTGTAGTCTAGTTTTTTGTAGTGAGTATACTGTGAGCCCCCCACATTGAGCGCTCATTCCCAGAGACGCGTATAACAATTGCGGTCTCTTTGAACTTTAATATTCACAGACACTAGTCAATTTCGAGATTTGATTCATTGTACAGCCCTACTTTTGATTTATTCATTAAAAAATGGCCAAATTCCGTGATGTTCTGCTTTATACAGCAAGTTCCATTTGTAACTGGATTCCGCGATTCGATCCGTGTCGCTTCGCAAACACAGACGGGTTGAATTTATGAATGAAAGTGTGAAAGTTCTGACACAAAACGAAGTTGTTACGTATCCTCACGCTTTTTTTTAAGTGGGTATATGGAAATCATTGGCCTTTCCTAGTGGGAATACGGCATATATCACGTAGACTACACCACTGCTTACTAGCCGAGACACCTTCTTTATGTGTACAGATATGACGTAATGACGCAAAAACATGCTTGAATTTCCCGTGGAAATCCACCAGTACCACTGGAATTAAAAACATTATTATAAGCTTACCATTTTGAATCGAACTTAGGCAAGCAGATAGTTTTGAACACTGGCTGGTTATGTGCTTGCTCAAAAAATTATTTTGGATAATTTTTAACCCAAAAAAGCTACGGACTGCAGCTTTAAATGGTTTTACATGATTTGTTTATTGCATCTAATAATACATTAAACCTTCAAAAACATTTGCAATTGTTTTGTGAAGGGTGTTTTTATGCATGTTTTGGGCTGAGTTTTAGTTGGCATTTACACCGTTCTGACCAGCAGGCTTTACCATCGCGTGGCATTTTGAGCACTTCGAAACAGTGAAGCATTTTGCGAAGCAACTGGTTCAGTTGATTCAAAGTTTCGAAAAGCTTAGTTTCTCTCATCTCTAATAAACACCATTAAAGGGATGATTCGGAGTAAAATCAACCTAGGGTCCTTTGCAGCATGACGCCGAGCCAAACACCCCCCCAGAAGCCTTTTTTCACCTGGTCGAACATTATTAAAGTTAGAGCTTATTTAGAGAAATTCAGCCAGATGGCTTAGTGCAGGCACTAATGGATCCAAGGATGTCTCTCGTAAATTACCCCACTAATAATGCCCAGAATGGTACCAAACTTCTACTGTAGTACAAATAGGTTCTGTACTCATAAAACGAGGCATTGGAAAGTTTGTAAGTACATCAGGAGTTTATTTAAATAACACTTGCCTGACGGGTCATGCTACTGCTAACCCGGACGTCGAGGTCACTTCCGTGATTTGGGAAAAGCACATAAAAGTCCTGGCAGAAAGCGATGCATAAGGATGTAGTGTAACGACAAATTATTATTTTTTCCGAAGTGTAGACAACTTAGTGTTAACTAATAATTGTTTCAAACTGGTACTACCAACAAAATATTAATCCATTCCTGGAACTGGGCGTCATTACACTATATCCTTATGCATCGCTTTATATGCAACCATGAACTGTGCACTCCACATCATGTTGACTGAAGGTGCGTTCCATTCGACCGTGAGTGGACTGCAAAGTTAAAGATGGCGCGACCACCACAACGTTGCCCAACATCAAATAGCAAACGTAATGAAAGCAGAACGAAACTTAATTTGTGCTTCAGGACCGTTTATCTGTTTGGACCAATGTCAGTGCAGCGCGAACCGATCTTGATCAAGCGACACTGTTACTACCGGTTATTACACAGCGCGCTAAGAGATCCAGTAAAGGAAGCATTTGAGCATTTGAATTCGCCACTGAAGTAATAACATCGCTGCGAGATCTAGTGAGAAGCATTCACATTTCTCCGTTATTAACGGATCAAACAGTGCTGACGTGCAAACCAGGAGAAACATTGTGCCATGAATGAACTAGTTATAGGCTTTAAGTCAGCAGATCAGCAACATTCACCATGGATTTAATGTAGTAACACTAACTGTAACCATGGAAGTTTGGCATGAACAGTAAAATGCTTTCAAGTACGTCACACATCTTTTACCAGCACTTCAAAACTCAAATATTATCATATTTAAATGTTATTTAAGGGTTTCTGCAGGTATTTTCAAATTATATTTAATGCTTTTTAATGCCTTTTTTAATACCATTTAAAAAAAATTAATGCCATACATGACGGATATTATACATAACCACAGATTTTTATATATATATATAATATGTGTGTGCTGTCAATCGATTAAAAAAATTTACTCAATTAATTAATTGTAATTGATAAATCATATTTTTAATTTGATTAATCGCAATTAAAAACACTTAAATCTGTATATATACACTGTATCTAATGTGCACATTAATGAGTTCTTGAAGCAACATTTAATGAAAAAAGAAGTGTAATAATTGGAGTAATAATTAGCAACATTTTATTAATAATATCTAATATTTCATAGGAATATTGATGTATAACTTATTTCCATATTCACTTGTTGTGTCTGCCAAAATGTCAGATAGACATTATTTAAGTCCTGATGTCCTTTACAGTGGACATGTATGAAATCAACGTTCTGTTCTGTAACAGCAAGTCTTTTTTTTTTTTTTTTAAACCCCATGATGTTTTTCTGAGATGTTGGTTTATGAAATACAATTTGAAAAGTAGTCCAATTTAAATTAAAATTTCAATATATTATCATATTTCCATAAGAATGCTACATTTGATCACTAAATTAATGTCAGACATTTTAAAGACCAAGGATAAGTTGTTTTCATGGTGAAACCTGCAAACATTTGGTATCCCTGTGCTGTTTACAGGACAACCAGAGAAATCAAAGAAATTCACTAAAATATAATGTCCACTACAGTGGACAAAAGTCTATTCCTGGGTCCCAGGAGATATAAGACATAAAGAAGATATTTTTGTTTACATTTTTATTTTTAATTGCAAAAATTTGTATAAATTGTAGTTTGCCTTAATAATGTGGATAAATAAATAAAAAACAGTGGTTTAAATTCAAAATTTTCTACTTGTCAATAATTAAAATGTCTAAAAAATGTCAATGTTGCTATTATCGATACCGAACGATATGAAACATTATATCGTGATACATTTTTTAGCTATATCGCACAGCCCTACGCCGTTATTGATACAGTTCCTGCATGTGCACCGCAAAAAATTTGAAACATACAAACATGAACATATACTGAGTAGCTTATCACTGAGAAACATCCTGCTCAAGTCGTCCTTACGATGGAGGTTCGGGTTGAATAACTAGTTCTTCCAATGTTTCATCATTGGGCTTGCGCTCAGATTGATATGGTAAAATAGACGCCATTGTTACGGTTTTTAGAGTGCGTATAATCACTGAAGACTGAGGAAGCCTCTGGACAGAGCTGACGTTCAGTTATGGTAATGGGCCATAGACTGTAAAAAAATATGGACGTAGTGTCCGTGACGTCACCCGTAGGTTTCTGAAGAGCATTTTTGAAGCCTAAAGTGGGCGGAGCCGGCCGTCGCCATCTTGGCCTTGCGTCACTCCCGGATAACAGAAAATAGGCAAACAGGCGGAGCGTGAGTGGAGCTGAGGAGCCTGGCCATAGATATGAGCCTGGCTATCTGAAATCACCTAGCTCGACGTGATCGAGTTAGCTGATGATGTAAAGCCAATTAAAAGTTCCTGTTTTTGCCCTTCGAAATATTATAATAGTTAAAAGACATGGCTACAAGTGAGACTGTGTATTACTTCGAGAGTGTTTGTGTGTGACAGTGATTTATGTGCATACATGTCAGTCACTCTTTCATGGTCCGTCAGCGCGGCATTGCTCAAGTTCGTAGAGAGCTTATTCAGTCCATTTTAAATTCTGATTTTGGCCGTCTCTCAAATGGGTTAAACCATAGATATATTGCCTCTGAAGTGCAAGTAAATGTGCTAGAAAATCCGCGCTCATTCATGGATGTGCATTTATTGCACGGACGGAGAAAGCGCCGACGCCTGCATGATTTCATCTGACGGTACATAAGCATATTATAATCCATCTGTTCCGTGAGAGCAGAACGAACGAGCATTTATTGACGTTTTAAATTTGAAAACCCCAAAAAGCAACGAAATTGTCAGACATCCATTAGTGCATGTTCACAGAGGAAAACAACTGAAATACAGCGCTGGTTGTTCTCTCGAACGATAACGACGGAATCCAAAGACGTGGGCTTTGTACCCAAGTATTAAATTGTATGAAATAATCCCGAAAAAAAGCACAAACACTGCAGAGAAGGCAAGTTCAGCAGCTAACATTTGCTGAGGTGAAGTGACGGCTAGTAACAGCAGACAAACGGCTAGCAGCCTAGCACTGACAGCGGCAATCCATCTGTCACTCAAGTGGCCACTGGCCACACCCTTAAATTTAAATATTAATCAACTAAACGGACGAGTTATAAAATAATTCACCCCCCTCACAGTTGTTATGAAGGGCAAAATTAGCTGTATAGACCAAAGCCACATAGAGATCCAGGCTGTAAACATATTTTTTTCTGCTGTAAAGTTGGTAATTTTAACATGAGGGAGATACAGATTTGACTCACTTCTGCAGCCAGGCCAAGCGGCCAGTCAATGAATTGCAGTTTAACTCACTTCCGTGTTGGTTTCAAGAGAGAGACAGGGAGGTTGCCGCTTGTAATGGGCGTGTAGATTACAATCAGCAACCAATTACAACAGACTGGGCAATCTGGCCAATCAGAGCAGGCTCACGGAAAGGAGGTATTTAGAGAGAATGATTCATCTGTCTAGTCGTTTGAGAAACATTGAACAATGTGGTGATGTGCAATGAGAAAATGTAAGTGTTTTTGACCTTTGATGCATGTAAACCTGTTGTAGGAGACCTTCAAAACCATTAGTTACCTTTAAAATAGCATAGGGGCACTTTAAGGAACTCCGGAGACCCTGCTGAAGGCAGCATTAGTATTTGGCTTGTCATGACTGTCCACATGCTCCATATCAAATACAACCCACAGACAGGACACTCATATGACATTGTTCAAAAATATTATTAATTTCTGTAGAGCTGGACATTTTAATAAGGATGAAATTAGAGTTCAGCTTTAAGAATAAAACCAACCTGTTTGTTCCTCAGTATCTTCTTGTTTCATTCTGAATGTTTCTTCAATCCTCACGTCTTCACTCTCCTCTTTAATAAACGTCATCTTTATAATAGCGTGTCACATGGATCTCAGTTGCTTCACCAGGAGTTTTTCTGTATATATTACATATATTAAACATATATTAAACATTTTAGTTGTGGCGGTCCTAATTTTTGGGGAATTTGGGTCATCCTAAAAGTTGGGAGAACCATGCAGTGCTACCAAGCAAAAAAGTTCAATTCTAGCCCTGTGATACACTCGCAACAAATAATTTCTACTTAAAATAAGCCCAATTAAGTATAGTAAGATTCATTTTTAAGCACAAACGTTACAAAAAAAAAAAAACTTTTAAAAAGTAATCTGGACACATTATTGTAGGCTATATCTCAGCAATGAGTCAACTTCGCTGGTTCTCTCTCTCTCTCTCTCCTTTGAATTCATTCAAATAAATGAAATACACCGCGCTAAAACTAGGCTATAACAAAAAGGACATGCCGTTATCTGTCTATATCCGTTCAGTCACATTTTGCGCCGCAAACATCAATGACAGCTTTTAACTTATCCATGCTGGCAAATAGTCATGACCACCCGAAAGTGAATTATAAAATAATGTTATTGGGGCATTCACAACCGGAGGGTCAACAATGTCGCATAGTAAAGCGATCACCAACAGAAATTTTGGGCAGGGATTAATGTAAACACAAATATAGGATAGCAATCTAGTCTAATGTCAATGTAAACAAGCGGGACAAAAAATAATATGGTCAAAAGATCAGATCTGTGCATCAAGACTTGCAGTGTAAACGCAGCTTTTCTGTTGAGAGCTTTACTCATACAAATAGCGTTCATAAATATTAGATAAAGCATTGCCATGTTAGATGCACACAAAAATGATTCATTTTACAAAACTATAAAATTAAATGAATAGTTTGTATCGATTAAAAAAAACTTTAAATTCGTAATATCACAAACCTTTCTTAAGCCGAATCCCAGACGCAGGAGCGCGGCTCAGACCTATGACGTCACATCACCAAACCAAAATAAAAGTCCTGTATAGTTCATAGAAACCTAGAGTGCATAAAAATTTAAGGAAACTACAATTGACAGAGGTATTCAAAGTTCTTTTTTTCTTTTTTCTTTTTTAAATACATGTTCTCCAAGGATGTGCTGAAAATACCAGAGAAAGCATATAGCCTACTCTTGCAACACATCTAACATGAAATTCTGTCTAAAAGACAACAGTCATGTTTGAGTGCAAACCATTTGGGTTGGGATCTTTTTTTCAATAACAAGCTGTTTTATAAATTGTTTAATTCTTCAAAGAGCCACAACAAAATGTATTATTTTACTTTTACACAATAAACAAGGGTTGTAAACCTTTGAATCTTTAAGGCATGCCACGGACTACTTTAAAAACAAAGAATTGTTACAACATTTACAAATTGTTATTATTGTATTATAAATAAGATGAATTTTGTGAGTGTGTCTATTTAATTGAGAGCAGGGTTTCCATCCAATAAATATGTATAGCCCCAACTAATAAAACACAAATCCATGCAATAAAATGTAATTGGTCCAACTCAATTTGATCAAATACACCTTAAATTAAATTGATACCTTTATAAAATGAACTTTTGTTTGCTTGTCTAACTTAAATTAAAACATTTAATTGGAAAATAAATTATTAGGTAGAAATCCTTATTTTGTACCCCATAGAGACAAGAGACAAATCTTGATTGAGATGTGTATTTAAAATTTGCACAAACAGGTGTGCACTAGATATTTACTGTGAAAATTATTTATCCAAACAAGCTGTGACAGTTAAAATAAACATTTTAAACCCTTATTTTACCCAGTCTGGAAATTTGTTTTTGGAAATCCAAAGTCAAAATCTTGACTATTAATAAGAGTCAAAATAAACTTGACTGTAAAATAAACTAAAGAATCATTTACACATATGGCCTAATGTCTAACTAAAAAAGACTAGAACTACTAACTAGAAATACATGTATCGGTTTACTTATTTTTTCCAGTTTGTGTGTGGCAGAATGTAAACAACTTAATATCCTTATCAATCCTCAATTTGCACCTAAGTATGTGTCCCCTAAAAAGAGCACATCTCATGCAAACAGCTTAATTTTAAGTTACTGGATCTTTGCATTCAGTTTATGTCCATCCAAGTTCATTTAGATTTTCTGGATAAACTGTCCTTGAGGTTGTCAGGAAAGCTTAGATCAAGTCGCCAAGTTCACGTAGTCAAGGTTGCTCAAATCCTTAATCCCCTAGATCACAACTCCTATATCTTCTGTTCCTGTAGAATTTCCTCTTCGGATTGTGTAAATCCCCATGATTGTGTTTGCAATTTCATTTCATGGTCCTCAATGGCCTGGACAAAACACAAAACACTTTGGTTAAGCCCTACTTGAAACTTTAGGTGAACTTGCCCCTTTTTGACCATGTCCATTGTTAGTTTATGCTCAGGTCCATTAAATAATGACTTGTTTTTCCACCCTTTCTAAATTTGCATGCCAGGCAATACCCCGGACATATGGGTTTATAAGGCAAGACAGCTTGCACACACACCAGCTTTGTTCTTCAGAGTCTAAGCCAGTGTCTCTTACTCTAAAGGAGAAGTGATTTCCAATCACCCGTACCAGCATTTGCTGCAGAATTTAAGCACAGTACAGCGGTCTCTCTCTTCAGCCTGCAGAGATATCAGAGCATCTCTGTTCTGAGATGCTGGTTGGCACTGTTTTAGCAGCACAAGGGGGCTCTACACAATATTATGCAGGTGGTTTCAATGCTGTGGCTGATCTGTGCATACCCAGATTAATCTCTATGGAATGTGATCATATTGAGTATATATATATATATATATATATATATATATATATATATATATATATATATAAAGCATCTCTAGTAAACATATATATTTATTTTATACCTTACTAAACTTGCAAATTCTGTATTAAATTAAAATAACTATTTTTAATATATCTTACTTGTTTGTTCTGTACAGCTTCATCACTGGTCTGTTCAGCATCAGGTCTTTATCTGTGCTGTCAGAATGAGTAATGGACAACTGATTCCACATCTCTGGCATTTCTCTTTTGGCATGTCATTAAATGTTTCATATTCGGGTGGCAGAGCAGTGGTGTCAAGTTCCATTTGAAGAGGAGCAATGTAAAGAACTCCTTTAAAACCCTGTGTTGCTGTCTTCAAATGCTTGGCATTGTACCCACTTTCATCAGGTGGAATAGCTTCTGGAGGCCCTCCTTTATCCTTCATCCTCCTTTAAAGAAAAAAGGGGGGAAAAAAATACCATTGTACAAAAATACAATACGAAATAAGTGTGCAAATAAATAATAATGTATTATAGCAGGGTTGAAATGAATATTAACTAAGATTAATTAATGTTGTAGAAGTATTGTTTATTCTTAGTTCATGTTAACCTCTGGGGTCTGAGGTGTTTTCTGGTCCTGGAGGTGTTCTGACATGCTCTGACATTTGTGCTTATTTCTAGGGCTGGTCCGAATACCATTTTTTGAGCTTTGAAGCTTCGGTAGTAATGAACATCGAATATTCGAAGCTTCGGAGAGAGGGGGCTGAACATATTCTTCTCTCTAATAAAGGCAGGAATCTCTGTGTCTGTCTGTCTGTTTGCATTTTGATTATTTCGAGAACCGTTCATGCAATCGACTTCACAAGGGAGTGCAGTGTCGCATTTGGTGCAATATAATGGACACGCGAGACGTGACACATTCAGAATTAATAAACTTTTAGTAAACTACAGAACAGCGCGAGCGGGAAGCGGCGCACCTCACGATCATTGGATTCAGGGCTTATATGCTCAGAGAACGGACACTGCACTAGTGATATAAAACGCACACACACAGGTCTGTTAAATTAAGCAATGCTTTTAAGGTAGCCTAGACTAATATTTGTTTGACTAACAAATTACTGACACAGTAAAGGGTAGATTTAAATAAATAAAAACAAAATTTAAATAAATAAAAACGAAATTTAAATAAATAAAAAACGAAATTTAAATAAGGAAAAATGAAATTTAAATAAAGAAAAACGAAATTAAATTAAATTAAAAACGAGATTAATTTAGATTGATAACTAGATGTACCGCATGGCGGTACAAAATATGACCGCCGCTCAGGCCTGCACTGGCTTTCCACAAAAATAAATGACGTGGAGCAATTTGGCTGTATTGCGTGTTTATGTATATACCTAAAAAAAGTAGTAGTATGTGCATGTCTGTCTGTGTGTGTGTGTATGTGTGTGTATTTGTGTATGTGTGTGTCTGTGTGTGTGTGTGTCTGTGCGTGTATGTATGCGTGCGTACATGTGTGTGCGCGTGTGTGTGTGTCTGTGCATGTGGATTTGTATGTGTGTGTATGGGTGTGTGTCTGTGCGTGTGGATGTCAGTGTGTGTGCATGCTTGCGTTTGTTTGTATTCCTGCATGTGTGTGTGTGACAGTTAGGGTTGGCAACTTCAGAAAAGGAAAATGCGGGACAATCGTGGTTATTTATAGGAAAATGAGGGACACTCAAAATATTTGTACTGTATCACACAGTGTACGTCATTTCAGTGTCTGCAGTTAAGTTTGTGTTTAAAAGGTTATCAGACATAAACACATTTGTATTGCTTAACCTATTTATGTATTTAATTCTAAAAATAATTTTAATGTCATACATGAAAAAAGTCACATTACAAACAAACCATAGTTCAAAATAACAGCATTTATCTAAAATAGAAAGCTTTTTTAACATTATACACTAGGCTTACAGTTCAAAAGTTTGGGGTTAGTAAGATTATTTTTTGGGAAAAAAAATAAAGTAAGTAATTGCCTACTTTTATTCAGCAAGGATGCATTACATTAATCAAAAGTGACAGTTAAGATAATGTTACAAAAGCTTTCTATGTACTTTCTAAAAGCTTTAAAACATTCATAATAATCAGAAATGTTTTTTGAGCATATTATTCCCTCAGGTAGATTACATGTTTTCTTGCGTGGCTGGATGTTAGACTCATGAACAATAATCACGTTGTTTGCATTCGCCAAAATTGATTAGCCGAAATCAAAACGTGGACAGTGAAAGGAAATTACCGTTAGCGCGAGACGAGTCCGGCTTGAAGCGGAAGCGACCAGACGGCAGAGGATGATCGCAAATCAAACAATGATTTGTCTCAAAACAGTGATTAAAAAAAGCTGTGATTGGATGATGACAGGTGTCGGTCATCATTCTCAAGTGTCGTGGTCAGCACTGCTGCTGTTGCTGTTGTATCAGTCAGTGGTTTATCAGCTTGTCAAAAAACGGGACACGGGAGGTCACGCACGGGACAAATAAATTAGGCCCAAAATACGGGACGTCCCGCCTAATTCGGGACAGTTGGCAACCTTAGTGACAGTATCATCCTAAACCAGCAACCCTTCGCTCAACACCACCATCTACAGGCCGATGAGTGTACAGTCACTAAATGTGCACATAAATGAATTTATTTTATACCCCCCCATGGATGAAATTCTACTAAACTTAGCATACCCCCAGAGGATGTCAAGTTAATCATACACATGAAATATGGTGCAGTTCTGAACATCTCAACTGAAGATAGGGGCGATTAAAGCAGAATAATATTGCATTTTCATTTTTTATGGGAGGGGCGCAAATCACAAATGAGTGATTATGGGCTAGGTTGATGTGGGCCCTTAAGACCAACATACCATAAAAATTTCTTCATCCTCGGTGCCACGGTTCAGGTAGTTATTTAGGAAAAACTGCATTTTTGGGGTTTGGGGGGGCCCAGCGCGGGGGGGGAGTGGCCCCCGGGGACCAAACGAAATTTTTCCGTAAAAGTCTAGTGGGGCTACATGCCCACCAAATTTCATGTTCCCCGGTGTTTCGGTGTCCCTGGTATCGTTGACGAAAAATTCAGTAGATGACGGGAAAAAAAAAAAAAAACTTTGACAATCGATTATGGGCTAGGTTGATGTGGGCCCTTAAGACCAACATACCATAAAAATTTCTTCATCCTCGGTGCCACGGTTCAGGTAGTTATTTAGGAAAAACTGCATTTTTTGGGTTTGGGGGGGCCCAGTGCGGGGGGGAGTGGCCCCCGGGGACCAAACGAAATTTTTCCGTAAAAGTCTAGTGGGGCTACATGCCCACCAAATTTCATGTTCCCCGGTGTTTCGGTGTCCCTGGTATCGTTGACGAAAAATTCAGTAGATGACGGGAAAAAAAAAAAAAAAACTTTGACAATCGATTATGGGCTAGGTTGATGTGGGCCCTTAAGACCAACATACCATAAAAATTTCTTCATCCTCGGTGCCACGGTTCAGGTAGTTATTTAGGAAAAACTGCATTTTTTGGGTTTGGGGGGGCCCAGTGCGGGGGGGAGTGGCCCCCGGGGACCAAACGAAATTTTTCCGTAAAAGTCTAGTGGGGCTACATGCCCACCAAATTTCATGTTCCCCGGTGTTTCGGTGTCCCTGGTATCGTTGACGAAAAATTCAGTAGATGACGAAAAAAAAAAAAAAAAAAAAATTTGACAATCCCTATATGACCGCTTTCGCTAGCTATGCTAGCGGCGGTCATAATTATTGTTACCATATTATACGTTTGAGCAGATATCCACTAACACAGTATTTAACAGTAAACACGGTTCTAAACATAATATTCACCATAGTACACTCTAAAAAAAGCTGGGTTGTTTTTTCAACCCAAACGCTGGGTTGAGACTGTTGGGTAAGGATGCTGGGTTGATGTAACCCAATGTGGGTTGAAAATCGTTCTTAATCTGTAACCCAGCGGTGCTGGGTTGGGAACGCGGACGTGAAAGAGAGCACGCACGTCACGCAACAACACGGACGACACCAGTCGGAGAAGCCGCCATTTTCTTAGCGCCTTCGGGTGGAAGGAAATAAAAGACATTTATGCAGTTTATGGTAAATAAATATACAAATTTCAAGTAGTTATCAATTGGTTTTTATCCAAGAGTATTTTGAGATTTCGTGGAAGGTGGAAAAGTCAGAAAAGAGCTTATATGGAAATATTCGCGGTTTTTGCCTCAAGTCTTAACTGCCGCTTTTATTGGTTTTCTTATGTCTTATTTCCAAAAATTCTGTTAATAGAGTCACAATACATTATCCCTTACATATTCAATATTTCTCTAACGATTTACTGTATAAACGCAGTTTTACGCTCTCAGCTCAATTGAGATTAACGTTACCTCACGGCCGAATGATAGCTGCGCTGCGCCTCATACGACACAATTCTTTGCTCAGTGGACTAGGAAGAAAGTGCGCCACACTGTCATCGCGACACTGGCCTTAGGAAGGGAAAAGGTAAGTCCATTTTTAAAAATTGCTTTTGAATATGCTAACTTTACTTTATTATATATGATTTGCTGTATTAGCTACGGGTTTGATTCTGTGAAGTTTAACTTACTTTGCTAACGTTAGCTTGGTCTTCTGTCAGAACAAACTTCACAAATTTTCCGCTCTGTTTTCGTTTAACTGTACAATAGTAACAGTAGATGTTATTAATTTACTATGAGCATACTACTCACTATACTTACTTTACATTTTTACCTTTTTAATTTTTTTTTTTTTTTACATTACCTCGACCGCCATTTTGTCCGTGCCACTCCCGGGATAATTTGGATAAGAGCTTTTCTCAAGTTTTCTGTGATAATAAAATGCCTTTTGACTGACATTCATTTTTGTTTTAGAGAATGTAAAGGCAGCAAGCACTGTGATCTTTCTGAAATGACTGGAAAGTGCATCGAAGGACATTGAAAAATAAATGCAAAACAGTAAGACCTTTTTGTTACTGTTGTACTTGTTAAGGACATGGTAAAGGTCCTAAATGCCCAGTACGAGCTGCCTGGACGGAAACATTTCTCATTTCTAACCCTAACCCTAACAAACAGCCGTCCCACATTTATATAATAAAGTTAGAGACAAGGTTCAAGTGCTGCTGTCAGAGGCAGACAGTTATTCCTTAACAACTGACATGTGGTCGTCAGTTAACATGACACCATATATGTCCCTGACTGTCCACACCATTACACCTGAGTGGAAACTTGAATCCAAATGCCTCCAAACAAAGTATTTTCCTGAGAGTCATACGGCGGACAACCTTGCTGCTGCGCTCAGAGCTGCACTTCAGGACTGGCAACTTGACGAGAAAAAACTTTCAGCCATAACCACTGACAACGCTGCCAACATTTCTGCTGCAATCAGGTCCCTGCATTGGCCGTGGCTTAACTGCTTCGGTCACAATCTAAACTTGGCTGTCACAAATGCATTGCATGACCAGAGGCAAAAAACCGAACACGCCCTCGGACTATGCCGTAATATTGTCGGGGCCTTTTCACAGCTGGCAACGTAAGTGTGAACTCCACAAGAAGCAAGTGGAGTTGGGACTCCCAGAACCAGTGGCAGATTTAGCAAATTGGGGGACCAAGGTGAAGGTATATATGGGGCCCCCCATTCGATCTTTAAAAGAGAACGAAAAAAAAATGTACCGACTGAATGGTGGATAGGCAGGTAAAGCTAATCTACGGGGAAGTAAAGGTTGGAGAGGAGAAAAAAAACCTTCCCCTTTAAACCCTGCATACACTTATTTACTCCAAAATGAAGATGGAAAGCAGAGAACACAAAGTGTAGCACTACACAAACTAATAGTTACGATGGAACCCAACAGAGAATAAGGTTTAGATAACACCTGAAAAATCTTGCATCAAAATAAGTATTGTGATTGTCAAAACATTTTAGTAACTAAACAGAAACATGTTACAATGTTAACATGGTACAATTTCTGGTAAGCTACGTTTTTTTATTATTGCTTGACACAAATTTCACAATTTCAATTCAATTCTTGTGATTTGATTCAATATTGACTCATTTGGATAAATAGGTACACAAGATAGGCGTTAATTTTTCTCAAGAAAAAAAAAACTCACATAATGCTTTAACATACAGAGAGCCCTATCAGCTGGTAGTAGTATTATTAGTAGTATTAAGGTTAAAAATAACTCAAATTAAACATAATGCGTTTTTATTATAATAACAACTTTATTTAATGATATAAGTAAAAATATAAATATGTAATACACATATTTAGCAAAATACTCTATATAGCTCTTTTTTTTCTAGCCAACAAACATGCTATAGCCTATATTATGGTCATTAATTAAGTTTTTTTAAAAATTATGTGACATTATGTGACAATTGTTCTCCAGCTGTTTTATTGACCCCTTTCCGCAGTTGAAAAACACTGATTGATCGATATTATGTATGAGGAATATACATTTCGGTAAGGTGGACTGTATCTTTCAACATTGCTCATTCGTGCTTATTTACTATTAGCTAGTAGAGATGATCGGTTCATGTGCCGCTAGGGATCTGTCACGTCACATTTACAAGCGCCAAAACAGTATTTATAGTAAGTGAGTGAGAGGGGGTAAGAGGGGCGAACTGGGGAGAGGTGCGCTGCATTTGGCTCTAAGCAAATCCACGTATATCCATGTGAGTGTGTATCCACGTATATCTATGTGAGTGTGTTAAAGGAGAACTCTGGTCAATTTTAACATTGAGCAAATTTTTTTGTAAATTTGGAGTGCTGTCAGTACAGAGAACAACGACAAAAATCGGTGTTGCCTACACCGTGTTATCCTCTTTTTCAAATTTGCACCCTGTTGACTTAAATGGGGCAAGTTTTAAACCTGTTTTTAGCCTCTTAACATCCTTGATGTGTCATTACAAGTGCACAGCCAATGTGAGTGATTCCTTCAGAGTGAACACGGTGAATCTGACTGCAGTAGATGTGAAAGATATGAATAAAAATAATAATATTTCAGCCAGCGCACATACCTGTATTTATTTCCTGTTTTCGGTCGAAGTCCACAGTAGTCGATTGTCGAGTTTGCGCAGTTAGTTAGTTACCTATGATCACGCGTGTGAACTCGACAATCGACTCTTGTGGACTTCGACCGAAAACAGGAAATAAATACAGTTATGAGCGCTGGCTGAATTAACTTCATTTTTATTCATATCTTTCACATCTACTGCAGTCAGATTCACCCGTGTTCACTCTGAAGGAATTACTCAACATGGCTGGGCACTTGTAATGACACATCAAGGATGTTAAGAGGCTAAAAGCAGGTTTAAAACTTGCCCCATTGAAGTCAACAGGGTCAAATTTTAAAAAGAGGATAACACAGTGTAGGCAACACCGATTTTTGTTGTTGTTCTCTGTACTGACAGCACTCCAAATGTACAAAAAAATGAGCTCAATGTTAAAATTGACCGGAGTTATCCTTTAACGTTATCCTCACCTAGCGCCACTTCACAGCTAGCTGCTGCTGCTTTAGCGGCATGTTCAACACTTTGGACGTTGTTGTTCCTGTCTGTATCCCCAACAGTAGCCGTAAAAAAGTTTGTAATCTTTAGCAGCGTTGCCAAATACTTATCGGCGTCTTTTCGCTTTTTTCTTTTATTTGAGCCGCTTGGGAAACTTCGTTTCATTTTCGCGTTTAGACTCATCTTGCTTCGTCTCTGTTTGTGTACTTCGTCTCTGTTTGTGTACTTCCCAGTCCTCCTGTCACTACGTGTTTATCTTTCGCGCCGCACACCTGGCTAGTCCATTTCATTGTGAAAGTAGGGATATGTAGGGACAGATAACCATGAACTGGACATTTTAACAACTACTTCAACGTTTCAATGTATTTCTTAGGAATATTAATAAAATTTACCATGCTTTTGAAGCATTCATGATAATAAGAGGCTTTTTCTTTTCTTTTTTTTCTTTTCTTTTTTTTTGAGGTTGGTTGGGGGCCCCCCTACTACGACGGCTGGTAGGGGGCCCCAAGCAGCCGCCTACCTATGTCTCTATGTTAAGACCGCCACTGCCCAGAACATAGTCTCATAACGGTAAGCATAAAACGTGTTCCTGAGGGGCAGGGGCTCAAATATAAAAAAGGGGCATATTTATATATGCTTTGCATCACAGAAATAAATTATATTAAAAAGTGTAATAACAAAAAAAAAACATTTTTTAAATTGTAAAAAAAAAAAATCTATTTATTTATTTATTTTTTATGTATTTTTGATCAAATAAATGCAGGCTTAATGCCCATAAGGGACTTATTTTAAAAAAAAAATAGTAATGTGTATGCAAATTTTTACCAATACTGTACTATTATACTATTGCTGCAAAATTATCAAAAATGTTAAAATAATAAAGTCACCATTTCGCGTGTTGTTGTCAGCTTACACTTCACATAATAAGCTCGTAGGCCTGGGCTTCATTTAACAAACTATGATAGTTTCATCAAATGGTAAACGGTATGTGGATTTTAAATTGAATCGACACTACCTTTTATTATTGAAAAAAAAAGTTTAAAAAATTGTTTGGTTTATTTTTTTTCCTGCCGTCGAGCCATATACTCACAGAAATAACCATATTTGGCTCGAGAGCATCGGTTCCCGAGCAGACTGTGTGATTACCTACGTTTACACTAGTGCATTTTCATCAAGAATAGAATGGAATAATATACATTAATGGGCTTCTTTATTTATTCGTTTATTTAGGCCTATTCATTCATTCATTCATTCATCCATCGGCAGGACTGCGCAACTCGCTGGGGCTCCAAACTGGCAATGGTGGAGCGCATCCTCGAGCAGGCCCAAGCGATGAGACACGTCCTTGCCTGATGACCTGGCAGGACATGGACGTCTTGAAAGCTGTTCACAAAGCACTGAAACCAGTCGGTGACTTCACTGATATTTTGTCAGGAGAAAATTATGTGACCAGTTCCTTTATCCTCCCCATACTCCAGCTCTGCAGGGACAATGTGTTGGCTGTGTCAGAAAACGACCTCCAGCTAACAAAGTCAATAAAAATGGAATTCTAACAAAGCTGGAGGCCAAGTATGAATCTGATTCAGTGCGCAAATTAATGCAAAAATGCACTTTCCTCGACCCTCGTTACCATGGAGGATATAAGACTGATGACAACGCATTGGCTGAGACCAAGGCTGAATTACAGGCTGAGATCGTGAGCTTAGAGGGGCAAGCACCAGCAGGTCCAGTGGCCATCAGAGTGGAAGAGGGAGAGGCGCAACCTGAACCCCCACAACTCTGGGAATTATCCTGCAAAAACAAGCCGGTGCAATGGCAGGTCCCATCGGCACCGTAGTAGAGGACCGAGCCGGAGCTGAAATAACAGCCTACTATTTGGAGCCAGTTACTCAAGGAGACGAGGACCCACTTCTCTGGTGGAAATGTGCTGCCGCACATGCGTTTTCCCCAGATGTCGCGAGTGGCCCGAAAGTACCTGTGCGTCTGTGCCACAAGCTCACCATCAGAACGGGTTTTCAGCACCGCAGGTAAAGTTGTCGGTCCACAACATGCCCTGTTAAAGCCGGACAAAGTAAATATGCTGGTTTTTCTGGCGAAAAATCTTGACTATATTTTGGTGTGTATTTTTTTTATTTAATTAATTTAGGTATTTTTATTTGATTTTCGTTAAAACAATATTAGAAAGAAGACTGGACTGTGTTTTAATTTAGGCCTATTGATTTTCAATAATTGTTATAATATGGATGTTTATGTTAATTCAACTCTGGTTAACTGTTGTGGGTCTATTTGCACTTTTTTATAAGCTGCTCTTTGTTGTTATTAAAAGTTGTTCGGGTTGCGTGATTTAATTTAATTGATTTGTGTGCGCGAAAACTGTTCTGGATGTTTATGTTAATTTAATTCTGTTTGACTGTTGCATTTGCACTTTTTTATAAGCTGCTCTTTGTTGCTAATAAAAGTTGTTAATATTGTGCATGTTATGTTGTTATTGTTTCAGTATTAGTGTTTGGTATTCAGTTTCTGAACGGTTTAGGCACAAGCCAACAGTTTGGTGACGCCGTCTGAGCCTTACGACATAATTTTTAATTAGTCACGGTAATGCCGTATACCGTGGTAAAATAGGGAGGAGGTTTGACGGGAGGAGGTTTGAATCAAAATTTGGATACCGCCCAACCCTAGTTGTGGTAGGTCTACTCATTCACATATTTATGTAGTAGGTTCATAGTTATATATAATGAAAACCAGGCTTGTGTTACGACATGTTGGCGACATGCTGTTACGGGCGTTATTTGTTATTGACATTTGTTATGTCATGTTCTGTGTGAAACATGTTAATTTGTCTCCCGACATTGTAGACGACAAGCGACATGCTACTGGCGTTATTTGTTACTGACATTTGATATGTAGTGTTCTGTGTGTTCACAAAGTTCATAGCTTTCATATGAAAATGAATTATTCCACTGTCACAATTTCAATGTTGACTGGGCTGTTCAGCAGGCCTATTTTTAATGTGTATGGTAGTGGGGGTCAAGTTATGTGCTTGATATGTTTGATAAATAAACCCTTTTTATCTAATAATGTTACCTACCTTAATTTCTGTGGATAGGCGCTATAGCCTTGGCTAGGCCTACACTTGATTCATTCATCACTATCAAGGTAGTAGCCCGTTGTATGAACAATTTATATGGATATTAATTAGTTTTCACATAAAACAAAATTAGTTAATATATGTACAGTGAGCTAATAATCAAGTAAATAATCAAAACTCATGCTTCCAAGTGACCTTTTAGAAATTTATTGGTCAGTGCCACCCAATCGTAGCACACTGTACTGGTGAGGAAACACGCCGGCATCTGATAAAAAGAAGTCAGCCAGCTGCTCCCTGACAAGTGCCGCTCTCCGGGAGGGTCTGACTCTGCCGACCGAACACCGTGGTCCGTTGACCATGTTCTGGTCCCCCGCAACGTGCTGCCTCCACTCTCCAGGCTGGACCTCACCGGTGTCAGACGTCGTATCCACAAAGGTGGCGGGCATGTATCTGGCCCGTTCAGTGGTTGTCAGGAAGTTGTGGAGAGCCGTACATGCCTTCACGATCTTCACCACTTTGTCAGGTTTCAGGTCAATCGGGCGGCTGAAAATTCGAAAGCGCGCAGCCAATATACCGAAGGCATTCTCCACTACGCGTCTCGCCCTGGCCTGTCGGTAATTGTAAAGGCGCTTCCTATCCTGCAGGTTTAGATGAGAAATGAGCCTTTAATGTGCCTTTAATGAGAAAACAAATAAGTGTCATACAGGAACTAGACAGAACAGATGACTTGGCTGACTCCAACAAAGCTATGGAATAGTATAGGCTAAGGGAGAACGGACACTGCACTACAGATCTTCCCCATGAACAACACAAAGTAAATACAATCGCACGTAACACACACACAGGTCTGGTTAACTTAGGCAGTACTTTTAATAAGGTAGTGTAATATTTTTCTGACTAAACAAATTACTGACACAGTAAAGGGTAGATTTAAATAAAGAAAAACGAAATTTAAAATAAAGAAAAAACGACATTTAAATAAAGAAAAAACGAAATTTAAATAAAGAAAAAACGAAATTTAAATCAAGAAAAAAACGAAATTTAAATAAAGAAAAACGAAATTAAGTTCAATTAAAAACTAGATTAATTTAGATTTATAATAATGGGTAAAAAGCTTAATAAATTTTGTTTCTATTATTCTATTTTCCGAATACCAACCCACCGAACGAATATTCGAATATTTGGGTCCAGCCCTAGTATAGGCTAATGGCCAGCTGTGCCATTGCGCACACTGTGTGCCTGAGTATGCATTTGTTCCGACTAATTTATGAATGCCATTAAAAAATAAATATATAACAATCTATAAACGAGCTAACACCAGAAGCCATATAAGACCCGTGTGTGCTCTCTTTTTCTCTTTTTCATTGCTTCTGGGTTATTTGATCGAAGAGACCTGCATTTATTTCCATCTGCTATCAATTATTTTTTATTCTCACCTGGATAGGGTTGCATCAGGTTCTGCTGTAAGGGAAAGGCCTCATCCCCCAGGAAAAAAAAAAGGACTGGGCGTTGTGGTGCCTGGTAGGACAGCAGGGGCGGGTAGATTGATATTGCCCTCTGCCAGTCTGGATCCAAATGCACTGCGGCCCAACACACCTCCATCGCTCTCACGACCGTATGCGCCAACATCGACGTAGATAAACCGATAGTTCGCATCAGCAGCTGCCATAAGGATAATTGAAAAAAAACCTTTGTAGTTGTAGAAGTCACTGCCCGATCGTGGTGGTGCTCTGATGCGAACGTGCTTCCGTCAATTGCCTCGAGACATAGGGGAAGCTGTCACTGTCTCCAAAAGTCCTCCTGCCACTGACTGCGCGAAGGAAAGGCCATGAACTCCTGCTTAAGGGCATGCCAGATAGCACAACACATCTCTTCTACAATGCCCGCAACAGTGCTGGTGCCCATTTTATAGCTGGCCGCGAGTGGCTGCAGGCCGATGCCGGTTGCAAGGTACCTCAAAGTCACTGCAAGCTTTTGAGAAACTGCGATGGGGTTGCGGTGATTTTGGTGAGTGTCCGGGAGAAAGCGGACGACTCGCGAAAGTAATTCGTCAAATTTTGGCGCCGACATCCTAAAATACTGAAAATGTTTCTCCTCGTCCAGCCTTCGCATGGGAAGCACCAGTCACAAACTCCCTATCCTCGTCTCTTGTTGTGTTTAAAGGGCGAACATACCACTGCCTATCTCTGCGCTGCCTATTTTGTTGCCGCCGCCGACGACGTAAAATTAGCAATAGGATGCACTCCTCTTCAGTTGCCATTTTGATCTGAATATCACCCGGAATGTCACCAGTGACTCTGCTACCCCTTGTTGCGTGAGTGGTGTATTGCATTTCACGTATCGCCCGCGTTGCTTGCGTCCGACGTGTAGACTATGAAAGGGAGCACGTCGCTAGCGTCACTTAAGCCCAATTTATACTTCTGCGTCGAACTTACGCCGTAGCTACGTCGTAGGCTGTGTGTAGCGCGCGTACCCTGACGTGCACCTCACCAAAAATGTAACAACGCGTCAACTCTACGCGGACGCAAGCGCTGTGATTGGTCTGCTAGGACCGCTCCCTCGGGTTTCACACGCTCCCTCTGCGCGCATCAACGCGGACAACGACGCAAAAGTATAAATGAAAACCAACGCGTTGCCTACAGCGTAGAGGCTCCGGCGTAGGTCCGACGCAGAAGTAAAAATTGGGCTTTACTCGCATTGCTCGCGTTGACTCTATAAGAGCTCTAAGAATCGGCAGACGTAAACAAACTGAGACGTAGCGCCGAGGCTCATATATGGGCAGATATAACTGCGTCAGCAAAACAAAAAGCTTCAACCGAGCGTAACTCGAGAAAAATGATAGTCACAAATGTAATAAAATACATTACTGAAAGTAAACATGTACATCACACAGTGAATTACAATGCTGACGTGTAATTACTTACAGACAAAGATCGGACCAAGCTCTGTAATGAAGCAGACTCATGAATGATTTCCGCGCTGTTGCTCGAACAGGTCCGTCACTGAAACGGGTCCGACTAGGAACTATAACTCAACGCCGCAGGGCGGAACACTGCTGTGATTCAGAGCAGAAGAAAGGAATTTCACAAAGTTGTAAGTTTTTCGCTGGAAAAACTATCTCAGTTTTTTCAAGCTTCGAAGACCGGGATGGCAGTGAAGGTAAAGAAGTGTTACATACAAAATTACACAGTCTAAAAAAAATCTGTAGCCTAAAAATATGGCACAATATCCATTGTGAGGAATTTTCCGTATCTATTTTTTAGAGTTAATGGAAAATGTCTGTAAAACGAATGCACTGTCAAAAAAAATTGCTGCATTTCAACTCGGATGTTTAAGTCATATACATTTTAATTTCACTAAACTGACCTGGAAGAAAATTACCAGTACAAATCCCTTTTTTTTTTTTTTTTTTTACAGTGCATTATTGAGCGCAAATGGGGTTGATATTACAACCTAACATATATATTTTTTGTTGTTGTCCTGAAGGCTACTCCGATCCAAATGGATTCCATGTAACGTTCCGTTCTCCCGCATCGCACCTCCGAGCAGCACAAGGCTGAATGTAGCTGATGTGAAAGCTCTGGGACCCAAACAAAATGTAAGTATGCTATATCATGTCTTAAAGGGGACCTATTATGCCCCTTTTCACAAGATGTAAAATAAGTCTCTGATGTCCACAGTTTTAGCTCAAATAACCTAACAGATCATTTTTTACAGTATTTTTAAATTATCACTTTTTGGGGCTGAGAAAAACGTGCCGTTTTAGTGTGTGCCCTTTAAATGCAAATGAGCTGTTGCTGCACAGCACAGGGGGCGGAACTTCACGAGCTCGCTCTCAGTGTCAGAACAATCTCATCTCACGGAATGATGATAATATCAAAACAGAAACTCTCAGTAACGGTGTTCATTTCGACCCGGAGTCGGACAATAATACCAACAGAGTCAGAGAATATATGCTGTATGGAGATGGAACAGGTATAGTTTATTTTAATTACGGTAATAATGTTTTTGTCATCTGCTTGTATCCACTACTAATACAAGCCTGCTGTAGCGGACCCCATCCGAATGATGGCCAAAAATATACTGATGAATTTAATAAAGTTTATTGTACATCACACAAAAGATGAAAGCATATGTGTACAACTCACTGTGAACTCGATCAGGGCGGTTCTATGTTAAAGGTATAGCGGAGGATTTTTTTACTTCCGGGTGGAATGCCTATACTATTGGTCCTCCTAATTGTCAATCATTCTGGTGAATCAATCAAACTTTTCAAAAAGTGGAGAGGGCGGGTCTTATCTAAAATTCGGAAAGATCCTCCGCTATACCTTTAAAACGGCAGTGTCTGTCAACATTCATGGGCACATTCATGGGCAGGGCCTGTGGCTGTTGTGACGTCACACAGCCCCATGTCGTTGGGAGACACTGCTTATGATTTTTGGGGATTTAAAAAAAAGGAGTGAGTGGATTTTTATCACTATAGGGTGGTTGTGTACACACTGCCAACACACATTTATGTCCAAACACCATGAAAAAGTGAATTTTGCATAATAGGTAACCTTTAAATGAATATGTAGGCTATTGGCAAAGAGACCTATGTTATAAAGCTATTTTTTTAATACTTACAGGTAGGCGAGCTGGAAGCCAAAGTTTTGTCCCATGCAGCGCTTAGTAAAACCGTGCTGGTCAAGCAGGAGGAGTGCAAACCTAAAGAAATATAGGTCAGCGACGGGACCGGAGAAATAAAGCTTACCCTCTGGGACAGCCTAATTTTGCAAGTTCACAACTCCAAATCGTACTCGTTTTCCAACTTGTCGACGAGAGAGATAAATGGAGACATTTGTTTGACAACAACTCCATCTACCAAAGCTACAGAATTCCCGGCACTGGACGTACCTGATAGAGAAGATGATCCTGACGACAGCGCTTCCTCAGCAACTTTGCGCGGTTTCGTCTCCGGTGTTCAAACTAAAGTCACCCATCGCTGTCCCAAGTGCTGCAGCCTGCAGAATAATATTCTTCCCAAGTCCATTACGCACAGATGTGAAGTCTGCAAACTACTCCAGTGGTCATCTTTGTACACCTTAACCTATGGAGAAATTATTGTTCTTACAACAGACCAGGGACATAACTCTCTCACTCCGACCGACTTCTGCCTGACAAGTTACTTGGACAGGTACGGCATAAACTATTCACCCAACGACTTGGTCATTTCAAATTCAGACCCATTAAAGAAATGTTCCTCAATGTCCCTCATCAAGTGAGACTCCCTCATCACTTGCATAATCCACCCAACTACTAAAAATGAGCAGAATGAAGAATTATGGAAAGATGATCTTGCATTGATTGCGATGAATGGTGAAGGTGGGGAGGCTTGTGAGGCTGCTGAAGGTTGGTAGGCTGGCGAAGGTGCCGAAGGTGTGTTCAGGACGGCAGTAGCTAATAATTGAGTTGAGTAGCTAATATGTTACAAAAAAGTTATGACTAGTTCAACAATGCATAGGCCTGTTTCTGGTAAAGTCTATTGTTATATTGCATAGTCTATTGTTGTATTTTATACTACAGGGCTGTTGAATGCTTGAATCTGATTGGTTGAAGAACGTTCTAAGGTGTGCATTATTTTCAGGGAAACGCACAGCTAAAGTAGTTCCAGGCAGGTCTTGACCGCATTACAGTTCCATATCACTTCGCGTAGTTAACTGTAATAATGGAAAATAGGATACAATTCATAACAAGAAAAAACATGCAGCCCCATGCGCTTGATCTGCAATTTTCAATGTCTAGCTTCACAATCAATGGAAACATGCAGTTTAATTTTAATAAATAAAGTATATAGTCCTAGGCTATCTATAATCAATAGAAAATTAAACTGAATATAGGCTAAATAAATGGATAGTCCTGCAGCACAGATTTTTATTGCAGATAATATATAACAAATAAATAATTATTGATAGGCCTACTTGTTAAAATGGCTTTGTGTTTCATTTATTTGGCTAGTCTACTGTCATCTGTCAATAATATAAAAAAGAATGAACAAATTAATTATAACGAATTGAATTAATAAATAAATAATAATATTGACGCACATGCTTTTCTGTCTCATTATTGCAACATCTCTCTCTAATAACTGCATTAATAACTGCATAAAGCCAGGGACACACTTTAAGGCCGGTTATGAATGTAATTTGATGACTGATCATGCCCAAACGCGTGTTCAGCGCGTTCAGTCTGTGTTCAAAGTCGGTGTTTAAAATCTGCTGCAGTCGATGAAAACAGTCAGAGAATGTGTCAGCTAGTCGTGTGTGTCCCCAGCATTAGTCTGCTATCAGTGGCTCAAACCTCCGTTACTAACTCTAAAATGACGTTTTGGAATTAGCAACGGAGGCATGGTATTACATGCGTAAGAAATTAGTCCTACATACAAGAGCGTTTTAATGACAACAACTTTACAAACGTCTTGAAATACATAATCTGAACAATGTTTCGAGGTGTGGTAACTGTAGTATAAGCGGAATAATTGACTTCAGGCCGTTGAATTATTAGAAAAATCCGCTTCGCGTCGTGACCGCATTACCACCTCGGGTGTGCATTATTTTTCTAATAATTCAACGGCCTGAAGTCAATATTTTTTTTCAAAAGAAGCCAAGGTTGGCTACATGGTCCGTGTACATTGCATTAATTCGTTTTTCATTTTAATATTGAAAGCAGAAAAAATAGGAAACACCATTTTGTTTATGAACACACAAAAAAGAGAAAATTACTTGTTTGTTATTTTTTTCTCTATTAGTTTAATCATTAGAAATGTAGTAATTAAAATCTCATAATGCCATATGATGAATGCCCTAAAATGCACAATATTTCCATTCTAAAAGTAACCTAAAGGAAGTAAAACAGAGATCTCAGACAATCTAGTTCAACATGGTGCTGGACGGGGTTTTTCTGCAATGAGTGTCCGAAGATTCTGTGCGCTGCACAACACTGTAAGAAGAGGACAAGTGGAGGACTCCCATTTAGAGCTGGCAGTAGTTATGCCATAAGTGAGGTAAGGACAATTACTATTACTACTAAAAAATTTTTTTATTGTTTTGGTAGCTAATTACTGCAGCGGACATATTTTTTATTAAACATAGGCCTACTTTTATTTGTGTCTTAAGACCGGGCCAACATTTGGCAGAAAACTTATGACAGGGTACCTGTCAGCAAATGGGATAAGAGCGGGGTGAGGGCACAGTGGGTTGACTTTTGAGGACCATCCAACATACATACCATGAAGCGTGATGTCATGTAAGTCGCTTTCTCTCTCTGTGTGTGCGTGTGTTTAAATAGGCTACAGTGAGTTTTCTTGTACCACCAGTTTATTATCAACTGCTTTGTGGTCTTTTATCACAAAATAACTAAAATAGTTAATGTAGGCTACTTACTTATTTGGCAGATTTTTTTGGCGATTTATTATCGGACAAGAAATCCGTTTAGGCTGAGACACCTCTGCTTCTATAGTGTCAGGTCCTGGGTCCTCATTTATAACGTGTAGAAATCATCCTAAATTTGATCTTACGATCATTTCACAAATGTGCGTTGGTACAAGTAATTCATAGAACAAGTGTACGCACAGAAAACGTCTGCTCAGACCTTTACTAAGCATACCTTGCTAAGCACTTTTCCACATCAAAGACCCATTTTTATAAAAACGTTGCCGTGGATTTTAGCGTATGCACACTCTACGTTCAAATATGTGCTTTTATGCACCATTTTATAAATGAGGCCCCATGTCCTTAATGTATGGATGGTATACCAACATTAACCCATTCTTAACTGTGTGATCAGGGTGCACGTAACCTGAATCCAGTCCCTTATACAGCTGAATGCATGGGCCATAAATTGCACATTGACCAGAATGAAAAACTGGCAATGTTTGGAGCAACACATGTCCTGGTAATAGATGGATTTAGCAGCAAAATTGTTTCTTTTTCATCTATGCCAATAAAGAACCATCTTTTAATTTATGAGGATGTTTACAGGTGAGCAAATTTGATGTATTTCCATTTTCAGTTGTATTTATTATTATTAATTATTAACCCCACATTCCCCCAAGTTGTGATTAAGTGTTGGGTTGGCCAGGACCACAAGTAGCTCTGTCTTCGCAAGGTTTAGTTGAAGGTGGTGGTCCTTCATCCAGCCAGAAATGTATGTCAGGCAGGCTGAGATACAATCAGCTACCATTGGATCGTCAGGCTGGAATGAGAGGTAGAGTTGAGTGTCATAAGCGTAGCAGTGATAAGAAAAAAACATGTTTCTGAATCACAGATCCTAGTGATGTCATGTAGATGGAGAAGAGAAGTGGTCCAAGCACTGAGCCCTGAGGCACTCCAGTAGCTAGATGTTGGGTCTTAGACACCACACCCCTCCACGACACCCTAAAGGACCTACCTGAGAGGTAAGACTTGAACCATTGGAGTGCGGTTCCCGAGATGCCCTTCATCTTTAGGTTTTGACAGGAGGATCTGGTGGTTAACTGTGTCAAAGGCAGCAGACAGATCCAGTAGGATGAGAACTGAGGATTTGGAAGCTGCTCTTGCCAGTCTCAGAGCTTCAATTACTGAGAGCAGAGCAGTATCAGTTGAGTGTCCACTTTTGAAACCAGACTGATTGTTGTCCAAGAGGTTGTGCTGTGTAAGGAAGGAAGAGATCTGGTTGAAAACAACTCGTTCAAGTGTTTTCGTGACGAATGGAAGAAGAGATACTGGTCTGTAATTTTCCAGATGTGCTGGATTTAGATTGGGTTTCTTAAGCAGTGGGGTTATCTGAGCCTGCTTAAATGCTGTGGGAAATTAAGAGCATGTTTAATATGCTGTGGGCATATAATAAAGAGTCACTGTTTTGTTCAAAAGTTTACATAAACTAAAGGATAGCATTAAACTCCAGTTAAACTGCCCTCTGTTCAGAATATTCCTTCAGGTCCTAGAAATCATACACATTGGTGATTGTGACTGTGTGCATTCAAGAGACATTTTAACAATGAAGACATTTGAGGATCTCCTGAACAATTATTACAAAAGCTGGTCATGTGGTTTTATTTATATAAATAAAAATAAAACATTTGTCAGCAGACTGTAACTACTTAACATTCTTCTGTTTTTTTTATGGCCACAGATCCACACAGTTGTGGCCAGAGATAAATAATAGGGTTAATTATCCACTCAAGACAGCACTTGTAGAGCTAGTGGACCAGGAATTGTTGGACATGGAGGACAACCTTGTCCATACTGTGTCTCCAACTTCACATGCCAGCTGTGTCACCTTGGCATCAGTAGAGTTTTGCAAGCTTGGAATGAACACAGGATTCCAGGTAAACTGAAAGAACCATTTTATTATTAACTTAACTTTACTTAAAGTAACTTAACTTCTTAACTTTGCTGAACTGCACCCCGATATTTCTATATGTTACAACCATACTGTGAACGGTGACTTATTGTACTTCAAACAAGCTCTGCTGGATCTTATCAACACAACCAGTAGATACACAACATGAACCATAAATAACAGAAAAAGCAGCAAAAACCTTAACAAATTTGTTTGGAGTTTAGTCAACAGAAACTATGTCTCAGAACAGACAATGCATCAGAAAGGCCTGTGACTTCATAGACATTGGCACACTCTTGTCTACATTTAAGACACTGGGTAGAATTTTCATGCCATTGCAGCACACACACTTTGCATTCCACAATGCTCTGGCAACAGACTGCAAACATTGACCCATGTATGGTTCCTGTGAAATAAGAGATTCATTAAATGTCTTAGTCCATTTGTCTGGTTAAAAATAGCAGTTTTCCCCTCTCATTACAAAGTTTATTCCTAAAAAAGCGTTACACTTTCTTCAGACTTCAGTCACAACAGAAAAGTTGCCATTAACTTTTATCTTCATAGAAAACATATACAGTACACACTTAATTTGAGACTCATATTGTTCACTTTGCTTGACACACAATTCAAGAAATTAGCCAGATTGTGCCACACAACATTGCAAAACATTGATATTTGAAGAAAAACACCATCTATTCTATGTTTCAGACAGCAAGAAAACTCAACATCAAATATCTCTAAATATTATGAGAAATTATCCATAACAGACCGTTACATACCATGTCCGGGTTGCAAATTGTGCATACACAATTCTTTTTAGGAATATGGTCCATTTCGAAGTGTTTAAATCCAAACAAACAATATTCGTAGATTGTCCTCTACTCTGTCCTGTATTGTTTTGTGCTTGCACAGCATCATGCAGCACGTAGACTCTGATCAGAGGCGCCGGTGCCGCTGCTTCCGTGGCACGCAGTTTGTATATTAGCTAATGTCGCAATCATTTTTTATTAACTTTTTAAAGTTTAATTACAATTCTTATAAAGTCATTGTCAAGTCATGCATAGACTGATTTAATTTAGAGTATTCGTTCTCAATCAAAGTCAAGTAGTTTTCTTCATTTATCAGACATCTTTAAATTTGCGTGCACGTAACTCAAGTTGACCTCCACCTCTGATATTTACAGCTTTTAAAGTGTGGAAAGTGAGATAAACATAATACGATTTGCTTTGGCATCTAGTTTGCAATATCAGTTGCGTATCGGCCAAAAAAATCACAACACAGGAAAACCTTGATTGTGTTATGTATTACATTCATTCAGCCACAGAGCATTGTAATGACATCGAACCTGGTCTGTCCTAACACTGGAAGACGGTACCAAAATCAACTAATTGTACATTATACAGTATTCAAGTTAATTTTGAACCTGTATGTAGTAGTTCTTAGTAGTTCTCTAGGAGGTTTAAAAAAAGAATAGTAGTTTCTGATTAGCTAATAGTGAACTACCACACTCAACTAAGCACTACTACTTACTAATTTGAGTTTCTTGCTAGTTAATAGCAGTTACTAGAATGTTAATTGTTAAGATTTTTTTTTTTTTTTTTTAAAGAATGTGTATTACTCATTTGTTCCTGTGTAGTTATTCATTAATGATGGAACAGTATTCTAAAGTGTTACTGTTTATATGTGTGCATCATTTGTTTAAACAAAAATAACCAAATTTTCTTTCTTTATTTAATCACAAAATTCTTACTTTACAACATGCAGTTTGAACTCCACCAAATCTTATGTCAATAGCTTTTTTTATTTTTCATGTTTGTTGTAGGCTTATTTAGAAATTACCATAGTTGTAGTATTTCATTCTTACTGTTAATTGACATTAGCCCAACTTACCTTTCAAAATGCGGCAACTGCTGCTGTTTTGCAAAATGTCCCTTTGCACCACCTGGCGGTCATTTCACGTACGACTTTGAAATGCAACTAGTTTATTTTTGCCACGGCAGCTAGCGCGGCGCTAATAGGCATTCTGGTTGACTACCTACTGTATAGGGTTGAGGTGGCTTGAAACCATTCAGCCTTCTGCAACAGGAAAAGAGGAGATAGTAACCAAAAAGAGGAGGGATAGAGATGAAGAAGAAGAAAAAGAAAAGAAAAAAAAGAAGAAAAAGAAGGAAGAAAAAAACAATTGTGGCCTCAAAGATATCCCCCAAAGTCCTCAACAGAATGTAAAGATACAATGTAATCCTTTGCTTCAGCGACCAATTCAAGTCTTCTCCTGTTTCCCTCATTCATTACGATAGTGAGCCTGGCCGGGAACAACAGCACTGGTTTTTGGCCCAGTTTGTAAAGTTCAGACAGCACCTCTCTGTGGAACGTTGTTTGAGCACTTCCGAAGCATAATCCTCGTATATAGAGATGAGAGTGCCGTGATAGTTAAGCTTTCCACTTTTCGCTCTGGCCTCACGGATGATCTTTTCCTTCTGCAGAAACTTGTGAAGCCGGACGATAACAGGCCAGTGGATAACAGATCCACAACTTTGGCAAAAAGTTTAGGGTTGCTCTCTGTTAACATAGCACAGGTAGTTTTTCTAAGGCGTAAGTGCGCTCATCCTGTGAATTTGCGTGGGTCTCGAGTGGAGCAATCTTCAAGGCGCGTTCCGTCATGGTAGCTTGAATTTGGTCCAGTTTTACCTCGAGTGTCGAAACAGTGGTTTTAAAGTCTGCAAAAAGAGCAGCCCAGTGTTCTTCCAGAAGGTTAGCGATGGCTGCCATGCTAATATCTCTACCGTCATCACCACACGCCTCAACTTTCTGATCCTTTTTGCCTTGTTTTGCTGATTTGGCTGCCATAATTCGATACAGATCTGTGTACGACGACAATATTGTCCAATTGGTAGTGAATTCGTGGGTTTTTAAGCCAGTTATAGAATAAAAAGATGCGGGAGTAAGACTCAATGTGTGTCTACGCCCAAGCCCAATTATGTCCTTTTTAAATACTGGATACTCCTTTTTTTTAACTGTTACAATTTTCGGCCTTTTTCCTCTCTAATGAGGCTTGATCACTTTCTATCTTGCGTAAGCAAGATTTAATAAAACTGTCACAATAGAAGACGCACAATTTCTCCATTTAGTGGTGAAGGACAATTTTTTGTGTGTGATTTGCTAAGGCTCATGGCAGATCCATCACATCGATTCAGAACCCGAGCGTCAACTTCACTTGCCCTGTCCGGGCCTTAAGAGTATATATACAGCGCTCTGTCCATTTCAGACAGTCAGAGCAGCTCTTTGTATGCTTCGGTGAACCAAAGGGCTCCCCTCTGACCACAGTCCGAGCCCCCTTTTTATTCTGTGCTTAACTTGCCCTTCTCCAGCCCTATCACCTAGGGACCCTTACCCAAGCGTCCATGGCTAGGGCTAGAACATGTCATTCTGCTCACATAGCACGGTGTGATTGGATTGGTTCCCCATAGCGTCCAGCAAATTCGCACTACATGTAAATGATTCAAAAGGGAATGTCTCAGTTAATTACGTAACCTTGGTGAGACAACGAGAATGAGTATTGCGTAGATGGCTGTACTATGTCGCTACATGACTGGCATTCATCGCTTCAGTCAAATTAAACCTGATTCCTATGGCGAAAAAAGAGCTTATTTTTTAAGCAGATGCCCCGCCCCTTTCGTCGGGCTCTGCGCTCTCTTGCCAGGATGCGCCATGATTGGCTCGCGCAGACATGCTGCTTCACCATAGGTTCATGTAGTTCCCACTGACTGGCCAATAGGCGTGCTCAGATCGCTGTAGTGTTATGCATTTTTTCAATTCGGAAAAAAGGAGTTTCCCCCATATTGTCTACCAAAGACACAATACTCATTCCCGCTACCTCAGGGAATCGAGGCTACATAAGTAACGGAGATATTGTTCAATAAACCACTATTTAATCAAAAAAATCCACTGTTCTACCGAAAACATTCCAAACCGTGACTTCAAAACCGAAGTACATAGCGAACCATCATTTTCGTTTTCCTAGTGCTATGGGTTATTTTCACTATACAAAAGCCTACACAGTAGTAATAGTACTTTATTTATTTTTTCTTAACATTTCTAGCATTCTAAAATGAGCATTTCTAAAATACAAAAAAAACAACAAAAAAACACAAATACACATGGGCATACAACACTAAACAAAAACAGCAAAAAAAAACCAACATATTCCTTTATAATTCCAATCAGATTCAATAACTAGATCACTTGTGGCAGAAATAATTTTTTGATCAGATGAGTGTCTGATATGGACCACATACACTCACTGGTAGGGTTGCAAAAGATGGGACAATCTAAATATTTTGTACTGTATCACACAGTGCATGTCATTTCAGTGTCTGCAGTTAAGAATGTGTACAAAAGGTTCTCAGACATAAACATTTGTTTTGCTTAACCTATTTATGTATAATTTAATTCAAAAAAATATTTTAATGTTATACAAACACAAACCATTGTTCAAAATAATAGCATTTATCTGAAATAGACTATACACTACAGTTCAAAAGTTTGAACGACAGGTGTCGGTGATCATTCTCAAGTGTCCAGATCAGCACTGCTGCTGTTGTAGGCCTATCATTCAGTGGTTAGATCAGCGTAGCAGTCAATAACGGGAGGTCATGTACGGGACAAATAAATTAGGCCCAATACAGTTGGTAACCCCACTCACCAGCCACTTTATTAAGTACACCTTGCTATTACCTGGTTGGAACCCTTTTGCCTTCAGAACTGCCTTAATTCATTCAACAAGGTGCTGAAAATATTCCTCAGAGATTTTGGCCATTATGGCATCATGCAGCTGTTGCAGATTTGTCGGCTGTACATCCATCATGCTAATCTCCCGTTCCAACACATCCCAAAGCTGCTCTATTGGTTTGAGATATGGTGACTGTGGAGGCCATTTAATTGCAGTGAACTAATTTTCATGTTCAAGAAACCAGTTTGAAATTATTTGAGCTTTGGGACATGATGCGTTATCCTGCTGGAAGTAGCCATCAGAAGATGGGTACACTGTGGTCATAAGGGGATCGACACGGTCAGCAACAATACTCAGGTAGGCTGTGGGTGATTTAAAGATGCTTTTAGTACTAAGGTGCCCAAAGTATGCCAAGAAAATATCTCCCATACCATCACACCACCACCAGCACCCTGAACCATTGATACAAAATGGATCCTTTCCTTGCTCTCATGTTGTTAAACGCCAAATTCTGACCCATCATCTGAATATCAAGGTAGAAATGAGACTCGTTAGACCAGAAAACATTTTTTCCAATCTTCTATTGTCCAATTTTGTTGAGTCCATTTGTAGCCCAAGTTTGTTGTTCTTAGTTGATAGGAGAGGCACTCTGTGTGATCTTTTGTTGCCGTTGCCCATTTGTTTCAAGGTTTGAAGTGGTGTGTGTTCAGAGCTACTATTCTGCAGACCTTGGTTGAAACGAGTGGTTAGAGTCAAAGTTGCCTTTCTATCAGCTCCAACCAGTCTTGCCATTCTCTTGACATCAACAGGGCATTTTAGCCCACAGATCTGCCACTAAATGGATATTTTCTCTTTTTCTGAGCACTCTCTGTAAATCCTAGAGATAGTTGTACATGAAAATCCCAGTTGATCAGCAGTTTCTGAAATACTCAGACCAGCCGGTCTAGGACCAACAACCATACCACGTTCAAAGTCACTTAAACCAGCTTTCTTCTTCATTCTGATGCTGAGTTTGAACTTCATCTTGACTGTACATGACTAAATGCATTGAGTTGCTGCCATTTGATTGGATGATTAAATATTTTTGTTTACAAATAGTAACAGGTGAACCTAATAAAGTGGACAGTGAGTGTATAAAGGTCATGTGAACAATCTCACAACAAAAATCTGATTTGGCCCACATTCATTTACGACTTGAATGTAGCCTCAATTTCACACAGATACGCATTTTCTGGTGCGATTTTAAATTGCTAAACCATTTGAAACTCTTTCCACACAAAGAACACAAATATGGTCTCAAATCTGTGTGACTTTTCAGGTGTATCTGTAAGTATAATGGCAAAATAAATTTTTTATTACACTGATCACAATCTAATGTCTTTCCTCGAGAGGGAATTTGGAAATGACGTGTCATGTCTCTTTGATTTGTGAAACTTTTCTCACGCTGAAGACATGTGAAAGGCCTCTTTCCATTGTGAAGTCTCGTGTGAGCTTTAAGCTTTCCTTTATTTTTAAAATTCTTTCCACAGTGATTGCACATGAAAGGCTTCTCTCCAGAGTGAGTTATTACATGATTCTTAAGGCGATTCATGTCTCCGAATCTACTTCCGCACTGATGACATTTAAAATAGTTCTCACTTGAGTGAATCCTCATGTGCTTATTAAGGTTTTGTCTTCCTACGAAACCTTTCCCACACTGACCACATGTGAACGGCTTCTCTCCAGTGTGACCTCTCATGTGGTCCTCAAGGGTCTCTTTACGTGTGAAACCCTTTCCACACCTACAACATTTGAACGGCTTTTCTCCAGTGTGAATTTGCATGTGATACCTAAGGCCTAGTTCCCGTGTGAAGCTCTTCTTGCAGAGTCTGCAGGTATAAGGCTTCTCTCCAGTGTGAATTCTCATGTGCTTTTTAAGGTTTCCTTTTTGAGAGAAACTCCTTCCACACTGTTGGCAGGTGAATGAGATATCTTTAGTGTGAATCCTCATGTGAATTTTAAGGCTTCCCTTTTCACTGAACCTCTTTCCACACTGTTGGCAGTCGAAAAGGTTCTCTCCAGTGTGAATTCTCATGTGGTTTGTAAAGTTTCCTTTTTGGGCGAAACTCTTTCCACATCGTTGACAGGTGTAAGGCTTCTCTCCAGTGTGAACTCTCATGTGAATATTAAGGTTTCCTTTATCAGTGAAACTCTTTTTACAATGTTTGCAGGTGAAAGGTTTCTCCCCAGTGTGAATTCTAATGTGGACTCTAAGGTTTCCACGTTGATAAAAACTCTTTCCGCACTGCTGGCAGGTGAATTTTTTTTCCCTTGAGGTCTTTTTGATCTGTGTAGATTTTTTTCCAGTCATGAAATCATGTTCTTTCTCTTTTTTTATTTCCTTAGAAGTCTCATCTTTCAGCGCCATCAGGTCTAAGATGAAAAAAGACAAATACAAGTTCAATGGCGCAATGCAAAAGAAATCTAAATATTTAACAAAAACATTTTAAGCATCAAAACCAACATTATATACATAGCTATATACCGCATCTTATCCAGGGTTTTTTTTTGGTTAAAATTGTCTTCGGTAGTGGAAGACAAACACGGTCATCACACACACAGTACAAAGCCCAGTACTGACAATAAATCCAAAATAAATGCATAGTAACAGTTTGTAATATTACCTTATCCTATGTATACACAAAATAAAAAATAATCATTGTCAGTACAGATCATAAAACAAAGTGCTATTTTTTATTTAAAAATATGTGAATGATTTAAGTTAGGAATAAAATTTACAACAAAGTAACATTACATAGAAAATAGGGTTGCACTGAAATTTTGGCTGCCGATAATTATCGTGAGTGAATTATATGTGAGTGAATTCATATGGGTGTGATATTCTATTCAAAATATCAAACATTACAGATTGATTATTTTGCACTCCTGACATAAATTAAGAAATTAATATCACTGCAACCCAGTTTTATCATAAACAGTGGTCAAATATCGAAGCTGGAGTCTTTAATCTTTCTCATGATACGAACAAGAAAGAGTGTGATGTTTTAAAGTGCAGTGAATGTTGAACACCAATAATCTGGGGCCGTCTGCGATCTTTGAACAAAGGGGTTGGGGTATGGTCGATCGGATCACAAGGGCAGGTCCGGCCCGAGGCATAAGCAAACTAAGCGGCTGCTTAGCCAATCGAGTTTTTTGTTTATTTTTTATTTTTACATATTAATTGACTTAAACAGTGACAAATGAATGAATTAATGACTAAAATCAGGACAAGAACATTCTGATTTCATGATCAATATACCTGCCAACAACTGCTGCTGTGTCTGCCAGTGTTTGAGTCATGCGCATAACCTCGCGTGCATAGACAATTCGTGCGCAAAGTCACGGTAATGTTAAGCTATGTCACAAAAATTTGATTTGATCAGTGATTGACATTTAAATCAATGATTTATCCTTTAAATGTAATAATATTCAGAACAGAACAAGAATAAAAAAATAACTATAAACAAGCCGAAACGAAATAATTTAAAGCGAAAGTGAAAGTGAGCGGCGTTGGGCTCACGTATCTCTCTCATTAGAATCAAAATGTTTCAACATTCGCGATGTATTTGGATGGTAAACTATTCTTTATTATAGGCTTTGTACTTCACTCACGTTCCAATATCGACGGAAAAAAAATCATCCTCTTCATGCGCAAAAATGTGCTTGGAAACATCACAGTGGAGCGGTGCTTACTGTGAATGTACGAATTGTAGGCCTACTACTGACTATTTAAACAGAGCAGTGTAATTTTATGTTAGGTTGACTATAATATTTTATTACGGCTATAATGAACAGGCTGCGATGTCAAGATTACAATGCTGGAATATGTTGTGTGTGTGTGTGTGTGTGTGTGTGTGTGTGTGTGTGTGTGTGTGTGTGTGAGGCGCGGGCGCGATCGAACAGTGGAAACATGTTCAACCATCATGTTCATACAAGACATCATTCAAACTAAGTGTTGCAAAACGTTGGAGGATATTTTGCAAATAATTTATTTAATATGTTTTGTGACAGTTTGTTTTCAGAAGTTTCAAAGACTTAGTAAGAGTAAGGAAAAAGTTAAAACTTTTTAAGTATCTATTTTTTATTAAGTATTTATTTTGTATTAATACATAACCTCATTGTATTAATTTATAATGTAACATTATAGCGTGACATTTGTGTCAATAATCATCAAACAGGTGACTCCGCGTGGTGGGAGGGGGCCCCCAAATCAAATTCTGCTTAGGGCCCCCAAAAGGCCTCTATTACTTGTACGACACGAGGATGTTTTTATGTTCGATAATAAAACAGCATGATAAATAGGGTTGGGAACCGAAAACCGGTTCTTATCCAGAACCGATAGTGTTTTTGGAAAAATACCAGAACCACACACCGGTTCTGGGCCGATGTGTGGGCGAAGTGCTGGGAGCTTATCCTTTAATAGCGACGTCTCACACTAAACTCTTGAATATTAAAATAGTAATGAAAGCACTCGCGCTACTCATACGTTTTGAGAGAGAGAGAGAGAGAGAGAGAGAGAGAGAGAGAGAGAGAGAGAGAGAGAGAGAGAGAGAGAGAGAGAGAGAGGATCTCGATCTTATTCCTAAATGCCAAAAACTTCACACTGGAACATTCAAATCTGTTTGCGCTGTCGCTGAGAGAACAGTTGTCAATATGAAACAGCTTTTCTTTCACAATCTTATCAACACAGTATCGGTATTTCGGCGTTACAAATATTCAAATGATCACAGAAGTACTGAAATAAAAGTTTATAGTTCGAGAATAAACACTGATGTCTACGGAAGCAACCAAAACAGAGTAAATCACCTTATGTCGCTTCAAATAACGAAAATTCGCTTCAGAATTATGAGCAAGTACATCATGAATGCCTTTCTTCAAACCGTGTTTTTGTCTTATCCTGAATCACTACGGTAAGGCTGTAATAAGCGTTTATACTCTGACTACTTTATAGCACAGTGCCTGAGTGACCCACCCGCATCATAGAAATAAACAGAGAAGTAGCTCCGGCTACAATGTTCTTCCACAAGACGCATGCAGTTCTGTTTATTTAACTGCTAGAGCGCTGATTCATCCAGTAATGAAGTGAAGTCTTTATGAATCAATCATTCGAATAAATAATATGTATAAGAAATATTATGTTTCACCTGTCTGGATCTTACATGTTCAAGCATATTCTACCCCTTCTGAGAGGGTATTCTCCACTGCTGGAGATACAATAAGCTATAGGAGAGGTCTCAAATTATCCAAGAGAATGCAGAAATTTATTTTATTGCAAAAATTGCTAAATAATATGTTGAATTTGTTGACATTACCAGTCTGTTAAACTCATTTGACAAGTAGAAGAAATAAACACAAAAAGGATTGTGCATGTTCCCCTTACTACTATTTTTTATTAGTTGTTTTAATAATTCATATTGAATGGGAACCGGAACCGTTTGGCGGAACCAGAACCGGAAAATGTCTTACGATTCCCAACCCTAATGACAAAAAGTAGTCTAGTATGAGTGTTTACTCTAATATGGTGAATATTATAATGTTTAGATCCGTGTTTACTGTTAAATACTGTGTTTGTGGATATCTGCTCAAACATAGATATGTACAATATGGTAACAATAATGTTGCATAGTTTGGAGCGGCTCGATCACTTTCAATAAATGTTTAATTTAAGCAATTTTCTGTATCATTTCTTATTAACTGTTGATGAAGATGAAGGGGGAAAAAAAGGAAAATCGGCCAAAAAAATCTGCATCATAAATTGGCCATCGGCTGCCTCGATTTCTAAATATCAGCATTGGCCAGAGGAAAAACCCATATCGGTTGACCTCTAGATAGAACTTTATTAATTAGAACAAAAACTTGATAAGCATGTATGAATGCATATGTCATTTAAACTGAACTTAAAGGTGCCGTAGAATGGATTATTTTATTATTTTATAATGTTTCCTGGGGTGCCCTTATAATGTTAGTATGTTTTTTAGATCAAAATTTGTTATAATTTAGAAATAAAAGGCATAATTCCTAGCCTGATTTCATCCTTTGATTTGAACACTCTGTTTTAAGGGGCGTGTCTGCTGTGAGACTTCAATGTAAACGCCCTCTGCTGTGATTGGCTGACATGCTTGCATATGAAATATCTGGCATTACATGTAGAGCTATCTGGAAAACTTTTACAGCTTTTATACGTTTTTACTATTACAGCTATCGGGATTAACGAATCATGAGAAGGTTTTTTAAGAATTTAGATCTATTCCCATCACATAAAAGGTTGCAATGATGAGCATTGAGCAGATGACAGCCTGTTGATCGCGTGAAAAAAAGATCTTATCACTGCAACGCGATTTACTGATGCATAAACAGTGTTGAACGACTTTGAGAGAAAGATTATCTGTCTGAACTTGAACAATTACACATCAGACATTCATATAACCCACTGGTTCTTCAGAGGCTCGGATGAAGGAGCTAAAAAAATATTTTTGTGTTCATTTGTACATCCAAACACTGAGCAACTGCCATGCTTCGTTCGCTCGTTTGCAAGCCACGATGTCTCTCGAGGAAAAAACAATATCGCGCTGGATCTAGATAACACAGTGTAAATTATCGTTAATAAAATCACTACTTACTGCTTGCGGGAATATAACGTTAGTTGAAATTGCCCCCTTCGTCCGTTTGAGACGCTGAGAGAAGCCTGGCTGCTTGATATTGTTCCAGGTTAGAAAAACAGTCCGTGGTGAAATGGGCAGAGCAAACTAACAACTTCGAATTAAACTGTAGCGGTATCCTATTATAGATAGATAGATTATAGATAGATCTGCCATTTTCCCTATGATCCTCCTCCTGCTTGTTTCTTCACCTGCAGAACTTCCGATGATTCGGCTGTGCAGTTTCGCCTGGCATTGAACATGGGCTGGCATATGCAAATTTTTGAAGGCGTACATATTAATGATCCCGACTGTTGCGTCACAGTCGGTGTTATGTGGAGATTCGCCTGTTTTTCAGGGGTGTTTTTAAAAAACGAGATTTAAATAAGAAAGAGAAAGCTATGGTGTTTGAGACTCACTGTATGTCATGACCATGTACTGAACTCTTGTTATTTAACTATGCCAAGATAAATTCAATTTCACATTCTAGGGCACCTTTAAACTAAACTGGTGCTTAAGATATTAAGTTGCTTATTAAGCATTTCTGTAAAAAAAAAAAACTACTATTATCTAGGAATAGATAATAGTAATTATTATTAAAAGATAATAATACTACCAATAACAATATACAGCACACTAAGGATTGATAAGCTGCTGGGTTTATGAATATTAATCACGTTGTCAGCATTCGCTCAAACTGATTCGCTGAAATCAAAACTGGGATGAGCTCCAGCCAATGAGATTGTCGTTTGCGCATTAGTTCCCCCCACTCCTGGAGAAACCTGCATATCTTCTGCTTGTACTTAAAAGCAGAATGATCTGAAATTAACTAATTTTGACAGGAAAATCCAACTAAGAATATCATTAACATGTAGCGTGCTGATTCTGTGTGGTATGCATCTTGCTCTCTCTCTTTGCGTGTGTGTGAGAGAAACAGCGCTCTCAGCAAAGCGACAGCGAGTCGTGCGCCTTCACACTAGACTTTATGGTACATCAAATACCCTGCGCATCCATTGAGCTGAATTGAAATAGTACAGATCGCATGACGGAGAGTGAAACCCTGAAGCGCTCAGTCAGAGTTCAGTGAGTGAAAATATGTCTATGCTGAACTTATACTTGGCACCTAACACACACACTGGCGAGTAAATTAGACAATGGGTAATGATATACATTATTTAGTCGCCCAGAGTGAAGATTTAGTCGCATATGCGAGTGATTTACTTGCATTGTAGACGGTTGCGTTAGATATTGAAAGAACTCTTCGTTTATTGCTTGTAATATTTCTGGATATCTATATATCTATCTTTTTATTATGGATATTTACTCCTGTAAATCAGAATATACTGTCAATCAGAGCCGTCGCATAGACTGTGCGAACTGTGCGACCGCACAGGGCCTCGCAATCCTGCTGTTTTTTTTTGTTTTGTTTTCACCGCTTTTTAAAACATCTCGCGGCACGAATGTACCAATTCTACAAATACATAAAACATCTCCAGTTAACTGGCAGAGCATTCATTTCATTCGATTTTTAAATGAGAGACGATCTAGCGCTGAAATGTGTTTTTTAAATCAAGTGATCAAAGTGCTCATTGCCACTGCGATCAGTGGCGCGGATACACGAGCCGCACTGTCTTCACTCGGACGCGCACTTCAATCCGTTGCGGATAGAGCTGGTAAGTCCCGCCCCTTCCGCTAACCCCACTGGACCTCTAGGTTGAAAAATCGTCAATGCAAGTGAATGGAAGAAAATAATTATTTTCTGGTCCCGTTTGAATTGTGCCATGAATGTGAACATATGTTCTCTGTGAATTTTTTATATAATTTTTCGTGTGAAGAATGCTACAATTTAGCGTGTAGAAGTTTGATACGGTTAGACTTTGTGTGAGAGCACTTTGTGGACTACAACTCTTCGCTGCTTTCGACGCGTTTGAAATGTCACCACCACTCACACACGGACACTAGCTCACGGATCCCGCTAAACATGGCTGTGTCTTTGGTGCACTTCACCGCCTTCTTTCAGGGAGAGGACAAAATCGTTGAGGTTGGCGAAAACCACGGGTAAGTCAACTTTATGGGGTGACGTCACATAGGCGACATGTAGTCTTTCTCGTTATGTCTTTTCCACAACTGCTAGCCGAAGAATCATACCATATACTGTCAAACTCGTAACATGAAAAGTTATATAAAAAATTCACAGACAACATATGTTCACATTCATGGCACAATTCAAACGGGACCAGAAAATAATTATTTTCTCCCATTCACTTGCATTGACGATTTTTCAACCTAGAGGTCCAGGGGGATTAGCGGAAGGGGCGGGACTTACCAGCTCTATACTCTATTCGTTCTGGTGAAATCACAAAACATAATGCACACAAACGGGTCTCTGCTTGATATACAACCACTGATGAACATAATCGGTTTTGATGAGAAAAAAAAAAAAAGTATACTAGTGCGGATTAGAACCCATAACCTTTGACTTTCAAGTCGAAAGTTCTACCACTGGACCATTAAGATTCACGTTGTATAAGTAGGCGGATCTATGTATGTATTCACAGGAAAATTCTCGAGCTGACTTGATGTAAAGCCACTCGTTGCACAGTTGATTTTTTCCCCTCTGAAATAAATAGCAAAAAGTCATAGCCGAGACTATGTGCATGATTATGCTGTATTATTCTACTTCATAAAATTTTATTGTAGCGAGATTATACGTGCAATTCGCTCCGTGCAACTAGTCTATAGAACTAGAACAGCCAACGTTACGTCCGTGACCGTTATTCATGCGCAATTGAGCATCGGCATCAAAGAGCAGGGCCTCGCATTTCAAGTTCGCACAGGGCCTCGCACCCCACCTGCGACGGCACTGCTGTCAATAGCCTTAAAAAATAGATTTTCGCCATGTTTTTTGGAATAAAATGTTATATAAATCCGGCTAGGAATAATATATTTACAAATCCCTCTGTAAATGTCTTCATAATATAACTAGGTACCAGACTGGAAAGTTTGGTGCTACGGAAGTGGAGATTTTGGACTTGGAGTATGAGAGAAAAGTCATTTTGAGAAAACAGGCTTTAAAGATTTATATCAGTCAATGAGATGGCACATTTAGAGTTAAATCCCCCCTTTTACTTTCATGATTGGTTGCTAATAAAAAGGAAATGACCATATCTGGATCTGACAGCATTGTACAGGAGAGAGAGAGCTTTCTAACGGCATATGTGACGACAGAAGTGCAGGCAGCGATCACAGAGCAGCGGGATGATTTAGAACGCCAATTTTTGTTGAATTTATGAGAAATCTACAGACGCAAACAGACAAAGTGTAGTAAAATAAAGACCTAAAAGTGTATTTCGGAATTTTTTTTTTTCACCAAAAGTCTGACAGAAGACATGTTATTGAAGACAAATATCCCAAAATCTCAAAACTGACCAGTGAAAAAAAAAAACACGTTTTTGCCTGCCGTGTCTCGCCTTAAAAAGTCGGCCTATTTATAATTAGACAAGTAATTCAATTTTCATGAAAATTATGTACAAATAATTATTAAAAAATTTACAAATAAATTTAAGATTTAAAGTCGGAAACTTAATTAATAAAAAAAAATATGTAGATCAAGAATCGTTTTGGAATCAGATCATGACTCACTGAATCGAATCGTGAGGTTAATAAAGATTCACCCTAACGTCACAGTCAGAAAAGAAGAAATCCTGTATAGAAAAAAAAGATGTATCAATAATCATTTTATCATCGCACCATTCTGAGTCGTAATCGAATCCTGAAGTGCCAAGAGATTCCCACCCCTACTGCCCAAGAGCGACCCACTACACGTAAAATAAAACTGCTTTAAATAGGACATTCTTTGAAAAATATCATTCATTTCTGTAGACATCGAGATTTTAAATGACTGAGTTCAGTTTTGAGTATGAAACCAACCTATTTGTTCCTCAGTATCTTCTTGTTTCAAACTGAATACTTCTTCAATCTTCATTTCTTCACTCTCCTCTTTAATCAACGCCATCTTGTGTCACGTGGATCTCCGTTGCTTCACCGGGAGTTTTTCTGTGTGTTTGGACACTCTGTCCTGTTAAAGATAATAGAATAATGAGGATAATTAACAAAGAAAAATTAATCCAAACTAAATCTCTAGGTGCGTCTCAATCAGCTCTAGTTCAATGCACTGGTAAGGGAGTGTCAGAGTGAGAGTTAAAGGGTAAGCAATTTTTTCAATAAACACTTTTGTTATTGTGGTTGAAACTCTCTTCACATCCTAACAGCAATCAATAATAGAAGGGGTGTACATTTTAAAACATGTACATCTTCAGTTGATGAAAAACATCCAATCACTGAATTTGGTCCAAATTATTGTAATGTTAAGTGCTTTGAGACATTAAGCCACGCGCGTTCACACCGCCAGTGTCACACAGCGACAAAGCGACGTGATCCCATTCATTTCAATGGAGGGCGGGCGACTTCCGGCTACACGAGAGACAGTGACCAGTGTTCACATTCATGTTTATTTACTATTAACTAGTAGTAAAGAGTAACAGATGATCGGTTCACGTGCCGCTTGAAGCGCCAAAACTGTGTTTATTGTTTCAATTTAAAAATTAAATTAACAGAATCTGAGAGCTGAGAATTTGTTTTATGACAATAGTAACCTTCTCTGTCTTGTCTGTCGGTGTCAGTGTCCTCTTTGATTCGCGATTTTTCTCCGCGTGAGAAAATGGATGTGTGGCATGAGACTGTAAAGTGACAATTGCGTGAGTCTCACGGTGAATGAGTGAGTTGGCAGCCCTGCGGATTCAGCGTGTAAATGTTTCTGGCGGGTGTGCTTGTACTGTCGCGGTCTTGTTCATTTGCCATGTTGTTTGTGTATCTCTATGGCAAACGCTGAGTCCGTTCAGAACTACGGGAGCCCAGAGGGAAGCGTCGGTGGATATTAAGAGAAAACCGATTTTCATTCAAACAAGTCGACGTAAACTACACATTTGAGTTAATCGCTAAAATCGATTTATCGCTCAGCCTTAAAGGGGTGTGTTATTTTCAAAGACCTCTTCAAAGCTGGTCCTCCTCATTTGACTCTGCAGTGAGTACCACTTGCTGACAGGAGCACCTGCATCCTACATGTTCAGCACTGAATGAGTGACAGGATCAAGGTAAGAGTTTGACATCTAGTGTAGAAGACTAGTAAATGAGATTAACGTCAATCAGATAAATAAATACACAAAAAAAAGAGATTGATTCGTGGTTTTTAAGAATTGATATCGAATTGACCACATTTAAAAATGTATTATTATTATTAATTAATTGGAAATTCTTCTGGGGGGGATGTTGAATGGCTCCATTTCTCCCATTAGCCTATAACTTGTCAGTACCTGAAATAGGCTTTTATCACAGTCTGCATGTCATCACTAGGGCTGTCACTTTACGTTCGAAAATCGATTGCACAATCGATCGGACTAACCAACTTAAGTTTCGAAAACGAAAATAGGGAATCGATTTTAACGGTCTTCTCTCGGAGGATACGCCCGCAGCGAACGCGCGTCACACAGCAACTGCAGCCTACACACACAACAGCAAATTATAGCCTACTTCTGCATAATGTGTCTCTTTTTACAACAAAACTGTGAATTCTGCTTGTATTCAGACAGTCTCATGCATACAGATACAGATTCGGGCTACGGTCTACAATAGCCTACATAGGCGAAATTTGTTTGACATTTCTAATCGTAAACAAAGCCATGTTGAAGCCTGCAGTAATGTTTTTCATTGATGTTATGGCAGTCCACTCTGCTTATTGTTTTTCGAGAATGTTGCACTCCTGTTTGTCATTCTGCACGAAACTTCACGCCAATAAATCATCAGGAATATTGCTGACTTGTGCATGTCTCAAGCGCCCTCTTTACGTTCGTCCTAATGCCTGTTAGTTGTCCGTGGATTTGCCCATATTTGGCGTTTTAAATGGAAACGACTTAAGACATGGAAAATCGATTTTACAATCGATTCAACGATTACTCATTATAAACATAAGAGATTAAAAATTACTCATTATAAAAAAAAAACTAAATTTAAATAAAGAAAAAACGAAATTTAAATAAAGAAAAACGAAATTAAGTTAAATTAAAAACGAGATTAATTTAGATTGATAATAACAGGTAAAAAGGCTAATACATTTTTTTTCTATTATTTTCTATTATTCTATTTTCCACAATGTCAAAGCAACGCAGCTTAACCCAAAAAACAAGCTCAGGCATGCACTTCGGTCCATACAAACTCCGCTGTTCTGGCTCTAGCCAGAGAACACTCCCGTTGCTGGAACACTTTTAGGCGTCGGCTCTATTTCTAGCATGCACGCGTTTTCTGCGTGGCTCGAGCCGCACCTGAAACGCGTGTCTCACGCAGGCAGTGTGCAAACTCCAACCTGTTAACATGGGAGCCGAAATAAAAACGGACATGCCACGCAGCTGAGACGCTGAAAAAAAAAAAAAAAGAATATTTGAATGTCAAATTTTCACATCAAATACCAACCCACCGAACGAATATTCGAATATTCGGGTCCAGCCCTAAATGGGACAATCAATGCTACACACTTAGCCTACTTAAACACTCCAACTTAAAACTATGCTATCAAGGTAATGGAGAAGGGAAAACCAAATCTTATCAAACTGGTCCAGTATGTTTAATAAAGAAAAACTAATTCTTTCCAGATGTAATAACCTAACCATTTCATCCTGCATTAGTAAATGTAGGCGGTTCCTAAACAAACATTGGTCACCATTAGTAGCCTATACCAAACAGCCCGCCTAAATACGAAAGACATAGCGCGCACACAGCCATTCTCTTAGAAAAAGCAATCGTCCTAATAGACAGTAGAGGGAAAAAAAGAAAAGAAAAAAATGACGGAAAGAACTGAAAATACACAATCCGAAGGAACAATTAGTGGATACATTCAGGACGTTTCACCTGTTAAAACATCCAGACGCTCTATTACAACGCTCTATTACAAACCGACAGGGATGAATACCACCATACCGTCATTTTCGCACAAGAGAAACACAACACATGGATCAGCACAGCACTTAAGAAAACACCTGTAAAATTGACCCAAGTACAAAAAGCAGTCAGTAAGTATATGCCTTTTTTATTATTTAAATTTTACAGTCAGTTAATAGGGATGGGCGATATGGCCTAAAAAATTTATCACGATAATTTCAGGTATTTATTGCGATTGTATTTATTATTTAATTGCATAACACATGACGATAAATTATTTTCTTCTGTAAAATATCAGATTGTTATGTTTAAGTTGTGTTGTGTTTTGTTTTGTTTAATTCCATTTTTCTTTATTTAAATTTTCTTTTCTTTTTTCTTTATTTAAATTTCGTTTTTCTTTATTTAAATTTCTTTTTTTTTCTTTTTTTACATTTCTTTTTTTTCTTTATTTATATTTAGTTTTTCTTTATTTAAATTTAGTTTTTCTTTATTTATATTTAGTTTTTCTTTATTTAAATTTCGTTTTTCTTTATTTAAATCTACCCTTTACTGTGTCAGTAATTTGGTAGTCAGAAAAATATTAGACTACCTTTTTAAACGTATTGCTTAAGTTAACAGACCTGTGTGTGTGTGTGTGTGTGTTTTATATCACTAGTGCAGTGTCCGTGCAGTGTCCGTTCTCGGAGCATATAAGCCCTGCTCGCATGAGGTGAGCAGACACACTCGGTCTCTCTCGCGCGCAGACACACTCGGTCTCTCTCGCGCACTTTCGCTCGCGCGCGCAGTTCATTTCGCTTTTGTCCAGTCCGGTGCCTCATATGCTGCTTCCCGCTTTCTGATTTTCTGTAACCAAACCAGTTCCAAATTGTGGAGGTAGCTCCTCGCTTAACAACAAGCTTCTCCTCAGCCTCACGTCTGCCTTCCGCCATGCTTCACTCCGCACGTGAACAGTGAATCGGGCACGCACAAAACTACATCATCAACTAGACTTATCGTTATTATCGCGAGGAGACAAATTTTTATCGTGGGGAGAATTTTCAGCGGTATATCGCAAACGATAAGATATCGCCCATCCCTATCAGTTAATACATTATTTTATATAGCAGAGTTTCTGCGAGTTCTAAAAACTCTATAACCACTCACAATACGTGATCTGAACCGTACCCGAAAGCGTTTGACCCCAAGAGTTTGGTTATTTAGACTAATGTGATCACTCCGTACCGATCCCCGACAATAGTTCATTTAACGTCGTTAACCGGCCCTGGCCCACTTGGTAGAGATGGACCACAGCGCGATTAAGTTTTCATCCTACCACATTTTAACAGTAGGTACTTTGTTGTTCTTCCAAAACTTTAGTATTAGTTTCTTTGCAATAAGTCCATAGGACAACAACTTTTGTTGAGATTTTTTGAAAAGTGAGGTTATCTGAGAATCCAAATGTCACCACAACTGGATCATGGTCTAATTCAACATGTAATATTTCTGACAGATTTTGAAAAATATTAGTCCAGAATGGAGTAAACTTAGAGCAAAGAGCATAACTATGCAAGAGTGTGGCTTTCTCTGTCTCACATTTATAACATATTGGGGAAACACCTGAAAAAATTCTATACAGCTTTGTTTTAGAGTAATGAAGCCAATGAATAATCTTAAATTGAATAAGGCAGTGCCAAGAGAGCATTTATGAATATTCTCTAATGCATTAACCCATAACTCGTCACTTATCTCCAATAAGGGATAAGATAGGGATTTCCTGGAATGATGCACATTATTGTACTTCTGCGGCGGGGCATATTTATCGTGTTTGCGTGAGAGCGCCCTCTGGCGTTCAAATGGGGCAGTATTTACCAGACATGGGGGATTCGAGTCATATGACTTGACTCGAGTCAGACTCGAGTCGCAAATTTAAGGACTTGAGACTTGCTTGACTAAATAAAGAAAATGACTCGACTTGACTTTGACTTGAGACCCAATGACTCGAGACTTGACTTGACTTGAACTGTATGACTCGAGAATGACTTGATATACATTTTTTTTTTAAATAATCGCAACATCAATTGATGAACAAAATGAAAGCAACAGAACCATTGACGCCAGTCATCAGATTCTGCGCGATTGCGTGACGCTGCACAAGCCCAGAAAAAACATACATCGCAGTGAGCGCGCTAAATACAATAACATCTCCCAGCATCGTTTCTTTTTGGATATAAACACTAGAAATGGACCATATCCATACAAGAAGATTTGCTGTACGCATAATAACAGGCAAGGGATATCGGACGAACATCACAACCTCGAACAGTCGAACTTCATTCACCACGTCTAAAAGTAAGCTATGACTTGTTTAACCTGTTTGTTATAGTTAATTTGACTATCTTTAAATCTAGAGAGAATATTAGTCAAAACAGCATGCCTCTTTATACACAAATATGTTTTCAAATGTAGTTTAATGTTGTCAATATTCAAATGATAATTAATGATGGCATATGTTTTGTATAACATTTGCCACATTTCTTTCCAATCATGCTTTAAAGCCAAATATGTCGTTCTTTCCAATGACAAAAAACAACATAGAAAACTGTTAATGTTTTGTCGTGTTTTATGTTTCTCTTAAAGCAGGGTCATATATTATCAGGGGGTTGGGGGCAAAATGCCAGCAGAATTAATATGCACCCAAAATTCAAAATGTGGTGGAAAAATTGCCCTAGTATGAGTTATTTTTTATAATTATAACATATGATATTAAAAAAATATTTCCAGAATATTGGCGCGATTGCAAATGTGATAATGATTTTATAAAACAGATCAGTAAACAAAGAGTGAATATTGTGATGTGACATTTTAGACATAATATTCCAAATATTCTCTGTTTTTGCTCTATTTCTCCAATGACAATAGTTCCAAACAAGCCACAGAAAGAGTTATGCGTATTTGTGATTCAGTGATCTAGTTGCTTAGTTCCAGAACGAATCTGCCGTTTTGAACAAATCAGTGAATGAATGCTTCTATGACTTGTACATTAAGACGGTGATTTGGCGCCACCTATTGGCGGTTTTAACTTCATAATTAAAAATAGCTTATATAAAGGGGATGCCAGTTTGAAGAATGCCATTTGGTGGCATAGGATAGCCTGACTACGTCACACTTCATACTTCCGCTCAATTTCATTTCGCTTCTGTACTCAGTCTGAGATACCGACCTATCTTTCCGTTTTCCTCCGGCCTCAAAACAGCCGGCCAATCAACGAACAGAGGGCGGGCTGAGAGCCGTGACGTAGACGCTGATTGTACCGTGGTGGATGCGTAGATTTACTTCACATAATCTGCAAAAGTCGTTCACAGCCATGTTCACTCCGGTATTTCGCTCGATGGTTGTTTTCGCATCATACATGTGTTTACAGTGGAAGTTAGATGCGGCTGAGCATGCGCATAACACACGCCATAACCAAACGTTATGTGATTGGCTTACGGGTAACCAATGATTTTAAACTTCAGACAAGCGAGAAAGAAAACACTTTTCAATTATGCCCTTCCAGACTCTGTCTACGAAGCAAAGCGAAGTAGCAGAGTTTGGTATTACCAGGCTAGGCATAGGAACCATTATGCTTGAATCGTGAATTGTTTAATACCTTTTAATGGTCTTCTGCAATGTTTGAGGCATATTTATTTTTTCATGCTTTAATGTTGGCCTAATTACATTTACATTTTAGGCTATGTAGTTTGAAATTTTATTTATTTTTTAGATTTTTATTGTAGTAATCACTCAGCTGTATGTGGAAATGCATATTTAAAAAAATGCTGCAAATAAAACCATAGTCCACAACTTCTGTAGTTTTAACTTATTTTAATATATAAATTCAGTGAAATCATCAAACGTTTGTATGACTTGCCAGTGACTTGTGACCCAAGCTACAACTTGACTTGACTTGCTTGACATAAAGCAGTGACTTTACTTGACTTGCTTTTCACAAAATTTACTTGGACTTGCTTGAGACTTGAAGGTTAAGACTTGAGACTTGCTTGTGACTTGCACATGTGTGACTTACTCCCACCTCTGGTATTTACTACCAATCAGCCACACTCCACTGACAAGCTGTGCATAAGATAATCGCAAATCGCGTGCGGTTTTGTTGCAATTAATCGTTCAGCCCTACATGGAAAATCGATTTTACAATCGATTCAATGAACACTTATGTCTCAAAAATCGAACAGGATTTTTTTCACAAAAGTGACAGCCCTAATCATCACATCAGGCTCCGATTAGAACCGTTATCAAATTTATGCCTGCATTATTGTTGATGGAAGATCGCAATTTTAACAAGAAAATTAAACTAACTTTGTTAAATTTGACAAAGTAATATCAATATTTTAAACAGTTCAATATTACCTCACATTTCATTGTTACCCACTTTAATGTGCAACATTATATGTGCGATAATGTCCCAGCGTTGGTGTTTTCACTGTCGCGCGAGCGCTAGATTTGCAAGTTATTGTTTTTATTGGTGTGACATATTTATTATGATTTATCTCCAATCTTGTCTAAAACATAATCCTATCCAGTCAAAGCCAGAGGATGGGACACATTTAAGATGATCAAACTAATTATTTTTTGAGGAATTTGGTCTGGAAATATTCACTTATTTGAACAACTTTAATTTGTTCTAGGCTAATACTTGATTGTATCATAAAGTGAAATTAGTGCATGAAAAAAAATTGCACATTATTAATGTATAATTTGTACAGTCTTTATATTTTATGGGATGTTTAACCCTGTCTAATTCTAATGCTCTTTAATGTGATGTTTGTATGAATACGACAATTAATTTCTTGCTTTCTTTAATAAAAAGGTGATCAGACCCTGAAGTATTGCACATACACATACAGTAGGCTTGTGTGCTCCACTTTAAATCATGAAATATGCGCAGGAATAAAGACACTTTTTTTTCTTTTCTTTGTAAACTGTGGTTGATGGGTTTAGATAATGGGGGCAAAACTCAGTAATCTCTAAAAGTGAACGAGCAGTTTGTGACCCGGATGTGCGAAATAAAAGGCTAAAATGTTTGAAGAGATAAAGTCATTGCCTCGATAAAAACCTTTATGCGCATTCAATGTAAATTAAATTATACTGCATTGAGGACATCTCCACAGTTATTAACCAAGAAAACGAGACGCATCTTTTCTATTACTTTAGTGTGGATGCACGTTACTCACAAAAATAAGACTAATAAATGTTAAATACAGCATTACAATGTCACGTTAAATAATAATCCATTCATTCTATAGCGCTTGCAAAAAATTATACAATTAAATCAACGGTTTTTATCAACTTAAACACTTAAAATGCTTCAAAACACAAACCTTTCTTAAGTCGAATCACCTCAGACACGAAAGTGCGGCGCAGCCTTATGACGTGTGCTTCTTCTTCTGTGCATTTACTGGCGAGTTGCAAACCGATAAAAGGGCGCAAAGCGCCACCTAATGTGCTGGAGGGTGACAAAGAGGAAGATTTTCTGTTTCAAACCATCGTCAATTAACTATTGTTGCCAACTATGTTACAGGGTTTTGATTACACTGATTCCTTAGCCGGTTGAAGATTTATAGAGAATTGGAGGCCTATAACTTTAATCAATAATGGTTCTAAATTATTCTCACATTTCTTTGCAAATTGACTAAAGTTAAATAAAATCATAGATGATTGTCAATCTGGCTTCATATGTGGATGATAATTGCAATAGTTCTATTAAACTACCTTTTGGGACCAGGATTCAATATACAGTAGGTAGAGGTGTCAAAAAAGGAGATCCATTATCTCTGTTAATTCTATTGGTGATTCAAGTAATGTGTTTTTATATTAAAATTAATCTGTTTCAATATATTCAGTAGGCCAATAATGTAATTAAATATTCCCAATTAGCAGCTGCAATTTTTTAGTAATTAAAAAACAGATATAGGCTACAGATGAACAAATGCTAAAGCTTGAGTTGCTGAATATTCAATCTCTTTCTTCAAAAGCACTTATTGTTAATGATATGATTTCAGATAATAACCTAGTTTGACAGAAACCTGGCTAAAACCAAACGATTACATTACCTTAAATGAGTCCACCCCGCAAGATTACTGCTATAAACACAAGGCTCGTTTAAAAGGATAAAGGGAAGGGAATTGCTGTAATTTAGCAATATCTTCAGTATTACTAGTTACTAGAAGTCTAGTTTCAAATATAATTATTTTGAAGTGATGGTGCTTTCTGTAACGTTATCTAGTGTAAATGATAAATCACTTCTGAGATTTGTGCTGGCTACTGTATACAGGCCATCAGGGCACCATACAGACTTTATCAAAGAATTTGCTGATTTTTCTATCGGAGTTAATATTGACTGCAGAAAAAAGTACTAATTGTTGGTGATTTTAATATACATGTAGATAATGAAAAAGATGCATTGGGATTGGCATTTAAAGACATTCTTAAATCTATTGGAGTTAGACAACACGTATCAAGACCTACTCATCGTCGTAATCATACTCTAGATCTAATATATCACATGGAATAAATGTTGATGCCGTTGAAATTCTGCAGCAGAGCGATGACATCTCAGATCATTATCTAGTCTCGTGTAAACTTCATTTAGCCAAGGCTGCAAAGCCGACTCCGTGTTTCAAATATGTTAGACCTATCACTTCTGCCACTAAAGATTTCTTTATCAATAATCTTCCTGATCAGTTTCATAATCTCAGCATCCCGGATAGCTTAGAAGAACTTGATATTGCAACAGAAACTTTTAACTCTCTCTTTTCCAGCATTTTAGACACAGTTGCTCCGTTGCGCTTAAAGAAGATTAAAGAAAATAGTCCAACGCCGTGGTACAACGAGCACACTCAGGCACTTAAGAGAGCAGCCAGAAAAATGGAGCGCAACTGGAAGAAAACAAAATTAGAAGTTTTTCGCATTTCATGGAAAGAGAGCTCGATTGCATACAGAAAGGCTTTAAAAGCTGCTAGATCTGCTTATTTTTCAACCCTATTAGAAGAAAACAAACACACCCCAAGGTAATTATTCAAAACAGTAGCTAAATTAACGAAAAATAAAGCTTCAACACCAGACATTTCGAAACAGCACAGCAGTAATGAATTCTTTACTTGCAAGATTGATAATATTAGAGAGAAAATTATAACTATGCAACCGTCTACTACAGTATCGCACCAGACAGTGCATTGAAGTCTCCCTGAGGAAAAATTCAATTCATTCACTGCTATAGGAGAAAAAGAATTGTCTAAACTCGTTAAATCATCTAAATCTGTATGTTAGACCTGTAATGACGAAGCTACAGAAAGAGATGCTTCCAGAGATCATAGATCCTCTTCTTAAAATCATTCATTCATCTTTGTCACTAGGATGTACTGAACACTTTTAAGCTGGTGTGGTTTTAACTGCTGGGGGACTGGGCGCGCTGCTCAGACAATACAGAGGGTGCTTCTCAATATCCCTCCTCGTCTCCTCGCTCATCCGTCCTCCATCCTATGACCCGGAAACTGATCGAGCTCAGCCATCTTGAAGGACATCTCAAATCTCTCACTATTGGGGTATTCATTTTAAACCTTATATCAACATGGCTAGCTTACACTACATAATTAACATATTCTGTTCTCCCTGCAGATCCTGTCAAACGGATCACCTGTCCGAACCTAGCTACACCTGATTTTCAAAACCCAAAGGCACTTTCTAGAGCCAACCTTTATCTATCACTTCATCATTTTCCATCTCTGCCTATCTTTTGCAACCTCTTTGTCCATCTTTCTCATTATCTATATTTCTATCCATCTCTCCAATCTCTTTATCTATCTCACAGTCTTTCCTCTCTGTCTGTCTTTGTCTAATTGTCTGTCTTATCAGTCTTTGTCAGTCTCTCTGTATTTGTCTGTGTTGCAATGGCCACCAAACATAAACTTGACTCGCAGGATCCCCACTACCAGGAGGGGAGACGCTTGGCTCTTGAACTGAAACATGACCACATTCTATCTGAAGCCAGTGTTAGAGTTTGTATATACCTCAATAATTTTATACTAGAACATATAACTTAATACTTCTATGACAGAGGTATTCAATCCTGCTCCTGGAGGGCCACTGTCCTGCAGAGTTTAGTTCCAACCTGCTTCAGCACACCTGCCTTTGAATACTCAAGCAATTCTGAAGAGCTTGATGAGCTGATTCAGGTGTGTTTGATTAGGGTTGGAACTAACCTCTGTTCTATGAACTGTTTTACAGTCACATGCACTGTTGAGTCCCCCACATCCAGGTGGATGCTGCACATTGGTGGTGGTTGAGGAGATTCCCCCTTCCAAGCGCTCTGAGTGCCAAGAAAAGCGCTGTATAAATGTAATGAATTATAATTATTGAGTGCTCCTGTCATCCAGTGTGTAGGTTCCACTTACAGTACCCTCAGCAAAACTAAATTCTCAAGAGGAATTTGATAAATAACAGTGATGAATTTAAGTTTAAATGTAAAATCCATGTATAATTAAAGTTATTAAAGAAAACCCCCTCAGACAAAACTGACAGTGCAATAGATGAATTAAGAACAGTTTTTACTACAATTTAGTAAAGATTTGGGCCAAAATCTTAAAAGGGTGTGTTTATTCTAAATATTGATCAGTTGACTTTTAATTGGTCCTCATCTAAATTGTCCCTTACAGCTTTATTTCGTATTTCCTTTACAGAAAAAAATATGGCGAGGATGTCCTTCTGCTGAGCCTCAAAGAAGCTCTACATCATCATGGTCTTTTCAGCAGCAGTAAGCCTCAAAAGTGCTGGAAAGAAGCAAGAGCATGCCACCTAAAATGCCTTATTGCAAAAGAGGATGTTGGTCATTCTTTGAGTAGGCTTTGTCATGAGCCTGCTGTTATTAGATTGGTTTTCTTTAATATTAAACTATAATTACCTTGGGTAGGTTTGATGAGAATTAATGCTCAGTGCCCTGCTTTATAGGCTACATACCTGTAAACTAGTCGCTTTTCGGCAAAATTCGCTGTTTTGAATCAAAATAGGCCATTTATGTAATTTGTGTAGATTGTTTGTTTGTTTGTTTGTTTTTGGGTGGGGGGGGGGGGGGGGGGGTTGTCTTTTCGAGGAGAAATTGCAAGCACACAGACTGGAGCAAAGGGAGTGATAAATGATGTTTCTCGAGCTGTCGCAACCATCTTGGATGCAGTGGCTCACGTCTTTTGACCAATCAGAATCAACAGCCATCGTCTTTTCCATGGAAAAACTTTTCACGGTACTTCAATAGTTCTGAAGTACGTTTGCTGCCAACGATGTAATGCCTTTAAATTAACTTAATATTTGGAAACTAGTTGCCACAGTAATGTCAATTTGTTAGATAAAGTTTAGTCTGTTAGTAAGTCAAGTCAGTTTGTCGTCATACATTTTTTCTTACGTTGCCTCATTGAACTTTTACCAACCTGTTGTTAAGCTTAGCACAGGGATGGGCAACTGGCAGCCTGCAGGCCTCATATGGCCCGCTGAACCATATTATACTCTGTTCTGTCAGGACCACTACCACTATCGACCGTTAGTCAGTTAACATATAGTTTGGATTGGCGGTATGGTTCTGTTCTGGGCAAGAACTCCCTGAAGCTTGAGCAACAGCATGTTGCCAACAATACTGGAAAGCCTTAAGCAACAAGTATTTTGCCCTTGCCCAGATGACCTAAATGAGTAAGTTGTCAATACCTGAAATGCTGAGATAATAATAAGTGAAAATTGAGATATCATAATTAATCGGCTGCTTGCGTATATCCGTCAGTCCAGATTGAGTGATGAATGCTACTGCCACCACTGGTGTTGACAGTAGAGATGTGCGGATGGGCTATTATTTCATCCGCAACCACATCACAAAACTCATCACCCGTCCGCCATCCATCCGCACCAACGTTTTTGACCAATTTTCAAAGCCGCACCCACCCGCCACCAGCTGATTGTTTTAAGGTCTATAGGCGATGCAAGGCGCTGCTGACGCGAGCCGCGAGGCTAGAAAGCTCTTGCCTCACAATATCAGCAGTGAACTCCGCCTCCGATCGGTACACAGGGACAAAAATAAATAAATAGCCTAAATAAAACGCACATCGGCAAACCTGACCTTACCTGACTAGGCCTCTGTACAATTTTATCATTGTAATAAAAATATTATTATTTATCATAATAAAATATCATAATTTCAACATGCTGCTATTTAGCCTTCTACTACTTAATGCTTATTGCACTTAATTTTTTTGCAAAAAGAAAGAAAGCTCAAATAAAATAAGTCCTTCACATTCTAGGTTAATTAACTACGCACTGTCATGTCAGGGTGACGACTACACTGTAAAAATTAAAGGTGCCTGGAGGAACCTTTTGGGGTTCTTCACTTCGCCACACCGGCGGAACCGTCTGTAGATCCTCTAGGCACCCTTTAAAAAGGGCCGGTTCTCTGAGGAACCACACAGGTTTCCTGAGGAACTCTTATATGAAGCACTGTTACCCCTTTTCCACCAAGGCAGAGCTGGTGCTGGTTCGGAGCCAGAGCCTAGTTTCAAATCGGTTCTTTGTTTTTCCACCGCCAAAGCACCAGCTCCGAACCAGTAAAACTGGTTCTTAAGTAGCACCAAATCATTGCAGGGTCTAGAACGGAGCCAAGAAAGAACCGCTTGCGTCAGGGGCTGGGGGCGGGGTTACCGTGACCAACAAGATGAATAGAAACTTTTGACCGCCATTTTTAAATAGCAGCTAGTCGAGCTAATAGCAGCTCGATTATAATATCCGTCTATGTAAGTTACGGCGAGCTGCACGAACGCGTTGGATTCCGATGTATTTTTGCAAACCCATGAGCATCCATAGTATTGCAACGTCCGTTATTGTTGATGGCTTGTTCGAGATGCATCGGAGCGGCAAGGACCGATCGGAGCTGCGGGAGTGTTTGGAGAGCATACGACTCCTTGTGCGTTTAGATCGCTATCGCAGTGCTTTGATGTCATGCGGCGATCGATCTGCGAGAAGCCAATGCATCTCGAACAAGCCTGGCGTGTTTGTGTTTGGCGCTACCGCATTAGCGGTTGCTGGGCAACATGAGACGTATACAGTGACGTAAGATCTGGCTCTGTTGTGGCTCTCTAGCCGGTGGAAAGGCAAACCGGTTCTTAGTAAGCTCGTCAGTCGAACCAACTCTGAACCAGCTCTGGCTCTGGCTCTGAACCAGCACCCGGTTCTTGTTGGTGGAAAAGGGGTATGTGTGGAACCACTTTGGGTGCCTCCAGGAACCAAATTTCTATTTTTATTTTATTTGTATTAAATTAATTTCATGTTGTTACTACGGTTACCATAAACTTCTATTATAATAAACAAACTGAACCAAATACAAAATAAGAATTGTTTATTACATATTTTAGATCCATTTTAATACATACACTTCAATGCACTTGGGGAAAAAAGCAAGTAATAGATTAATATCAATGAATACACAGACAAAAAATTGCATAATACATAAGTAACATGAATAATCAACCATGTGTATACAATAGGCTACACAAGAAAAGACATCTCAACAAAATGCATAGAAAACACATGTTCCATGTAATAAATCAATGTAAAAAATTAAAATTGACTAATTAAAAATGTCCATCTTCACTTAACTTTAAAACATTTGTGTTTCAGTCCGATGGTTAGTCTGACATCACTGTTTCCAAGTCCAAAAGCTCTCTCAGATGCCAAAAAAACAACAACAGTGCTAATATGCACTCATTGTTCTGTAATATTCCTGAAAATTATGATCCTAACCTTTATCTCTATACCGAAATCTCAGATGGTTAGATATTCAGCTATTTTGAATCATAAAATGTTGAAGTCTGGGATGCCGTGAGACTGGAGACTGTAATGTACACTATGGTTTTTGAAAAGCTTAAATGTGTGACTTGAATCAACAGTGTTCATAAATGGTTGTTGAGTATTCTCAATATCTAGAAACAAGATAAAGGAAGTAGAAGTAGAGGCTTCGACCCGGAAACAGTATTCCTTATGTCACAACAAGCAGAAAACATTTTCCATTTTAACAGAGTTAAGGTGCAGTAAAATTATCTGTTGTTCTGTGAATGTTCACTGGTGAATTCAGTCATTTCAATAAGAATCCACACGATCAGCAATTTTGAGTGGTGGTTCATACATTACGTCGCTACACTGCTGACAATGGTCAATGGACCTTTTTGCCAGTGTAATTTCACGAAATTCACAAATGTGACGCACCTTTACTCACTGCAACATAAAATGCAATCAATTATAAAATCTTCACAAGGGACATGTGAGGTACTTAACGAGTTAGAAAAGTGAAAAGGTGCATCAGCTTCTTTTTTTGTTTGTTTTTCTTCTTTTCTGGTGGATGGTCCAGGCACTTCAATGATTTTCAGGTCTACAGGAGGATTTTTATTCTTGTTCAAACTTCAAACTTGTATTTCAGCTTACCGAGGTCCCTGCAAAGTACAAAATGTACTATTAGTAAGGTTATTAAAGTGATAAAACATGTCCCACGAAGAAAAGTGCTAATTCTGTTGGAAATTAATAACATTTTCATGAATAAAAAGAATCAAGGTTATAATCAGGGGGTCCTTTGCACATATGTAAGGTTATTTTATAGGTTTATTTTTAATTTGTATTAATTTAATGATTATATGCTGGCCCATTGCCTACAAAATCAGTTGTCCTCAGATAGGAGATAATCATTTCAACTTGATTAAAAAAACAAAACGTAATAATTAAATTGAAAAATATCTTTACCACATGAAAGAGTACATAGTAAATATTGTTCAAACCTCACTGTTTGTAGTTTTTAATACATATTACAATTATTTTGTGGTTGCTCAAAATGTGTCCCACATATTCGTCACCACAGTCAGATATTTATAAAAAGCAATAAAATCAGGCAACTACAAGGTCAACTTAATTCCTGGGGACCCCATTTTCAAACCTTCAACTCTTCTGCATGCTTCAAGATCACTCAAGCTCCTGTAAGTTTGCTAATTTCTCTTAGACTTGTTCATATTTTTGGACACTGCTACTGTCACAACCATAACATGTCAACACCGTCTCTTTTGTATAAAAAAATATTAGATTAGATTATGACATAAATGTATACTTTTTAAGAAGAGGTCTGAAGTAGATAGCAACAGAGGGAAAAAAAGATGGCTAATGTGAACAACTCATGCATATCATGTGAAAGAGTAGATTTTGTCACCACCGTCATACGTCACCACCGTCAGGTTTTCTGTCTGACGGTGGTGACGTACAGTCTGACGGTGGTGACAAAAACCTCCAAATGGTCCTCAACGAAGGCTAGAATATAATTGTTGATCACAATAAATACCAATATGGCCTGTAATGTTTCATTAACCTGTTTTATATTTGTATTTATGTAATTCTCCCTATATTTCTTACATACAGGCCTACACCGCATGCTACTATTAAGCAATATAGCACGAGTGAGAGTGAGGATGTTCGTGGATATCCATGAACATCCTCACGAACACAAGTTTCTCTAAAACGCCTTGGGAGATTGCTTATGGTAGAGAAATTAACATTAAATTCACGGGAAACAGTTCTGCTGGACATTCCTGCAGTTAGCATGCCAATTGCAGGCTCCCTCAAAACTTGCGACATCTGTGGCATTGTGCTGTGTGATGAAACTGCACATTTTAGAGTGGCCTTTTATTGTGGCCAGCCTAAGGCAAAACTGTGCAATAATCATGCTGTCTAATCAGCATCTTGATATGCCACACCTGTGAGGTGGATGGATTATCTCGGCAAAGGAGAAGTGCTCACTAACACAGATTTAGACAGATTTGTGAACAGTATTTGAGAGAAATAGGCTTTTTGTGTACATAGAAAAAGTCTGAGATCTTTGAGTTCAGCTCATGAAAAATGGGGGCAAAAACAAAAGTGTTGCGTTTATAATTTTGTTCAGTGTAATTAGACCGGACCTAACTGCGGTATAACCATTGGTAACCTTCCCTCTCTCTCAATTCACTATTATGCCATGTACATTTGGCTTACGTCATTTGGGATGCACATAGTGCACCTACTACCTACCTATATAGCACATACAATATCCCTTGTAGGCTATGCATCTCCCATGACTAAAGCCAAATGAAAATGGCATGACAACATTTAACCAAATCTAACATTCACTGTAATTCCCCCCCAATTTCATAGTCATTACTCTAGGTCAACTTTGACTTTGTGTATTTTAGGAAGTTATGGCTAGGTAGCAGCTATCTGTGGAGGAGAAGAAACAGGGAATATCAAAAGAAGCGGAGAGAGATAATACACAGTGAGGAAGAGTTAAAACAGAACTCGGCAACTCTAGTAATTTTTTCGCTGATCTTCACTTTTGTTGTAGTGTGTTTTCTCAAAGAGCTCCCCCTACAGCTGTGGGCCGTATATTTCACAACACAGTCGTAAAAAAAACTCACTTGAGGCACCCTCCTCCCCCTTTCTACCACTGCTCACGTGCATATGTTATTATCGTAGCCGGCCAACTTTGTCGTGTGGAGCTATGTCTACCGAGGTGGGTAATACATCATACACAGTATCATATGGCATGTGTTTATGTCGAATTGCCGTAAAGCAGTTCGTGTTTCTCGCTTCTCGTTCTCGCTTCTCACGAGACTTCCAATTTGGGGGGAGCGGGGAAAGTCACCAATATCACCAGAACAGGTTGTTTAACCATCCAAATTATTTCTAGACAGTTTTATTCAGTTAAAAAAGTTGCCAAGTTCTCCTTTAAAGGAGGAATACCTCAGAACGGAAAGGCAAAGATGGAAGAAGAGGGTGGAGGAAGGGAAGCTAAAAAAATAGCAATGACTTGAATGAAAGGGAAAAGAGAAGTCAGAGAAAGGCTTGGAAACATAGACAAAAAGTATCAAGAGAACGTAAGAGAAAGGGCTCAGATCACCTAGAAACTCCCCCAAACAGTCTGTTGGATCAGGCCATACTCGATCCAGCTCGGAGTAGGCAGGCTAAATGTTTATCACAGTGCTCAGGATTGTTATTTTTTGGACCAAATAGTTAAATAAAGTTGTTAAGCAAGAAGCCATTGACTTGAGTTGTAAAAATTTTGGAATTGTATGTTGTAATGAGGCCACTGTCACCACCGTCAGATTAGTGTCACCACCCTCAGTTCTAAAGTCACCACCGTCAGAGGGAGTTTTATTTGTTTTAAATGAATATGCTTACAATATGTTTCTTCAGTGCTGTTGAGTTATTAAAGTAATGTTATCTTTTAATACAAAAAATATGTTTGTTAAATAAAAAAACATAACTTTTTCTATTTAGGCTTAAAATAAACGTTGTATGATGATAGATCTTTTAAAGGGGTACACGTGAAACAGTATAAAACATGAAAAAAAGTGAATATTTAACACTTAACAGCAAATATGTGTACTAAGAATGCCAGATAATGATTTAAAAACTCTAAATACATATTAGACCAAATAAATAAAAAATGATTTGCTTTTTATTGTGTCTGACGGTGTTGACAAAAACAAAGTAATAACTGGAAAAACGCCTATTTTATGAAAAAAATACAAAATGAGGAGGTTGCACCGATATATTGCTGAACAGCCAAGACCTTGGTCAATAATAATATATCTTCAGATTTTGTAATTTTACTAACTTTTTATTTTCAAAATTAAAACCTGTTTTATCCAAATTCCCAAGAATCAGTGAGTTGTGAAATTTAAATAATTTCCTCAGCCTAGTGACGTTCCAAACCTGTTTGACTTTCTGTCTGTGGAAGCCAAAAGCAGATCTCAGGCATAATGCAACCCCTGTCACCGTTCAATTTCACTGCATGAAACACAAGCAGAAAAGAATTGTGTAAATCATTCATGTAACCATTCTTATGCACACTTGTCTAGTTTAATTCAATGCAACAATTTATGTAAAAATGGTTAAGCTCCAAAAATGTCCCAGAAAATATCCTAAAAATAATCAATGAATTCACAACTCATGTGTTATGGTTTGTGTTGTAAGTCTTATGAAGCCATTTAATAGCTTTTCCCCTTTTTTGCCGAAAAAGACCAAACTTGAAGTTATAATTCAGGGTTCAAATGTCTTATATTCAAATCCATATGATTAAGGTATAGCCTATAAAACATGCATAGCATTATTGGCTCCAAACCTGTGATATTACATGATGTAACATGAATGAGATTTGAGATTTTCAGAGAATAACTGATTAAAAAACAAGTACACAGTCAAACAATACAATTGCACACAGAGTTCATAGTAATAAAGTACTTGCATGTGGTGCAGGTACTTACTGTAATTCAATGTTGCCACTGAAACATTGTACTGGTTGTTCTGGGGAAACAAAATAACAAAGCTGGTTATTCACAACATAATATTTATTGACCACTAAATGGATTCAAAATGGTATGTGAGAGAATGAGGGCACCTGTATTAAGTAAAGTTAGGCTAAACAAAAACAGACCAAACTATATTAACCTGCTTTTGTTACTCATAACAAACGCCAATGACAACAGCAGGAATCAGCTAAATTAGTTAGGCTGTATATCAGCAATTTGAAGACACAGTTGTACAGAATATGTTGAATTGAATGACTAAATTTAAATCAATCTAAGACAATAAGTAAATAGTTTCCATTTGTTCATTAGATCAACGTAACGTACACTAACCATGTTCCGTACACTTTTCGCACTTAAACGCACGCCAACGACCACTCCTCCGTTGTTGAAAGCCAGACAAGCATGTTTGTGTGATCATTCTCTGGGGGAATACCCATTGGACAGTCCACACTTTGATTGATGTCTTTTGGACAAATAGTTTTTGAGAAAATTGGGGAAAAGTACCTCCCCCGCACGTGTACGGAAGATGATAAGCGTTAACGGTGTTCCGTACAGGCAACAATGATGTTCCGTACATAGCACATTTCAACGAAAATGGACATTTAACGGATCAACTGTGAGGTATTTAGTTATTTTAACTGAATAAAACAATATTTCAATGAATAAGAAAGGTGAATGCCTTTTTATTTGTTTAAAATTTAAGTTATTTGCTGCTTTAATAAGCTAGAGGGCCATGCGAAATGTGAGATAAGCATGTGAAACGTTAGTGAATAACTTTACCATATCTTTCTGAAGACAAAGAAGGGCAAACAATTTGAACTTATACAAAATATTTAATGATTAACCAATGTGACTTCAAAACATAAATGATTTTGGTGTGTGTGTGTGTTTACAACTATTTACATTTAACAATAAACTGATTAAAAAATACCATAACTAGCAAATTAACGTTAATTGTATGTGTGCACTATTTACACGTGTGTGTGTGTGTGTGTGTGAGTGTGTGTGTGTGTGTGTTTACAACTATTTACATTTAACAATAAACTGATTAAAAAATACCATAACTAGAAATTAACGTTAATTGTATGTGTGCACTATTTACACGTGTGTGAGTGAGTGTGTGGTGTGTGTGTGTGTGTGTGTGTGTGTGTGTGTGAGAGAGAGAGAGAGAGAGAGAGTGTGAGTGAGGTGTTTTTATGTGGACAGACAACATTTATGGCAGAGCCAGTCAGTGTCTGACACTTCCTCCACTTCTGCACACTCCAGGTGGAACCAGAGATGGCACAGATCGCACTGGACCCATTCATCTATGGCCTCCTCTCCTGAGCCTGGTGGGACCACTCGACGGCAGAGAGCGCAGTGTTCTCCGTCATCAGTCGGAGGGGGTGCCTGCTTCTGCCTTTTGGCCTCCTGGGCTTGTCTCTTTTCCTCCTTCTTCCTTGCCATCTCTTCCTTCCGCTTTCTCTTCTTTTCTTCCTTCTCTTTCTCCTCAGTTTCTTTTTCGACCAGCAGGTCGAAATATTCGTCGCTGGTGATGACTCGAGCTGGCAAGGGAATGCGGCGCCTCACCTTCTCCTTCCTCTCCAGGGCTGGACTTATGAGGACGTTAGCCAGACTCTCCGGGATTACGCCTGCTGCCACCAGGTAATTTTTGGGAACTATTCTATTGTTACAGGTGGGGCAAGGTGTTTGAGTGATGGATGGTGTGGTGGGAGCGACGGATGGTGTGGTGGGAGCGACGGATGGTGTGGTGGGAGCGACGGATGGTGTGGTGGGAGCGACGGATGGTGTGGTGGGAGCGATGGGAGCGACGGATGGTGTGGTGGGAGCGATGGGAGCGACGGATGGTGTGGTGGGAGCGATGGGAGCGACGGATGGTGTGGTGGGAGCGACGGATGAAATGGAAGCAGGGCTGGATGGTGTGGCGTCACTTCCATCTGCAGATGGGAGCACTCTCACCACCTAAGAAAATAAAACGTATGTAAAACTCATTAGATTAGATTCAACTTTATTGTCACTGCAGTGTACAAGTACATACCCAATGAAATGCAGTTAGCATCTAACCAGAAGTGCAAATAACAAAGTATATAAATGGATATAAAAAAAATGTGTATATACATTAAGTTTTATGACATATAGTGCAAGTTATGAGGTAGATGGGGAGAGACTAGCACAGTGCAAATGACTGTACATACACTTGAAAAGAATGCAAGTAACTAAAGGGTGAGTTATCATTGTATTAATGTCAAAATTACCTGTGTTGTGTCCACAGCAGCCCTGGACAGAGGAAATATTCCAGCCTTGCGGAATCCAGCCTTGACATTTTGGGCTGAGACAGCAGTCGGGTACACGTGTTTTAGGAGAGCTGAAAACTGCCTCTTCCCCACAACGATGTCCCCTCGCACCAGACCCATCCTGGACGCCATGGTGGAGAAAGCGGTCTTCAGTGGGTTGAAAACCGCAATATCCAGGGGCTGTAGTATGTGTGTGGTGTGGGCAGGTAGGCAGAGAATTTCAACGTTGTTTTCTCTGCAGAACATGATTACTTCCCTGGAAACATGTGTTTCGTGTTGGTCCATGATTAAAATTAGTGGTCTTTCCTCAGGAGCATACCTGATAAAATGGTGGAGCCATTTCAAGAAGAGCTCTGAGTCCATGTAACCCTTTTCCTGAATCCCATAGAGGGCGTTGGGGGGCCCATCCAGCCTATAGGCGTTGCTTGGGAGGCAGCCGGGGTAAATGACAAAGGGTGGAATGCTGTCCCCGGCTGCATTCACACAGCAGTGGACCGTGATGTGCTCCCTTGTCGTCTGCTGCTGCTGATAAATGTGTTTTCTCCCAGTCTGGCATAGGACCTTCTCCCTGGACCGGGGCTTGTCTCCAAAGCCGGTCTCATCACAATTATAGATGAGATGTGGCTTGTCCTCCAGACTGTGCTTCTCATAAAGGGCCTCGTATAATTTGAAGAAACCTTCAATGGCCTCTGGTGTGGCGCCATGGACTCTGGCTCGGTCCAGGGAATCTGCCGTCCTTGAGGCCAATTCTGGGTGGCGGGCCTTAAACCTCGACCACCACACATCACTTGGCCCCTTCTCCAGGTTTACAGTGGTGGTCTCTGTTCTGCCACTCTCCTTAATGATCCCAGTAGCCAGCACCTTGACAAGGGATCTTGTCACTGGGAAGCCATGGTCCGCCATCCAGAATATAAAAGAAAGAAGAGCCTCTTCCTCTCCAGGTGTCAGGGCCGAATTAGGATGAGGGTTGTGGACATATTTATTTTTTTTATAGTCCTGAAGAGTGGTGTGGGGAATGCCAAATTTTTTTGCTGTTGCTCTTAGACTTGCCCCTGCCTTTACTTCCTCAACTGCCTCCTGTAACTTCTCCTTGGTGTACTGTTTTTTCTTTCCTGACATGTTTCTTTTGTTGTAACTGACTTTCCTTTGAAATATGATATTATGTTAATCATGTAATGTTAATTTTACCTTAACTTCAAGTGATTGTTTATAAAATTCTGTTCACAAAGTATTTTTATTATATTAGATAACTTGATGTATGAAATCTTATAAAATAAATATCTGTCTGAATAATGTCTGAATATCCTATCCTTGTGTGTAACTTTGTTAATGTTAAAAACTTTTGGCAATGAAATAACACAATCAATTGAGTTTTAAATAAGTTCGTTTAATTTATTAAAGCATGACAATTAAAAATGTAAATAAACAAAATGAATGCAGTAACGCTAACTTAATTGATCTTTTATGAATATAAACATCATCTCTGCGCAGGATGATGGGCAAACAGCGCCTGCTGCACGTCTGAGGCGGAGAGTGGCGCCAAATGGTCATCGCCCACAATTGACGTTTAAATATTCCCATTTCAAAGCATTTATTCAACAAAAGGTCATTTATTTAACAATTTGTGATAACATAACATTCATTTCATAAAGATTATAGTGCTGTGAGAAGCATCAATTAAATAGAAATGCACATTTTCGCTGCTCTAGTTGTCTCCCCACCCAAGCGGCAGCCTCACGTTTAGTTTGCCCACCATCCATTTTAAAGCGCAGGGGGCGCACCTAACAAACTTACTGAAATCTCACGAGAACAAATGGTGGGAGGGTCTCTGTCGTGTTCCGAGGTGAAAGAGGGAGAAATGATGATGACACACATATATATATTATGTATGAACCGGAATGATTTAATCAGCGATCGGCGGTAAAAGGTCATCTGTACGGAACATGGTTAGTGTACGGAACATGGTTAGTGTACGTTAGTTAGCATCGCGGCTAAAACCTTCATACCAGATACTGTACAATAAACGAGTGGTAAACACTGTAAAAACGTAGTAATGTATAATACATTTAGTTTATATATATATGTGTGTGTTTGAATATATAGTGAGTATTTATATTTCTTTGGCGAGTTTACAAACCTTGTAACGGAGAGCCGAACAAACAGCGGAAGCTTTGATGAGGAGAGCCGTTACTTTCAAAGTCGATGACGTCGATCAGCTGAGCTTTGTTGCGCGCGAGCAGCGCGAGCATCACTGAAGCGACGACAGCAGAGGAATAGCAGCAGTTTCGTGACTGAATAAAACTTCTCTCCTCCTGGTTCTTCTTCTTCAAATAATCATTTATGAAGAAGTAAAAAATATTATTTTATTACTATTATTTATTCAACAATAATTAATGAATTTTTATTATTAATATTATTATTATTTAGTGTTGTTGTTTAAGGTTTAAATTAATCAATAAAACAGGCCTATAGCTACTAAATAAATGTAAGCTACCCAGGTGAAAAAGACGTAGGCTACTGTTAAATGTATTAAAATGCATTAAAGTAGGTTATATTTGTATTGACCCATACACAAAAGAAATATATTAAAAATATATATTTTCAGGATATATTTTGGAATATATGCAAATATTTGAAATTGGCCCAATAAATATATTTCATACTTATATTTCATATATTTTTGTTATATTTCAGAATATATTTCAATGTATTTTTTTCTGTATGGGTCCCCAAAAGTGTCAAAAATATATGTGGCATATATTCCAAATACATTGAAATATATTCTGAAATATAACAAAAATATATGAAATATAAGTATGAAATATATTTATTGGGCCAATTTCAAATATTTGCATATATTCCAAAATATATCCTGAAAATATATTTTTTTAATATATTTCTTTTGTGTATGGGGAAGGCCTACTAAAAACACACTGAAGTACATTTTTAATAGTAGCCTACGTATTTTTCACCTGGGTATGTATACTGAATCAAACTTAAGTAATAATTGGATAATAATAATATCATTCTGGCCTCACTGAACCATTGGGTTCCTCCAGATGCTGGCTTTAACATAAGAGATCCTCCAGGAACCACTTAAATGTTAAAAGATCTTCCAATAACCCTTTTATCACATTCAAGTTCCTGTATTTTCCCCCAAAGCACTTCGAGGTCTCATGGTAATGAAAAGGTGACTCCAGAACCTCTGAACTAAATACAAAGTGCTTAAAGGATCCCATAAGTTCCAGCAAGAACCTCAAATATTGTCAATGCTCCTCCAGTAACCCTACTATAGGAGAAAGAGCTTTGAGGCACTTAAATTACATTTTTAAGTTCCTTGAGTATCCAACAGGATATTTGAGGCTCCTTTAGTTTTTACAGTGTAGGACGAGCCTGTTCTGAAGACTCCCGTTAATTTTGACTGCATGGGAAGAGAGCGCATCTTTTTCAGGCAGACAGTGCAATTCATTTTATACCAGCAGGCCTAACAATCATACATTAAACAAACTATGGAGCCTCAATGTTAAAGAAACGCAGACTCTATTCATTCCGAAATGTGTGTGTGTGTGTGTGTGTGTGTGTGTGAGAGGGGTTGCTCAGTGAAACATCGGAAAACACCAATTCTGCGACACAGATGAACCTTTATTGATATCTCCTTTATTGATATCAGACAATGCCTATTTTATATGCCAAAAGAAACAACAGGCAGGAAAAAATGATTAAAATAAATAAATAAATATCCTAATGTAGTAGACATAGTCCTATAGCCACCTATGTTTTGGCAAACAGTTGAAATAAAAAATTAAAATAAAAAAACGGCATAGACTACATGTGCATCATAAGCCTTAGCCTATCAATCACCCCGACAAACTTAAATTAGACAATGAAATATGCCATACCTCTTTAAACAAACATAAATTCTGATCAAACGGACAAGTCTATGCCCCAAATAGCCCATGGACTTTAGATCATCCCCACAAACTTGAATTAGCCTATAATGAAATACGCATCACAGTCGCGACAAACAAATTCTGGCAAAATAGCCTTATATGTAGCCTATCAGAGATCCGCATCACTTGGCCTTAAGTGACGCACCTCTGAACATAAAAGTGAGGCCAAATAATTAAGACACAATATGTCTAGAATAGAATAGGCTAAACCAATATGATCGCACACAGTTTGCCGATGGGGTAAGATAGCGCCAGCGTCAACGGCACTGAACTTAGCTCCAAGTCAATCTGGGCCACTTGGTGGAATCCTTTACCAGAAACTATATAGAACGGGCACATATCAAGAGAGCACAGGTCCACACATGCATCCGTCAGCTTTGATTTGACATCCTGTGACACTCTATTGGGATCTCGACGAAACAAAATGTTGTGTTGCCATACCCCTTTTACTTTGGTTGTTTGAGTGTAAAAATAACAAATTTGGGAAATGAAACTAGACAGATGACTAAGTTTGAACCTAAGTTTGATTAACAATGAAGTAATCATTAAAACAAAGTTTGCTTTACCTAGTAACCGAATGGTTTGTCTATGAAGAACCAATCAAATTCATATAATTTTGCCATACCTCCCTATTCTATAAAAACTGTTGTATTAGCCTAGTCAGGTAAGGTCAGGTTTGCCGATGTGTGTTTTATTTAGGCTATTTGTGTTAGCTGGTGGGATTCTCAATGGAATTTGTCTGAGGGCCGGAGGATCTTCTTCTCGGGGGAGATTCTCTGAGAACTGCTCGAGAGATCCTCCGGCCGTGATTAAAGCATTTAGAGGACATTTGCTGAAGTCTGTTTGTCGATTATTCCTGCACAGGAAGAAAGCTAGTTAGGAAAGCAAGTTAGTTAGGTAGACTATATATTAAACATCGATTGGAGATGTTAGGGATCGTCGATTGGAGACGGCCCAGGGAACATCGATTGGAGACGACCCAGGTAGCTTTATAGGGAACGTCGATTGGAGACGACCCAAGTAGATTTAGAGTAGGATGGAAACGTCGATTGGAGACGTTAGGGAACGTCGATTGGAGACGACCCAGGTAGATTTAGAGTAGGAAGGGAACGTCGATTGGAGACGACCCAGTTAGTTAGGTTTAGGGAAAAATCTACGACAACTGTAATGAGCATAAACAGCTTCGCAGGTTTTGCAAATGACATAGCCTGCACTGGTGTCATCCTGATTCACCACTTCATAAAACTTACTCCAGGCAGCACTTTTCTGACCTTCTTTTTCCTTGGTTTTTAGTTCTTCCTTTTTGAGTTTGTCACGTACCACCTTCGCCGGCATTGCCATCTCCGATAATAAACAAAGCAGCCTGCATAGACGCAACTAGGCCAAATTACTGCCTAATGAAAATTTGACTATTTCAAAGTGTGCTCGTTTTTTTTTTTTTCGGATGTAGGTAACAATATTTAACAATAGCCGCTTTCCGACCGGAGGAACCTTTTCACAGTTCCTAGAACTATTGGCTAAAGTACCCGGATGTCGGCGTGTTCGCACCGCAGGAACTAGGAACGATTTTAGTTCTAGGAACTCCATTTGGAGGAACTAATTTAGGTCCTACTTCAGAGTAGGGTCTAAACCAGCACTATAGGAACTACCCATGACGTTAGTGTACACTGATTGACCGAACGCACGCGGAACACCAGCACCCACCATTTTTAAAACAGCTAGCAGCTAGAATGTAAACACACAGATTATAGCCTATATATTTACTCCATAAACTAACTATACAAACATGAAAAACAGTGATAGATGGGCCTCTAAACCTTTATGCTGAAGAGAAAATCCAACGCAACTTTGAGGGGACCAAGCCAAACAAGATTATGTTTATCTGTTTATCTGCTAAGTTCCTGTAACTACTTGGTCGGAAAGGGGCTAATGTATATATTTTTTTTCATTTGATTGGTTCAACCACCACCCGCCCGAATTTAATTAAAATATTATTTTTCGTCACATCATCCGCCCGATCCGCGGTGTAACCGCCAACCGCACATCTCTAGTTGGCAGTTATTCATTTAGGAGCAGACGTGCATGCCTGTTGCTGTAGACTTGAGGTAAACCTTCATCCGTGCAAGTTGTCTTTTAATAATCTTGAAGATGAAAATGGCTTCCCTTCTGGAATGGTGTTCTTTCTTTGATGTGTCAGTTGACCACTTGGGCAAAAACATCCTTAACTGTTCTCCTGCAACAGACAACTGCTGTGAGCTAGAGATGAGAGATGGAGATTTCCTCTTCAATTATCCTCTTCATTTGGAAATACGTCATGATACTCAAGTAATGTTGGTGGAAACTTACGGTTCACGCAGAATTAAACAACACATCACCAATAACAACTGAATGGATTAAATGCAACAAGCGTGATGCTGATAACTTGGATATATTTAGGCACGATAAGTTGATTGCATGGTTTCCAATTACTTGTCAAGGTTTCCAATTACTAGTCAAGTTATATTTGTTGATGTGTTCACCTGTCAATGACGTCATATTCCTGTTATACTTGGTTGTGTTTACTTCCGTAAAAAACGAAAAAAAAAAAAATATATATATATATATATATTTTTATTTTTTATTTTTTTTAAATACCCCCAACACGACTCATGCTGATAGAATGGTTAATACATCCTGATGTTAGCGGCATTGTATAATCACAGACTAGTTTTAGTCCGATCGGGGAAGCATACATACTGCAACAAAAATAGTTTGGACTAACAGCAACAAAACTGATACAACAAGCATGTTGTATAAACACAGAACTATTGCTAAAACTTGTGTAGTTGGCAGGGGAAGCATACATTCTACAGCAATAGCTCGGACTAGTGGCAACAAAATGTATTAAAGAGATGACGATTTTGGGTTTTCGTAATAAAAATAATCGTTAAGGATAAAACTGGGTCACAGTAGGGTTTAAAATATAAGAACTTAAATCAACCCTAAATGTATTCACAAAATAAATGGCTAGCTGTTTCTTCAACAAGACACAAAATGAGCAAATTTCGTCAATATCAAGATATTTACAGACAGATGAATTAAACCTGTCGCTCATTTCTTATAAGTTGTTGTGATAACATTGTAGGTCACATTAAAACGTCAACATGGCGGATGATATACGGCTCGCATTCATACTTAACGAGATCTGGCTACAAAGTACCTACTCTTTTAGCGCTCGTTAAGTAAGTACTTATTGAAATTAAGTATGCGGTTTCAAATGCAGCCACAGAAGATTGCTCGGTACTATATGGTTATCCGGACCACACCTGACCACACGTGACCACAACCGCTCTTGGTTGGTCGTAACCCCAGTGACGGGTAGGTTTAGGGGCGGGGTTGGGGTAGGTCATCACGTGGTCCGGATAACCGTATAGTACCGATTGGGTACTCAAATGTAAAATTACGTGATCATCAAACATTAAACAGCGTATAATCAAAACTGCTTAATATTACCAAATGAAATGAAGCGTAACCCATGAAGAGACTGAAGCTTTGGGGGTGTTGGACTCGATCTACTCCATCTGTGGTTTGATCATCGTTCTGAATCTGATCAAGGCGTAGTCTTTGACATAAATTCGATTTTCTCAACTTTTTTGTTTAAAATGTTGCCTTTCTTTATCAAACTTACCGACATTAAAGTGTTGATAAAAAAGGATGCATGAAGCTAATAAAATGTTTTTAAAATTAAAGTATAGTTAAAGGTATTTTTCAAGTGCAAAAATAATATATAAATAGTAAACTATAAGCATAATGTTATGTTCACTTAAAGAAAACTAAACTAAACTAGTAGTTTACTGAGAGTACACTTCAGTGTGTGCTTTCATAAACTAAAAAAATAATAATAGTAAATAAGGGTGTCGCGATTCTCCAAATCCTCGATTCGATTACATTTTCGATTCTAAAGTCACGGTTCGATTCGATTCTCGATTTGTTTGATTGTAAAAAAAAATTGCATCACAATAAGTGTATTGTGATTGTCACTAACATTTTAGTAACTAAACTGAATTTTATTAGGTTTAGTGACAACATGTTACAATGTTTACATGGTACAATTTCTGGTAAGCTACGCTTTTTTATTATTTCAATTCAATTCAATTATTGTGATTTGATTTAATATTGACTCATTTGGATAAATATTAGGTAGGCTACACAAGATAGGCGTTAATTTGTCTAAAGAAAAAAAACAACTCACCTAATGCTGTAAACATACAGAGAGCCCTATCAGCTGGTATAGGCTATTATTTAAGGTTAAAAATAATTAAATATAATGCGTTTTTTTATTATAATAACAACTTTATTTAATGATATAAGTAAAAAATATAATAAATATGTAATATAGAACACATATTTAGCAAAATACTCTTTTTTTCTTGCCAACTACATGCTATAGCCTATATTATGGTCATTAAATGGCTTTCCTGAGGTAAATGTGACATAATTGTTCTCCAGCTATGTTATTGACCTCTTCACGCTAATGAAAAACACTGATTGATCGATATTATGTATGAGGAATATACATTTCGGTAAGTTGTACTGTTTGTAGCGCTATGGCGGTGAGAGGGTAATAGAATAGAGAAAGGTTTACCACACTTTGAAACTTTAAGATTAAGCTTCAGTCCTGTTGCTTGTGTTTCATGCAAACCTCTGTAGATGGCACACCTTAATGCTCGAGTGGAGTCGGAGCCACTTTAAGAATGTTTTTCGAACCATGTAAAATAAAAAAATAAAAATACAATATAAAAACATTTATGTTAATGAATGGAAATCTTATTGTTTTCAAATGTAAAATGAGCATTTTCAAGTGTATTGTCTAGAGTCTGGATGTTTTTATTCATTGTACAAAAGGAACAAATACCTTTCTAAACGAACAACTGATGATCTCTAACAGGCAGATATGCTGTCGGGAATGGCATGGTGCTAAAAGATTTTGCCAGATGCTTTTATTATATTCTGTTTTATTCTATTTACATTTGTGTGAATACAAGGTGCAATTACATGGTGACAGTGCCTCGAATGCAATCAACTGTGCATGTGTTTGTAAAGATGAGCACCAAATGGGCCATACATTCAGGCAGAAGAACAGTTTAGTCAACAAAACCCAAATTACAAAGGGACAGTTTCATCAAGAAAAAAAACAGTTTGTTGGTTCTCAATGAGAAGAAGGTCTTAATAGTTTTGCAGTTTTAGGCTGTATCGCATTAGTCACTGGTCAGTATTGTATGCATACAATGCATACTATTTTCTACTATTTCTACATTTACATTTTCTAAATGTAGAAATGCTCATTTCAGTTGTCATTGAGACGCTAATAATTTAAAAACTCGGTTAAATCTCAGAATGAATATCCAATTTTTTTTTCTTTATTCTGTGCACTATAATTTGTGATGCCTGATTTCATTTGTAGCATTTAAATTGTTTGATTTAAAATTGATAAATTACTTTTAATTTATTTAGACAAACTAGCATACAATTTTTTTGAATTGGCAATTTAGCAGCCATAATATGAATATAATTACTGGCCAGTATTTTAATAACAGTGTAAGAAGTTTAATACCAGAAACAACTCATCGTCCAGATAAAAGAAGATTTTAACTTTCGCATGTTCTTCTCAAAGTACTCTGCTTAAAGGGGCATCTGCTCATCTAAAACCTTGTGTTTGTGTGGATATTATGGTGCTTTAATGGCAGATGGTTTCTTGATGTCCATGTGGGGCATCAAAGAATCCAATATCTTTGAACATTTTTCAAAGAACCATATAAAAACTCTACGGCTGAACATTCATTTGCCCTCTTCTCCGATTTAATTCTACTGCATCCTTTCTCTCTGCAGTGCTCGTGAGCTGGAGTTGGAAGACAGACAAAGTCGACTGCAACAGGAACTACGAGAACGCATGGCAGTAGATGGTACTTTGCTCTCCAGTAACAAAATGATATGCATTACACAGCCCTGCATCTTGAAGAAATATGTCTGATGACTTGCAAAAAAGGCCTAAAATTATGGCAATATATGATCGACTACACCACCCCGGAAAACCAGGGAAATAGCCCTAAGGGCACACAGGTTCGTTTTGAGTGGATGGGTGAGAGGACATGAGACATATATAGAAAAATAGAAAAGTTTATTTTGCTCGTCAATGTTGAATGATAAATAGCTAGATATTTCAACGTTAAAAACTCACATTTGGCATTAATATAAATGAATACCATCAATTAGCATCTACTCATACACACAGTAAATAACAAACGCAATTTAAAGAAACTCAACAACCAAGAGCAGAGGTATCTGGAGGTCCGGGCCGGCTGCCAAATTGGAAAACAAACCCGCCCAAATAATCCACTACAAATACCCACACACACACGTGAAGGGTTAAATGCCAGAAGACACACAGCACTAGGTGTGAACACACCACACAAATGGCAGCTTCGCCTTCACCCTCCAGAAACCCCCAGCTCCTGCAACAAAGAAAACAATGAGAAACACAAAACATGAATACAATCCAAGAAAATAAAACAAGTCAAGTAATTCAAAGATATAAACCACTTGACATAATTAGGACTCAGTACCACATAAAAACAAGTTGACATTGAAATAAACCAAATAATCAAACATACATTACCCACAGTTAAACATACATACAAGATGCTTCAAACCAATGGAATTCAATATAAGGTGGCCAGAGGAGACAACCAACCAGCTCGCACAGTCAGAGGAATACACAATACTCAATAGCAACATGCGACAGAGTCACAGCAGTTAATAGTTGCTATTTTGATGAACGTCGAGGCAAAACAGCGACGCAGTCGCAATTATACGCGATCACAGTTCAGCATTGATACTCGATTCTCATGAATAGCCCAAGAGACCGTCAGTTACGCAGGGGGGCCTGCCGAGCAAAAAGATAATATTAAAAACAGAAGCAAATTATTAACACACAAGACTAAAATCTTACATACCGCATAGAATGATCCCGGCGCACAAACCGCTTCGCAGTCGCACACCATATTGCAGTACAGCTAGTGATGATGTGACATTTGAAGCGAGGCGTCGGAGCGTGTGTCGAGAAAAAGTGGGCGTGCCAGATGAAGCCGCGATTCGAGGCTTGTGTTGTTAACGTGAAAATCACGTGACTAATGACAAACGAGGCCTCGGTTTGTGTGGATACGTCATCGGTTCGTTCTGAGTGTCGCTTCCGGATAAAATGCGGTTCGAAACTCGCGCCACATTGTGGGTGTTGTCAGGAGTAGTAGAAGCAGTTGTAGTAGTGTCAGAGAGTCAGAGAGTTAGAAAACTATCACTGTCAGTGTCAGTGTCGTTATTGTGTCATATGTGAGGGCTGTATATTATTACATTATCAGGTTAGAATAGTTGTAGTATATTATTATTATAGTAGGCCTCGCTATATTATAGTCTTGTTATATTAATTAGATAAGACTATTTGGATTGCTCTGGATTTTTGCATCTGGACTGGACTGCTTTTGGATTTGGATTGCCCTTTTGGAATTGTTTGCTTTTTATGACTCTTCCTTTTTCCTGGTAATGGAGCAGCAAGAAAGAGGGAATCCTCCCCTGTCTGGGCTCAACAGAAGCAGCAGTGTCCTCATTTGTACCACTGCCATTTTTACATTCCCCTTCATCCTCTGTTCCTTGAGAAAGGATCTTTTCCAAGGCTAGAGAGATTTTGTCCAAGAAGAGGAATTGTCTAAACCCCAACACACTTGAAATAATTCTGTTTCTCAATAAAAAATCTATTGTAATCCTTCCTCCCGGACTATTCTGTTGCAGTTTACTTTAATCTGTTATCTATAATCTGTTAAATTAATAAATGTACTTTATTACACTCCCTCTAACATAAGCACTGCACTCAATACAGTGTCACTGTTGTTGTTCATACTGTCCCTACCCAAACAATTTATGAATAATTAATAAACTGTGTGTGTGACTTTGCACAAGTAAATTCAGACAGAGAAAGATACATATTTTATATTATACACAGTAATGGACAAATGTCTGATCATGTCTTTTTATTATTGCAAATGAAAGGTTACAGACATCAACAGTGAGTACAAAATAAATAAATAAATATTTTTATTTATAAAAATATTTTTATAAAATATACATATAAATATACAAATAAATATAAATATTTATTTGTATATTTACATTACAAATAAATATTTTTATTTCTAAAAGTATTTTATAAAATATAATTTTTTTATAAAAATATATATATTTTTATAAAATTAGGGAGGGAGGGAGGGAGGGAGGGGGCGTGGCTCTGAACACTGGTTCGGAATGAATTAATTTGTCTGCTATTTCTTTGCACAGTAGCTAGGTGTCACTAGTGAGCAATGCTGAATGAAGCTTCGAGTAATGAACCTTTGGCTGAAGCAATGGGCTGCGAGGTTTCAGTGGTTCAGAAAGCCTCATTTTGCCATCACTAAGTACAGCAGCTCAGACAGGAACACATGCTATCAATGACATGCTATCAATGCCACCGAAAACAAAATGTAAGTAATCAGCCGCGGTCAATTTCTTCTTGTTATATAAAAAACGGCTACTCATACCTGTGAGGCGTGGGCAGCCAGCACACGAGGAAGCCAGCTTACAGTCCAAGCCTGCGGCAACCACGGATGACGTCACAAGGCCGATACCAAGACGCATGCCATGTGGCAAACACACATCTCTTACATCAAACAAGGGGCGGGGCTTAAATTAAGCACAAGTGAATGAAATCCCCATTAGTGGATCCAGTCACCCTGCTACATGTATCTTTCAACAGTGTTCGTGTTTTTTTACTATTAGCTAGTAGAGATGATCGGTTCACGTGCCCTAGGGATCTGTCACGTAACATTTACAAGCGCCAAAGCGGTATTTATTGTTTGAATTTCGTAATAAAATTGACAGAATCTGAGAGCTGAGATTTTTTTTATATCATAAAGTAACCTGCTCTAGTCTGTCGGTCTCCGTGTCCTCTTTGCTTGGCGATTTTTCTGTGCGTGAGAAAATGGATGTGTGGCGTGAGAGCGTGTGATAAGTGTCAATTGCGTGTGTCTCACGGTGAATGCGTGAGAGTTGGCAGCACTTCAACACGTGTGTTTTTTTTTCCGCTCTGACGTGACATGGGGGTGTGGCAGCATCGACGATTCCATTTTTTGATTCGATAATCGAGATTGAGCATCAATTTAGATCGATTTCGATTTAAAATCGAAATCATGACACCCTTAATAGCAGGGACGTCACTAGGATTGGAAGACAGGGGGGGCTTAGCCCCCAGGCCCAGGGTATTTGTAACTTGCGTTTGCAAAATCTTTGCACTCGCATCTAGATCTACATTTATGTCAACAATCAAGAAACCAAAATGTTAACAAGTAAAACGTGACAGACATATTGTGCCGTCCTCGATATGTTAACTTAATATCCTGACGGCCAGCTAAACTTTTTCCCCACACCAAGACTCTGAAGATTAATTCTTAGTTCCACAGGTTTATTGGAGTTAAGGAAAATAGTGAAACTGCAACACACAAAAGAGCAATGACAAATTACACATGAATAAAGGCTAATTTGCACAATTACTGTTGCATTTTTGTTGTACTCATTTTAACACTAATAAAGAAATACATGTGAACTACATTCTGGTCATTATAGCACCTTTACCGTGCAGCTCGTAACAAATGAACACGTGAAAGCTAGCATATGCATAGCCGACGCGAGTTCAAAACCATCGGCAGATTACACTCTACAAACTAACAATTATTGACAAAAATAACGAATAATACTTCCAGAATATTCTCACAAGTATATATACCGACGATGCTATGCCAGACATGAAAAGTAGACAGATGCGATTGAAGCGACATGAAAAAAACAAACTCGAGCAAACCGCTGAAACGCGCATGAAGTGCGTGAGTATATACTTCCCCACTACGGATCACGTAATAGGACATTTAGCACAGCGCGATCTTAAAGTGACCATGACCTAAATACAAACATAATGAAATCATAGACAGTAAAAGAAATGGACACAGCGACCCCATTGGATTCAACGGAGACAAAGTGAAGCCAATAAGAAACTCTTACTTCCTGGGGGTCCAGCGTACTGCGCAGACTCAAACTGAGCTCGACGACGTAGATGTGACGTGAGCAAACCGTCTGTCTTCTAGTAGCTGTGCCAAGATCAATCTGAATCATTACCTTCCGAAACTCGCAGAGACGGAGAGCGTGAGTAGGAGCTGTCCATGATCTTGGAGCAGGAGAAACTTTTTGTAGGTGTTCTGATTAATTACTTTGTCATTTTGCCTCGACGTCCTCCCGATTGCCCGCGAGCTTCTCCTCCTGTCCATATAATTCTCTACTGTGCGACAGAGAGTCGCGTGGCTGTGACGCAATCGTTAGCCTACTTTTACAAAAACTGCTTCTACAGGGCCATAACGTAAGATACAAGGTAATGGAGCATTTTATACATTGTCGTGTTTCTTTAGAAATAAATAATGGACAAATGGAGTCTTTAAACGCCTCAGATGTGAAGTTATTCGCTGTCAAAGTGACGCCAAAATGAATGGGAGTCAATGGGATGCTAACTGCAGGTGGGGTTCCGTTAGCCAATGGCGGCGTCCGGGGGTACTTCAAAATAATAGAAATCCCTGCACCCTTGAATGAAATGCATATTCCCGGAACACATTAGAACTCTGACTAAAAGTAAAGCATATTTATGTAACTTTAAACTTAATGCTTATTTAAGTTCTTACTCATAACAAAACACATATCCTCTTCTTCCATTTCTACTCTGTTAAAGAAAAGTTACTGTAATGTTAGCTTTTAGACACATCAAAGCTGCATGGGGAATTTACATAGGCCAGACTTTGCTCCTGATGACTTAAAGGGATACTCCACTTTAAAATGAAAATTCTGTCATCATATACTCAGCCTCGTGTTGTTTCAAACCTGTATGAATTTCTTTCTTCTGCTGAACAGAAAGGTAAGATATTTAGAAGAATGTCAGTAACCAGACAGTTTCTGGGTCCCATTGACTTCCATAGTATATTTTTTTCCTACTATGGAAGTCAATGGTACCAGAAACTGTCTGGTTACTGACATTCTTCTAAATATCTTACCTTTCTGTTCAGCAGAAGAAAGAAATTCATACAGGTTTGAAACAACACGAGGCTGAGTGTATGATGACAGAATTTTCATTTTAAAGTGGAGTATCCTTTTAAATGCTACAGTATCTGTCTGCTCATGTAAATGTATGATAAAGTAATAGCATACACTATATCTAATTCCTCTCTATATAAGATAAGTTGTCCACAGAACGCCATTTAATTACACTAATTACTGTAACTGCGCTGTGGATTGGTTCAATCAGTGTAATTTCCTGTGTAGTTTGGCTTGCATAGTTTAACCCAAGAACCAGAATTTAACGGTCATAGTGAAATTTGACAACACAGGTTTGAGCGTTTCTCAATTAAAGATGATTTATTCTGCCAAATGATGTATACAATGTATGATATAAATCAACAATAAAAAGGCAGTATTCAAATAAAGGAAAATTAACAATGAAATCATGTTCAAAACCACAGCCAACAGTTACTTTTTGTTTATTGTCTACTTCGTGGGTGGAAGCATCAAAAAATGCCTTCTGTTTTTAAGGGTGGCAAATCGGTCTATCACTCTGTCATGACTTAGGTGCTTCAGTATGTCATTTTCAATCGACATGGCTGCAAGACTGTGAAGCCTTTTCTGCCCCATTGTTTGACGCAGCCAGGAGTGAAGCCGACGCAGTGCACTAAAGGACCTTTCACAAGAGCAGCTGCTCACAGGCACTGTAAGGGCAACTTGGATGGTTTCCCTCAGAGAGGGAAACATGTCTGGGTCTAGGAGGTTGTGCACAGCTAACATGTCTTGGGGTGGACATCCAGCCTCTGTTTTGCGGGCAAGAAAGTTTTTTGCTACGAGAACCTCCTCTGTTTTCAAGTCAATGCTGTAGTGCCTAGCTAGCTCATCCAAGTAGGATTCACTCAAGAAGTTCTCAGATTTAGGGCTGCATGCCTGGATGCCTTTTAGGAGCCCTGAATGTACACTTGAAAATCTTAGTTCAAGCTCACTAACCATCCTGTCCACACAGGGGAAAAGCAAACTGGTTTTCAACATCTCTGAGCTGATCAACTCAGTACCTGAACCCAAGGTTGTCTCCAACACAAAATCCTCCATTTTCTTCTGTTTATGCCTTTTCTTATGTGGTTCTGGTATACTGTGTGTGTGGCACATGGCCTTAGTTCTCTCATACATGTCTGTGGCAAATGCATCTGTGCGTTTGCCCCTCAGTGTGTCACAGACAGCTTCTTTGCCCATAAAAGCTTCTGCCAGGTCTAAAGTCTCCTTCTGTAGGAGCTTGTGGAGTCCTTGAGTTACAGACAGAAGTTCCTGAAACATCAGTAGTGCATAAACTGTTGAGAACTTGTAGAGCTTTGCTCTAAGACCAACAGCTATGGGGGATCCAATGACAAAGAGACACTCAAAAATAGCTCAAGCTCCTCTGTCTCTGGACCCGCTTGCTCATCCTGCCTCAAGCAGCTTGCCTGTTGACCCTTTTCCTCCTCAGCCTCTCCTTCTGTCTTATCCTTTAAGATAAAAAAAAACCCTGATGCTAATTTCATGACTTCGAATGCAAATTGGTCACATGAAACAACATCCAAAATGTCCAAAAACAGACAAACAGAGGCCAGACAGCTAAAAAGTTGGTAAGTTAAAGGTCACGTATTATGCCCCTTTTCACAAGATGTAAAATAAGTCTCTGATGTCCCCAGAGTGTGTATGTGAAGTTTCAGCTCAAAATACCCAACAGATAATTTTTTACAGCATGTTTAAATTGTCATTTTTTGGGGCACAGAAAAACGCGCTGTTTTAGTGTGTGCCCTTTAAATGCAAATGAGCTGCTGCTGCCGGCACAGGGGGCGGACAATCTCTCAGGACAATTTCATCTCACGGAATGATGATAATATCAGAAACTCTCAGTAACGGTGTTCATTTCGAGTCGGACAATAATGCCTACAGAGTCAGAGTGCTGTATAGAGATGAAACAGGTATAGTTTAGTAGTTTAATTACGGTTATTATAACGTATTTGTCATCTGCTTGTATGTATCCATTATTTATTAATATCCTACAAGTCTGCTGTCTGAATGATGATCAAACATATACTGATGAGTTTAATAAAGTTTATTGTACATCACACAAAAGATGAAGCATCAGTTTTACTTCAGAAAATCACCGTAAGAGCTGAGTAAACACAGTAAGTTATAAGAAGTGCGCAAGTACATAAACGAATTTCGGTAGAGCTGAGGGAGCATTCCTGTGGGCGAGGTTAGTCAAAAAACTGTTCTACTGACGTCATTAAAGAAGGATGTAGAGGGATGTAGTCCAAACGGGCCGTTCGATGTAGTCGACTTCTGTTAAATAAAATATCTCGCTTGGCATTGAACTTTGAGCTTTATAATTTTACAGATATTATTTATGCTCTAACAGCAACATTACACACTAACTAAAGTTTGAAACATGGGATCACGAAGAACGGGACCTTTAAACAAATATGACAAATAGCAGTACAAGAAAAAAAATAAAAAATAGGCATCACTGCATACTTTATCATGTAAGCTATTGATACGGATCCTATTTAAAGTGGCTACTGTCTAAATAAAATAATCTGATGGCAGAAAGAATAAAAACTTTGGAGTAATGATTATTGTATATGTACTGTATGTAGGATTGCTTTCATTTTAGTTTCACATGTGTATCTGTGGGCATTTGCTCATCTTTAGCCTGCATTTAGGTAACACTTATTTATTTAATTTATCACAGCCAATGAATGCAGAAAGTTAAATTGGTATAGCTAGCATACATAATAAATATAATGAAATTATTTAGTTTAGGCAATGCATAGTGCCTAGACCTGCCAACAAATGCTTATTGTTAGAAGAAAACAAAAAAATCCTTAGACCTATAGCTGCTATCCCATTACTGACCTCAATGACACCGGCTCCCTCAGAATCAACTGGCCTGTCAATCTCCTGCGGCTGCTTCTCTTTCTCTCTGCTAAAATATCTTCGAATATCCATCTCATCTGCTCAATGAATTAAAGGATACAACGGTAATAGCATTAACAGGGACCCTATGACATTTAGTTTTCAGTGACTGAAAACAACATTCTATGGGGATCGATATTGTTTGCTTATTATAGAGATAGGTTATATTATTGGCAAAGAATAAAGAGTTGTGATTAGCTTGCTAAGTTAACCATTTCTTGTATTTTGCTTGTTCACTCTAGCTAGACTAAGTTACAGTTTTCCATAGCAAACCAAAATATCCCCTTTCCTTTACCTCAAGAAAACGTAGCTAAAGTTAAGCAGGTAATTAAAAACAACTTACAATTTCACTCTGTATCACGACACGTACCAATCTTCCTTTCACCATTAGCGTGTGTATATCGGTGTGGTGTGGTGTTGTGGTGTGGTGGTGTGTGTGGGCGCTGGCGGGAGCGCGGTGCGCGAGTTCAACTTCAGACCAAACTAGAGTAACGACGAGACGAGATGAATCGAATCCTCCGGTTACGTGCAGCGCTCCGGTCTGCAACGCTCTGAACGCTGCGGTGCATCATCGACTTTGCGGCTATTTTTTTGTTGCTGGATATATATCATTTGTTGCGTCTAATATGAATGAGGATACGGTTATTGATAAATCTAATTGTTATTGTTGTTCTTATTATCATTTAGGGGGGCTTAGGAACATTTTGGGGTAGCTTCAGCCCCCCTAAAATAGGCCTAACGACGTCCCTGCTTAATAGTAAACTACTAGTATACTTATAAGTTCACTTGTAGTACAGATGCATTACAAATGAGAAACCTAGTTGTGTACTTATAGTACACTTAAACGTATACTTTTATATACTAAAAGTGGGCCCATTTAGTCCTGAGCAGTATTGAAATAGTACACTTTCAAGTTTACTACAAGTACACATTGATATTAGTATACTTACTACATAAAGTAAACTTAAAAATATACTTGAACATTACTTAAGTATACTTCATAATATTAACTTGAAGTATACTTCTTTTTCATAAGGGAAGACTGGTATGAACTAGTCAGAAATGGAGACAAAGATTTCAGAAACCGATTGGCTAGTTGTATTTAGCATGAGATGAGAATACTCACCCTTAAAGTTGCAGATGTAACTCAAAATATATAATTTAAAGGGGTCATATAATGGTACATGCACTTTTACAAGTTGATTGTACTGAAATGTGTGTTGGCAGTGCCTGTACACAACCATCATAAAATGATAAAAATCCATCCAGTGTTTTTTTTTAATCTTCTTATATGTTTCCTCCTGTCTCAAATCAAGCTGTTCGATATTGTGACGTCACAAAATCGACGCCCCTCCCACGATGGCTGATTGACAGCAGTGTTTCAAACACAGACCCGCCCTCGCGCCCTCGTGAGCGAGCTGTCAATCATAGTACGCGCCGATAGGCGCGTTCATTGTTGATAGCTGGAGTGCTGAGTAGGATGGCGTCTAACGATTGTGGTGTTCTGTTCTTGGGTGTAATAATGAACACAGCAGTCATATTGATGATGTTTCTAAATCCGTACAGCTGAAGACGCAGTGGCTGAGTTTGTTTTCGAAGGGAATATTCCCCACGATCAACGTCAATGCTTTCATGTTTGCGCGAATCATTTCACCAGACTGCTTTACAAACGAGGGTCAGTATAAAGCTGGATTTGCTAAGAAGCTGCTCCTGAAAAAAGGATCAGTACCAACTATTCGTGTTCCTGCTGAACCTCCAGAACAAGTGAGTGTAACGTTTTATTGACCTTTATATTAATCTTTATATTAATCTTTGCAAATAGCTTGCACGCTTCACAATGAAATGTGGCTATTTTTACACTCAGGGTACATTATGGCATGTTTTCTATGTACGACGTTATCAATATAATTCATAATCCCACGTTTTTAATGAACGACGCCTTGTGGTTATTGTGTTACAAACGGTGTATGCACAGAACAGAGGGGCGGGGTGAGCAAAGCTCATTATCATTTAAAGACACATGCACTGAAACGCCGTGCTGAAAACAGAGCTGTTTTTGACCAGGTAAAATGAGTGTTTTCTTACAATACTAATGAGAATTTTTAATTAAAGTATATTACAAACTTTTAATTTAGACCCTAAAGAATCATATTAGCTTGTACAAAAATGGCATTATATGACCCCTTTAAAGCTCTTCTTTTTACTGTTGGGTGTGACAGCTGACTACCTCACAATACAAGTAACGTCATTCACGGTAATCGTGGGAAGCGGTAGTAAACAGCAAGTGTAACGCCCGTTTCACACATACTCCGTTTGCAGTGTATGTGGTGCGTGTTGCAGTGCGGATGCGGTGCAGGAGCAGCACGCGCTATAGTGCTTTCACATATGCTGCGTTTGCAGTGCGCAACTGATCCGTGGCTGTACCACAAACACATTTACTCACTATTTGTATTTCAAATCCAAAAGTTATCAGCAACTTTTATTTAAAAAAAGTTTTGTCAGCATTGCGATTCTCTTTGTACACATACACCCTTTAATAGACGTATTCAAGTTTAAACACAATTTAAACAACGTATTATTAAATGCATTACTTCTATATATAGATTATATATTAAGTTGCTCAAGCAAGTGGTAACATATTTAACCATGTAGGCTACTTATATTCAGGGCCGGCCAGCGGCATAGGCAGAATAGGCAAATGCTAGAGGCGCCACTCATCCATAGGGGCACCAAAATGAGTGAACGAGTGATTTAAAAAATTTTTTTTTTACTATACTATTTTAAAACCATTACTTTGAAATACTACCAAATAAAGCAACAACAATAAAAAAAAAAAAAAAACTACTCCGGTCCGGTGCATCAATCTTCCCCCGCCCAGCGAGTGCTTGAAGTGCGTCAGAAACAGTTGCGATCAGTTGTTGGTTATTTGTTGTGTAGCGGCCCTCGCCGCATCCAATGTGGACAGCATTGCTTTTGTTTCAGGGCGCCACACTTAAGCATAAACGGGCCTGGCAGCTCGCGCCAGGTCTAGTTACCTGATTGTGACGGATGGCCGAATTTACATGACACATTATAAATTAGCATTATAGTCTGCGATATGCATTTTTAAAATGTATTTGCCAAAATTAGTAATGATATTTATATACAGGTTTATTAAAAATAGCAATGTTTTATGTAAAATTCACATTAAATCTGTATTGTAAAAAGCACTATAAAAATAAAGGGGACTTGACTTGAATGCTAGATTGCTAGTTGTGTTTGAAAAAAAATGCTCTTTCTATTTGTGTTTAGGCTGTAATGTGTGTGTGTGTGTGTGTGTGTGAGTGTGTGTATATATTGGCTAAATAATCATGAACACAATGACGGCGTGAAATAGGCTGTGATGCATGGGGCACCAGGTAAAATCTTGCCTAGGGCAGCCAATTGGTCAGGGCCGGCCCTGCTTATATTAAAGGTTGTATCAGTGATTTCAGGCCCAAAAAAAAAAGATCACATTCATCTAATCTTTCCTAACGATCCGCTAGCTGCCCGCCCCATAAGCATGCCGCCAAAAAAACGCGTCTCTGTAGGCAGCCTAGGTTCTGAGATCTGCACACAAAAACAATTGGTTTCACCAACCACTCAGAACCAAAACAAATAGTGTTCCAACCAATCACCGACAGGGGGAGGGTGTTGTGAGGTTAGATGAATGTGATCTTTTTTTGGGGGGGGCCTGAAATCACTGATACAACCTTTAAAATTAAAACTTAAAATTGACAAAAAACAGCAGACTCATACCTTTTCTTTTGCATAATTTAAATCTTTATACAATCAATCTTGCATGTCACAAAGAACTTGTTTTTCCACCTCCACGAGATCACCTTGTTGAAGTAAATGTTGTTTTCCTTGCTTCACCCAGGTCTTAAAGTAAAAAGATGACTGTGAAAAATAGTAGTATTTAAGTAAATGCATTTATGGTGAGATTACTACATTTTATTAAATTAAATGCATTTAAGATGAAATTAAGCCGCCTTTCCACTCCACACGACATTCGCATACGATTGTCGCATTTCGCCCCCTAGTGTCAGTCGCACGGAACTTTCATTACAATCGTACACGGCAACATGGGAGAGAAGTTGATTCTTGCAGTCTCCGAATACCCCATTCTGTATGATATTACTCTTGAATCATACAGAAACGTCAGCAGGAAAAATGAAGCTTGGAAGAGAGTTAGCCGGTCTGCCAGGTGTAATGATTAAGTTTATGATGTAAAATTACAGTTATGTAAGATAAGTTTACAGATATGTAATTGTTTTTAAACTTAACAGTGGATGAGTGCAGGAAAAAGTGGAGGGAGCTCCATGATGTTTATGTCAGGGAAAGGGGAGAGGAGAAGAAAAGAAAAAGCGGAGCAGCTGCCAGCCAGAAACGCCCTTGGCGTTACTATCATATCATGTCTTTCCTCCTACCATTTATCTCTTCTCGGGCCAAATCTGGGAACATGGAAGTGTAGAGAGGAGAAGGGATAAGAAATGAGTAAGACAGTGCAGAAGTAATGGCAGATGAAATACATGTGCAAGAAAAGCAAGGTAGGACAGGACAAAACAGAAATAAGAGTAGAGATCAGTGCAGAAGAGAGTAGGGTGGACTGTCTGGGAGAGGACATGACAGAGGAGGAGAGCAGAAAGAAGCAGAGTGGAAAAGACTTTGCCCAGCCACGACAACACCGGAGAAGATTTGAAGCTGGATCCATGTCTTCTTTTGAGCAGACAATCGTTGAGGCCATACAAACTTCCAACTGTCCTGTCCCTGCTGGATCAGAAGATCCTGACATGCAGTTTCTGCAGAGTTTGCTGCCAGCCCTGAAGAGACTTGAGCCTAAATGCAGGGAACTCAGCAAGCTGAAAATCCACCAGCTAATGTTTGAGGCTGAGTTTAACTGTGAGTTTTGAAGAACTATCTTTAAAAAAAAAAAAAAAAAAAAAAAAAAAAAAGGAATTTGAATAATGGTGCTAAAGTTAGCTCTCCTTTTCTTGCAGAAATTTTCAACTGGACCTCCTATCTGGCTGAACCTCTTTACACACACACACACACACACGTTATTAAGTTCTGACATGTTCACGGACACACTGTTCTTAAATAAAGATTTTGATTACTCATTTACTTGAACTTGTGTTAATTGCTACCATGCATTGTTGTTTTAGCAACCAGTACCAAGATAAATTTGCTTTAGATATGATTGTCATATAAATGATTGTTTTCGAAAGTACTATTCAATTCTCTATTAAAGGGGTCATATAATGTCATTTTTGTACAAGCTAATATGATTCTTTAGGGTCTAAATTAAAAGTTTGTAATATACTTTAATTAAAAATTCTCATTAGTATTGTAAGAAAACACTCATTTTACCTGGTCAAAAACAGCTCTGTTTTCAGCACGCCGTTTAAGTGCATGTTTCTTTAAATGATAATGAGCTTTGCTCACCCCGCCCCTCTGTTCTGTGCGTACACCGTTTGTAACTCAATAACACAATAACCATAACGCGTTGTTCATTATAAACATGGGATTATGAATTATATTGAGAACGTCATACATAGAAAACATGCCGTAATGTACCCTGAGTGTAAAAATAGCCGCATTCATAGTGAAGCGTGGAGCAAGCGATTTGCAAAGATTAATATAAATATTAATATAAAGGTTAATAAAACGTTACGCTCACTTCAGTTCTTCTGGAGGTGAAGCAGGAACACGAATAGTTGGTACCGATCCTTTTTTCAAGAGCAGCTTCTTAGCAAATAACCAGCTTTTTACTGACCTCGTTTGTAAAGCAGTCTGGTGTGTGAAATGATTCGCGCAAACATGAAAGCATTGACGTTGATCGTGGGGAATATTCCCTTCGAAAACAAACTCAGCCACTGTGTCTTCAGCTGTACGGATTTAGGAACATCAAAATGACTGCTGTGTTCGTTATTACACCCAAGAACAGAACACCACAATCGCTTAGACGACATTCTGCTCATAGACAGTGCTCCAGATATCAACAATGAACGCGCCGGTCAGCGCGGGCTATGATTGACAGCTCGCTCACGAGCGAGGGCGGGTCTGTGTTGAAACGCTGCTGTCAATCAACCATGTGACGTCACAAAATCGAACAGCTTGATTTGAGATGGGGAAAACATATAAGAAGATTAAAAAAAAAAAAAGTGGATGGATTTTTGTCATTTTATGATGGTTGTGTACAGGCACTGCCAACACACATTTCAGTACAATCAACTTGTAAAAGTGCATGTACCATTATATGACCCCTTTAAGTATAATTTAAATAGGTTTAATAGCTTTAGCATGCACATAAATAAGAGACACCATACACAATGAACTGGAAAAAAGCCTTTTGTGAAACTGTGGTGGCCCTTAAAAGGGCCTTTGGTCTGTTGGAAGGACTTCTACACCAGATGCTGCCATGGAACCTCACCATGTACAGAGGAAAAGTAAGATGCGTTGGTTTCCCTCCCATGGACAGCCTCCCTTGATGGACAGCCTCCCTTGAGGAATTGTTAGCACCTTGACGGGCGATGCCTTGCATGCTGCTGTTCGTTCCATCCATTGGTGCAGAGGGGTTAGTTGTTTTGCTTCTCCGCAGGAGATTGTGGAGGACACATGTCGCTTTCAAACATGCTTCGACATTTTGAGGGTGCTGACCCATGACCCTGTGGTACATCCTGAATCTAGATGCAAGAATGCCAAATAGCCCGGGACAGACGGTAATTGAAAATGCGTTGGTATCTTTGCAGGTTTTTTCCCGGATAGGGCCGCAGAAGATGGCGACGGAGTGGGAAAGCTTGAGGAAGTGGGCCTAGATGTTCAGCACCTGGTAGATGGGCATCTGGCGGGATTGTTAGGGTGCCGGCTTCAAGGGCCCTGCCAAAAGCAGAGTCCCTCAAGGTTCCACCGTTGCTTCCGCGGCCATAAGTACCCACATTTATCACCCTAAAGCAGTAGTTGGCATCAACTACTGCAAGTAATACGATGGAATAGGTTCCTTTATAATTGTAGAAATGGGAGTCTGAGTTGGGTGGAGCTTGGATGACCACATGCTTACCATCAATGGCCCCCAAACAATTAGGGAAATTCCAGTGCACATTAAAGTCCTGGGCGATCTTCTGCCAATCTTCTTCCTGTGGCACTGGCATGTACTGATGCACCAGACCCTCCCAGATAGCCTTTGCCACCTCAGGGACAATGGTGGACAAGGTAGACCAGCCCACTCTGAAGCGATAGGACAGTGAGTGGTATGAGTCTCCAGTGGCTAGGTATCTGAAAATATAAGACATAAGATAAGTTGGTGGTAAACATTTATATTTTAAAAATGCAGGTAATGCTATAAATAATATTGCTTGAGAATAAATTATATTTACAAATATAATTATAAATAAATATGTTTCTATATTACTGACTTAAGTTTGTACCCGAGACAAATTGCCAGGCGCTCGGCTGGGCTGATGGACTCCCGGAATTATGAAGTATCCTCCCTGGTAATTTTTGGGCCAACAGCCTGGAGTATCTCATCAAATTCCTCTCGTGAGACCCGAAAATACTCACGGAAATCTTCCCCGTTTAGGTTTAGACGCATCTCTTGCACTAAACGGTGATACTCGCCGAGATGTTTCCTCCGAGCCAGGTAGTGTTTTACCCACACTGATTTGGAGTATTTCTTTTTGCGTCTCCAGTAAATGAGTGCAACAACAAGAGCCTTTATTCTCCATGCATTTATCATGGTTGAATGAATGAATGAATGAATGAATGAATGAAAACATCAAAAATGACCGCCAATAATTTTGGAGGGAAAATGAATACAACATTAAAAACAAACAATTTTTTTACTTATTTATGAATAACCATGCATTTTTTAAAAGTATTAAGTGTTTCGGGACAAGTTTTTTAAAAAAAGTATTAATAATTCTCAACTTGCACATACTGATTTGATTGGACTATATTGGGATACATCACATCCGGTCGGCCGGTCGCATACGGTCTATTCGCAGAAGTTCAGATATTTCAACGGATCCAAAGCTCAAATCGGATCCGAATTTTCCGCATACGCATATGATCGGAACTCCCCGCAGCTCCCATACGACTCTCCATTGGAAACGAATGACTTCCGGTCCGACGGCTGTCGTTTGTCGTGTGCAGTGGAAAGGTGGCTTAACCTGTTAACATGGGTACAGAGAAAAATACGCACCGCATACGCACTGCAAACGGAGTATGTGTGAAACATACAGTCTATTGGAATACATAGTTCCTACATGACGTCACAACATACGGGCATTTGCCGACCCGGCGCCATTTCTGTGGGCATGTTGTGGGCAGAACATTAGAAGAAGAAGCTGAAACGAGTTAATTTTGTGATAAAAAGAGAAAATGGTCATCTCCTGCTGGGTCAATGGATGTTCAAATCGTGCCAGAGGTTCAGTTAAATTTGGATTTTACAGTATACCCGTCATTAGACTTCATGAATGTGAGAAAACTAAGCTTTTGTCAGAACAACGACGGAGGTTATGGCTGGCGAGGATAAACAGGAAAGAAACTTTGTGTCAGGTGCACAATGTTGTGTTTTTATTGCGAGTGTACACAAATATAAGTTAACACTTTGCAGTTTGAATGATGTCCTGTATGAACAAAATTATAAGGTATTAAAAACATACAAAAACAACATTGTTTCCACTGTTCAATCGCGCCCGCGCCTCTCTCTCTCTCTCACTCACTCTCTCACACACACACACACACACAGACAGACAGAGTTAGCACATACGGATCCACACAATTTATGACTGAAATTTTCGCATTGTACCTCTCTCTGTCTTGTTAATAGAGTCTCTTTATAATCTCTTTATAGTCTCTGTCACTTTGTCTCTTCGTGATTTTCGTAACATTATAAACAAAGAAATATTCGAAATTTGCTTGTAAAACTTTGTAAACACAGTAGCTTATGCCATCAAAGATGGCGTCTCCGGGGAGGTCACGTGACATTAATTGGCCTGTGGGAACTATGTATATGCCTCATAATTCTGACAAGTTACTAATAATAAATAATAGTAAAAATTACAAATATTTAAATGTAGCCAGCGGCGTCAGGCACCGGAGGGAATGGTAAGAAAGCACCAACAATTAAACGTTCGACTACGCCACCCGGTATATACCGGGAACTCAGCCCCAGGACAGGGCACGCACAGGTTCGTTACCAAAAGAAATGGGTGAGCAGAGAGACATAGGCCAGGGAGTATCAAAGATGAGGCAGTTTTATTCAAATACAAAATTTAAAACCATCAATACATTAACATCAAGGGCTCAATATTCACATGTCAAAAAGAAAGAAAAGAAACACTTTGCAAAACTTCCATAAAAAAATACAAATACACAAGAAAGCTTAAGGGAGGGAGATGGACTACTGTGACCCTCAATTCACACACCACACTTAATACCCACACGCACATCCACTCTGGTGAGGTCACTCAAATAAGCACGGCACTCAACGTGAACCCCGTTAAACAGCGGCTAAACCCATCCTCTGTACACTTTCTCCCTCACTCCGTCCCAAAATAAAGAAACAGTCAGTTCACAAACAAAAAAAATAATAATAAGAATACACGAAGACAATATTCAAATCAATCTCGTCTTGTAACTCAAAAGTAAACTTAAACCTAAACAAAAGGAAAGGAAATTACATACAAAACACGCAAAAATAAGCACAAGACAAAATAAAGAAAAATCTCAATTACAATTCGGAGCAAACAAGAAACAAAATCAAAATGAAACAAACAGGACCACGATCGCCCGCACACAGAGCAAGCCAGCGAGAAAACAGCCACGCTCACTTTAGTTCTTACACTTCGGCGAGCAATCGTCCAGGCTCACCGCTATACAAGTTCAAGTTCGCTCCAACGAAAAAACGACCAAAGTAAGCCCAGGCAAGACAGCAGTGCGTTACGTCAACAGACGCGCATCTCGTCCCGCAAAGTAGAGGTGAAACCCTTGCTCTCGTCACTCAATCGAAAACATTCTCAGCGCAGCACTATGCGTGTTCGCTGGCCTCAACATGCCACCGGTTGCTCGTCAATGAACTCAAAGCCCGGGGCAGCCTGTGCACGGCCGCACAGAGCCGAGACCGCACTCCAGCTACTCTCCCATTCATAAATGGCGGCCTCCGTAAAGGGGCAGTACGGGTGTCAACGCATCCCAAGTGACAAAAACCTCCCCATTTTATACCATGACACCAGACTCTCCTGATAGGTTCAATGTTTTCACATGACACTGGCCCAATGATCAAAACACGGGTACACTTCACCCTGCTACATAAAGATAACCCTAATACTAAATATAACTCATTAAGACACTCAAAAGCCAATTATAATTATTTTTATGTTTTTAAGAAAAATTACTAAAGAAAATTGCAGCTGCTAATTGGGAATATTTAATTACATTATTGGCCTACTGAATATATTGAAACAGATTTTTTAATATAAAAACACATTACTTGAATCACCAATAGAAATAACAGAGATAATGGATCTCCTTTTTTGACACCTCTACCTATTAATCCTGGTCCCAAAAGGTAGTTTATCAGAACTAATTGCAATTATCATCCACATATGAAGCCAGATTGACAATCATCTGATTTCATTTAAACATGACTAACTTTAGTCGATTTGCAAAGATATGTGAGAATAATTTAGAACCATTATTGATTAAAGTTATAGGCCTCCAATTCTCTATAAATCTTCAACCGGCTTAGGAATCAGTGTAATCAATCCCTGTAACATAGTTGGCAACAATACTTGAGTCATTCCACGAAACCGGTACGATTTGGACAAACACATTTTTGGATTTTTTACTTTTATGTATTACTTTTCTGAACAACCCACAACATTAATTACATGTTTAACTTCCAGAAAATCATATTTTCCCACCTCAGGCATCAAATCCCTATTATTATTGGTAATTATTTTAAGATATGGGCACTATTAGTCTTCAACCCCGTTATGGACACTATGGGAGCTCTCTGAATATGATTATAAAATATATTTGTAAAGAAATCAACATTTTCCTATTAATCATATGTCCCTCACACTAATTCAGTAATTGTAAATGTAAAATTTACATATAATTTTACACTTATGCTATACTAAAGCCTGAAATGGGCACTTTTTGTGACAGCAACCTCATCATTTTTGATCAAAGATGTGGCTTAACTTCAGAATTTAAACTAAAATCAGTATTCTTATGATTGCTCTGAACATTTCTGACTAAGTTCAACAAACATTAAATTACTTATTCATAAACTTAAAAAAAAAATGAATAAAAATGTATGTGACGGGGTTGAGACTAAGATTAACAGGGTTGAAGATGGTAACGGGGTTGAAGAGACAAATACAGCTAAACATATACATCGTTGTTTTTTTCTCAAATTCACTGAAAGATTTTCTATGAGCACTGTATTTCATTATGTAACCAAGAAAAACAACATATATAAATTGCAATTGCAACTCAGTTTTATTAACCCGACTGCAGGAAAAACAACAATAACTTTAAATACATTAGAACATTATAAACTGACTAAATAGGTCATCAAAATAAAACATATTACTTGTGTGCTTTTTTGATGTGTTTGTGTGTCTGTGCGAACATGTTTTTGTGTGTTTTTTTGCATGTGCGCGCGCTTCGTGGCAAAAAAGTAACGGGGTTGAATGTGACGGGGTTGTGATTTTTTGCTTGAAAATGGCCACTGCTCTACATGTAGTGAACAACAAGAGAGTACATGGCATTCATTGTATTAAGAAATCATGTATACTTTTGAAATAACAAAGATAATTTTCACAAGTAATAGAATTCTATCTTTATTTGATGTAACGGGGTTGAGTCGTTGAGCTTGACGACCACAATATCAGATTCTAAATAAGTTATAGTTATAAAAGAAGGTGGTAACTTGCCTGTGTCTACACACAGTGTTGTTCAGAAGACTTCTATGATGTTAATTCATGTTATTGATGTCACATATAAGGATCTGTTCATTAGTTTTATGGGGGAGAATGGTTTGTGTAACGGGGTTGAGGGATTACTGAGGGACGGAACTAAATAATGTGATTTTAATAAATAATCATGAATTTACTTAGAAAAAAAACATTACCAGCAAAAAAGCACAGATAGATATTCATGGGAATGGCAAAATGTATGGACTTTTTTCTAATTATATTATTCATATTCCAAGTACACTTTCAAAGAAGGCCATGAGGGACATGACAAAATAGGTGGTGTCAATTGAAAAACAGGATAATTTCTAATATAAAGATAATATGCATGTCATTATTTTTAAACTTTATTAAAGGAGACATTTCAATTGATACAAAAAGCTTTTAAGAATAGATTTTGGTGACCCAATAGGTAAAATACACTTAAAAACTTCAGAGGGACTCAAATCGTACCGGTTTCGTGGAATGACTCACTTAATTGACGATGGTTTGAAACAGAAAATCTTCCTCTTTGTCACCCTCCAGCACATTAGGTGGCGCTTTGCGCCCTTTTATCGGTTTGCAACTCGCCAGTAAATGCACAGAAGAAGAATCACACGTCATAAGGCTGCTCCGCACTTTCGTGTCTGAGGTGATTCGACTTAAGAAAGGTTTGTGTTTTGAAGCATTTTAAGTGTTTAAGTTGATAAAAACCGTTGATTTAATTGTATAATTTTTTGCAAGCGCTGTAGAATGAATGGATTATTATTCAACGTGACATTGTAATGCTGTATCTAACATTTATTAGTCTTATTTTTGTGAGTAAAGTGCATCCACACACAAAAAAAGTAATAGAAAAGATGCGTCTCATTTTCTTGGTTAATAACTGTGGAGATGTCTGACTTTCTCTCTTCAAACATTGTAGCTTTTTATTATTTCGCACATCCGGGTCACAAACTGCTCGTTCACTTTAAAATACCGAAAAGCAAAATAGTGCTTTAATTATTGACCATCATTGAGGAAAACAGAAGAAAATCAGCAAATACGAATTACTCTGGCAATTATTATATTAATTATAGATAATAATATTGAAGCTATGACCCTTTAGTTACTGAGTTTTGCCCCCTTATCTAAACGCATCAACCACAGTTTACAAAGAAAAAACAAAAAGCTATAAAAACAAAGAAAAATTGTGTCTATTTCTGCGCATATTTCATGATTTAAAGTGGAGTACACAAGCCATATGTGCAATACTTCAGAGTCTGATCACCTTTTTATAAAAGAAAGCAAGAAATTAATTTTTGTATTCATACAAACATCACATTAAAGAGCATTAGAATTAGACAGGGTTATACATCCCATAAAATATTAATTATGAGTAAAGACTGTACAAATTATACATTAATAATGTGTGCATTTTTTTCATACACTTATTTCACTTTATGATACAATCAAGTATTAGAACAAATTAAAGTTGTTCAAATAAGTGAATATTTCCAGCCCAAATTCCTCAAAAATAATTAGTTTGATCATCTTAAATGTGTCCCATCCTCTGGCTTTGACTGGATATGATTATGTTTTAGACAAGATTGGAGATAAATCATAATAAATATGCCACACCAATAAAAACAATAACTTGCAGATCTTCTTTTATCTCAGGACTGTGAAAACACCAGCACCGCTGGGACATTATCACACATATAATGTTGCACATTAAAGTGGGTAACAATGAAATGGGAAGTAATATTGAACTGTTTGAAATATCAATACTTCTTTGTCAAGTTTAACGAAGTTAGTTTAATTTTCTCGTCAAAATTGGGGATCATCTATTGACAATGCAGGCAGAAATAAAGAGTATATAGACAATTTATATACAAACAAGAGCTCCAGACAAACAATGACACTCAAACCCAGTGTTACTCACATGTGGAGCAAATCAAAGCAATGTCCATGTTTGTTTTCAGGCCTTCCCGCTTCGCCCTTCTCTCTCTCTCTCTCGCTGGAAAACATTTCTAATATTAACGCAGGTCCTAAAACTCTTGCACAGTCATAACCCTTCACTTTCCAGTGATTTCTTCTAAACTTTTCTCTTTTGTATTGTCTCATCTCTATTTCTGCAGTCTTTCTTCAAATCTTCCTCTTGCTTGTTCTCTCTGCTCCACTGTAGAGAAAGAACATGTGTATCATTATATCGGATTCATGCATTAGTGTTAAAGTGACAGCAGCCTAATATTCCTGCTGCAGTTTTTAATCTTAATCAAACTACAAAAGACAAAGAAATCTCTCCTTTCTCTTCAATGAATAACAGTTTTGTAACTTAACTGAAGATTATTTGCAGTGTTATTTTACATTTGATTACTTTATTCAATTTCTGAACCTGAAGTTTTCTTTAGCTGTAGTATCGAAATTGGAATCGAGAATTGTTCAATTTCACCGGTATCTAAAATTTTGGGTGTCATAACCTTATTACAATACAAAGATACATGGGTAAAAAAAAAACTAACTAGGCCTATTTTATTAATTTATTGCTTTTTTTTGTGGTGGGGCCAGAAAAATAGTAATTGAATTCATTGAGTCAAATCGAGAATCGAATCAAATTGAAATCTTGTGAATCTAATTGAATTGGGACACCTGTATCAATACACAGCCCTAAATTTGTGTACTAGTGTTAGGGTGTTTTTTTTTTTTTTTTTTTTTTTTTTTTTTTTTGGCTAATCAGGTAATTTAAAGCTATTAAAGGCAGGGTAGGCAATTTCTGAGATGCTAGCAATAGCAGGCTAGCTTAGGAAGCATTTGATTCCACCCTCCCTTCAGAGCGTCTCCAAAGCCACGCCTCCTTCGAAACACATGAACACACCCAGCAGAGTCTACAAAGCATCTCAAGAGACGGCCTTAATCCTCAAAGACACAAATATAGAAAAAAACAAACAAAAAAAATTCCCACCTTTTACATGTTTTTGTAGGAGGCCTCTAATGCAGAAATAATGGGCTTTTCCATTTTTGACATTTTAGTAAATTTTTAGGGAAATGTAATATTGCAACATTGGGCCTGTTGGATAGAAGAATTTCAGTGATTTCACTCACTGTATGAACAAATTTAAGGGTTCATTTGCAGGATGTGCTGCTTATGTCATATTTTTATGAAAAATGTATTACAAAAATATGTTCAGATTTTATTTACAAAACCAAATGAACTGAATGAAAACTTAGGCATTCATGTCCATGATTTAGCTCTGTTCATAGCTAAATTCAATTATATCATAATATAGGCTACTGTCCCAAAGGCAGTTCTTGTCCTCCGAAAAGCAGAGGCAGACATTGGGTCTCATTCATGAAACACGAGCAGAACTAATTTTTGTGTAAATCGTGTGTAAAGTGGTTTTGGTGTAAATTTTCGGATTCATTAAATTGTTCGTATTTTCCAAATGTTAGTTGGTACGAAAGAAATCTACACCTGCTCCCAGCCACGCGTAAATAGTGCGTTTAACATCCGAACGTTTTGCTCATTAATAAGGCTGTATTTTAATTCACCTTAATCAGGTACATATTTACACAGCATTTTGAAAAAATATTATATATAGTAATTACATACGGTTTTTCTTTTTACTTTTATTATGAGAGCCAGTAATAGCATATCTGCAAACGGAACACTTTAATCAAATAATTAATTGCTTTCAATAGGGCTGGGCAAACTAATAGCCCCTTAATTGTTCTTTTGCATTTATGCAATATATTGAAGGCCAATCTTAGAAGGTTTTTTGGCAACAGGAACATTCCAGCGGGAGATTGCAGACAGGTCAGGGATATCTCAGTCATCCATGAGTCGCATCATCCCAGATGTTCTTGATTGCATAATAGGGCTAATGCCCCAATATATAAAATTCCCCTATAACCTTGTCCATCAGTTGGAGGTGAAGCAAAGATTCTTTGCTATTGCAAACCTGCCAAACGTAATAGGAGCAATTGATTGCACACACATTCACATCAAGGCGATGTTTTGATAGTAATGTATATGTAAATGATAGTTTTTCCTATTCAGAAATGGAAATGCATCATGTGATGGACATGATGCATTTCCATTTCTGAATAGGAAAAACTATCATTCCATCAATGTGCAACTAATTTGTGATGTTAAATGTGCACTACTTAATGTAGTGGCCCGCTGGCCGGGTGGTACTCATGATAGTTTCATTCTTCGGAGCAGCTCAGTTGCTAGACGTTTGGACAGTGGTGCAGTTACAGACGGATGGCGGTATGTACAATTTTATTTATTCACAACATTTGACAAATATTTGAGACTTTCCCTCCCCTCCCCTACACTCAGGTGACAATGGTTATCCCCTGACACCATGGCTTATGACCCCATTGATAAATCCCCAAAGCTGGCAGGAGATGGCATACAATGAAGCACACGCAAAATCTCGGTCAGTTATTGAACGCACAAACAGTATATTAAAGGGGCGCTGGCGGTGTTTGGACACATCAGGTGGTACACTGTTATACAGACCAGAAAAGGTTTGCAAAATAATATTGGCCTGCTCCGTTCTACACAACATTGCCATGGAACATGGTCTGCCAGACATAGAGGATATAATTAGACCTGATCATGGTATGGTGCCTCCAAGGTTGCCTATCCGACACATAGACATACCTCTTGCTGCAATTGCAAAGCGACAGGAACTAATTATACGTTTCTAAGAGTATGTATGCATTAAAAAGCAAGCGTACAAAATAGTTTCAGTAAACTTTATTTCTTATGTTTAATAGCATCACATATTTCTCGTAGGCTAACATTTATTTCTTTTAATGTGTCATTTATTGCCAGCACAGCTTGACAAATTTTGTCTTGCTTATCCAGCACTTCCTGACTTAAAGCCGTCTTCTGTGCAGATCCAGGATGCTGCTGGATATACCGGTCGTAAGATGAACAGATCCGGTTGCCGCTTCAGTGGTCTCATGGGCGGACACAGTTGGCATTTGTCTGTCTTTACAAAAAAGTAAAATCTGCTCAAATGTCAACTGCTTTGTGTATTTCCTCTAAAATTATATTTATTTTACCATGTCAGCTGCCCCCCCCCCCCCCCCCCCCAAAAAAAATGAAATGTAGCCTTACCATCTGATTGTGCTGACGTGCTTTCCTGCAAAGGGGTTCATCACTGTCACCATCGGGAATTATACCCGACAGAGAAGTTTCGCCAATTATGCTAATGATGCGTTGATCGCATGTAGATATGCTCTGATGATGGTAGTCCTCTTCCAGTTTGAATACAATTTTTTCGAAGTGAACTAATTCGTTTTTTGCAGTCAAGCTTCATGTCGAACCATTTTCTTTTCACTTCTGGGACTGTTCGATTAACAGATGAAACTCCATTAACTGCATCTGTAAAATGCTGCCAAGCTTCCTTTTTTTTAGGACCTGATACGCCACTATGTACACTTGAAAATAAAATGTGGTGTTTTGAATGAACTTAACTGAATAAAACTTCAATTTCTGCATCTGAGAAATTTCTCTTTTTCATTCGCTTTTGAGAAGACATGTTGAAATCCTTCGTTTGGTACAATAATATGATGCCCATATATAGTTGTCAGGCGGATTTAATGGGCGGGATTTATGGTAATTGAGAATAAGCGTGCGTCCCATTTACGACTGATTGGAATTCATTAACACACACATTTCACTATCACATCTGACGTTTACTAAGTATTTGTGAATCAGGAGAAGAGTTTTCGGGAAGGTCTCTTTACGCGCAAATCACTCACATATTTACTCGTATATTTACGAATGTTTCATGAATGAGACCCATTTGCCCATTGCAAAATGTGTTGGTGTAGCTTTTAACACAGTGTCTGCAGCGTCCTCTAATTTGTTCATATCTTTTGACATAAACTTTTGGAAATGCTCCAGTGGCGTTTGAGGGGAGACGGCATCGTTAGTGATAACCTGACCTGAAAAATCAGTGTTGGGACTGATAAAATCCTTTTTCAGCCAGTGATACCTGTTACGGGGCATGGTCTGTGTTCTTCGATGATGTACTTCAAGTAGGGCTGGGCGATAAAACGATAATTAACGCGATATAATTTTTTCTTGATAAAACGATACCAAGAGTTCGATAAATGTTCGATAATGTTTATGTACCAAAAGCGGAACGAAACTCATTTGAACCGCGCACCACACGGACCATTAATCCGCTCGGCTCAAAGTCCAAACGGCAGCGCAAGCTCACTAGAGCAGATGCGTTTACTCTGATCGGTCTCGGTCACGAGATCCAGTGAGAAGCGCTTGAATTCAGCGAAGAACACAAATGTCTTTGTGATTTAAACCAGATGAAACGGCGCTGACAAACAAGAGAAACACTGTGTGCGCAACGATACAGACGGCTTTTCCGTCTACAAATTCCCATCATTTACCATGGATTTACTGTAATGTTAGCCTAGTAATATTAACTGCACCATGAAATATGAGATATACATATTGAATTGTATTATATTATTAATGTAGACAATGTATTAAAGGACTGATGGAATATAATTACAGTATTTAATAATGAATTTAGGCTACTGTTTTTCATACAAATACCATATAAACCATAAAGTTACATTTTGCCATGATAGTGAGGTGCTGTAGGCTATGCCTGGTTTTTATCTGTGGTTATCATGATCTAAATGCATGATACTGGATGACCAATAGTTAATTTAAATAAAACTCAAACAGTCAGAATATTATATTTTACCAAATAAAAATGAGGTCGTTACATTTTTTTTAACAGATGTTTCTGTTTTTGTTAATGAACAAAATTTAACATGGTAAATCTGCATCCTAACTCAAGCTAATACTACTGTAAACTCACTGTCAAATATGCATTTCAAGACAAAACATGTAATATTAATATTGCAGCCTGCACTACAAACTGCTGAAGATACGTGCCATCAAAGTCAGGCAACACAAACCTGTTTCAAGACTTGAAACAATATCCCCCATTAGCACATGCAGGCACTTAAGAAATTAATTTTCCAATAAAGATATTTATTTTGTTAAGGAAAAATGACAAATGTTTGAATGTTCTACCTCAGATTTGTGAAATGTTCACCTGTTTGCCAAGTGTTTGTCATGATATGTTCTGACAATAAAGAGTAGTTTAAAACCACAATTAATGCTCTGGTTTCTACAACTTTCACTTAGGAGCAAAAATCTGCCTTTAAACTTGAAAGAAATATAGATTATAGATTTGACATTTATCGTCATAATTATCGATATCGACTGATATAAAACAATTATCGTGATAAATGTTTTTGGCCATATCGCCCAGCCCTAACTTCAAGTCAAGTTCGCAGGTTGTGTGAGTTCATGGCCAGGTGAACAGGCCAGTGATAGGGCTGGACAATAATTCAATATCAATATATATCGCAATATAATTTTCAATATGATTTTTAAACACATTTCCGATATTTCAATATAGCCTACATTACAGGCATGGGCTACGTTTACGTTTTCATTTTTACTGCGTGATAAATATAAGCAGCATGGCACACAACGGCCAGGATTTTCTGGCCTGTCGAATACCTTGGTCCAAAGTGGGCCAGCTCGGGCTAGAGGAGTGGTTACGAACAGAGGTGGAGTTTACCTGAGCCGGGAGACGGCAGCGGCGGATGATTCTGTCAGCTAACATCAGCATTAAAGACTTTTAAAATAATTTACCTCAAAACTCACTTTCATGTTTGATTGCCTTCTGGTTGTGATCCGATGTGGATTCTGATCACCGTATAAGGTAGAAATATAAATATTTATACCCGTTGCAAAAGACTATGCACGCTATCATTACCATAGTAAATATGGTAAATATGAACGCTTGAAGAAATCAGACAAATCATAATGGCTATCACAGTCATGTTTTTATTTTATCTGTCAGTAGCCTACTGACAGTCTCCAGTCTCTTTATACCGGACTATGATAAAATAAAGCAACTTTTTTTCGGGAGCTTCCTCTGTTTCTCTGACTGAAAATATTTGTAGCCTACTGGGAGTCAAGAGAGTGCTAAAGCTCCTCAGGTCGTATTTTTGGTGGCATATTTGTAGAAATTATCTTTCTTTCTAAATGTGTTGTAGCCTAAATATGTCCTGTAACTTCCAAATAAACCGAAACAGCCTCGACTGAATTAGTAAGTGTGTCCTATTTCTTTTGTGAAATAGACGGTAGCCTAATTTAACCTAGCCTAACGGTAGCCTAATTTATTTCTGTGTGACTAATGTGCAATTTTGACATAAATTAATTAATTGTGATCAATGTATCACTTTTTATTGTAAACCTGTGGTAAAACATTGATGCTTGGGTTTTAAATATGCAAGTAAACAACAAATAGCCAGCAAACGGTCGCTTTTATCAGATTTGTTTTGCGATCACGCTGTTTCCAGTGATTTTTTTCTGATTAGTTTTCTGATAAAACTTCCATTTGTTGGTGAAATGATGGGTTAGTGTGACGTTGTTCCAGAGAGGCGCGTTACGGGCGTGTTTTAGTGAAGCGCTGCAGAGCTTCTGGCCCGACAGTGGAAACGCAGCAGATTTTGGGCCCGGTGCTACAGGCCCGAGGCTATTATTAGCCCGGCACGCCCGTTTAAAGCCCTGGCTCGCACTGGCCCGACAATGGAAACGTGGCTATTCAGAATCATCAATCGGAATGAATTTAGGGTGTCATCAACACTCAAAATGTCCCTCAGCAACATGTGTTTTTGTTGTTGCTCACTTTTTTTCTTTTTTTTTTTTTTTTCTGCAGCAACTCTGAGCACTTTTCACATTCTTTATCCTGGCTGAAGCACTTTTTTCAATATATAAGAATAATATAATCAACCTATGTTAGCCTATAGTTTAAAGTTAAAGATATTAATATTAATAAGTTGAGTTTTATTATTATTATTATTATTTGATGGTGATTTCACATTTCTTGTTTGTATGAAGGCTAAATACAAATAAAATATTAACAATAATTTATTTGTACCATTTTATTTTATTGTACCTATAGTTTTATAGGAGGATGTTTCAGAAACTTGGTAAATACATTTTTCAGAAGTACAGGACATTAATTGTGGGCGTTCTTGGTAGTTTTTCCTGAGGCTTTTATATTGTTCATATCGATATCGGAATTATATCGTATCGACCGAAATTAAGAAATATATTGTGATATACATTTTGGCCATATCGTCCAGCCCTAGCCTGTGATCAGCCCTAGCCTGTGATCAATAGGATAACGGAGTAAATGTGGTCTTAGAGAAAGAAAAAAAACATCTGCAGGTTTAAGTAGAGCTAAAATTGATGTTGTAATATTACAACAGTGGGCCTTACGGTGTTAAATTACCCAAAGCCCCGTTCACACTGCCAGCGACTTTGTTGCTGTATGTCGCTAGTCTCTGTACTGTGAATCGCTTGTGGGCGTTCGTAGTGCTGTCGCTCTAATGTTATTGGTAGACTGCACGTCTGGCCATATAGAAAGTACCATCACAAGTGATATATAAAACTAAGATATTCTAATTTGACTAGGATTTAGGCTTAAAATAATAAAAAGTAACATTATGCTGTTGGAGAGTGCATGTTTTTATATTACTAGTGATGCACGATATATCGGCCACATATTGATATCTGCCGATAAATGGTCATTTTTGATGTTATCTATCCGATAAGAAAATAAGGCAGATATATCAAAGCCAATAGATAATAGATTATTTATTTCTGTTGAGAGATGCGTGCTTTTCGCCATGATGGTTTTGAATGATTGGAATCACTTGGAAGAGGAAGATACAGTTAAGTGCAACATGTGCAGCACAAATCTGTCACATAGGCTTCATTACATTATAATAAGAGCACGCCTGCAAAATAATGTGAATTCTTGTTCGCCAGTGTTTCAGCGCGACGAGCGCGTTATGACGGAAAGAGCGCGTCTGGAGTTAAGCCTTCATGACAAGCACAGTCAGGTTCGCTTGAGCATTCGCAGCATCTTGTGTCATTGTAAGTTGTAATATGTTTATTTTGTGCATATCTGATTAATCTAATATAGGATGTGTTTGGTTGAGTTAAAGGGGTGGTATAATGCCCTTTTCATAAGATGTAAAATAAGTCTTTGATGTCCCCAGAGTGTGTATGTGAAGTTTTAGCACAAAATACCCTACAGATATTTTTATATAGCATGTTAAAATTGTACATTTTTGAGGGTGCGCAAAAACGCACCGTTTTGTGTCTCTTCCTTTAAATGAAAATGGGCTGCTTGCACTCACACAGACATGCACTGAAAATTTCAAAAACCTTTAGTCTTTTATGTTCAAACCCGATGAAACTCGAGAAGAAGTGACAACATGTAGAATGCAACAGGACGTTTCTGAATGGTTAGTTGATGAATTTATGTAGCGGATGTGTAGTTATCTTCTAGTCATTGATTAGCATATTCTGTCTTGATAATCTATAAATCGTGTTCTGGGGGCGGGGTTTATGTAAATTTTAGGGTTGGTGATGTTACTAACCCTGGAGGAATGTGTAGTCCCTACCAGCCGTTTGTTGTAGTCCTTAAAAAGTGATTTCTTTAAAAGCAAATATCTCCCTTTGCTTTGAACTTTGAGCATTGTAACTTTGCAGATGTTGTTTATGCTCAAACAGCAACATTACACACTAACTAAAGTTAGAAAAGTAAAATCATAATCAACCACCCTTTAATGAACGATGCAGTAAAGCGCTTCATTGTACCGGTGATCATCTTTATCTTTAGCGTGCGCAGCTCAAACAGCAATGCACTATAATTGGGACTGTCATATACATGCCATTATAATGAGAACACTATTGTAATAAAACGTTGTGAATTCCCTGGGTTTAGTTGCCGTTTCAGCGTGTTGTTGTGGGAATAGTGCAGAACAGGGATTACACGTTCTGACCAGAACAGTCAAGTTCGCTTGTGCAATCATGTCATTTTGTGCAGATATAAGTTGTAATATAAAGTTTATGTAATATAAATATCTGATTAATCCAAGGGGGTAATCCAGCACCCGGAAAGCGTACCTTCCCCGTACCTTACATTGGTTAGCAAGCCATCACCTGCTGTTAGCGTTCCATTGACTCCCATTCATTTTGGCGTCACTTTGACTGCGAATAACTTCACATCTGAGGCATTTAAAGACTTTATTTATCCATTGTTTATTTCTAAAGAAACATGACAGTGTATAAAAGTCTCCATTACCTTGTATCTTACGTTATGGCTCTGTTGTTTTTGTTTTTGTAAAAATAGGCTAAAAATTGTGTCATAACCACGCGACTCTCTGTCGCACAGTAGAGAAATTACCGTATAGATAGAAGGAGAAGCTCACAGGCAATCGGGGGGACGTGGAGGCATAAAGTCAAGGGAGAAGCCCATAGAGAGTCATAAAGTTGCTCCTGCTCCTAGCTAATGGACAGCTCCTACTCGCCCTCTCCGTGTCTGCAAGATTTGTAAGGGAATGATTCAGATTTCTCTTGGCACAGCTACTAGAAGACTTAGAACTGTCAGACAGGTTACAACTGTCACATCTACGTCGTCAAGCTCAGTTTGAGGCTGCGTGTAACACTTCCCAGTGTATAATGAAGAATTCACACAGGGGGTTGCACATTTGAAGTGTATTTATTCTGCAAAACAGGAGTTGAACGTTTTAGTTGCAGCTCTCGTGGTTATCACACACCATCACTCACGGGGAAGTCTCGCTCTCTAACTCACGCGAGGCTTCACACAACACGTTTTAAACATTACATTGTAAAAATGCAAACATCCTCTTATAGTTCAGCATGTAATCATTGTAACTAAATCTCTGCTATATTCAACAACACTCGTGTAAATAGCCATATGAACTCATAACACCCGTTCCATCTCACTAATCAACGCATAGCACGGTTAATATAACATATATCTAATTCACAGTCTAAGCAAACACTTCGGAAATATACACATCACCATTAAAGCTAGGGTAGGTAATCCTGTTCAGAAAAAAAAACATTCCAAATTTGTTTAAACTGTCTTTATATACCAATACATAATTAAAATGTAAGTACTCTGAAAAAGAAAGTATAAAAATCGAGTGTCTGTAGACCTCTCACGACTGTTGTAAACACAGGTCATTATTTCCATTCACTCCACCCCCTCCCTTCTGGGCTCCTTCCAAAGCCACGCCCCCAAAACACATGAACGCGCGACGCCAAACGCTCAGGCTCAGCTGAAGACGCATTTATTATTTACCTGAGACGAGCGGAGAGGAAGGAGCGCAGTGCATGCAGTGACATCATGTCAGAATCACATGTAATAAAATACCTAACTTTATCACTATGAATATAAACAAATATGATGGCTTTTAGTACTCACTATCAAGCTAGCATATCGATACTGGTAAAGTTTAAAATATATTTTGTTTGATTCGGTAACGAGCTATATTTAGGCTATAGGTAACGAGCTATATTTATAAGGCAAAGCTAGGTTGCATTGATACACGTTTTTCCATTACCATCAGTTAAACTGTGATGAAGGTGAATTTCGTGTAAGAGTCATAACATATACGGTGTTTTGCATGTAAGAGTTTCCATGATGAAAACATTGTTGACTCTGATGAGGACTAACGTTACACTCCGGTGACAAGTACCGCATCGTCGGTTCGAGGACAGGTCCACTCCGGGGTCGGGGACGAAGCAGAGGAGGTCGTTCAAGAGTGAGGGCAGGGTCCGAGGAAGTAGTTTAGCAAAGTAGCAAAGCTGGCATTGGTACTTTTTGCTGCATTTTCTCAGCCATTGTGCCGCAAACTCCTGCTTACTCGGTGTAGTGAGCTGAATATTTCCGGGAACGGTGACATGTGATGATGAGTGCACGCAGGGCTGTGCACGCAGTGGTGCTCGGGCACGAGACATGAAGGCATCTGATTGGTTCTTTACATTCGCACCGAATGGCAGTGATTGGTCAGAGTTTTTACTGTCCTACAGCTGCTACAGAGGTCAGATTTTTTCCATTCCTTTTTCTGAACACATAATGTATTGACTACTATCAGAATGGAAGGACCATTTCACCCAGTATAAAAAAAAATGTTTCTGAACAGGATTACCTACCCTACCTTTAATACACAAGTCTCATAAACTATTCACCAGCTTACCTGCAAAACAGGAGTTAAACGTTTTAGTTGCAGCTCTCGTGGTTATCACACACCATCACTCACGGGGAAGTCTCGCTCTCTAACTCACGCGAGGCTTAACGAGAGATCGGTTCCCTAACCAACATTACGCAACATCGCTGCCACCTGCTGGTGTACTATGAGACTAACATTTGTCACTATTTTAACATTATTATATTTAACTACCCATTATGACATTATTGAAGTGCAATACTCAGTCATTGCGCTACATGCGCAGTACGCTCAGCTATCAGGAAGTGAGTGCTTTTAATTGACTTCACTTTTCTCCGTTGAAGTCTATGGGGTCGCTGTGTCCATTTCTTATACTGTCTATGGATTAATCTCACTTAGGCTGCTAGAAAACAACCTGCTAGAAAAGTTCTTCAGTTTCCCAGTGCTCGTTCTCTTCAGCTTCACCGTGTGCGGTCAAACAGCAATGCAAAACATTAAAAGCTATGATTGGGACTGTCATTCATTACACTATTGTAATAGAAAGTTGTAAATTCTTTGGGTTTAGTAAGTTGCATTCTTCAGCAACCGTTGAGTTGATTAGCCTTCTAGCAAAGCGATTCAGTTTAAAGGAGAACTTGGTAACTTTTTTAACTTAATAAAACTGTCTAGAAATCATTTGGATGGTTAAACAACCTATTCTGGTGATATTGATGACTTTCCCTGCTCCCCCCAGCGTTCCCAGGTGGAAAACCAACCTTGCAACTTGGGGACTGCCGTCCCGGTAAGACAGAAATTGGAAGTCTCGTGAGAAGCGAGAACGAGAACAAGCGCGAGCGCGAAACACGAATTGCTTTACGGCAATTCGACATAAACACACACGCATGTATGATGTATTACCAGATTACCCACCTCGGTAGACATAGCTCCACACGATACAGTTGGCTTGCTCCGATCATAACAAACGCACATGAGCAGCGGTAGAGAGGGGGAGGAGGCTGCCGCAAGTGAGTTTTTTACGTCCGTGTTGTGAAATATACGCCCCCCCACAGCTGTAGGGGGAGCTCGTGGGGAAAACATGCGACAACAAAAGGGAAAATCAGCGAAGAAGTGACTAGAGTTCGCTAGAGTTGCCGAGTTCTCCTTTAAAGTTCATTCTCTTCAGCTTCAGCGCGTGCAGCTCAAACAGCAATGATGTCATTTGAAACAGTAAGCCTGATATTAAAGATGTTTACTATTACTGCTGTTCCATGGACTGGTACCTTGTCGTGGTGGAACAGCTTGTGAGTCCCAATGACCCTGAGAGCTAAGCTGGCGGGGGACTTGTACCCCTGGTAGCTTTAAGCAAGCCAGACAGGTCAAAGGCGAGAGACCAGACGAAACCCAGTCCACCCTGCTAGCCCGGCAGCAGGGGCTGGTATGCTGAGTATCAGAGCGCGTCTGCTTTCACAGCACCTGAGTCGGTCTGTCTCAGTCGCCCGGTGAGCAGAAGAGCACCTCGCCAATGGTCACGGGGCAATAGACCTAGTTAGTTGGTCACTGCGGGGCAACTCATAACTACACCAACCGTCACACACCTGTGTTCCGTTGGAATCTGTAGCACTGAGTCCAGAGGTGGAAGTTTGACCTGGGCATCCATACTTTCACTTAAATTTTGCCCGGGCGCTCTCTACTATGAGCATCTCATCTCTCCATTATGACGTCAAACATTCAGCCCCCACGACTGGCAACTCGGGAGCACTCTGTCCTTAAGAGTGCTGTCGTTGCTCGGCAAGGTTCGCGTGTACGGCAGGCGCGTCCTGGTCGTCATCCTGCAACTGTCGCATACACCTCCATCGCATGCTGGAATGTGCATTCTCTTGGTGTTAGTTCTGACATGGACTGCGTCTCACCTCGTAAATCAGCCCTGATTGATGCAGAACTACTCCGACTTAACATCTCCATCGCTGCCCTGAGTGAAACCTGGCTGAACGGTGTTGGCTCTGTCCGGGAAAAAAACTATACTTTATTCTGGAATGGATACCCAGACGGTGACAGACCAATGCACGGTGTTGGCTTTGCAATCCAAAACAAGCTACTTTCCTCAGTGGAAAAACCTGTGCCCATCTCCTCACGCCTCTCGCTAACTCTAGTGCATGGCCTGACATTCTGGGAAGCCATGGATATGGCAACATGAATGACAACGGTCAGCGCTTACTGGAATTTTGTAGCACCCACAAACTCTGTGTCCCCTCCTCATTCTTTCAGGGCTCAAGCTCCTCCAAGGTCACCTGGCGTCATCCACGTTCTAAGCGCTGGCACCAACTTGACCATGTACTGGTGAAGCGTGAACATTTGAAGGAAGTAACACACTGCCGATCACTACACTCAGCAGATTGTGACACTGATCATGCCCTTCTACGTTGCAAACTAAGGATGGTCCCAAACAAGTTTCATTACGCCAGGCCAAAGCCTACTCCTCGTCTGGATGTTTCTGCAACCTATGTTCCTGCGTCGCAGCATGCGTTCCAGGAACTACTTGCTTCCAGCTTTTACTCCTCACCTCCTCATGCAGACATCACGGCTGCCTGGCAGCACTTCCACTCTGCTACCACAAAGGCTGCATTTTCCATCTTTGGAAAGCGATCCAGATCCCAGCCTGACTGGTTCAAAACCCATGTCAGCCTGCTCCTACCTGCAATTGACTCTAAACGTTCAGCCAGACTATCCTACCTGCAGCATAACACTCGCTCAAATAAGGCAGCTTTGAAGCAGGCATGCCGCAATGTCCAGCGGGTCACTCGCACAGCCATGCAGGCTTACTGGAGCACACTGTGTGACCGTATTGAGTCAAGTGCATCCATTGGAAACATTCGAGGAGTCTTTGAAGGTCTGAAAGAAGCCTTGGGCCCAGTCCCTAAAAAATCCTCTCCACTCTGTTCCCTATCAGGTGAACTTCTGACTGATTTGGAATCTCAATTGGCGAGATGGGCGGAGCACTATAGCCTTCTTTATGCTCAGCCTGTCACAGCCAGCACACTGGCAATAACTGCTGCTGTTCCTGAGCTCCCCCCTATGTCTGATCTGGATGCAGATATTACCATTGAGGAAGTCAAATCTGCAATTAAAGCACTGAAAAATAACAAGTCTCCCGGAGCTGACGGCCTCCCCCCTGAGGCTTATAAGGCAGGCGGTGATGTTCTTGCCTCTGTCCTACATCATCTGGTTGTGATGTGCTGGAAGAGTGGATATCTCCCAGATATCCTTAGAGATGCCAACATCATTACCATCTATAAGAACAAGGGGGACCGTGCAGACTGTAACAACTTCAGAGGAATATCTTTGCTCAGTCTTGCTGGCAAGATATTTGCTCGCACTATTCTACCACGTCTACAAATCCTTGCTGACCGTATCCTCCCTGAAAGCCAGTGTGGGTTTCGTGCTGGCCGCTCCATAGCAGACATGGTGTTCTGTGTTCGTCAACTACAGGAAAAGTGTATTGAACAGCATAAACCTCTGTTCTTGGTGTTTGTAGACCTGACCAAGGCTTTTGACTACGTTAGTCGATCTGGACTTTTCCTCATTCTACAAAGACTTGGCTGCCCTCCAAAGTTATTGAAGGTGATCACTGAGTTTCATGAGGGCATGAAGGCAACCGTACAGTTTGAAGGCACTCGCTCTGAAGAGTTCCGGATAAGGCGTGGAGTAAAGCAGGGATGTGTCCTTGCTCCTACCCTTTTCGGAATTTTCTTCTCTGCCCTACTACGCCGTGCCTTCCCTGATGACTCGGGTATCCTTCTACACACCCGCAGCTCAGGAAAACTGTTCAATCTGGCCAGACTGCGGGCGAAGACCAAAGTACGCCATGTTATGGTACGTGAGCTGCTTTATGCTGATGATGCTGCCTTTGTTGCCCACTCAGAGGCAGATCTACAACTACTCTGCTCATCTTTTGCCGCTGCATGTCTAGAGTTTGGTTTGCAGATCAGTCTTGGAAAGACAGTTATCCTTGCCCAACCTGCAACCCTGAACCCTACAGTATACATTAACAACACACTTCTATCTGTGGTAGACAAATTCACCTATCTGGGTTCCACAGTATCAAACAACAATAACCTTGACGCAGAGCTTGACATGCGCATTGGGAGGGCATCATCGGTGTTTGGAAAATTGAGCAAGCGTGTCTGGCACAACAAGAACCTCTCATTGCTCCTCAAAGTCCGTGTATACCATGCATGTGTACTTAGCACCTTACTATATGCAAGTGAGACATGGACAACTTACAGGAGGCATGAACATCGCCTCAACGCCTTCCATTTTCGCTGCCTCCGCTCCATACTGGGTGTATGCTGGAAGGACCATGTGCCAAACTCTGTCATACTTGAGAGAACTGGTTCCAGTGACCTGTACACCATCCTTCGTGAACGCCACCTCCGTTGGACTGGACATATTTATCGAATGAATGACACCCGCCTCCCAAAAATCTTGCTGTATGGCGAGCTGGCAAATGCCCCCCGCAAACAGGGTCGCCCCCATCTACGTTTCAAAGACGTCATTAAGAGGGATCTTCAGGCCTTCTCCATCAACCTGGACAATTGGGAGGCACTTGCAAATGACAGACCCAACTGGCGTGCAGCAATTAACAACGGCCGCAGGGACTCTCAGGAGTCCTACAAGTCATTTCTGGAAGAGAGACGCTCAAAACGGGAAGCAGTTCGTCGCACTCGACATGAACGGCCATAGTAGTTACTATTACTGTAATATTAAAAATGTGGTTTTTTTTTCAAAAACATTGATGCGTTATCATTAATAACAAGCATTATTTTGTTCTCGTATTATTTTCATCAACAATATGGTTTGATTAAAATAATTTCCTTATTGTCCATGCGGAGGCGATTCCATTTAATTTATCCATGGGTTAGGTATTTAATTTTAATTACATTTTTTTGTCAGGCAATAGATTTTTGGTAACACTTTACAATAAGGTCTTATTTGTTAATTTGTTAATGCATTACATCAGTGGTTCCCAACCTTTTTAGGGGACTGTACCCCCAAAACACTTTATCCTTCCTGAAGTACCCCCACAAGCGCATGTGATCGGTGTGATTTTTAGATTTGGTGTAAATTTTAGGTTTGCACAGTGTAACATCTCATTTACCTGTAAATAATAATATTTTTACTTCCTATAATAACGCATACTTGTCTTCGTTCAATATTTGTATGACTTTTATTTTCACATCTTCACATGTCCAGACCAATTATACAAAAACAAAGATCACATTTTATATACATAGTAGCAGCCTACTCTAAATATGTTTAGACCTGTGTATGACACAAAAGGACTCACCAATTAATGAGAAACTTGACCCTGTCTCTCACTCATAAGCTTGGTCAGTCTTGGGGGCAGTGTGGCAACAGCAGCTATCAGGCTTTTCTCCAAGTTGAGTCTGTTCCTGTGCTTGGACTTGATTACGGCCATGGATGAAAATGTCACTTCACATAAATATGTAGATCCAAATGGCAGGAGTTCATTCAGTGCATGTTTCCCCAAATCAGGATATTCCTTCTCCACATCACACCAGAACTGTGACAGGTTTGTTTCTGAGTACCTCATCTTCAGTCCACGGTCTGAGGACACATCCAGCAGATTTTCCTGTAGTCTGGTTGGAATGTTGTTATCCGTACTTTCAGTCATGAAAGGATTACGGACCCAGTCAAGTTTGGCAGACTTGCTTTCAATATCAGGGAAGTAGTGGTTGAACTCACTGTTGAGTCTGGATAAATGTGTGCTTACTAGTTGCACTATAGGAGCTCTGTCAACATCACCTGCAGAAAGGTAGCTGTTGAGCTGCTGGAAACAACTTGTGTCCCCATCTTCACATTTACTCTCCCACAGTTTGATCTTCTTCATGAATCCACACACTTTATCATACATGTTTAGGATGTGTGTGTCTTTACCCTGCAAAGTTAAATTCAGGTTGTTCAGTTTGCTAAAAAAAATCAGCGAGATATGCAAGGCGGGCTACCCAGTCTGTGTTCTCCAACATAACAACAAGGGGATGTGAGTGTTCTGCCAGAAAAGCGCTTACTTCGTTGCGCAGCTCCAAAAGCCTCTGTAGTGCTTTCCCTTTCGATAACCAACGTACGTCGGTGTGAAGCAGTAGCTGTTGGTGCTCAGCGCCACTGTCATGACAGAGCCTTTCAAACAGTCTGTGATTCAGAGGCCACGATTCGACAAAGTTTATCACTTTCACTGCGTCATTCAAAACTTCATGTAACTCAGGACTCATTCTCTTACTGGCCAGTGCCTCTCTGTGGATGATACAGTGATTCCACTGAACCTCGGGGTTTACTTTCTTAATCTGCGCTATTAATCCTTTCACCCTCCCAGTCATTGATGCAGCACCATCCGTGCACACATGAATACAGGACTTCCAATCCAGATTGTGCTCTGAGAAAAAGGTGTCGATAACGTGAAACACATCTTTACCGGTAGTGCTCCCCGTTAGCTTCTTGCAGAATAGAATGTGCTCGTTAATTTCAGAAATGTCTCTGTATCGCACAAACGCAATAAGCTGGGCTTCCCCGCTAACATCTGTTGATTCGTCCAACTGCAGCGTGAATGAACCAGACAGTTTTAACTTTTCCACTACTTGATCGACAATATCAACGGCCATGTCATCAATCCTCCGGCACACTGTGTTATTGGACAATGGTACCGTTTTCAGTGCATCAGCTGCTTTCTTATCAATCATTGTTTCTGCAAGAATTACAGCAGCAGGCTAAATTAGCTCCTCAGCAACAGTAAATGGCTTTTTGGATTTAGCCACAAGTAGCGACACAGCATATGAAGCCTCCAATGCTTTGGTTGACACTGCAGTCGCTTTCTTTAATTTTTCTTGACTTCCCTTAAATTCCGATAGTTTTCTTTGAAAAAACTCTGCTGTCTTACCGACACAGGAAAGATGCTTGGTATTTAGGTGTCGTTGTAAATGGGCTGGTTTCATGCTATTATTAGAGAGCACATCCCCGCAGAGGAAACACAGCGGCTGAGGCGGTTCAGTAGATGTGGACGTAAAACCGAAAACGACATACTGTTCATGAAATTGCCGGTACTTTGACTTATCAGCTTTCTTTCTTTTTTCCATTGGTTCACTTGAGCTGCCGCTAGCACTGCTGCTGCTTGGAGCCATTGATCCATAGCTAGCTAGTGTTTCTGTTTTACTCAAAGCTAGACTCTCTGCCTGTTGCTATGGTTACACTATCGCCCGGCAGCGCGCGCGCGGCAAGGGGCAACATTCTAATCTGAAAAATGAAGCCTACCCGGAAGTGCGAAAAACTGCAATACATTGAAAATCCGCTAGGGGCAGGTCCCAAAAGGGAGCAAATGTCCATAGACCTCCATGTTAAAATGTCCGTTTTCACAGCATAAATTCATGTTTTTACAGGTTGGTCCCATGGACTTTTATTGTATTTTTCGACAGGTTCCGAGTGCCTGACAACTGTGAGGGGGGTGAATTTTTTTAGAACTCGTTAGTTTAGATCGTATTTAGATATAAAATATGAGCTTGATTGACAGCTGATAACGAGCATAGGCTGCACCGAGTGGAATTCCTGAAATTTGACGTCTCGGCCATGATCTGACACAACACATCATACCACCTCTGTATCCTTTCTGAACATTTGTATTGAAATATCGTACATAAAATGGGTTGCTCTGCTATAAGATTTTCTAAGATGGCGCCGCCCATACCCCCCATAAACGGCCTCAGAACCGTTCTTCAGAAAGTCTATGGGTGACGTCACAGACGCTTTGTCCATATTTTTTACAGTCTATGGCGCGCGGCCATGGACAAGCGAGCTGAGAATCAGTTGGCGGGAAGGACAGGGTGACTTAACTGAATGGTTTCCATATTATAACATGATTATTATAATGTTTTGAGAATCATCCCACGTACCCCTAGGGGTACACGTACCCCCGGTTGGGAAACACTGCATTACATGAACTAACAGAAAGCAATAGCCTTTGTTAATGTTAGTTAATAAAATATTTGTGTTCATGTTAGTTCACAGTGCATTAACTAATGTTAACAGATACAACTTTGGATCTTAAAAATGTCTTATAAAATGTTGACCTTAACATTAATTAAGATTAATAAATCCTGTATAATTGTTCATTAATTGTTGGTTCATGTTAACTAATGCTAACAAAATGAAACCTTATTATTAAGTGTTACCATTTATTAATAAAGAAAGTTGGCCATAGGAGTATAAAATTAATTTTAAAAGTTAAGGAATCTTGCACTGGTTCAAACTAGGCTACTGGTATTGTTAAGAAGACAGCCAATAAGCGTGCTCTTCACTGCGTGACGTCAGTCAGTTTATGCCTGCTGAAGACAGAGTTAAGTTTTCTGAGGCTGAGGAAACAGTAGCAATCGTTTTCCATAAAGTGGACATTCCTTTCGTGAGTCATTGAAAATATGTAAGTTCAATTTGCTGTATTTACTAGGTGAGTCTATATTTATGTTAGACAAGTAATTTATGACTTATTGGTCTGTTATCGCTTGCTTGTTAACTCGCACGAGCAGAGTATACAGTAGCAATTCCCGTGTACAAGTTCATTTTCTGTATTGCTGCCTTACTAAGTTTAATTCTTCATTTAGTGATTTTAAGTGATGTTTGTAGGTTGTAAACTTATAGTATTTGATATTGTATATTAGTGGATTGTTAATTACTTGTCGATCGTCACATTTACCGTGCTGAGTGAAATTAGAATGACCTTTAGCCTACTTTCCTTCCGTGCGCTTCATGCGCCATCTATTGGCACTGCATAGTACTACAGTAATGTTTTCAGTACATATACTTTGAGAAAATGATTGTTTCTTGCCAATTGTGGAAAGTTATTGTTATTACTGTCTTCTCATTGTTATATTTGTTATTCACAGACCACATCTATTTAAATGTCCACCATATGAGATTTTTTAGCAATAAATGCCCTGTGGTCTGACTGTGCTGTCATTTCTGAATAATTTTATTCAATTCTGGGAACTGAATCCTGCCTCAGGTGTCCTGACCGACGCACCATTGCGAACACGCACCCACCTTAACTAATGCACATATAGAACGAAATCCTTTTCACAGGTATGTATATCTTCGCTGTCGGGCGGAAACCTCCTATGTCCAAATTTAGTCAATTTCATATTTTTTCACAAATCGATGCTATTGGTCAGTCCCCACGTGGGTCTGTTATTTTTACAAATTATTAACCAATCTAAAGTGTTGAAAATAGCTTGAGAGCATATCTATTAACTCCATTGGAGTTAATAGGTGTCTGAGAAGTCTCGTAACTCCACCTCTTCTTCACTCCGTGGGAGCCTCCGCGGCATTTTGTCACATCAAGATTGAAAGTCGCAACAATTAAGAAATCCTCAACGAGCAACATGTAAAGCAAGCCTTAACTATGATTTTATCTGTGTTAAACTTTGATATCAGTTGTTGATGTATTTTAAACATCTACTTATAACTAGGCTTATTATTACTATAGGCTTATTATACATGTGCATTGAAGTATAATATCTAATATAATACTTGAATTGAATTAAATGTTTTGGATACCACCATTAAATGATTGTTTTTATTAGGCTATTATTTTACTGATTCGAAGTTGGCACTGTGCATGTAAAATACCCTAAGTAGCAAGATTTTTATTTATGGGAGAAAAAAGGGCTGTCTACTGGCGCCAAGTAAGCCTATCTTTGGATAACTCTGTCTGTTTTTTAGACAATAACGAGTGAAAATAGTTAGGTTAGATACATTTGAGTAGGCCTGTTTTGTTAAAAATCGATAGCTGTAATGCTTTGGTGCAGAAGGAAGCCTGTGAGCCACGAAGGTAAATTTGCGTGCAGATTAGGCTAATTTCTGGTATATAGCAATATAAGGTATAATACCAACTTTAACGATACAATGTTTAATAACTACAAAAATATGCAGTATTTTTTTATTTCCTGAAAAATAATGGTTTTGGATATGCGAGGATTCCGCCCTACAGCGACAATATGTTTTATTTATGTTAAAGTGTTTGGGACATGGCTTTTAATGGTGAGCCTTTTGTTATACAGGCTATCAAAGTATATCAAAATTTGAATTTAGATTTATCTGCCAATATTTCGGTTATCGGCTTTCAAATGTAAAGAATTAGCGGTATCAGCCAAAATTTTCATATCGGTGCATCCCTATTACCACAGCAGTGTTCAGTGGATTAAATGATTTAGGCGATTAGATTAACGATAGATAAATCAACAAATTAAACTCACTCATACTGTCATAAATTACTAAAACGTCATTCGAATTTGACAAATAGTAAATTATCTTGTCCCTAATAATCATAATACACATGAAAAACATAATACAGGGGAAACTGTAAAATGAACTTCAGCAATGCTAAACTTCATAAAATTACAACACACAAACTATCAATGATGAATCAAACTCACTAAGACTGTCAACAGTTTCTTTTCCATGCATCATTTTAATTAAATCCATGTATGTGGTTCCAGTCAAATCATATAAAACAGTGAAATCGCCCTGAAACTCTGATCTCCGCACTCGAGACGGTGACGTGAGCTCAGGGCCGGAGTGGGGCCACTTTTCAGCCCGGGAGTTTCAGGCCCAAGACCGGCCCACCTTTTCCATGGTGGAATTCCAAATTAGCACTTGAATAAATGAAGCAACAGTTCAGCTCTTACTATTGTGTAGTTTTTATTAATACCATGGTTCAACAAATAATGTAAAGGTTAAATAATAATTCACTTAAGCTGAGAAGTTAACAAAAAATATTCCACTATTCCACAATTTATTTATTCATTTTTGACCGGGAACACAAAAGGTGACGGTGTTATAGGGTTTTGAACACAACCTGCTACAAAAAAATAATTAAGAGGTAATTTTACTGCATACACAGATCCAGCTTGAGTTTTGTTATCAATATTAAATTGCATAATATTTGCAAAGTCTATGAATCGCCATGTATTGGGTGATACAAAAAGGCTAATATTTTAATACAATTTTATATTTTGCTTGTGAATAGGTTGACAACGCTACAAGGGTATTAGCCGAATAATTACGTTGCAGCATTGCTAACGTTAATGCTAATCATTACTAGACCTATCTCTCTTTACCTGGTGTTGCCACTTGTGTTTGTCCTCTTGAAAATAAATCTGTAAGCTTGGCACATTTTGCAGCATCCTCCTCCAATGCCTTTCTTTTTTTCAACCTGACTTTTTCAGCCCCTCCTGGCCTCTTCCTCCCATCCATCCTCCCTGACGCGTACCGTTACTGTAGGGCCGGCCCAGCTATCGGTAGGCGCCGGCGGTGCCGCGGTAGCCTACCTGAGAAAACGTTTTGGAAAAGACGAGCTATGGACCCAACCAACTCTAAGGGAGGGGAGAACTCCCTCACATGGTACAACCCATGCAGAGGCTGCGCGCTGCGGTGTCAGAATGTGGAACGTGTGTAGCCTAATGTAACTAACTAATGTAATGTTCACTAAAAATGTGAATAAAAAAATAAAAATAAAAAAATTCCTCGACAGGCCCAAAAGTGAAGCGGCCCACCGGAAATTCTCCCGATTCTCCCGATTACCCACCCTGGGCCTGCGTGAGCTCCACTGGTAGTGGGAAGTTTGGATCTTTTTCCCTCCTATTGGTTGTCGCTCGTGTAATTTGCTTCTCATTTGCAAGTTGAAATTAAAGTTTTGTCGCCTGTCTTGCGTCGCTTGACATGCCCACATTCTGTTGCCAACGGTCACTGTCTCTCGTGTCGCTGGAAGTCGCCCGCCCTCCATTGAAATGAATGGGATCACTTCGCTTTGGTCGCTAGGAGTTTTTGGTCCTGAGACTTCAACTGAAGATGTACATGTTTTAAAATTTACACCCCTTCTATTATTGATTGCTATTAGGATGTGAAGAGAGTTTCAACCAGAATAACAAGTGTTTATTGAAATAATTGCTTACCCTTTAACTCTCACTCTGACACTCCCTTACCAGTGCATTGAACTAGAGCTGATTGAGACGCACCCAGAGATTTAGTTTGGATTCATTTTTCTTTGTTAATTATCCTCATTATTCTATTATCTTTAACAGGACAGAGTGTCCAAACACACAGAAAAACTCCCGGTGAAGCAACGGAGATCCACGTGACACAAGATGGCGTTGATTAAAAAGGAGAGTGAAGAAATGAAGATTGAAGAAGTATTCAGTTTGAAACAAGAAGATACTGAGGAACAAATAGGTTGGTTTCATACTCAAAACTGAACTCAGTCATTTAAAATCTCGATGTCTACAGAAATTAATGATATTTTCCAAAGAATGTCCTATTTAAAGCAGTTTTATTTGACGTGTAGTGGGTCGCTCTTGGGCAGTAGGGGTGAGAATCTCTTGGCACTTCAGGATTCGATTACGACTCAGAATGGTGCGATGATGATTGATGCATCTTTTTTTCTATACAGGATTTCTTCTTTTCTGACTGTGACGTTATGGGGAATCTTTGTTAACCTCACGATTCGATTCGATTCAGTGAGTCATGATCTGATTCCAAAACGATTCTTGATCTACATATTTTTTATTATTAATTAGGTTACAGACTTTAGATCTTAAATTTATTTGTACTTTTTTTATAACAATTATTTTTACATAATTTTAGCTACAATTGAATTATAAATTAGAAAAACTAATTATAAATAGGCCTACTTTTTAAAATAATTTTTAAAAGTTTTAATCAAATTGTGTAATCTTTTTCAGCTAAGAGTATAGCTTCAAAACATGCAAGCTAAAATGACATGCAAGCAAAAATGACATACAAGCAAGTAAATAATAAAGAGGAACAAAGAAACATTCAATAAGCAATAAACAAAGAGTTCTTTCAATATCTAAGGCAACCCTCTACAATCAGAGGTGTAGTGGTAAAAAAAGAGGTGGGTAAACTATAAATTCTGGTGGACCACGATGTGGTCACCCGGTAAGGTGGGCCACTGCCTACTGGTGTACATGTATCCTGATGACATCGCTATAGGCTATCATTTGATGGTACTACCAAGGGTATCACTGGTTGTTCCCTCATCATAGGCCACACAATCACTATTCAATTCATACATTGATCTAAGTTCTTGTTAAAGAGACTCAAGAAGGAATAATATGGTTGAAATCTATAAAGTTTACTAAATGACAAAACAGAGAGAACAAAAAATATTTTTTGGTTTAGAGGGAGGCTTATATCCAGGGCTTCCAATGCAGTGCACTTGTACATAATGATTAGGGATTTGGGATTATTTTCATAGTCAATTAATCTGTTGAATATTTTCTCGATTAGTTGTTTGGTCTATAATATGTCAGAAAAATGTGGATCAGTGTTTCCCAAAAGCCCAGGATGACGTCCTCAGATTTCTCGTTTTGTCCACAATTCAAAGATATTCAGTTTACTGTCACAAAGGAGAGAAGACACTAGAACATATTCACATTTAACAAGCTGGAATCAAATAAGTTTTTACTTTTGTCTTAAAAAATTACTCAAACCGACTAATCGATTATCAAAATAGTTGTCGATTACAGTTTTTTCCAATTGCTAATGTAGCAGGTGCAGATTAACGACAGAAGGATGAATCTGGTGCCACATATTTTAATTTAAAGAAAACTAAGCATTATTTCACCAAATGTGTGCACCATTGGACTAATAGCCCTGGCGGATCGTGGATATTGTATGTATACGAACACAAATAAACCGGAGATGAGATGAATGGCTGCTGTATGAGTGATGATTTTTATTCAAAATAACAAACGTTATTTTTATTATTATTATTATTAACGAGCGTTTACTGTACCCGCGAAACCGCGAACGGCTATAGCGATAACATTAACTAGCTAGCTGACTAGCAAAGGGAGCTTGTTGTCACAAACTTTCAGTGGTTTAAATGCCAGAGAATGCATATAATTACATCCAGTTATTTATCTGATAATGTATCCTGAATTTTACTTGTAACATTGGCTAATGGGAAAAGGTAGAGGTGACTTGTTGAGTCAGTGGCATGAATCTACCGTGAACCAAATTAACCTCAAAAACATTAAGTTTAGTACTGTTTTCCGAGCTCACTCACTTTGGGCTTGTAGCCGAGGCTGTTTGCTGGCATCAGGAGGTGGGCTGCTGTCTTGACAGCGCTTAAAAAATTGGCGGATATCCATTTTTACAATTCATTCATCATTACATGAGACATGTAGGCTTGTTTGGGCTAGTGACTGATGAATCTTGATGCAATCTGCTGCTTCCTGCTGGCAACACCACAAGAGATTGGTCAACACTGTAATGTAATGCAGCACAGTAATGCAGCGCAATATGAAAGACTTCGTCTTAGGTTTAACAACCTATGAAACTAATAATGAACAATATGAAATTAAAACGACATAAGCTTAAAGGAACACTCCACCCATTTGCATTAAGCTTTGCAATGTTAGAAACCCAGTCATACTATTGAATGGTCGTGCAACATTTTCTCATTTTCCCCTGAGACGAGAGAAATCTGTATTTACAGATCAATCGTCATTTTGCGTCATTGTCGGAGGAAGTGTAAGAGGGGGGGATTTCTGTTAAGACTACAAGCACTAGTTCCCACCCTTTCAAACCCGCCCATAGGGGGTTGGACCTAATGCGCTAACAGACCTATCGCAGATGAGTGCCAGTGCGTTTGATTTCACCGGCAGAAACCTGCATGTCTGGCCGTCGAGATCGTCCAAAATGTCCGGGATTCGGCTTTGCTTTCTACGGTCGCCATTCATTGTTTACATGCACACCTTTTGTTTCAATCTAACTGAATTCATTCCGTTTGGTGAATTTGAATGTAGTGTTTACATGAACGCTGAACAAGTGATCGGTTGATGTGCGTTTTACCATTGCTAAGAAAATATCTCACTATCTCGCTATCGCTATCGCTATCTCGCTCCTCCATGAGAGATAGCCCACGAGACCGGTGCGTCTCACAGACGCTCATCAGTAATCACTCCACCGCTTTTGCGTTCTACATGTGCGTTCTACATGTTTACTGTGGCGAGCAGGACGAGGCTAGGGCCGCGGGAGAAAGACGCGAGGTCGGTGGCGTGATCGGTTGATGTGCGTTTTACCATTGCTAAGAAAATACCCGCTCCTCCGTGAGAGATACGAGACCAGTGCCTCACAGGTGTCGGTCATCAGTAATCACGCCACCGGCCTCGCGTCGTTCTCCCGCGGCCCTAGTCTCGTTCTGCTCGCCACAGTAAACACAATGAATCGCGACTGTAGAACGCAAAAGCTGAATCCCGGACATTTTGTGCGATGCGATCTCAAAAACCCGGGCAGACTCACGGAGACTAGTTAGCATTATTGTTTACAACTGCTTTCTAACCGGTAGGCGTGGCTTGGGAGTGGCCTCGTAGAGCAGCGAAGCAAGTGCATTCTGGGAGTTGTTGTCTTTCATCCACATGAGCCAAAAATGCATTTTCTGGCTTTTCTCAGTCTAGAAAGCTCCAAATTCAAAAATAATTTCACATTTCTTCTACATAAATGACCCAATTTAAATACACATTCATCTTTCCAGAGGTCGAGTATCCCTTTAATTTAAAATGGCTTAGGAACTATAGGCTATTTAGAGGTGGATAAACGCACTTTGGAGGTGGGTAAACGCTATTTCCAAATTTTGGGAGGTGCGCAAACGGCGTTTACGTGCGTTTAGCCTCTACTACATCCCTGTCTACAATGCAAGTAAATCAATGTCTATCATTACCCATTGTCTAATAAATTTAGATTTTACTCACCAGGGTGTGTCTTAGATGCCAAGTATAAGTTCAGCATAGACATATTTTCACTCACTGAACTCTGACTGAGCGCTTCACTCTCCGTCATGCGATGTGTACTATTTAAATTCAGCTCAATGGATGCGCCGGGTATTTAATGTACAGTAAAGTCTAGTGTGAAGGCGCACGACTCGCTGTCGCTTTGCTGAGAGCGCTGTTTCTCTCACACACATGCAAAGAGAGAGAGCAAGATTCTTGCATACCACACAGAATCAGCACACTACATGTTAATGACATTCTTAGTTGGATTTTCCTGTCAAAATTAGTTCATTTGAGATTATTCCGTTTTTAAGTTCAAGCAGAAGATATGCAGGTTTCTCCGGGAGTGGGAGGAACTAATGCGCAAAACGACAATCTCATTGGCTGGAGCTCATCCCAGTTTTGATTTCAGCGAAACAGTTTGAGCGAATTCTGACAACGTGATTAATATTCATGAACAGCAGCTTATCAATCCTTAGTGTGCTGTATATTGTTATTGGTAGTAAAATTAGTAGTAGTAGTATTATCTTTTAATAATAATTACTATTATCTATTCCTAGATAATAGAATTTTTTTTTTTTTTTTTTACAGAAATGCTGAATGACCAATAATATCTTAAGCACCAGTTTAGTTTAAGTTCAGTTTAAATGACAAATATGCATTCATACATGCTTATCAAGTTTTTGTTCTAATTATTAAAGTTCTATCTAGAGGTCAACCGATATGGTTTTTTCTCTGGCCGATGCTGATATTTAGAAATCAATTTATAATTGATTTTCCTTTTTTTTTTTCTCCCTTCATCTCATAAAATCTAACAGTAAATAAGAAATGATACAGAAAATTGCTTAAATGTAACATTTATTGAACAACACAAGCCTCTCCAATCAGCGTCACAATGAGCATCTAGAGGTTAAATTTGATTTTAGTGGTCAACCCTAGTTGACAACTAAGTTGGGAGCCCTGATTTCCACTCTGCCATATCAACTCCACCACTTGTGCTGCAGCCCCTGCCTCGATTGGATATTTTCCCCAAGATGTCCCTGAATGCTGTCAAAAAGAGAAATATGGTATATGTCCAGAGTAGAATCTGCTGCACCTGTCTGAAAAGAGGATGCAAACACCTTGGTTATATATGGAAGCCTTTCAACTGGTCGAGAAAGTAATGCAGTGCCAGATATAATGCCCTCAATCTAAGGGCAGTTTTGTGCCATTAGATATGAGGACCCCTCCAAAAAACCTTGTAAACCAGGGTATAAGGCAAGTATAATATTGTATTAGTACCTTTATGAGTACTTTGAATTTAGCAGAGGGATAATTTTTTTGATAGGATCAATCTGCTCATGGCTCTGAAACAACACATTGGCAGGGAACCCCTGAACAAGCTGGAAGGATCAATCGCTGAGTACTTCAACTTCCCAAAACACCACTGGTAGCGGGATAACCAGGAGCACCATTTGAGGCTGTTGCAGAAGATCTGGCTCCGTTTTGGTGTAGCCAGACCCACCACGAGAAAGCGTGACACCTGGGGGCATGTAAATGTGCATGTTGTGGCGGACCTGACAGCCTGGAACTGGGGCTGACAACCTGAAAAAAAAAAAAAAAAAAAAATTTAATAATAATGGAGGAAAAACTTTTTTTAGATAGTCATGCTCTTTATAGGTTTGTGGGTGGCTCTTACAAGAGCTGTTGTGGGGAAGTTTTGAGGAGGACTTCAAACGCTACTCTGTCGGCTGCCATGGTACTGCTCCCTCCGCCGAGAAGTGTGCCATGAAGACATCCCTCACCCGGAGTGCCTCTCTGGAGGAGTTGTTTGCCGCAACCCGACCCAGACTTGGCAGTGGCTCCTCTCCAGTATGTCTCGCACCCCTCACAGCACGTGCCCCTCTCTCTCCTCCGAACAATTCATAAAGTTGTGGAGAACACACGTCGCCTTAACACACTTCTCCGCAACTTCAGGGTGGACCTCAATGAGGTGGCGGTACATCCTCCACTGTGCGGAGAGGATGCCAAAGGCATTCTCCACCACCAGCCGGGCTCTGGAAAGAGAGTAATTGAAGACACACCTCTCTGGAGGAAGGGTGTGTCCAGGGAAGGGCCGCATGAGGTTCCTCCGCAGCGGGAACGCCTCGTCAGCCACGAAGACATGGGGCTGGGGTCCTCTTTCTTCAGTATCAGATAGAGGCTGGTCAGTAGGCAGATGAAGTGTGCCAGCCCGGAGAGCCTGTCCAAAGGCGGAGTTCGCCAGAATCCCACCGTGGCTGGTCCTGCTGTACCCCCCAACATCGATCACCCGGAAGCGATACTTCGCATCCACAACTGCAAGGAGAACGATGGAGAAGGTTTTCTTGTAATTGTCGAACTGGGATCCTGAATTGGGGGGTGCCTTGATCACCACGTGCTTCCCATCCACTGCTCCACAGCACAGAGGGAAGTTCCACCGCTCCTGGAATCCCTCTGCAATGGAGCTCCAGTCATCGTGGTGGGCACAGCCATGTAGTCCTCCACAAGACAGTCCCAGATGGCAGTCACTACCTGGGGGACGATCTGGCACACTGTGGAGACACCAACCCTGTAGCTGGACGCTATGGTCCTGAATGAGTCCCCAGTGGCAAGAAACCTAGAAAACATTGTTATAAATATTATAAGTACACTACATATTCAACTATATACAATAACCAATCTATTTTACTTAAATGCACCATATTTGTTTTTTTGCTAACAATTTGACAAAGATTTGAATCTCCAAAACAAAAGGGTATATGGTGTATTAAAATCACTAGTTTGCCAATAACCAATAATCAAGCAATACATATTGCTTATGTTGTAGCAAATTCTAAGTCCTCAAATCGGGTCTCAAAGAAATCTCTCAAGAGTCGAAGTTCCAGGTTTCAGAAGAAGTAACTTTATTGACAAGCAACAAAGTGAGGATGCAGCTGTTCATCTGATCTGCAATGGTTGGAACCTCAGGTCTTATACCTTTTCTTATCACTAGGTAGCCAATCAGCTATCTTTCTCTTCTTGCTCCACCTCAAGATCTCGCTACCGTTAGCATCATCTTTCCCAGAGATCTTTCTATTGGTGGAAAAATCTTTGGCCATACCCATTTTTAAAGAATCTTGGATCTTGGATTTGGAATTCCAAGATGGCGCCGGTGTGTCTGGCTCGCCGTCTTACCCTGACAGTCTTTGTTTTGTTTGTGTGGTTTGTGCTGTCTGTCCCAAAGACCATTGATTCTCTGTTGGTGTATGATCGTCAAGAGCTACTTAAAATTAAAAGTACGGTGGACTTTACAGCAAACTACTCCCAGGGTGGTTCAAAAACATTTCCTCCTCCACTCTTGACGGATGTCCCAGCTCATCTGATCTGCATCGAGGGTCCATCTCCACGGAGACGCAGACGTAGAGGGGCGCGTAGCGGCTGGCTAGTCCGGATTAAGGCATGGCTGGCTTCACCCTCTGAGTTGTTGCCGGTGACACCGGAATGTCACCGATGTTTTCAACGCCTTGTCGCTCGTCGCGGCCTTGCTCCAACTACCAGCTGGTTGATACCTGTTGTAGGCCTGCACGAGGAGCGACATGGTTTGCGCACCTGCGCGCCTCGTTCCCGAAGTCCTTGCGGAAGAAAATACAGCAACCTTCGGCCGCTGTGGCGGTCAGCTCTTGCGGCTGAAATCTCGACTCTACCGACCAAATGTGCACTGATAAATGCAAGGTCGGTAATGAACAAAACTTTCATCCTTAAGGACTTCTTCATCACACAAGCTGTGGATGTACTGTTTTTAACAGAAACATGGATTGCCATGGGTGAGTCAGATGCCTTTACAGACCTCTTACCTCCTGACTGTACTTTTTTAAATTCCCCAAGGACCACTGGACGTGGAGGAGGAATAGCGACTGTCTTAAAGAGCAGCTTACATTGTAAGCTTTTGGCACCATCTGTTTTTTCATCATTTGAATTGAGCTCGTTTATCTTAGGCCGATCGGATCCCGTACTGTGTGCGGTGATATATCGCCCGCCGAAATATAACAAACATTTTATAAAGGAGTTCTCTGATTTTTTGGCCAGTATTGTGACAGACTATGACAGAGTTTTAATTGTTGGTGACTTTAATGTACATGTTTGTTGTCCATCCAAACCACTTTCTAAAGATTTTTTAGATATGATTGATACTTTTAACTTTTTTCAACATGTCAGTGGACCCACACAGGAACAGGGGCACACGTTAGATCTTGTGTTATCCTATGGTTTGCCCATTCTATATATTCAGATACAGGATGCTGTTTTTTCCGATCACATGCCGGTTCTATTTGATTTTAATTTGTCTTGTCTTAAATCAAAACCAAATGCCCCTGCACGCCTAGGTCGTGTGTTTAAGCCGACCACTGCTGCTCAGTTTTCTTGTGTTTTTCAACAGTCGTCTCAGCTTGATACTGGTCTCATAGCTGACACAGAGAAATTAACCTCTTCCTTTCTCTCAACATGTGCTAGCATTCTTGACATTGTTTCTCCTTTAAAAGTTGTGCGCTCTAGACCTAAATCTGAGCCATGGTTTAATGACATTACCCGTGCAGCAAGGAGAGATTGTAGGAGAGCAGAGCGTCGGTGGAAGAAAGACAAGCTTCATGTCTTCTATGAAATTTTAAAAGAAAGCTGGAGAAATTATCAAAAAATAGTAAAAGCTGAAAAGAATAGATATCTAAAAGAAAAAATAGTCCAAAATTTAAATAAACCACATGTCCTTTTTAAAAGTATTGATTCAATCTTAAATTCACCCCAATCCTCTTGTTTAGAAGCTTCTTCTGAAGTCTGTGAGAACTTTTTACATTATTTTTTAGATAAGATTGCCTCTATTAGAGCTCATATTTCCCCACCTGTATTCGATCCCTCTGAAATGCTGACTTGTTTAACAGTGTTTGACCAGTTTGAGCCCGTGTCACTTTCTTGTCTCAATAAATTAATTTTAAAGCTTAATCCCTCAGTATGTCCCACGGACATTATCCCCCCTCGCCTTTTTAAAGGAGAACTCCGGTCAATTTTAACATTGAGCTCATTTTTTTGTACATTTGGAGTGCTGTCAATACAGAGAACAACTACAAAAAACGGTGTTGCCTACACCGAGTTATTCTATTTTTAAAATTTGCACCCTGTTGACTTCAATAGGGCAAGTAGTAAGCCTGCTTTTTAGCCTCTTAACATCCTTTAAGTGTCATTACAAGTGCACAGAAAATGTGAGTGATTCCTTCCGAGTGAACACGGGTGGATCTGACTGCAGTAGATGTTAGAGATATTAATAAAAACGAAGTTAATTCAGCCAGCGCTCATACCTTTGTTTACATCCTGTTTTCGGTGGAACGCAATAGTAATCGATTGTCGAGTTCACGCGCGTGATCATTGGTAACTAAACCTATGCGCGTGAACTCGACAATCGATTACTATGGCCTTCCACCGAAAACAGGATGTAAACAAAGGTATGAGCGCTGGCTGAATTAACTTCGTTTTTATTAATATCTCTAACATCTACTGCAGTCAGATCCACCCGTGTTCACTCGGAAGGAATCACTCACATTTTCTGTGCACTTGTAATGACACTTAAAGGATGTTAAGAGGCTAAAAAGCAGGCTTACTACTTGCCCTATTGAAGTCAACAGGGTGCAAATTTTAAAAATAGAATAACTCTGTGTAGGCAACACCGTTTTTTGTAGTTGTTCTCTGTATTGACAGCACTCCAAATGTACAAAAAAATGAGCTCAATGTTAAAATTGACCGGAGTTCTCCTTTAAGGAGGTCTGGACCACTATAGGGCAAAATGTCCAAAAAATTATCAACAGCAGTCTGACTTCAGGAATTGTTCCAGCGTATTGCAAGGAGGCAACTGTTGTACCTCTAATTAAAAAGCAAAATCTGGACACTACTATTTTAGCTAACTACCGACCGATATCAAAGCTTCCTTTTATTTCAAAAATTTTAGAAAAAACAGTTTTTGCACAATTACAATCCTATTTAGATACAAACGGTATTTTAGAAATTTTTCAATCTGGTTTTAAAGCTTTTCATAGTACTGAGACTGCACTTTTAAGAGTTTTTAATGATCTTTTATTAACTACAGACCGTGGAGACTCAGTTATTCTTATGCTTTTAGACCTTACTGCTGCTTTTGACACAATTGATCATGCCATTCTTATCTCTCGTCTAGAGCACTGTGTAGGCATCCGAGATACTGCCCTGCAGTGGTTCCAATCGTATTTATCGGACCGATTTTTTTCTGTTAAACTTGGTGACTCTACATCATCTATCGCCCCCCTTCTCTGTGGAGTCCCTCAAGGCTCAGTCCTTGGACCACTACTGTTCTCCTTGTACCTTCTCCCTCTAGGAAATATTTTTAAAAGACATGGGGCCTGATGTATAAACGTTGCGTACGCACAAAATGGGCATAGAAATATGCGTACGCAATTTTCCACGCACATATCGGGATTTATAAAAAATAAACTAGGCGTAGATAAGTGCGCACCGTAAGGATGCTCTTGACCGTGCGTACGCACTCTTTTAGAAGAGTATGTGTTTTGGCGACACCAACTGGCCCAAATAGCAATAACTATTTAAAATGAAAAACTTTTAAATTATCATATTACATCACCCAATAAATCAAATTGCATCAACCTGAATTATCATTATGATATGATTATGATGGAGTTTGATGGATTCATTGATTTTAATAAAATTTAGACTCTATTTCATTATAGCTCTGCACTGGTGTCTTGCAGAAGATCACTTTTAGACAGAAAATCTAAAGAAATACAAGATAATACAAATATAATTTCGCTCACCAACCTGTCACTTGAAGCAAATATCCATCCCTTCTTAAATGTCCGCGCCAGCGAGCGCGTTGGGCCGTTTAGTGAAACTGATGCAAATAACAGCTTAAATAAATAAAATACTTCTGATATAAACTATGTTTTACTTATGATATAAACATTTAGATTAAATATGCCATTCAAATTAATGGAGGACACTTAAACATGAAATCATTACTGAGAAGTTACAACATTTTTTATATTCAAATTCAATCAATAGAAATATTTGTTGTGGATGCGATGTTTTTGAACACGTTTCCTGTAGCGTGCTGTGTTTAAATGTTTTAACCACAGAGATAATTGCTTATCATGATAATACCAGATTGTCTGAGAAAATAGTTTCGTGCAAATAATGCCCAAGGCCTATCTGTTTCCATTAAAAATATAAATCAATTAAAAATACTATTCGGCCAGTGGATAAGATTAAATGTATTTTACACTATTTGATTTATGTATTCAAAAACAAGACAAGGATAGGCAAATACATGATTTTTATTAATGTAATGTGTCTTGTACCGTTAAACGTTATCACGTGGATGAATAATCATATGCAAATGATATGCAGATGAGGATATGCATAGTAAAACTAGGCGTTGTAAGCTCCATATATGGTTATTTCAGGGTGGAGACGCATGTGCGCACAATCTTCCGCTGACTGGGATTTATAAAGTGAATTCTGCGCAGGTTCTGGCGTACGGACGGTTTTATAAATCTGAAAACTTTTGTGCGTACGCAAATTCTGCCTTATGTGCGTACGCACACTTTAAGGATGAAATCTACGCAAAGTTTTATACATGAGGCCCATGGTATTTCCTACCATTTTTATGCGGATGACTCGCAAATCTATTTACCGTTGAGAAGAGATGCAAACAGTTCCCTGACTCCGTTACTTGAATGTCTCAAGGATATTAAAACCTGGATGTCTTTTAATTTTTTAAATTTAAACGAAGAAAAAACTGAGATCATTGTGTTTGGACCCAGCCGGATTTGTGACTCACCTCCCGTAAACCTTGGGTCCCTGCAGCAATATGTAAAGCCAGTAGTTACCAATTTAGGCGTTAAAATTGACAATGAATTTAAGCTTGACAAGCAGATAAACATGGTGGTTAAATCATGTTTTTATCAATTGAGACTTTTAGCTAAAATTAAACCTGTTTTATCTTTTAATATTTTTGAGCAAGTGATTCATGCTTTTATTTCGACCCGTTTGGACTACTGCAATGCACTTTACATTGGCGTGAACCAAACTTCTCTTTCACGCCTACAGTTAGTCCAAAATGCAGCTGCTCGTTTATTAACAGGAACCCGGAAACATGAACACATTACTCCTATTTTGGCCTCGCTCCACTGGCTCCCTGTATATTTTAGAATACATTTTAAGATTTTAATGTTTGTTTTTAAGTCGCTAAATGGCTTGGCACCTCAGTACATTTCAGAGCTCCTGCACATTTACACCCCGTCAAGGTCACTGAGGTCTGGTGATCAGCTGCGGCTGAACGTGCCCAGGACCAGGCTGAAGACCAGAGGCAACCGCTCTTTTTCAGCAGTTGCTCCCAAATTGTGGAATGACTTACCGCCGCACATTAAAGTTGCGCCCACCCTCCACATTTTTAAATCTCGTTTAAAAACACATTTTTATTCCTTGGCCTTTGATTCAACATGAGAGCTGATGTGGTCTTCGTTGTCGTTGTCATTGTTGACGCTTTTAGTTATTTATTTATCTGTGTTTGTTTTTGTTTTATATTTTTATCTCTGTAAAGCACTTTGGTAACCTTGCTGTTTGTTTAAATTGTGCTATATAAATAAAGTGGTATGGTATGGTATGGTATTTTTAAAGAATATCTCGGGTCACGTGATTCTCTGCACCTGCAGTGTTCTAGTGCCATCCATCATTTTTAATTTATGTTTTTAGTACCATCTTATCAACTACCTATACACATCTTCTCTCTGAGCTTGTTAGGTAGTTTTCCATCCTCACAGACCCCATGACCTAATTTAACCTGATTTAACCTGGTTTCTGACTGAGACACAGCAATACAGACTTTTACATGAGCCAAAGGAAAATCTCCAACACTTACAGATAGAGACATGACAGTATCACGTCTGCCAAGAGAATATTATAATTTTTAGGTTATAGCAGTTAACTGAGTATCACTAGAAAGAGCATCAACAGTAGTATCCGTACCACTGAAGACAGATGGACAGGCACTCTGCAGCTGGGATGGTGTCCTGGAGGGTGATCCTCGCTCTGATGCGGGACAACAGGTCATCAAACTGGGCGCGGGACAGGCGGAAGTACCGCTGAAAGCAGCCGTCATCCACAGTCAAGAAAAAGGCTAATCTAATTAATTACCGTTGTGTGTCCAACGGTGTAAAGAGTGATACATAAAATGCATTACCATTCTTATACATTGATTTTGTAGACCATGTAGCAAATTAGCTCAAAATAAATATTAATAATCAATCATAACTTGTAATAATTAATTATTCATATTTGTATCAGTTAACAGAATTAATTTAATGTAGTAAAATTAATATTACAATCAATCGCCCTGTTCGTCCTGTGAATACTCAGTGTTAATTGTTTATTAATTCTAAGAAATGTTCATTTCCGGGAGAGGGAAATGTCTTTCTTACTGTACAGTACTAATAAGAGCCTGTAGTCAAAATCTAACAGACATCAACCTGAAGAAGCAGCAATAAAAGCCAGAAGAAGAGAGGTCACAGTGAATTTGGCTCTAATAAAGCCAGAGTAAAGTCCCAACCGGGTTTGCTTGACCAAAAAGAAAGGTGGAATTTCCAAGTGGGAAAATTCCTCTTTTGGAGGTTTTTATTGCTCTTTGTTTTCAAGCGTGCTCATTTGCATGTGCAGCTGGATTGGTTGCTGATGAAGAAACTATTAAAGATTCTTGTAAAATTAATAAGTTGCACAGCAATCAACATGACATATACACCGAATCATTTTGATCTTCAAAGTACCAATGATAGAAAACAGAACGCTTAAAAAAACGTTTAAATATGTAATTTTGGTGATCAAAGATGAGTTTTAAGGGATAAAATTATTGACTACAGGGGGACTTTAACCCCCTAACCCCCTGAGGTCGGCTATCGCGCCGGCGCGATAGGCTCGTTTTTTTCCGTATGAGTGAAAAAAAAAAAAAAAAAAAAAAATAAATACATTTTTATCTTATATGCTTGTGTTATACATGAATCGATCCTGTTTAGTGTGTATTTTTTTTGGTGTATGCTCATAATAAAAACAAAGTGTTGTGCTTTTCGCCAAATAAAGAAAAATAAACATGATGCGAGTTCTGCCTACTCTCCGTCAGTGAAGTCCATTCTGAAACGCGTCCGAAAATGAACTGTAACTCAGCGAATACTCAGTCAAACAGGCATACAGTCACACAGGCATGAAGCTTGAATTCTCTTCTTTCAAATGAAGTAATTTTTATAAAAAACAAATATTCACAGTTTATATAATATGTATGTAAAGAGAGAGATGTCAGTCGTTCTCATCTCAGCTAATTAAGTTTTAATGTGACTCCGCCTACGGAGACCGCGCTAATGTGAGGCGATCCATACAAACCTGTGAAACGCCCACATCCGCTGGATAAGGCCGGTGAAACACTGGATGCGTGGCGTAAGCGTCTCAGCTGTGTGGCGTGTCCGTTTTTATTTCGGCTCCCATCCATGTTAACAGTTTAGAGTTTGAATACTGCCTGTGTGAGACGCGCGTCTCAGGCGCGGCACGAGCCGCGTGGAAAACGCGTGCATTCTAGAAATAGAACCGACGCCTATTTTTCACGCGACACGCAAGCGTCTTGGAAGCGTTTCCATGCAAAATTGAATAGGAAAATCTGTTTATTTGACACGAATACATATTAATAAATGTCCTTTTGATGTTTAAAAGTGTCTAGGTTTTGACATAAATGCAAATATAAATGTAATTTTACAAAATATGATCGATTTTCAAATACTGCTGTATTGAATGAACAGCTTTTAGCAAACTCTATTGCTATACTGAGATGAGGAATATATACTGTATGTGTTTTGTCAAAAATAAAGTCATCAACTAACTAATGAATCCTTTACTTTGAAATACGTATGATAAAATGTATACTTTAGTTTTGAAAGACGTTGACTAGTTTTGAAAAGATTATAAAGTATGTATGTGCATGCATATATATATGTGTGTGTGTGTATATATGAAGAGTTCAGATGCAAAAGCCTCTAAATGCCATCTGAAATTTTCTCCTAGAATGATCATTTTTATGAAGCTTGTATATTTAAGTTAGCTATAGGTGACACACCTGAATGAATGGCTCATTAAGTATGCAGGGACGTAGTCTCACCAGGTGTGAACTACTAAATATGCATGATGCTGTTGGAGCGTTTACGCCCCATCCGCATATTGGCTTTCCAAACTAAAAGGGTTTCACAAAACTAAAATCAATGTATCGTTTTTTTGTGAATGATTAGGCAGGATGATTTTCATATCATTTTGAAGAAAAAACACTAGGCGATGAAATCCATTAGTCAAAAGTCTTATTGCCACATATTTAGTATGTGTTTTGTGGCCTTATTTCAGAAACTTTAATTTTTAGTTTTTTCGATAACCATGCATAAACATTATTCTCTCAAAAATGAAAACATGTACATACATGTGGCTCACATATTATGGAAGTCCTGTTTGTGCTATATAGAGTGAATTTACACCTTTGCCATTAATATGTTTATAAGCAACTGAAAAAAGCACAAATGTCAGGGCATGTCAGAACATCTCAAGGACCCCAAAAACACCCCAGACCCCAGAGGGTTAACTGTCACCCCCCTTTTTTCCCCGCATTGACATGAAAATTACTATCCAAACTTAAATGGTTATAATTCAAGAATGCTTTTGAATATAGATTTGTGGTTGGTCTTGTTTTAAAGAAGACATTTGGCAGATTATAATAACAGTTAAGGTAAATTATAAATTGTTATAGAAAAAAAGTTATAGAAGTTTGAGTTTATGAAAATGTACAATATAACAATATAATTATTTATTATTTAAATAAAAAATAGATATGTTTCAAAACATTATTTATTCTAAAACTGCAAGAAAATCAAAGCCAAAAATCTTAAGTTATGTTCCAAATTTTAGGTTGATATCTCAAAAATGAGCTTTCAGTAAGATTTTGTTTGGGTGCAGTAACAAACTTTTTAACTAGATGACATCCAAGCTGCATTACTGACCATATAAGGGCACCTCACTTTCCATGTATGGTTTGAGTGATCTGAGCCTTATATTTCCATAGTTTTCATACAATTTATAAAGTAGACATCCTATAAAACTGGTGTCAACTTGTCTTTTTTTTTTCATCTTAGACCTGATGGCGCTGAAAGAGGAGAGTTCTATGGAAATGGAAGAGAAAGATCATGATTTCATGAGAAAAAAATCTACACAGATTGAAAAGACCTCACGGAAAAGAGCTAAAAAATTCACCTGCCAACAGTGCGGAAAGAGTTTTGATCAAAGTGGAACCCTTAGAGTCCACATTAGAATTCACACTGGGGAGAAACCTTTCACCTGCAAACATTGTAAAAGGAGTTTCAGTGAAAAAGGAAACCTTAATGTTCACATGAGAATTCACACAGGAGAGAAGCCTTACACCTGCCAGCAATGTGGAAAGAGTTTCACTCAAAAAGGAAATTTTACAAACCACATGAGAATTCACACTGGATACAACCTTTTCAACTGCCAACAGTGTGGAAAGAGTTTCAGTGAAAAGGGAAACCTTAAAATTCACATGAGGATCCACACTAGAGATATATCATTCACCTGCCAACAGTGTGGAAGGAGTTTCACTCATAAAGGAAACCTTAAAAAGCACATGAGAATTCACACCGGAGAGAAGCCTTATACCTGCAGACTCTGTGAGAAGAGCTTCACACGGGAACTAGGCCTTAGGTATCACATGCAAATTCACACTGGAGAAAAGCCGTTCAAATGTTGTAGAAAGAGTTGTGGAAAGAGTTTCACACGTAAAGAGACCCTTGAGGACCACATGAGAGGTCACACTGGAGAGAAGCCGTTCACATGTGGTCAGTGTGGGAGAAGTTTTGTAGGAAGACAAAACCTTAATAAGCACATGAGGATTCACTCAAGAGAGAACTATTTTAAATGTCATCAGTGCGGAAGTAGATTCGGAGACATGAATCGCCTTAAGAATCATGTAATAACTCACTCTGGAGAGAAGCCTTTCATGTGCAATCATTGTGGAAAGAGTTTTACAAATAAAGGAAAGCTTAAAACTCACATGAGACTTCACAATGGAAAGAGGCCTTTCACATGTCTTCAGCGTGAGAAAAGTTTCACAAATCAAAGAGACATGAAACGTCATTTCCAAATTCCCTCTGGAGGAAAGAAATTGGATTGTGATCAGTGTAATAAAAAATTTATTTTGCCATTATACTTACAGATACACCTGAAAAGTCACACATATTTGAGACCATATTTGTGTTCTTTGTGTGGAAAGAGTTTCAAATGGTTTGGCAATTTAAAATGGCACCAGAAAAAGCGTATCTGTGTGAAATTGAGGCTACGTTAAAGCCGTAGATGAATGTGGGCCAAATCAGATTTTCTTAATGTTTATTTGTCTTGAGACTGTTCACATGACCTTTATACACTCACTGGCCACTTTATTAGGTTCACCTGTTACTATTTGTAAACACATATTTAATCATCCAATCACATGGCAGCAACTCAATGCATTTAGGCATTTATACACAGTCAAGATGAAGATCAAACTGAGCATCAGAATGAGAAAGAAAGCGGATTTAAGTGACTTTGAATGTGGTATGGTTGTTGGTCCTAGACCTGTTGGTCCTAGACCGGTTGGTCTGAGTATTGTGGTATGGTTGTTGGTCCTAGACCGGTTGGTCTGAGTATTTCAGAAACTGCTGATCTACTGGGATTTTCATGTACAACTATCTCTAGGATTTACAGAGAGTGCTCAGAAAAAGAGAAAATATCCAGTTAGCGGCAGATCTGTGGGCTAAAATGCCCTGTTGATGTCAAGAGAATGGCAAGACTGGTTGGAGCTGATCAGGGTTTTTCCTGGGACAAAATTGGTCTTCGGTGGTGGCTGACCGACATGGTCATCCACACACAGCAAAGAGTACCCTAGTACCCACATGATCCGCAAGCCCAATATTGACAATAAATGTTACATTTAAAATAAATACAAAGAAACAGTTTGTGATTTTTTTTTTTATGTAATTTACTACACATTGTCATAGGACTTTTTTTTTTTTTTTTTTTTTTTTTTTACTTACTTGGTACTTTTAAAGCAAAGTATTTGATGACCCATAAGGAACTTACTTCCATCTTCCTATATTAATTTTATTAATAAAACAAATGGAAGTGATTTAAACATTGCAAAGAACCAACAGGAAAATAAATGTGTGCCTGTACTAGCAGTGCACTTGTAGTAAATTAATACAAACTTCAGCATATTCTGAATCTCTAGCATTTAATAATAGACTTCTAACCAACATCCTCTTGTTATTTCCAATGAGCAATATAATCCTTCAGACAAAAAACATTTTGCTGTAGCAAAACCACAAACAGTTTTTGTTCAAAAATATAGAATGATGTACCAGCAGCTCTCATATAATGCTTGTGGACATATTCTGAATAATTAGTAACATACTAAGCCTCTCTTATTCACAACTAAATAATAAAGAGTTATGACTTGAAATGTTTGCTGTATACCACAATCAAAAACATCTTATACAAAAAAAGTGAATGAACATCTGCAGAGAGCACAGTCAAAATGTAACTTTTTGTGACTGGCATTGCACATAGGCTATTGCAGGGCAGTACAATGTACGTAGGCCTATAACAGATTGGTTTACAGTATATTGATGTGAAAACTAAATAGGCTACTGAAAGCAGCTTTCATACAAAAAATACTAAATAGGTAACAATGAAATTGCCAATTTTCCATACGCTAGCTTTTAACGAAGAGGGTGCCGTTCGAATTTGGCGCTCAGCCATCATGCGTGCGCGAGTCTGTTATGTGCGCGCCACAGACTGCACGCGCACTGCACGTCCGCTAGAGTTCCGCCTTTTGCGTTCCGTCAATATTACGTTTTTTTAGAGATTAGATTTTTTTGACATTTGTGAATCGATTCAGAATCGTCCACGTCCGCATCGCGATGCATGTAAGAATCGATTTTTTCTCCCACCAATATTTCAGATGTGTATGTTCTTCTCAGTAATGATTTGTTATACACCGATTCAGACACTGACGGGCAGACCAATTGCTTTAACTATTCATTATAATAAACCGGCTCAAAGGAGTCATTAGGTCGCGAATCGGACTTTAGCGGACGTGTTGTGTGGGAGTCCTTGCTGTTAGGACATCATGAAAGATTTGTCAACACACACACAAAAAAAAAAAACCCCACTTCAAACATTTTTTTTTGCGTTTATTTAAAGTTATGTCAACTGCATGTGCGGAATGCTTGTCACAAGTTGTAAGAGAAGATAAGGCAACTTTTTTTTTTGACTGCAATTCACACCCAGCGCTAACACAGCAAAAATATTCTCCGAATGCACCACGTGAAACATGGATTCGGTCTTCCGACCTTTAGGATCAGTTGATTTTGATGCGAGGGAGAGAGCAAGACAGAACTGAAGACGGAGAGAGCCCGCGCGGGGGTCGGGCGCTGTGATCGTTCTCTCCGTCACTCCGTCAGTAGCCTGCTTCACTCACAAAACCCAATTACAGATCAAATAAGGCTTTGGCGGGACAAAAAAATCATTTTGGCAGCCGCCAAAAAATTTTCAATTTAGGAAAAACCCTGCTGATAGAAAGGCAACTTTAACTCTAACCACTCGTTTCAACCAAGGTCTGCAGAATAGTAGCTCTGTACACACAACACTTCGAAACTTGAAACAGATGGGCAACGGCAGCAAAAGATCACACAGAGTGCCTCTCCAATCAACTAAGAACAACAAACTTGGGCTACAAATGGAAAATAGCCCAAAATTAGGCAATAGAAGATTGGAAAATTGTTTTCTGGTCTAACGAGTCTAATTTCTACTGTGATATTCAGATGATAGGGTCAGAATTTGGCGTTTAACAACATGAAAGCAAGGACCCATTTTGTATCCTGAACCATTGATGGAATGGAGGATATTTTCTTGGCATACTTTGAACACCTTAGTACTAATAAATAATAATAATAATAATAATTCGTTACATTTATATAGCGCTTTTTCTGAGACCTCAAAGCGCTTTACATAGTTGGGGGAATCTCCTCAACCACCACCAATGTGCAGCATCCACTTGGATGATGCGACGGCAGCCATATTGCGCCAGAACGCCCACCACACACCAGCTTACTGGTGGAGAGGAGACAGTGATGAAGCCAAACAGTATATGGGGATGATTAGGAGGCCATGATGGACAGAGGCCAAGGGGCAAATTTGGCCAGGATGCCAGGATTACACCCCTACTCTTTTGCGAAGGACATCCTGGTATTTTTAATGACCACAGAGAGTCAGGACCTCGGTTTAACGTCTCATCCGAAGGACAAATATATAAAGCATATTTTAATTGCCACAGCCTACCTGAGTATTGTTGCTGACCGTGTCGATCCCTTTATGACTACAGTGTACCCATCTTCTGATGGCTACTTCCAGCAGGATAACGCATCATGTCCCAAAGCTCAAATAATTTCAAACTGGTTTCTTGAACATGAAAATTAGTTCACTGTACTCAAATGGCCTCCACAGTCACCAGATCTCAAACAAATAGAGCAGCTTTGGGATGTGTTGGAACGGGAGATTCGCATGATGGATGTGCAGCTGACAAATCTGCAACAGCTGCATGATGCCATAATGTCCAAAATCAAACCGAAATCTCTGAGTAATATTTTCAGCACATTGTTGAATGAATTAAGGCAGTTCTGAAGGCAAAAGGGTTCCAACCGGGTAATAGCAAGGTATACTTAATAAAGTGGCCGGGGAGTGGGGTTGCCAACTGTCCTGTATTAGCCGGGACGTCCCGTATATTGGGCCTCATTTATTTGTTTAGTTATAAAAGTGCTATTACTTTCTTAAATTTCTTTCCAAAAATAAAAAGTTCTTACTGACCCCAAACTTTTGAACTGAAGTGTATAGTCTATTTCAGATAAATGCTATTATTTTGAACGATGGTTTGCGTGTTTGTATAACATTAAAATTATTTCTTGAATAAAATTATACATAAAAAGGTTAAGCAAAACAAATGTTTATATCTGAGAACCTTTTATACACATTCTTAACTACAGACACGGAAATGACATTGTGTGATAAAGTACAAAATATTTAGATTGTCCCATATTTTGCAACCCTACCATTGAGTGTATGTGGTCCAAATCAGACACTCATCTGATCAAAAAATTATTTCTGCCATAAGTGATCTAGTTATTGAATCTGATTGGAATTATAAATGGTGTTTTATTAACAATGTTCGGGAGGAGCACGTTCAGATAATTAAACCTAATTAAACACCTGTGGAGCACATTCAGATAATCAAACCTAATTAAACACGAGTGGAGCACACTCAGTTAATCAACCCAATCAACGAGTTAAGAGGTGTATATATATACAGCAAACTTACCTCCGTTTGTTGACAGTTTAACAGCATTTGGCCCCGCAGTACTTCCTAACATGTCCGAATCGAGCTCTTCCTGTCCGATGAAGAATTTTTCGTCCTTCAGAATCAGGAATCGGGAATCTTTGCCGCAATCATCTGGTGTTATCTTGCATCAGGCCAAACAAACGGGTACTCGCCACCGCGGGCAAAATATCCACAATCTCCTTCCGCGTATTTCCCTAAACCGGACTATTCAATAATTCCTGCCATAGAGAAATGGACAATAAGGTAATGCTGCCCTCTTCACGCGAAGGAACGGGCCTTCCTCCAGCGTCAGGCCGCCGCAGCAGGCCCTAAGTAAGCCGCGCTGCAGATTCAGTCTCGGCCAGTCCACACGCTTAACATCTGCCGGGTCAACTCCGTGAGTGCTCAGCTCAAAACCTTCTCGTTTTCCGTCCCTGGTTGAACTTCGCATCGCTTCAGTTGTTGAATCACGAGCCAGTTATGCCATCTGAATACTCATTTTGATCGGGGAATACACGTTTTAAATAATTTCTGTACAAATGATTAGCCGCCATTAACTTGATGCTTCCTTTTGGCGTAAACTCACTCGTAAACAGTAGGTCGCACATTACGCGCAGACTGCACACAGAATCATTAAGAACCTATCGTTAACACTGTCCTGCAATTAATCAACAAAAGTCGCTTAGAAACTTAAAGTTATAGCATAAATATATTTTTATTTTTGAAGTAATTTAAACCCACAGCTTCACTATTGGTTTTTCTGATTCAGAATGAACAAAATGTGACCCATAGCCATAGAAATGATGAAAATAAACTGTCATGTTGAGGGTTCCTACGCAGCTTAGAAAGTCATTTTGATTTGAGAAATTTCCAGGTTGGGATAAAACATTTTAGTCAATTTTTTTTTTTTTTTTTTTTGGAATACATTATTTTCAGTTTTCATTTTACAAGAACGAGAACAAACACAAACAAACATACCCACATCCCACCTCCCCAAAAGGATGCTCCATTATTTTAAAGTAGGTGTACAATGTTTCGAGGTCAGTCACATTCCAATATCACATTATCCACATAATCTAGATAGGGCTGCCAAATTTTAATAAAGGTGTTGTATCTCTTTCTAAGGTTATATGTTATTTTTTCTAAAGGGACACAGTTGTTCATTTCTAAATGCCATTTAGTTATAGATAGAAGGGAATCAGACTTCTATGTGACAGCAATACACTTTCTGGCCACTGCCGGGGCTATTTCCAAAAATTTTATTTGAAATTTGTGTGAAGTGGTTTATCAATTTTCATAAAGTTCCCCAGCAAGCAAAATTGTGGGTCAACAGGTAATGAAATTTGAGTAATCTTAGCCAAGACATAACAAAAGTCAATCCAGAAATCTCTCACCTTCACACACAACCAAGTACAGTGTAGGAAAGAGCCCACATCTGCAGCACATCGGAAACATGCATCAGGTAGATCAGGCTTAAACTTGTGAATTTTCTCTGGAGTCAAATACAGCTGATGTAGGAAATTATAGTGAACAAGCCTGTACCGTGCATTAATAGTGGCAGATAAACTGTTTTTACACAACTCTGACCAAAGTTGGTCTTCAATTGTGATTTTTAAGTCTCATTCCCACCTTTCCTTAGACCTATACAGAGCCCGTTTAGGACATTCAGATATTAACAAAGAGTATACTTTAGAAATAAGCTTACATGGTCCACTATCATGCATCAATTTTTCCATTTCAGTGAGTCTGGGTAAAGCCATAGTGTCGTTCAAAGTGCTTCTCAGAAATGACCGCAGTTGAAGGTAACAAAAGAAAGTATTGTTAGGCAAGTTATATTTTCCTCTTAATTGTTCAAAAGTCATGAAAAGTCCGTTCTCATAACAGTCCTCCAATTTACGAATCCCATTATGATGCCATGCTTCCAGGATCTTGTTGTTTACAGTCATAGGGATCAGTTCGTTTTGCTTTAAAGGTGATTTAGGTGACAGTCCTATCTCCTTGCCAATGGTCTTATGTACATCATACCAAAGTTTAATGAGATGTAACAAAATTGGTTTATCAGTCTTTTTCGACAAAATACAGTAGTTGTATTTGTAAACAAACTCACTAAAAAAATTGTCTTTTAATGAATAAAATGCAATATGAACCCAGGATGGAGTTGTGTCATTCTCAAACAGAGACAAAATAAATCGCATTTGGGCTGCAAAGTAATATTTTTTAAAATTGGGTAGTTGAAGTCCCCCTGACTTGTAGTCCCACGTCAATTTCTCCAAAGATATTCTTGATACCTTATTATTCCAAATGAACTGTCTTACATTTTTATTAAGAGTTTTAAAAAAGGTTTGGGGTAATGGAATAGGCAGTGATTGAAAGAGGTACTGCAATCTCGGCAAAATGTTCATTTTAATGCAATTAATCCTTCCGATCAAAGTGATGGGGGGGCTAATCCATCTGTGTAGATCTTCCTCAATTTTTTTAAGTAGTGGACTATTATTCAATCTATAAAGATTTTTTATTTTTCAGGTTTTTGAATAGAAGTTATTGTCCACAACTATACCAAGATATTTTATTCCAGTTGGGGCCCATTTGAACGCAGATGCACTTTGACACGCAGAGTAGTTGAATGTTGTTAATGGAATTATTTCACTTTTATCATAGTTTACCTTATATCCTGAGACATAACCATAGGTGTCCAATAAATCCTGTAGTCGAGTAAGAGAGTGAGAGGGGTCTGTTAGATATAAGAGAACATCATCAGCTAATAAGTTAATTTTATGGGTTGTCTGACCAACCTTAAAGCCCTTTATATCAGGGTCCCTTCTGATTGCCTCCACCAAAGGCTCAATGGCTAAGGCAAACAGACTTGGGGACAGTGGACCTCCCTGTCTACTGGATCAATGTAGGGAAAACGGTGACGAAATTTGCCCATTAGTAGTAATCTTTGCTTTGGGTTTATGATATAGGGTTCTCACCCAGTTAATAAATACTTGTCCAAAACCAAATTTAGTTAATACATTAAATAAATAAGGCCATTCCAGCCTATTGAAGGCTTTCTCGCCACAGCCACAGTCACAGTGTGATCAGATCTTGATTTTGCTAAATGGATTATATTAAAGAATCTACTTAAGTTATTAGTGCAGCAGATTAATGGCATATTTCAAGAGAATCGTTCAAATTGGTATAAAAGCATGAAATTTGGCACAGATACTCTCTAAGGGTCACTTTTTGGGAAAAAGGCGTTGGCCACCCAAAAATTCAAAATGGCGGCCATTTTTTTCAAGATGGCCGCTATTTCTGTCAAATTCTCATTATGTCAATTGTTCAAACAGTGATGTAGGCATAACATTTTGTGAAAATACTCTCTTCAGAATGTTTTTTTGGAAAACGGTGCTTGTCCCTCAAAAATTCAAGATGGCTACAATTTTTCAAGATGGCCGCCATTTCTCTTGAATCCTTACATCTTTTTTTCAAATGGTGATGCTATCATGAAATTTGGTACAAATATTCTTCAAGGAACATTATCATGGAAAAAGGTGTGTGCCGCTCAAATTCAAGATGGCGACCATTTTCAAGATGGCCACCATTTCTGTCAGAGCTCAATTTAATGTGTTAAGGAAGGTTTTGATTAATAGAGTGAACGTCATTACACAACCAGGGAACACTGGTGACTTCACTGCTGTGGAACTCAGCATGGGGTTCAGTGTCAGCTGATCTAGTTTTACTTACACTGTAGTTCTTGAGTAGTAGTAATAGTATAGCTAAGTTTAGTGTCCCAAATGCTGCCTAACAGCCCCTCATCAATTAGCTAGTAATAGACGTAGTTAGATAGCTGCATTTGAATTGACAAGTTGTGCCAGCGCGGGAGAGCCAAGCCAAGGGTAAGCGGGGCAATATATGACTTGTTCATGTATGCTTACCTGGAAGGTGTACAGATCACACAGGACTTAAATGGCACTGGATGAATGATCGGGCTAGGTGTAGGTGACCTGTACCTAGTTGTATCCCACATAGATATCCATATAAAGGCTAGATGTCTTAAGGCGTAGTCACTTCCGGCATCACTGGCGGCCATCTAACCACAGGGAAGCTGTGCATTAAGGTGAGTGATCAGCACGCACACAAATCCTCTTATCTCACTGAAATCTTGACGGATTTACAAACGGTTTGGTTTCTTACAAACGTTATTAAAGTGGCTATAATTCTTTGGAAGTCCATTGTTATAATTATTCATATGTATGCAGTATCATAACTACATCTCTGACGTTTATAACAAACCAGTAGAAAATTGAGCAAGTTATGGTTATTTAAAAGTACATGCACCATGTTACGAGTGAGCGAGCACCCTGTGGTAAGATGGCCGCCACGTGCGGACGTCGACCTCCATTGGCCAGCAGCGCGCCCGAGACATCTAGCCTTTATTATATGATATCTATGGTATCCCATACCTGAATGTGTACTATGTCTATGATTGAAGTGGTAAAAGGATAACCCCTCGGCCTTAATCAGACAACAAACCTCCAAAATGGCAAATGAAAATCCCATGTCAGCCAAGAGGCCAACTGATTGGATGAAATGTTGTCTTTGTCAGACAGACACAAAGGAACCCCTCCAATCACCACCTACCCCTCGTTTCTCAACATGATGGCTATAAAATGATTGCCACCAACATTCCACTCTTTCACAAGATGAACAAAATGCCAATGACCCTGGACCTGGAGCGACTGGATGAAGGTGGGGGTATAGAAGCTACTTTGAGAAGGAACCAAGCGAAGTATCACCACAATTGTCGACTTCGGTTCAACAACACAAAGTTACTTCGTGCCCAGAAGCAACAATCCGATGCTCAATGTAGTGAGACAGATGAAGGCCAAACAAAGCATTGCAGAACCATGATGCAGAAAAGTCTAGATGATCAGGTTTGCTTTTTTTTGTGATAACATATCTCCTGAATCTGACCAACGTCAGGTAATGACACTGCAACTGAATGACAGACTACATGAATGTGCACAAACACGGAATGATGCTAAATTGTTTCAACAAAGTGGTGCTGATGCCATTGCACAGGAGCTGAAATACCATAATTTGTGTCTCATTCATCTTTACAACAGATAGAAACTCCACCTCAGAAGGCTTGAGAAAGAGTCACAGAGTGAAACGATTCAACCAGCCATCTTTCCTATGGCTCTTTCTGAACTGGTCACCTATATTGTTGAAACCAGTCTCAATTCTGATGGTCCTTCCGCCTTCCATCTCGCAGATACAGTGGGGAGAACAAGTATTTGATACACTGCTGATTTTGCAGGTTTTCCCACTTACAAAGCATGTAAAAGTCTGTAATTTGTATCATAGGTACTCTTCAACTGTGAGTGACGAAATCTAAAACAAAAATCCAGAAAATCACATTGTATGATTTTTAAGTAATTAATTTGGATTTTATTGCAAGACATAAGTATTTGATACATCAGAAAAGCAGAACTTAATATTTAGTACAGAAACCTTTGTTTGCAATTATAGAGAACCTACGTTTCCTGTAGTTCTTGACCAGGTTTGCACACACTGCAGCAGGGATTTTGGCACACTCCTCCATACAGACCTTCTGCAGATCTTTCAGGTTTCGGGGCTGTCGCTGGGCAATACGGACTTTCAGCTCCCTCCAAAGATTTTCTATTGGGTTCAGGTCTGGTGACTGGCTAGGCCACTCCAGGACCTTGAGATGCTTCTTACGAAGCCACTCCTTAGTTGCCATGGCTGTGTGTTTCGGGTCGTTGTCATGCTGGAAGACCCAGCCACGACCCATCTTCAATGCTCTTACTAAGGGAAGGAGGTTGTTGGCCAAGATCTCGCGATACATGGCCCCATCCATCCTCCCCTCAATGCGGTGCAGTCGTCCTGTACCCTTTGCAGAAAAGCATGCCCAAAGAATGATGTTTCCACCTCCATGCTTCACGGTTGGGATGGTGTTCTTGGGGTTGTACTCATCCTTCTTCTTCCTCCAAACACGGCGAGTGGAGTTAAGACCAAAAAGCTCTATTTTTGTCTCATCAGACCACATGACCTTCTCCCATTCCTCCTCTGGATCATCCAGATGGTCATTGGCAAACTTCAGACGTGCCTGAACATGCGCTGGCTTGAGCAGAGGGACATTGCGTGCACTGCAGGATTTTAATCCATGACAGCGTAGTGTGTTACTAATGGTTTTCTTTGAGACTGTGGTCCCAGCTCTCTTCAGGTCATTGACCAGGTCCTGCCGTGTAGTTCTGGGTTGATCCCTCACCTTCCTCATGATCATTGATGCCCCACGAGGTGAGATCTTGCATGGTGCCCCAGACCGAGGGAGATTGACCGTCATCTTGAACTTCTTCCATTTTTTAATAATTGCGCCAACAGTTGTTGCCTTCTCACCAAGCTGCTTGCCTATTGTCCTGTAGCCCATCCCAGCCTTGTGCAGGTCTACAATTTTATCCCTGATGTCCTTACACAGCTCTCTGGTCTTGGCCATTGTGGAGAGCAGGGGCGATTCTAGGATTTTCATTTTAGGGGGGCTCAGCCCCCAATGAGGGTATGATTTTTTTTTTTTTTTAAAGTTAGTTTATGGTCTAATGCTCATTATTAACTAATTTCATTCATTCATCCATGTAACATGCATATGGCATGGTTTTATAATCACTGAGGTCCCGAATGTGAGGTATTTAGGGGGGTTCGGGGACATGCTCCCCCGAGAAAATTTTGATTTCTCTGATCTACATATGTGCATTTTAAGATGTTTTGAAGGCCAAAAAAATTGGATAACAATAGCTTTAAAACCATGTGCGGGCAGCTGTTTTTTTTTCTCACCTCATCAGCATCACACTCTTTTTCTCTTTGTTTTTATCTTGCTCTGTCTTTTCCCCTCCTAAAGCTGAGCTTTGACTGATATAGGCTTTTCATTTTTGTCTGTCAGTGAAGAAAGTAAACATATAGGGTCAACTGATAGGTTGATTTATGAATCATTTTCTCAGACAAAGCTACCAGGAAAGCTAGGTAACTAAGTTTATTAAATTCATTCACAATATGTACACATTCATTATTGATCTAGGCCTAATACATGGCCGTAGACAGGGCTTTATAATCAAAGAGGTCATAAATTTGAAGTTGTTATGGGGTTAAACATGTTTATTTCTCCGATATGTGCAGTTCAAGACGTTTGAAGGCCAAAAAAGGATAAGAAATAGATTTATTAAAGCTGAACTTTTTTAATTTACTGAAGGCTACAAATTGTATTATATTAATTCTCAACATGTACACATGCATTATTAATCTTGTGCCTATGAAAACTGCTTTGTTAATGTTTCTTGTCCCCTCACAATGACATAATTACACGTTATTAGAAAAAAGTTTATTAGTTTTCTAATTATTTTTGTCATTCGTTTAACATTTATGACCTAAAAAACTGTCAAATATAAAATGTTTAGTTTAGCTACTTATTCTTAACTCGTACTTGACCGTAAACTGAAGCGTCAGTCGTGCTGCTAAAATTCGCGCTCGGATGAGAAACCGAAACGTCCTGTGTTGCTCCCAATGCTCTAGTAATTACATTATGTAAACTGCAATGCATTTATGACAAAGAACTGCACCGATGCAGATGTAATATCATAGCAATCTATCAATAAATGCACTCACGACACACCTTGTACTCTCTGATGTTCACTCTGCTCGGCGCCCCTGCAGATTGAAAAATGCGCTAAATCCAAGCAGACTCAGATAAGGGGAGGAGCCGAAACTTGACGCAGCTTTCCGCCGTTTCAAATGAGTTTTTTAAAAGGGGACTGAAGCGATCAAAAATGTATTAATCAAATATTTTTTAGGGGGGCTGGGCAGAAGTTTAGGGTTGAAGGCTGAAGCCCCCCTAAAAAGGGCCTAGTGACGCCCCTGGTGGAGAGGTTGGAGTATGTTTGATTGAGTGTGTGGACAGGTCTTTTATACAGGTAACAAGTTCAAACAGATGCAGTTAATACAGGTAATGAGTGGAGAACAGGAGGGCTTCTTAAAGAAAAACTAACAGGTCTGTGAGAGCCGGAATTCTTACTGGTTGGTAGGTGATCAAATACTTATGTCATGCAATAAAATTCAAATTAATTATTTAAAAATCATACATACATGTGATTTTCTGGATTTTTGTTTTAGATTCCGTCTCTCACAGTTCAAATGTACCTATGATAAAAATTACAGACCTCTACATGCTTTGTAAGTAGGACAACCTTCAAAATCAGCAGTGTATCAAATACTTGTTCTCCCCACTGTATGTGCAACCTGTACCAGCAGCGTATCCTTTTTTTAACAGTGGCACTTCCTCTCTGTGGACTACACCTTGCCGTGGTGGAGAGGCTTGTGTGCTCCAATGAACCTGAGACCTATGCCGGCGGGGATTTTATATACCTGGCAAGTTTAACTAAGCTGGACAGGTCAAAGGAGAGGAGGCAGACAAAGCAGACATTATGACTATTTGACAGAAATGGTGACCATCTTGAAAATGGTGGCCATCCTGAATTTTTGAGTGGCACATACCTTTTTCCAAAAGAGTGTTCCTTGAAGAGTATTTCTGCCTAATTTTATGCTTGCATCACCATTTGAACACTTTAAATAATTAATATTCTGCCCTCGCATGTACGACGTCTGATTTGTACAGCTAGACAGATAGTTAACAGCAATGAAGAGAAACTCCAGAAGTCTTGTTGAGGATTTATGTTCTATCTTTTGTTCTCTTTTCTTCCTCAGTTTTATTTCTCAAGTTTTTCCCCATTTAAGTCTGTAAGACTGAAAGAGTAAACAGAAAATAAACATTACAAAAGTGTAAAGTCTGTTGTCTTTTTTACACAATCAAGTTACACAATAAAGTTACCCAGTAACTCAATATGGATAAACAGTAGGCTATTCTCTATGTCAACACTTTACACAATAAACTACATAGGCCTATGTTCTTACTGCATAGAAATTAAACAAACATCCTCAGTAACACCAAACTATCTGCTAGACTGTTACATGAATAATCTATATGAATCAACAGATGTAAATAAATCAACTATTTAATCTGAGGCGAAGCGCCGAGGCTCGTTGCTGAGCGGATAAATCAGTGAGTCAGAAAACAAAGGCTTCAATCTAGAGCATATGCAATAAAAATGATAAGAGTCACGAACGTAATAACACACATTACTTAATGTAAACATATACATCATACAGAAACCACAATTCTGACGAAAAATTACTTACAGACAAAGATTTGACCAAATTCTGTAATGACGCAGACTCGTGGGTGATTTCAGCGCTATTGCTCGGCGAACACTAGGTCCGTCACTAAAACGGGTCCGACTAGGAAACAAACTAAACGCCAAAGGGCGGAACACTCCTCGCCTGGTATATTATTATACCACTATCAACATCTTAATAACTCGAAGATTAATCAACCAAACAAATATACAATCAATCACTAATTACATTTATGAACAGTATTATTACGTATCAGAATGTCCATCATTTTATCAGTTCTTAGACATAAGAAAAACAAGCTCTGAGATGGGTCTGATGTAAGTTTTTGTTGTTCCTTGCCTCACAACTTTAACTTCAACCTTGCGGACTTTGTTGTCTTTGCTAGGCAATGTCTTTACCACAAGTCCAATTGGCCAGTCGTTCCGTTTAGCCTGACTGTCTTTCATCAGAACTACATCATCTACTTGTATGTTTGGCTTGTCATCAGTCCACTTGTGACGTTTCTGGAGAGTCACCAGATACTCCTGTCTCCAACGTTTCCAGAAGCTCTCTGCCAGACACTGCACTTGTTTCCACTGATTTTTGTGAAGATCCTTATGATCAAAGTCACCTGGAGGCGCTGTCACTGGAGTTATCTTTTGAGTGAGAATCATTGCAGGTGTCAATATTGAAGGATTGTCAGGGTCAGTTGACACTGGAATCAATGGCCTGGCATTAAGAATGGCCATAACTTCTGCCATCAGAGTCGTCAACACTTCATGTGTGAGGTGTTTCGTGTCAGACCGCAGCAACATCCCTTCCAGAATGCGACGCGCTACTCCTATCAGTCTTTCCCAACAACCTCCCATATGGGACGAATGGGGGGAGTTGAAAGTCCACGAGCATCCCTGCTTGTCAAGGAAACTTGTCAGTTCTGGATCACTGGTGTTGAATTTTAACTCTTTGCATGCTCCTATAAAGTTTGTGCCTCTGTCGGAGCGAAGCTGTTTGGATGACCCACGGATAGCAAAGAATCGGCGTAAGGCATTTATAAAACTTGAAGTGGACATGGATTCTAACACTTCAATGTGTGTTGCTCTTGTGCTCATGCATGTGAATAACACTGCCCATCGCTTACTTTCAGCACTACCTCCACGAGTGCGCCGAGTGACAATGCTCCATGGTCCGAAGACATCCAGACCGACATGGGTAAAAGGGGGTTCTGAAGTGAGTCTGTCAGCTGGTAGTGGTGCCATTTTCTGCTCCATAAACCTCCCTCTCAGTTTTTTGCAGGTCACACAGTTATAGATGACACTTGACACCAGCCGCTTACTTCCCACTATCCACACTCCTGCTGACCGGACGGCACCTTCAGTCAAATGACGACCTTGATGGAAAACATCCTCATGGTAATGTCTCACTATTAGAGTTGCGATGTGATGAGTTTTGGGCAGTATGACAGGATGTCTCTCGTCTCTGGGTAAGTCAGCGTTGGTAAGGCGTCCTCCAATCCGAAGGAGTCCATCCTCGTCGATGAAGGGATTTAACTTTCTCAGTGGACTCTTTTTTGAGAGCTGAATCCCATCTCCCAAACATTTTAACTCTTCTCCATAGAACTCTTGCTGGACACAACGAATGACGACTGTTTTAGCTTGCCAACGTGCATCAACTGCGTCCACTTTTTGAGTCTTGGAGTATGTTCTTGTTACTTGAATAAGTTTTGTGATGGCTTGCAGTAGTCTCGTCCAGCTAGAAAAACGTTCAAAGCGTGCTGAGCTGAACTGACCTTCTGTAGCTTTGGTGTAGTTGACAGCAACTTGGGCTCGAACTTCAACATCAAGTTCTGGGTCAACAAGATCAAAGCTCTCGCTTTGTGGAGGCTCACTGCTGCTTTTCAAGAATTCAGGGCCTGAGAACCAGTTAGAGGCTCTGAGGATGTCTACAGACGTGGGTCTGGTGGCGTGATCTGCCGGATTCTGTTCAGTGGCAACATACTGCCATTGTTGTGAATGACTTGATTTCCTGATGCGATTGACTCGGTTGGCAACATACACATGAAATCTTCTGGAGGTGTTATGGATGTACCCGAGAACAATCCTGCTATCAGTGAAAAATCTCACGGCATGCATCTCAATGTCCATCTCACTGCAGATTGTGTCCGCCATTTCGGCTGCCAGGACAGCGGCACACAACTCTAAACGTGGAACTGTATGGGCTGGATGCGGCGCCAACTTCGCTTTGCCCATAATGAATCCTACGTGGCACTGGTTTTCATCATTGGTGACACGCAGGTAGGCTACTGCTGCGATAGCCTGAGTGGAAGCATCAGAGAATAAACAGAGTTCTCGACTTTGAGATGAGACAAGAGGGATAGGCACATACCTTCTCTTGATGTTTAGCTTCTCTAGTTCCAGAAGAGACTCTTTCCACAACTTCCAGGTCACTTGTTTGTCTGATGGGAGAGGATCATCCCAATCATATTCTTTGGACGACAGTTCTCTGACGAGAGCTTTTCCTTGAACAGTAATGGGAGCCACGAAGCCCAGTGGATCATAGAGGCTCTGAACTGTTGACAAGATGCCTCTTTTTGTGAACGGTTTCTCTTCGTGGGATACTTGGAAACCGAAACTGTCACTCTCCAGATTCCATATCAGTCCAAGGCTCCGCTGAAGTGGGAGAGGATCTGCACTAAAGTCGAGGTCTTTTAAGTCTTTTGCAAGGTCCTCGGAGGCAAATGCTGTCATGACTTTGCTGCTATTGGAAGCGATTTTGTGGAGTTTTAAGTTCGATGCTGCTAACATTTTTTGAGTCCTCTGTAGAAGATCAATAGCTTCCTCTTCTGTCGGAACCGACGTCAATCCGTCGTCCACGTAGAAGTTCCTCATGACGAACTCCTTGCTGTCTGTGCCGTACTCATCCTGATGCTCTTGTGCAGCTCTCCTTAGACCATAGATGGCAACTGATGGTGAGGGGCTGTTGCCAAATATGTGCACCTTCATTCTGTATTCAGTGATGTTATTGCTCAAGTCGTTATCCTTGTACCAAAGGAACCGCAAATAATCACGATGATCCTCTCGAACAACAAACGCGTAGAACATCTGCTGAATATCAGCGGTGACTGCGATGTTCTCTTTCCTGAAGCGGATTAAGACACCCAGCAGGGCGTTGTTTAAGTCTGGCCCACTGAGCAGCACGTCATTCAGCGACACACCGTCATGTTTGGCACTTGAATCAAAAACAACTCTTATTTGATTTGGTTTTTGAGGATGATAGACCCCGAACAGAGGCAAGTACCACCTTTCTTGATGTTCCTCGATCTCGGGTGCTAGTTCTGCATGGTCATTCTCAAATACCTTTTTCATGAACTCCAGGAAGTGTTCTTTCATGTCTGTGCGTCTGTCTAGAGTTCGTCGGAGAGATACGAGTCGTCGCAGAGCCATCTCTCTGTTGTTTGGAAGACGACGACGGGGTTTGCAGAACGGCAGCGGTGCTACCCAACTGTTCGCCTGATCCACATAAACCTCTTTGTCCATGATGTCCAGGAATGTTTGATCGTCTACAGACAGAGCTACTTTTTCATCATCAGGGTGGCTGTCGAAGACTGTGGCTCCAAGTTTTTCTGACTCCTCACCTTGGAATGCGCAGTCCAGACTTCTTGGTTGGTGAGTGTTTTTTCTGTTAAGTGTCTCTTTCACTTGAATTTTGTTAGGACAGGGACTTAACATGGATGTCCGTCCATTAGGCAGTGTGTGTGTCTTGTACACTCTGACACTGGGTGGTTTGTGAGCCCGGTCTAGACAAACATCTCCTACGATAACCCACCCGAGATCAAGACGTTGAGCGTAGGGGTCTTCATGGTCTCCGTTATACTGCTGCCTCACTTTATGCACTCGCAAAATATCTCTTCCTAGCAGGATAAGGATCTGAGCATTTTCATTGAGTGGTGGTATCTTATCTGCTACATGTCTTAGATGGGGGAAACAGCGAGCAATTTCGGGTGTGGGAATTTCAGTTCGGTCGTCTGGCATCATTTCACACTCAATGAGAGTTGGAAGCTTGATTTGGATCTTTCCATCATATGATTCCACCACAAAGTTCGTTGCTCTCCTCCCTGAGGTTTCCATAACACCAGAGCAAGTTTTTAATGTATAGGGAGATGCTTTTTCATAGAGGCCAAAGTGGTTGAAGAACTCAGGTCGAGCAAGTGAGCGATTGCTCTGGTCATCTAACACTGCATAGGTCTGAATTACCTTTCCTGGACGATCTTCTGGGTAGACTTTAACCAAACATATTTTACAGCAGGATTTGGCGTTGGCGTTTCCCCCACAAACCTCTGTACATTTTGACGTTACTGCAGGGAGAGTTCCAGGAGGAGTCTCGTGAGTCTCTTCCTCCTCGCCTTGATCTGCTGGAACTTCTGAGAACCAGGGTGCTGGACCAGGATGTAAAGCTGATGTGTGAGTCTTGCTGCCACATTCTCGGCATACTATTTCTTTATCACAGTCTTTTGCTCTATGTTTGGTCGAACCACAGCACCTGAAGCAGATGTTCTTCTCCCTGAGGTAGGTTTTACGCTCCTCTATTGGCTTGCTGCGGAAGGTACGGCATTTTCTGAGTGCGTGAGGTTTGTTATGCAAGGGGCATAGTCGATCTGGATCTGTAGCTCCTTTTTCAACAGAACAAGTAGGAGCTGCTTTGGCTTCAGGAAACACGCCAGTCTTCCTCACAGACACTGGTACTTTGTTGTTGTATTTTGTGGGTCTCTCTGACTTTGTTGGACCTGAGTAGAGAGCTTGAGATATCATGAAGCTAGGGTCGTTTCTAGTTTTGGCTTCAGAACGAATGAATTGTGAAAAGAAGGCGAAAGGTGGATATGAGACATGATAGTTTTCTTTGTACTTTGACCCTTGGGAAATCCACTTTTCTTGGAGACTAAATGGGAGCTTTTCTAAAATGGGGTTCACTCCACGTGACGTATCAAGATAAGCTAGACCAGGGAGGTATCCTCCTTCTTTTGCATATTCGAGTTCAAGCAAAAGGTCTCCAAGCTCTCTTAATCTCACATTGTCTCTGTTCGAGATTCTAGGAAATTCCTCTATCCTCTTCAGGAGTGAATGTTCAACTGCCTCTGGGGTTCCATAGGTCTCCTCTAGTCTTTGCCAAACCATGTTTAGCCCTGCAGCTGAGTTGTGGCTGTGTATGGCTCGGATTCTTTTTGCTTGTTCCTTAGACGCTGGCCCGAGCCATTTAATCAGGAGGTCTAACTCTTCTCTTGGAGTTAAGGTGAGTTCCTCAATGACGCTTTCAAAGGAAGTTTTCCACGCCCAATAGCTTTCCGGGTGGTCATCGAACTCCATTAAACCAGATGTAACCACTTCTCTTCGCATTAGGTATTTTGCGACATCTGGCGTGGTTGCTGTATGCTTTACAGAGTTGTCAGAGTCCCACCTCTGCTGTGCAGGCTGTCTTGGGTAAGTTGCATCTACACAAGGATCTAAATGTCTCTTTTTCTGTGTCTGCACGGAAGGAACATTTCCAGGAGTATGCTGTGTGGTGCTCACTGATGGTTGAGATTTCACATTTTTAGGAGCTATTTGTGGGTGAGTATCTTCATTGTCGATTCTGAGATTACTCATTTCTTGTTTGACTGTCTCTACTGCAGGTTGTGAAGATGTGTGCATAGGTATGGGTTCTGATGCACTACTGCTGTGTTGCAAAACGTACTCACTTGTCCGTTGCGCAGCATTGGATGGCGAGAGTGGTAAGTCAATGTCATGACGAGAATCTATATCTGCATTTTCCACAGCAGCCACAAACACTGCTTCTTCTGCGGTAGCTGTAGCTGCCTCCTTTTCTATCTTCAGAATGTGCATTTTTGCCTTTAATGTTGCTTCTTCGACCATCATCTCTGCTTCTTTCTGAGCGAATGAAACCTGCATACGGGCAGCTTCGGCTCTGGCTCGAGCTCTGATTGCAGCAGAGCTTGTTGTTGATGATTTTCTACTTGATTGGGCGATGGATCTAGTCACCAAGGACTGATACATTTCTTCGTTGTTACTCCGTTCATCCATCCTGGTTGCTTGGATGACGAAGGGTCAGCAACGCTGAATCAGTATTGAGTGTTGAACTGCTTCGTGTTGAACTTGGTGTATTACTGTCTTCTTACTATTCTGCCCTCGCATGTACGACGTCTGATTTGTACAGCTAGACAGATAGTTAACAGCAATGAAGAGAAACTCCAGAAGTCTTGTTGAGGATTTATGTTCTATCTTTTGTTCTCTTTTCTTCCTCAGTTTTATTTCTCAAGTTTTTCCCCATTTAAGTCTGTAAGACTGAAAGAGTAAACAGAAAATAAACATTACAAAAGTGTAAAGTCTGTTGTCTTTTTTACACAATCAAGTTACACAATAAAGTTACCCAGTAACTCAATATGGATAAACAGTAGGCTATTCTCTATGTCAACACTTTACACAATAAACTACATAGGCCTATGTTCTTACTGCATAGAAATTAAACAAACATCCTCAGTAACACCAAACTATCTGCTAGACTGTTACATGAATAATCTATATGAATCAACAGATGTAAATAAATCAACTATTTAATCTGAGGCGAAGCGCCGAGGCTCGTTGCTGAGCGGATAAATCAGTGAGTCAGAAAACAAAGGCTTCAATCTAGAGCATATGCAATAAAAATGATAAGAGTCACGAACGTAATAACACACATTACTTAATGTAAACATATACATCATACAGAAACCACAATTCTGACGAAAAATTACTTACAGACAAAGATTTGACCAAATTCTGTAATGACGCAGACTCGTGGGTGATTTCAGCGCTATTGCTCGGCGAACACTAGGTCCGTCACTAAAACGGGTCCGACTAGGAAACAAACTAAACGCCAAAGGGCGGAACAATTAATATTCGACAGGAACGGTGGCCATCTTTAAAAATGGCGGCCATCTTGAATTTTTGAGGGACAAGCATCTTTTTCTATTAACTTTTCCTTTAGAGAGTATTTGTATCAAATTGTATGCTTGGATCACTGTTTGAATAATTTATATAATAAGCATTGAATAGCAATTTTGAAAAATGCCCGCCATATTGAATTTTTGAGTGGCCAACGCCTTTTTACAAAATAGTGGCCCTTAGAGAGTATCTGTGCCAAATTTCATGCTTCTATACCAAAGTGAACGATTTTTTTACTAATCTGCTGCACTATATTGGCAGATAGGCGTTTTTGAATAAAGCCACTCTGGTCTGGGTTAATTATTTTTGGTAATATCAGACTAAGCCTATTTGCTAACACTTCAAATCAATTTATAATCTGAGTTCAATAATGAGATGGGCCTGTAAGAGGCACATTTTAGTGGGTCTTTACCTTTTTTTAATATAACTGTGATTATGGCAGTCGAAGAGGATTCGGGAAGCGTATGTGTCTTAGACGAAAGGTTTATTACATCCATAATCAGTGGGATAAGTAAATATTTAAATTCTTTATAAAAATCGTGGGGAAAACCGTCCTCTCCTGGGGATTTATTAGACTGAAGTGAATTTAGGGCTTTTGTAATTTCTGCCTGAGTGAAAGGAAAGTCAAGATTTTTTTGGTCTTCTTCACTAATTTTTTGTAATTCGATTTTAGACAGAAAATTGTCAATATGGGTCAAATCGCTGGGCAATTCTGATTTGTACAAATTTAAATAGAAGTGTTTAAATGTATAATTTATTTCTGTTGGGTTATATGAGATCAAGCCTGCTTCAGTTTGAATGGCATTGATACTCCTAGTGTTTTCCTCTGCCTTCAGTTGCCAGTACAAGATTTTATGTGCTTTCACTCCCAATTCATAATACCTCTGTTTAGTTCTAAGCCCATTTGTAAGTTCAGATCAGCGATTGAAATATGAGAAATAGTTAGCAAAACATGCAGTGTATTAAAAACGAAGTCAAAAAATTTGCCTGCGATTTATTCTTTTTCAGTTTCAGAGATAATTTATTTAGTTTCAATTTATATTTTCATTAGTTTCTTGAAAAGCTACGTTCATTATTATTGGCACAATAATAATTCCATAAGATAGGCCTTTAACGTATCCCATAAAATAAAACTGTTGGGAGAGGAAGCACAGTTTGTTTCACAAAACAACTTAATCTGGTCCCTTATGAATGTGCAGAAATCAGCTCTCTGAAGGAGAGTAGGATTAAGGCGCCACCTATAAGGTGTTTTAGGCTTATCTGGGAACAAAATGGACAAGGTCAATGGTGAGTGATCAGATAAAGTTCTAGATAAATATTCAGCATCTAAGTTTTAGTCAATTTAGTCAATAATCAATCTCTCGCCCCGCACAGTTTCTGCTGAGCTCGGGATTCCAATTGCATAGGTTAAAACCATGGGTTCAGCCTCGTCCATTGAATTCTGAGCATTAACTTGGATGCAGTTGATTTCCAGGCCTCACTGCACAAGGAAAATCGATAGGATATTTCTGATCTCGTCCACCTTCCCAGACAGTCTAAACTGTTCTAAACGCGAACTGCTATCTTTACTCAGCCACTTAAACTTCAGATGTGCATAATCTTGCAAGGATTTCATCTCTCACATCTTCTTCCTCGCGTCTTTGATTAACGCGCAAGAAGACGAGCATCAGCCCGCCAGTCCCCACTCTCCTCCTCCCTTCTCTCAGCCACACACCGTGGCTTTTCTAGGCGCCGCATCCCATACAACAATGCCCGCTCCTCTCAAAGAATGCCTTCCCCTTAGTGTGAGGTTGCCTCAGCTAATGGGGCAAGCTCAGCCTTCTCAGCCATTTCATTCTGCCGTCTCTAACTCTCCCCATTGTCCGTGGCCTGCAGACCCTAGCTTAAGGATGCCTCCGCTAACGACACAGACACAGATAACACTTCCTTTTCCTCCCGCTGCCTCTAACCTTTTTCCCTACCAGGGGCCTACAGCTCTTTCAGCAGCACCTAGCATGAGACTCCGTCTCTGGCTAACCTTCTTCACTGTCACAGCAGTCCCTTCTGCTCTCACATAATTCCAGTTTCTCTGGCTAACCTTGCCTTCACTGCCACAACAGTGTTATATCCCTGCTCCAACATGAACTCAGTTCTCTAGTAAAATTTCCTTCATTGCCGCTCCCTCAGGAGCTCAATTTCTCCAGGCAAGTTTCTCCACTGCCGCAGCAGTAATGTCTCCTCTGCCCCCGCAGGAGCGCAATTTCTCTGGCTAATTTTTCTTCAATGTCGCAACACTGATGGCTCCTCCGCTCCCGCAGGAGCTCTGTGTCTCTGTCTAATTTCCTCCACTGCTGCAGCAGTGATGTCTCCTCTGCTCCTGCAGGAGCTCTGTTTCTCTGGCTATTTTCTACACTGCCGCAGCAGTGATGTCTCCTCTGCTCCTGCAGGAGCTCTGTGTCTCTGTCTAATTTCCTCCACTGCTGCAGCAGTGATGTCTCCTCTGCTCCTGCAGGAGCTCTGTTTCTCTGGCTAATTTTCTCCACTGTTTAATTTTTTTGGGGATTTTAGTAATGTGTTAGAAATGCCCATGTTAACCCCCTGGGGTCGGCTATCGCGCTGACGCGATAGTCTAGCTTTTTTTCTTATCAGTGCAAAAGAGACTCAAATAACTCCGTCGATTTTTGTCATACAGGCAAGTGTTATACATCATTTAACTAAAAATGTTAAATGTCTTCTTTTATTTGTGTACACTAATAATAAAAACAAAATGTTGTGTTTTTCGTAAAGAAAATAAACATGCCCCGTTTATTTTCTCCCGTCTCTCTCAATGTGAAGTTCATTCTGAAACGCGACAGAAAATGATCTGTAATTCAGTGAATGCTTGTCATTGTGACATGAAACATGTCTTTACAAAGCTTGAAGTCTCCATTTTTAAATTATGTAAATCATATCAAAAACAAATATTCTCTGTTTAAGTAATCCATATGAAAGCAACGACATGTACAGTTTCTCCAGTCCGAGCTAATTAACTCTAATGTGACCACGTCCACGCGCGCACAAGCGATTGACATGCAAATAGTCCACGCGGGCCTGTAAACGCCCTCATTACCTCAAAACAAAGAATCAGAGACTACAGTAACGTACTTCTCTGCTTTTCATCAAGACTGTGTTTGTGCTGTGCTGTTTACCTTGGATTTACCTCAGAAGAATTAGAAGAACGCGATTTGAAGATGAGAAGATTTTTAAGGCAAGACATTTCCACTCCTAATAGTAAGCATGTTATTGTTGTATAAACTTTACATTGTAGCTACTAGTTAAACTGGTGCCAGACTAAAATGTACGTTATGAAATGAGATTGGAGTAAAAACATGAAGCCTATGTCATACATGTATATGTAGGCTATATATATACACACAGAAACATGTTGAAATGTGAACTAGAGGCAACCTTTCAATGCTAAATGTATATACATGTACGACACGAGGATGTTTTTCGATAATAAAACACTGTAAAAAAAAAAAAAAGTAGGCTAGTATGAGAGTTTACTCTAATATTGTGATTATTATAATGTTTAGACCGGTGTTTACTGTTAAATACTTTGTGGATATCTACTCAAATGTAGATGGTAACATAGTTTGGAGCGGCTCGATCACTTCAGTAAATGTTCTCTGCACTTCTCTGTGCATTAGGCTTCATGTTTTTACTCCAATCTCATTTCATAACGTCATAACGAATGGAAATATTTGAAGTAACATGATAATCAATATATTTTTCTCTAGTGTAGTGTTACTGATATGTTCCTTTTTAACGATTTATAGGCTGCCTGCTAGGCTATTGTTAATATTATTTTATGCAGCACTGCACATATATGCCTACAAGTTTCTCTGTGTGACCTTGTCTCTGTGTGGCATATAGTGGCCTTGTGGCCTATTGTGGTCTTGTCCTGTGTGGCCTATCGTGGCTTTGGTTCTGTGTGGTCTATCATGGCCTTGTCCTGTGTGGCCTATCGTGGCCTGGGTTCTGTGTGGTCTATTGTGGCCTTGTGGCCCGTCGTGGCCTTGGTTCTGTGTGGCTTAGTGGCCTTGTCTCAGATTCCGTTAACCTCGGATTGCGAGCTACGGATGGGGCCTACGCCAAAGAACTTTATGACACAATACTTGCTTGCTGGGCTGTTAATGTTATGGAAGCAGACGGACAACAAGGTAAGTAATGATAATGGTGTTTATTAAAACAGCAGAGTATCGGAAGTGAAATAAACGTGCAGAAATGGGTGAGTATCAGAGTTCAGATATGGTGAATCCTTGAATGAAATCTGTTAATGAATAATAGTTCTTTTCCTTGCAGGAACGACGGGAGGAGATTTCCAGAATGAATACAAACTCCGTTTGAAGAGGATCGGCACGCTTACGGCACACACTCACGCACCGCTGACAGGACTGACAGACTTACGGCTCACACACCGCTGGAGACGAGATCTGGACAGACTGGAATGGAAAAGAATTCAGGTAAGAAATCACAGGTACGTATGGTTAGTGAAACTCGCAGAGAGAATCACTAAGAGTCCGCTTCGTATCAACGAGCCCGGACAATGAGAGGTGCATGGTGTGTGCTTATGAAGCAGAGTGGCTGATAGGGTGCAGGTGTGTATCGTTAAAACTCAGGTGACTGTGATCGCTGGGTGATTGTGGTGGAAGAACCTGGCCAATCCGTGACATTACCCCCCTCCCCAGGGCCCGCTCCTGAGGGCCGAGGTCTCCGGCGCCATGGTGGTCTTCCTCGTCCACGAGGTGCAGGGTACTGAGGATGGCTGGAATGGAATTCCTCCATGAGCGTGGGATCTAGGATGTCGACTCTTGGGACCCATGATCTTTCCTCTGGTCCGTATCCTTCCCAGTCGACGAGATATTCCAATTGACCACCACGACGCCGGGACTGCAGGATTTCTCGAACGGAGTAGATGGACCCTTCCTCAAGCATCAAGGGGGGAGGGGGTTCCTCTTCGTGGCCAGGTTCTGTGGAGGGAATAAGAGGTTTGTGAAAGGGTTTGAGCAAGGAAATGTGAAATGTGGGGTGAATTCTGTATTACGGTGGTAGTTGGAGTTTGTAGGTGACGGGATTGACCTGTTCCAAGACGGTAAAGGGGCCAACAAACCTGGGACTAAGTTTTTTGGAGGGCAGTCGCAGACGAATATCGCGAGTGGAGAGCCAAACTTTATCTCCAGGAACATAGACTGGGCCCGAAATCCTCCTCCGGTCAGCGACTGTCTTGGATCTGCGAACTGCCCTCTGCAGATGGTGGTGAGCTCCGTCCCAGACTCTCTCGCTCTCCCGAAACCAGTAATCCACTGCGGGGACCTCAGATGGTTCACCATTCCAGGGAAATAGTGGAGGTTGGAATCCAAGGATACACTGGAATGGTGTGAGGCCTGTCGTGGGTTGCCGCAGTGAATTTTGGGCGTACTCCGCCCAGCCCAGAAACTGGTTCCAGGAGTTCTGATGATCATGACAGAAGGTCCTGAGGAACCGCCCCACTTCCTGGATCTTCCTCTCCGTCTGGCCGTTGGTCTGAGGGTGGTAGCCAGAGGAGAGGCTGACTGTCACACCTAGGAGTTTAAAGAACGACTTCCATACCCGGGATATGAATTGAGGTCCCCTGTCCGATACAATGTCTTCTGGGATCCCGTAATAATGAAAGACATGATTGAAGAGAAGTTCGGCGGTCTCCAGGGCAGTGGGAAGACCCTTTAGTGGTAATAGCCTGCAGAACTTAGAGAATCGATCTACTATGACGAAGATGCAGGTGTTTCCATCCGATGAAGGTAGATCAGTCATGAAGTCAACTCCTAGGTGTGACCAGGGGCGGTTAGGAATTGGCAAGGGATGGAGCTTTCCTGCAGGTAGCTGTCTGGGACTTTTGGATATTGCACACTCCTTACAACCTTGTACATACCTCCTCACATCCCTTGCCATGTCCGGCCACCAGAAGCGCTCGGATAATAGCGAGAGAGTGTTGTTGGCCCCGGGATGTCCAGTACCCAGAGAGGTATGAATGGTGTGAATGAGATCTACCCGCTGTGTCCTAGGAATGAACTGACGATCAGGTGGGCAGCCCGGCGGAGGTCGGGGATCAGGAGTGGTGACGGCTGGAGGAGCAGACCATTCGATGGGACTTATGATGATGTCTTCGGGTATAATGTTGGTGGTTGTCTCGGGTGTTTCTGGAGAATCATGTAATCTGGATAAAGCATCGGCGCGGACATTCTTAGGACCAGGACAATAGGTAATGGAGAAGTGAAATCTTGAGAAAAATAATGACCATCTGGCCTGACGGGGGCAGAGTCGCTTTGCATCACGGAGGTACTGGAGATTTTTATGGTCAGTGATCACTTGAAATGGATGGATGGCGCCCTCCAGCCAATGTCGCCACTCCTCCAGGGCGAGCTTGATGGCCAGGAGTTCCCGGTTGCCGATGTCGTAATTCCTCTCCGCTGGGCTGAGCTTCCGGGAGAAGTAGGCACATGGATGGAGTAATTTTGGTGTCCCATGATGTTGAGAAAGGACGGCTCCAACTCCAGAAGTCGAGGCGTCCACCTCCACGACGAAAGGGAGTTCTGGATCCGGATGCGTCAGGAGTGGCGCTTGTGTGAAGGCAGATTTGAGGGAATGGAAGGCTGCGGCAGCTTCAGGAGTCCAGAGAAGGTTTTTCGGTTTACCTTTGAGCAAGTTGGTGAGTGGAGTGGTGATGATGCTGTAACCTCGTATGAAGCGTCTGTAAAAGTTGGCGAATCCAAGAAATCTCTGAAGCTCCTTGATCGTGGTGGGTTCTGGCCAGGTAGTTACCGCAGAAACCTTCCTCTCATCCATGCGGACCCCCTGCCGGTCAATGAGGTAACCCAAGAACTGGACTGATGGAAGATGAAAGGAACACTTCTCGGCCTTCAGGGAGAGTTGGTGTTCTCTGAGTCTGTGGAGGACCTCCGCAACGTGGTGGCGATGTTCGGCCTCACTCCGGGAGTAGATGAGGATGTCATCTATATAGATGACCACGAATTGATGCAGAAACTCCCGGAGGACTTCATGTATGAAGTTCTGAAATACGGAGGGGGCGTTAACCAAACCATAGGGCATTGCAAGATATTCATAGTGGCCAGTAGGGGTCACAAAGGCGGTCTTCCATTCATCCCCCTCACATATTCTCACCAGGTTGTAAGCGCTGCGGAGGTCCAATTTCGTGAAGATAGTAGCAGAACGAAGTTGTTCGAGGGCCGCAGGGACGAGAGGAAGGGGATATTTGAATTTGACGGTGCCTTGGTTTAGGGTCCGGTAATCAGTGCATGGCCGCAGCCCTCCATCCTTCTTAGCAACAAAAAAGAAGCTGGATGCTGCGGGAGATGTAGAATGACGAATATACCCTTGACTGAGAGCTTCCTGTATATACTCCTCCATGGCCTTGGTCTCCGGAAGTGACAACGGGTAGATCTTCCCTTTGGGCAAAGGAGCATTAGGAATCAGGTCAATGGCGCAGTCCCATGGCCGATGAGGTGGTAGCTGGGAAGCTCTCTTGGGGCAGAAGATGTCCTGGAAAGAGGAGTAGATGTCAGGAATCTTCGTGGACTGTTTCCCGAGTGGACTTTCAACTGATGTGACATAGACTGGAACAGGTTTCGGAATAGGACGTGGAAGAACCGGAAAACATCTTGATAGGCATTCCTTGCCCCATTTTATCACTTCCCCGGAGCCCCAAGAGATGATGGGATCGTGCTTCACCAGCCATGGACGCCCAAGGATGATATCCACGTTGGCTCCCTCCAGAACCAGCAACTGAATATCCTCCTTGTGTAGGGCTCCGATTTGAAGTGATATGGTTTCACATTTCCGGTGAATACGTGGACGTGCAGTGATGGACTTGGTTATGGATTGGATCTGGTAAACATTCGACGAGGCTTCGGTACGGAGCTGGAGCTGGCGACAGAGGGTCCCCGAGATGAAATTTCCTGCTGACCCGGAGTCGATGAGAGCGTGAGCTGAAACAGAGGATGTATGGGTGGTTAACTGGACACAAGTAGAGAGAAGATGCATTTTTTCAACATCAGAACGTATAACACTCACCGATGTACGTATGGGACGAAGTGGACAGTTCAGCCGAACATGCCCACTGGCTCCACAATACATGCATAGACCCCGGGTCAGCCTCCTCTGTCGCTCAGCAGCGGTAAGTTTACCAGATTCGATGATCATAGGTTCTGGTTCTGGAGGACTGGCGGCTTCAGATGGGTGGAGGAGTGCAGTAGTTGTAGAGTCAGAATGGGACTGATAAGATTGTGCACGGTCTGAGCATCTGATTGATTGTTGTATGAACTTCTCGAGCCCCATATTGTCATCCAATGCAGCCAGCTGCAGACGGAGTTGGGGTGCAAGACCAAGCCGGTAGGTGGTCAGTAAGGACCGCTCGTTCCATCCACTGGCCGCAGCTAGAGTGCGAAAGCGAAGGGCATATTCATGAGTAGACATCGTTCCTTGAGATAAATGATAGAGTTGTTCACCGGCTGATATTTCTCCATCCGCTCGGCCAAATACTTCCTTGAAGTGGGAAACGAATGCTTGGATAGAATGAATGGCTGGGCCGGCTTGATTCCAGATAGTTTCGGCCCATTGGAGAGCTGGTCCGGTGAGAAGAGATGTGATGAATGCAATCTTCGACTGGTCAGTGGGATATAGAGTAGGTTGCATAGTGAATATTAAAGAGCACTGAAGCAAAAATCCGTTGCACTCCTCCGCCCCGCCAGAGTAGGGCGCCGGTCGGGCCATGGGACTGGAAGGTGTGGTGGTCGAAGAAGCGCTCGGTGGTGGTGGTGCTGGTGGTGTGGAAGGCGTGATGGTAGGAGAGGATGATAATACCCTCTTTAGTGAATCCACCAGCTCTTGGAAGGGATCTGGAACACTCATGCTGTTTACTGTCTTTGGTCCGGGGCTTACTGTTATGGAAGCAGACGAACAACAAGGTAAGTAATGATAATGGTGTTTATTAAAACAGCAGAGTATCGGAAGTGAAATAAACGTGCAGAAATGGGTGAGTATCAGAGTTCAGATATGGTGAATCCTTGAATGAAATCCGTTAATGAATAATAGTTCTTTTCCTTGCAGGAACGACGGGAGGAGATTTCCAGAATGAATACAAACTCCGTTTGAAGAGGATCGGCAGGCTTACGGCACACACTCACGCACCGCTGACAGGACTGACAGACTTACGGCTCACACACCACTGGAGACGAGATCTGGACAGACTGGAATGGAACAGAATTCAGGTAAGAAATCACAGGTACGTATGGTTAGTGAAACTCGCAGAGAGAAGCACTAAGAGTCCGCTTCGTATCAACGAGCCCGGACAATGAGAGGTGCGTGGTGTGTGCTTATGAAGCAGAGTGGCTGATAGGGTGCAGGTGTGTATCGTTAAAACTCAGGTGACTGTGATCGCTGGGTGATTGTGGTGGAAGAACCTGGCCAATCCGTGACAGTTAATAAATATATGCTTTGTTAAGTCATTTTGCCTCCCGAGTCTTTCTGGTAGAAATGAAAGCTTTAGCGTAAGTTCTGCCAGGAAGACTCAATTGTTATGTCACTTATTACCTTCTCATCTAACCAATTGTGTTCTAATACTCGTAGTATAAAAGATCGGTACTTACACATGTCTGAGTTCGCAGATGCTGACACCAACATTCACCTCCATCCTCCCCACCACCACCAGGATGGTCCCTTCCCATACCTCCCAGGGGGTCGGCTGCGACTATTAAACGGGAGGAATGTAACTGATCTCCATTCAGTTTAGCCTGTTCCCACTTAAACACAATTACAAACAACTACATCTTGTGTATATGAGAAAATTTTACTAAAATATAAACCCATAATGGATTTAAAAGGGGATTTGTTTATTCTTTAAAATCCCTTAAATCAACTGTGATAATGGATTTATGCAGAAACCATGGTTTTTGTTTTGCAGATTGACATTATAGTTTTAGTGCAAATAAACTATAGTAAAAATATTATATGAATTAATTGTAAAATTAAGTTAATGTTGAACATTTTTTAATGTTAACGTTAAAATATAATAACTTTCATATTACTTAGTAACTTCTGTCACTAATTAAAGATGTAATCAAATCACGAGTCTGTTTTCAGCAGTTATAATTTAAACATCAAAAACATGATTATTGAATATAGGCTACAATTTGTTATGTATTCCACATGCATGAAGAAAATAAGGTTGAATCTCAGCATCTCTAAAAGAATGCATCGACTTCAACTGATGAATGCAGCCAAGGAAAACGTGGAAAATAATAAAGGTAAGACAAATAAAAGTATCCTACCTGTAGCGACAATGTCTGACATGCGGTCACATGCTGTTCCAATTAGTAATTCCTTGTCTCCAAACACATCCCTCGTTGTCTTTTTAGACAACGGGTCTGTCCACGGCGTCGCTAAGTCTGCTTGGACATGTCAAAATTGCAATCTGTTGTTCCCCAGAGGGACATTTTAGTCACAAAGGAACCCTGTTCTAGACAATCCCCTCTAAAACCCCCATTTCAGCATGAACTCCCTGTGACTTTACAGCCTCGTGACATTCCACACACACACACACACACTCGTGGACTTTCAACCAGAAACCCACCACGAGATGCAACTGAAGCACATTTCCATATATGGACTTCCACATAGTAAAATTTCATTTTACCATTCATTACAAATTTATAATAGAGGTGTGACTTGCTAGAGTAAAATCTTTAATTCTGAAGGTTCCTTGAAAGAAAATCACTCCATAGTGTCTTGTAACTCGATCTGGTTCGGTCTGGTAATTTGGTCATAAACTTTATGACCCAAAGCTGCATCTCATCCAGTTCCTCTGCAAGCCAACATTCCAACACCTTAACACACATGGAACATTTCAGAGAAAACTCTTCAAATGTTTGATACATATTCCTATGTTTCTCAAAGTGTCGTCGTTTGCTATAACGGAAACACTGACAATTTTATTGTGTGTTTAATCAAGCTTTATTTGTGTGTAATGATGCATATGAACGTAACGTTATGTGTGTCCAAAATCTACCTGTAATTCTTGGTATCTGTCTGACCGTCCTGTTTTAATTCAACCAGTCCCACAGAGGGTATATAAGTAACATCTTTAGTTCAGTGTGTATAATCTTAAGAGGAAATATGAATTATTTCGCTCAGGAAGACATATGGTCAAGGTAGGCGGGTTTTCTTCACACAAAGAGAATTTTTCCCGCTTCAGAAAAGACAATCTGATTCGCTGTCGTTTCAAAGAGAAGGCGTAAACAGATGTCTGTTAAAAGGAAGAGACCCCCACTTCTCTCTCTCTTCTCTCATCGATCCCGCTGATCTCCCCTCTTCTTCCTCCGGTCCCTGACCTCCTCCTCCTTCTCCACGTGCAGCGCTGCTCCAGCTGAACGGGCCTTGCCTTGGCCTCTGGGACACATGGCCCGCGCCATGTAAAAGCCTGCCATCTTTGCAACCAAGATTCGCAACCTCTCCCGTCCCGGGAGACGAATCTAACTTTCGCGGTAACTTAAATTCAAGTAAGCCTTTACATCGTCTTGCGAAACGACCCAGAAGACGAAGCCAGACGCAAACCAGCCGGACACGCGCGCCTCTTTTACAGCCTCACCAGAAAGAGCACAGAATTCTGCAAGTATATTGAGTTGATAAAAGCTGTTTTCCGGGTGTCTATCTCTTAGGTCTGTGAATTAAGTTACCCTTCTTCCTCTTCTCTTCTCTTTCTTTCTTTCTTTCATTTCATTCTGATCACTTATGTTATTGTTTGGTTATATGTTGTTTGTTTATTGTTTGCATTTTTACGTACGTTTATATTCGTAGCTCATATAATCTCTAGTTTTGCATTTATTAAAATTCATAAATACTTTTCACTGTCTCTGTGTTTGAAAATCCACCTTATAAGTCAATGAATCTAAAAGATCTAAGCTACAAGCTCGATACTAGACTACATTCAGTAGTTTTAATTAATAAACTCAGAAGTTTAATGTTCGTGGCCAGAACATAAACTTTAGTGGAGTTTGTGAATACCCTGTTCTTAACTGTGCTGATCTTACATCTACTCGCTGGACGAATTAAAGGTTGGTCAGACCAGTTACAGAACAAGGTAATCTCGATAATTGATTAAATAAATGTACATGCGACTTATGAATTATGACCATGAGTCATAAATATTAATATTCCCAGAATTCCCCATATTCTTGAGCTAATTCACATTTACCCAGAGTCGTATTTGTTACATACCCATTTGCCTGTCAAACTGTTGGTCAGGGGAAGGTGAATGGTTTGAAAAATATTTTAATAATTGCACTTAAGACTGATAGAACATGCAGCTCATAGATCCTCTTCTTAATATCATTAATTCATTTTTGTCATTAGGATACATACCAAAATCTTTTAAGCTGGCTATGATTAAACCGCTTGTTAAAAAAACGCAACTTGATCCTACAGAGTTAGTCAATTACAGGCTGATCTCGAATCTACCTTTTCTGTCAAAGATACTAGAAAAGGCGGTATCCTCACAACTATGTTCCTTTTTAGAAAGAAATGGTATCTGCGAGGATTTTCAGTCAGGATTTAGACCGTACCATAGTACTGAGACTGCTCTCATTAGAGTCACAAATGATTTGCTCTTATCATCCGATCGTGGTTGTATCTCTCTATTAGTGTTACTCGATCTTAGTGCTGCATTTGATACTATTGACCACAACATTCTTTTAAATAGACTCAAAAATTATGTTGGCATTAGTGGAATTGCATTAGCATGGTTTAAATCATACTCACAAGGCTCAGTACTAGGACCGTTGCTGTTATGATATTGTCACCGGGTGACGAATAGGAACTACGATGAACGGAGCGAGTTCCCTTGGGGAAACAGTTCCGGTGTAACACCAGGCCGGTTCCGGCGGCCTGTCATGGCCGCCCATATTGATGAGCAACAGCTGCGGTGGATAATCAAGTGGCTATTTGAGCGTGTGTTGGGAACGAGTGAGTGCGTGGCGGTTTGGAGAGAGAGAAGCGGCAGGTTGAAGGGAGGAGTGCGCAGGCAAGCAGAGCGGTTGTGATCAAAGTCGAGGTTACGAGAAGACGAGAGGCAGGATGGCAGCGGAAGTAAAGACGGTTGGTGCGGCGAGGGAAATGAGAGGGGTCTGAATTGCAGATTGTTGATTGAACTCGGTGTCTCCCTTTTGAAAGTATCCTCATAGTGGATCGGCCGGCCCCGACGAGCTGAAGTGAAGGTACACTTGTCACTGTTTAGTGGTGTGTCATTGCAGTGTCTGACGATTGAAGTGAGCACGTTGAATATTTAAAGTGGTTTGATACATGCACGAGTGTTTGAGCGTTTGATGTTACCAGCACTTTGAAAACTTAGGCGGAGACCATCTAGTCTGGTGGAGTACCAAGCATTAATGTGACCATAGAGAAACTGCTATCCGCCACTGCATGCTGCCATCGCTGTCCTGTGGTAAGAAGACTCAGTTGTTAACTGCTGGATTCTGTACTCACCACTGCTGTTCTGTGAACATAGAGAAACTGCTATCCGCCACTGCATGCTGCCATCGCTGTCCTGTGGTAAGAAGACTCAGTTGTTAACTGCTGGATTCTGTACTCACCACTGTTGTTCTGTGAACATAGAGAACCTGTTATCCGTCACTGCATGCTGTCATCGCTGTCCTGTGGTAAGAAGACTCAGTTGTTAACTGCTGGATTCTGTACTCACCACTGTTGTTCTGTGAACATAGAGAAACTGTTATCCGCCATCGCATGCTGCTATCGCTGTCCTGTGGAAAGAAGACTCAGTTGTTAACTGCTGGATTCTGTACTCGCCACTGCTGTTCTGTGAACATAGAGAACCTGTTATCCGTCACCGCATGCTGCCATCGCTGTCCTGTGAAAAGAGAAAGCCCACTGTCTGTTGCCACCCACCTGTAGTCCTTTGTATCCTGCTCGTCACCTACTGCTGACTACTGCATTTGATCGGACGGTTATCGCCTTCTGCCTATCATATACTGCTCGTTGCTCCCCACCAAAAAGGTCCTGGTCCTCCGTCCAATCCCCGTCGTCCTGTAAAAGAGAGGTGACACTCAGTTATCTGATGCTGTCCTGTGAGAAGAGAAAACCCACCGTCTGTCGATCCTTACCTGTAGCCTCCTGTGTCCTACTCATTACTTACGTTGGCCTGCTGTCTGCCATCTGAAGGTCCTGGCCTTTGGACCAATCTGTCCCTCGTCCCTTTTTCCCCTCCCCCCCTTCTATTGTGGTCCTGTGGGCAGAGTTTCTCAATCCCTGCTGTTGCTTAACCGAAGGCATCTGTCCCTTGTCCTGTCCCCTTCCCCCTGTACCAATCCGTGCAAGGAGGTGATCAACTGGCAGCTGACCTGAGCCTTCCTACATTGAAGCCCCGTTCCGATGAGTGGCCCTTATGAAGAGTTCTGGGGCAGTGACATTCCTTTAAAGTGTTTTTATATTCAATAAAAATAATCAAGTTTTTACATCACGTCGTTGTCTGGCTTTTGGTGTGTCTTGGTGTAGCTCCTCCGGAGTGGTGGTTGTTCTCGGCCCTAGTGGTGACAATATCATTAGGGAGCATGGGATTAGTTTTCACTGTTATGCCGATGATACTCAGCTGTATATTTCTTCAAAACCTAACGAAACTTACAAATTCACAAGACTAATGGAATGCATAGCTTATATAAAAAATTGGATGACTCGTAATTTCCTACTTCTAAATTCTGAAAAAAACAGAGATTCTAATTATTGGACAAAAAACTTCCACACGTAATAATCTAGAATACTGTCTTAACACTTGATGGCTGCTCTGTCAAGTCCTCATCGTCGGTTAGGAAACTGGGTGTGCTCTTTGATACCAATCTTTCATTTGAAAGTCACGTGTCTAGTATCTGTAAAACCGCATTTTTCCATCTTAAAAATATATCTAAATTACGTCATATGCTCTCATTGACAAACCCGGCTAAAACACACCGTAAACAGGCCTTAATATGTAGCGGAAAAACACCCAATCTGGCAACACCAGCCACCAGTGTCTACTGACTCTCTTGTTCGATCTCGTTCATCAAAATTAACGAATCATTTTTCGAGTCATTTCGTTCATTTAAGGGGCTTTAAATGTTATACCATTAACTGGCAAATTCCCCGAACACATCCACCTACGCAATCTTGATCATATTCTGAATTAAGAATAATGCAGTCAAAAATCGTTTACAGGTATCATAAATAATTACTTTACCTTCAGGAGTCTTTCGTTCATTTGTCACATGACAGACACAACGAACGGATTGTTCATGAACGACTCATCACTAACGTTGCAAATCAAAACAAAATGCAGCATGTTGGCGTCATGATCATTTAAACGAGTTTTATGACAGGTCGGTGAGGATGGGAAAAATCTGACGCATAGCTTCAGTGTTAAAACTGATAAAATAATTATCTGTGGTTCTATATGGGCTGTGGCAATCAGCTTGAAAAAATAATAGCTTGCAGCAACATGGAAAAAAAGAACTATGAACTAGTTCATTTTTGGAACTGTGAACTTAGTTCAAAATTTTTTGAGTATGAACTATGAACTGAACTAGTTCATTTTAAAATTTGTGAACTGAACTTTGAACTAGTTCATGTAGAAAGTGAACTTTCCCAACACTGGATTATTGTAATGCTATTATGGGTGGTTGCCCTGCACACTTAATAAACAAATTACTGCTGGTCAAAAACGCAGCAGCTCGAGTTCTTACCAGAGCCAGGAAGTACCATATTAGCCCGGTTCTGTCAACACTGCATTGGCTCCCTATTAAACATCGTATACATTTTTAAATATTGCTGATTACTTACAAAGCACTAAATGGTTTAGCTCCGCAGTACTTGAGCGAGCTCTTAAAGGGGGGGTGAAATGCTCATTTTCACTCAATCTCCTGTTAATCTTGAGTACCTATAGAGTAGTATAGCATCCTTCATATCTCCAAAAAGTCTTTAGTTTTATTATATTTATAAAAGAAAGATAGGCTGTCCCGAGTCTTTCCGGAAAAACCCGAGCGTCTGGAGGCGGGCCGTGTGGGCGAAGCTAGAGCCGTCGATCTGGGCTTTGTTTATAAAACATTCATCGTCGAAATGCAGGGAACAAACAGTCTACACAACTACACAACAATCTGCATCCACTGTTCCTAACGCTGGGTTCTTTGGTAAGCTTTCCCTCACATCCAAAAACACACTTTGGAGACACTATGCAGCGCTGCCGATGATTTCCTGTTGAAGCGCGTTGATGTGCGCGGTCTCGCTCTCCTCTGGTCGACGTGTGCGCGGCCGCGCTTTTCAGGGAGAAATGCTCATATAAGGAGTTCCACTCTGGTCTATGTCATTAGATCCACGGTCGAAAAAAAAACAGCCGAAACTTGTACCAACCCGGAAGTAAGATTTTCGGCACAGAAATTCTCTGTTATTCGTCCAAAATATTTTTTTAAAACTTTGGCCATGTTAAGCATGAGAATCCATATCTTTAACACTGTAAACAACTCTGAATACATGAAACACCATTGTACCCCCCCTTTAACGCATTATAGTCCTTCACGTCTATTGCGATCTCAAAATTCCGGCCAGTTGATAATACCTAGAATATCAAAATCGACTGCTGGCGGTAGATCCTTTTCCTATTTAGCACCAAAACTTTTGAACAGTCTTCCTAACATTGTCCGGGAAGCAGACACACTCTGTCAGTTCAAAGCTAGACTAAAAACACATCTCTTTGACCTAGCATACACATAATACATTATAGACTTCTATAATTCAATGTTAGGCTGCATAGATTAGGTCAGCTGGAACCGGGAACACTTCCCATACATCCTGATGTACTCGTTACATCATGAGAAAAATGGTGTCTACACTAATATTAGTCTCTCTGTTTATCCCGAGGTTTACTGCAGTCCGCCAGATCCAGGCCTTATCCAGATCTGATGAAGGACCTGCGCCTGGATGCGACGACAGCGCAGTCCTGAAGAGTCAACTAGTCTCTCCCCTGTGAAGGCCTCCCTCCCCTCCCTTTACTTCTACAGATAAAGCGTTGTCGGGATAATTCCGGTTCGCATGGCTACGCGGAACCAATACAAATTCTTAATGCCAGGCAAGTAGTTTGTTGAGGGTTGGTTTGTAGGGAAGGACTACACGCCTGCGCACATATATTCAAATGCACATACCTATAGACTGAACTTGTAATGTGCACGCCATCGGCGTTCTCACTGGTTCGCGTTTTTGAAGTTTGCGCAGAAAGAAACGTAAGAGTTTCATGTTAAAATGGTGTCGTGTTAGCGGCCCCTACGTTAATAACTAATGATCGTTGCAACGGAAGTGAATCAATCAAAACTAACTTTAGCTGGACAATAACTTTATTCTAGAGCTGCTATAAAGCCAAAACAATTTGAACAATTGAACTGGGTGAAGAATAGAGTAAACTTTATAGTTCCGCTATGTGTGTCTGATATATGAATAAAACACGTCGGCAAATTACATTTGAATAGATTGTAGATTTTGCTGCTTCCATAGACATCAGTGTGTATTTTACAAACTACAAATGTATTGTTTTACTGGTACTTATGTGTATTTAAATGTCTGAAACATAAAATAAACATTATGTGGTTGAAAACACTGCATATTAGTTGTGATATATGACAAACGCTGAGCACGTCCGTCTCTGGCTCAGCGCCAGCCAACGCGCGAAAGCAGTTTGAATCTGGCAGTTCTGTGACGTCACTGAACATTCTAAATATCATACTCTCAGGGGCACAGAAATAAGAATCCAATATATGGTGCCATAACGCTCAAAATGTTAAAATGTAATTTAAATTTTAAATGATTTTCGTTAAAAAAATATCTGCCGACATTCGGACTGCCAACCAATCAGCAAACAGCAGATGACTGTAACCCCAGCAGCTCCCCAGAGATGTTTGCCGCGCATATAAACAAAAGAGAATTTTTTATTACACAATCACATTGCTAGCTAGCAATATGTCGCAGAGCTCCCTGCTTAATTTTTTTAGCAAAAAAACGCGGCCTGTTACAAGCTGTTCTGTGGAGCGCTTGTTTTCAGCAGTGAACCAAATCAAATCCAGCAACAGAGCAACCATGCTCACAGAAAGACTAAATAGCCTCTCGTTGCTGACATTTGAACGAGAACTCGCAGAGACACTGGACCTGGATGATATAATTGAGACTTTCAAGGCCAGGCCACGCCGTCTTGCCCTTTAAGCAGCTAACAGGCACTAATGTTATTGGCGATCCTGAGTGTAATGTATAGTTATATTTTATATAGTTTTATGGTGTCGTGGAAATTACTTTCACAACTTTAAATAATAATTGAAAGACAGCTGGAAATTTCAAAAGTTATAAAGATCTTTATTTCTTGCAAGAAATTGGCTGTTCACACATCAGTCAGAGTCTGATATGAGAAGGCCCTGACTTCTCCTTTTTGCCAAGCTTATATACCCTTAACACATCCTGGTCTGTCTCAAAAGATCGCCTTGGTTTACCTTAAAAGGCAACACGTCTTGTTCGAGATCTCTTCTAACATAAATTCTATCTAGACAGAACAATATCAAGTCTGCAAAAGTTTCCTGGAAATTAGCTGCTGCTCGATTTCACACATTTTGCCTATCTCTATTTTCATCAAAGCTGCGCACATACTTTTCACACTTGAAGTACACAATAGGTCACTTTGAGTACTCATAGTCTCTTTGCTACCCAGAACATTTTGCCCCTGCAAGCCTATATGATTATATTTCTTTAAATGCTTATAAGTACAAATACATGTTCAACATTAACACAAGTTGCACACATCTGAAAGTAAAAAACACGTCTAAATGTAAAATTTCCATTACAATGGTTATGTGGGGCATGGTTAATAATTTTGCACAGTAATCTGACAATAAATGTGGCACACCCATATTTTCAGATGCACACCCAGAGTCTCTTTTCTGGCTATGCTACTGTTCTAAACATACTGTTATTACTACTATCATTGAATTGAAGAACCTATAATGAACCCATTTTACTATGCCTGTCTTTGTACAGATGTATTAAAACAAACAACTTCTGTTCTGCTTTTGATTTCTCCTACTCTCAATCTTTGGGGTTTCTCTGACTTCCTCCTCGACCTGAAACATGTCGCCCTTACGCTGATCTCTCTTGTGAACTGATCCTTACTGGAAACTGAGAAATTACTCATAGTCAGTAACAATCACATTCCACAATTTGTATGTACATTGCACAAACAAGCACTTTAGGCATAAGAGAAAAACTATATACGTAAAAAAAATATATACTTTTAACAAAATAGATAAATAATACAAAAACCGGTATGAACTAGTCAGAAATGGAGACAAAGTTTTCAGAAACCGATTCTCTAGTTGTATTTAGCATGAGATGAGAATACTCACTCTTAAAGTTGCAGATGTAACTCAAAATATATAATTTAAAGCTCTTCTTTTTACTGTTGGGTGTGACAGCTGACTACCTCACAATACAAGTAACGTCATTCACGGTAATCGTGGGAAGCGGTAGTAAACAGCGAGTGTAATTTGCCATCTTCTCCACCTCATTCTTCACTCATTCGCCAATTTGCAAAACGGCTTGTGGCGCAGCACCCGATGTAACTAATCTGGCTGAGACAAAAACGCGGAAGCGCATAGAGTCTATTGGAATATATATATGCCACATAATTCTGACAAGTTACTGAGTTTACAAGTTTCTTTAAAGCAAATCATTAAAAAATATAACTCATTAAGACACTCAAAAGCCAATTTTAATTATTTTATGTTTAAAAAAAAAAAAAAAAAAAAAAAAAAGAATCTGCTAATTGGGAATATTTAATAACATTACTGGCCTACTGATTATCTTGAAACATATTGATTTTAATATGAAAACACATATAGAAAAAACACCAATAGAAATAACAGAGATAATGGATCTCCTTTTCTGACACCTCTACATATTGAAGGAGTGGTCCCAAAAGGTAGTTTAGCAGAACTATTGCAATTATCATCCACATATGAAGCCAGATTGACAATCATCTATGATTTTATTTAAACATGACTAACTTTAGTCGATTTGCAAAGATATGTGAGAATAATTTAGAACCATTGACTAAGTTATAGGCCTCCAATTCATAAATCTTCAACCGGCTTAGGAATCAGTGTAATCAATCCCTGTAACATAGTTGGCAACAATACCTAATTGTCCAAAATTCTAAGATATCTTATTTAAATTCTTTGTAAAATTCACAGGTCCAGAAACGATGGTTTGAAACAGAAAATCTTCCTCTTTGTCACCCTCCAGCACATTAGGTGGCGCTTTGCTCCCTTTTATCGGTTTGCAACTCGCCAGTAAATGCACAGAAGAAGAAGCACACGTCATAAGGCTGCGCCGCACTTTCGTGTCTGAGGTGATTCGACTTAAGAAAGGTTTGTGTTTTGAAGCATTTTAAGTGTTTAAGTTGATAAAAACCGTTGATTTAATTGTATAATTTTTTGCAAGCGCTGTAGAATGAATGGATTATTATTCAACGTGACATTGTAATGCTGTATCTAACATGTATTAGTCTTATTTTTGTGAGTAAAGTGCATCCACACTAAAGTAATAGAAAAGATGCGTCTCGTTTTCTTGGTTAATAACTGTGGAGATGTCTGACTTTCTCTCTTCAAACATTGTAGCTTTTTATTATTTCGCACATCCGGGTCACAAACTGCTCGTTCACTTTAAAATACCGAAAAGCAAAATAGTGCTTTAATTATTGACCATCATTGAGGAAAACAGAAGAAAATCAGCAAATACGAATTACTCTGGCAATTATTATTATAGATAGTTTTATAGGTTACTGAGTTTTGCCCCATTATCTAAACCCATCAACCACAGTTTACAAAGAAAAAAGAAAAGGTAAAACTAAGAAAGTGTCTTTATTCCTGCGCATATTTCATGATTTAAAGTGGAGCACACAAGCCTACTGTGTATATGTGCAATACTTGAGAGTCTGATCACCTTTTTATTAAAGAAAGCAAGAAATTAATTTTCGTAGAATACAAACATCACATTAAAGAGCATTAGAAGTAGACAAGGTTAAACATCCCATAAAATATTAATTAATTACAAATTATACATTAATAATGTTTGTAATTTTTTCATGCACTTATTTCACTTTATGATACAATCAAGTATTAGAACAAATTAAAGTTGTTCAAATAAGTGAATATTTCCAGCCCAAATTCCTCAAAAATAATTAGTTTGATCATCTTAAATGTGTCCCATCCTCAGGACTGGATATGATTGTTTTAGACAAGATTGGAGATAAATCATAATAAATATGCCACACCAATAAAAACAATAACTTGCAGGGGCCTGTTTCAGAAAGGAGGTTAAGTGAAAACTCTTGATGTTAACCCTGAAATGAGGGAAACTCTGGGTTTTCTGTTTCAGAATGGGAGGTATGTCAAACCTAAGAAAGCAGAGTAAGTCAAGCCCGTTTCTGAAAGAGAGGTAACTTATACTCAGAGTCAGTTACCATGGTAACTTACTCTGTGAACCTAACCTGGGGTGCGTTTCCCGAAAGCATCGTTGGCCAACTATGGTCGCAAGTTCCGTCGTTACCAATAGAGTTCAATGGACATTGCGATGAACTTGCGACCATAGTTGGCCAACGATGCTTTCGGGAAACGCACCCCTGGTCGGGAGCAGGTTTTCTTCGGTAAACCCAGAGTTTCTTTCGGTCTCCTCCCCTTTTTTAAAGAGGAAGTGGTGGCATTTTTATTAATAAAATTAATATTTTATTAATAAATTATAATAAATAAAATTATTTATTTTATTGCTATTTTTACTGCTGTTTTTTTTTTTATAAGATGAAGTCTATCCTTTACTGGCAACTGAAAATACAGTAGTAGATTAGAGTTACATAATGTAGCCTAGTTCTGAACAAATTCTACAGAATTAAACTAGCATTTACTGGAAATCACTGAACTGTGTTCATCTGTGCAACAGAAGTTGATGGACCGTCCTCCTGCTGTTCTTCCACACTCTGAGGGAGGGAGAGATAAGAATACCTGTTTATACTTAGATTTAAACTTAGATTATCCACATAAAAATGTGAAAAAATCTGAATGTGTAGCTTGTTTGATGTGTAGACACATAATATTAACATTACCACTGTAGGCCTCTCTGTGGCAGCAGAAACTCTTCATCCCCATCGTCCTGTGAAGATGAGCATTTGGTTGAGTACACTTTATAACACTATTTGTCATAATGGTGTATTGAGTATAGGCTACTTACGACTGCCTGGGGTTCTGTTGGGACAGGAGGCTCCAAAAGACAGATATTACCATCAGAATCTGTTGGGACCAACAAAAAACCCAACCCAAAGTAAAATAAATGGAAATATCAAAAATAGCCTATATAAAAAATAACACATGTAAACCTCTTACATTTTATGAAGGCCCTTAGATCTTTGGGACTGGCTCTGAAGTCCCTCCAGGAATTCCTTCAGCCAAAAATGCTGCTGCACTGCTAGACACTGGATGCTATTTAGTTATTTAATATGTCAAATGTAAAGTCAGGTAACCTACACCCATGATATGCTCAAGCCTTACTTGATTGAATTATGTTTTTATATTTCATTTTCAGCAGCTGCCATGTTCTTTTAATGCCTGCAGGATTGCACCGACATGAAAATTAAAATTAGGTTTAATAACATACTGTTCTTCCAGTTTCACATCTGATATTATAACAGTTGGGTAAGTTACTTGTATTACTAACTACAAATGACATCTTCAACAGTGTAAATAGATTAATGTAATAATGACTATCTTTAGAAAGCATTGGTTTACTACTAATTACTAAATCCCATGTCAACCTCAACCACTTGAACAATACAAGGAGAGACAAGAAACTGCACTTTTAATGCTTTCAAATAAACAATATACAATTGCATGAATTATTCTTGAATTGACCAAAGTGTGTAGAGGGAGGAGGTTACATTAAAAATATACCTTTTAAAAATGTATGTTAAATATACAGAATTGTTCTATAGTCTAATGCAATTACATCAGATTTTACTTTAAATTACAGAAGAATTAAGAGTAATCCCTTTAATTAAATTACAGTATTTGGATTACTTGGTAATTAATTACACCCAACACTGTATAACAGTTATTAAAATGTAAACTTGTGCATCGACTCGAGCAACTATTTTCTCCCTAGCTAACTCTCTGTCCTTCGCTGCCGGAGCTGATATTTAATAATAATAATAATATGTGTTTGTACTCTCCATATGCTTGCAGAAGCTCATCCAGTTTTGCTGGTGAGAAATATGAAGACCTCTTTTTGTCTGGCGCTGTTGCCATGGTGACTCATAATATCTGCGCTCCATTGATAATGGCTTTTTATAGTTGTGGTGCACGCGCTAAACTCAGAGTCAGTCAACTCAGAGTTGATTGAACTAATTTCAGCTGTTCTGAAACCAAAAACTCAGAGTTTCCCATCTCAGGGTAAGTCAACTCAGAGTTCAAGTTTTAACTCAGAGTTGATTGAACCTCCTTTATGAAACAGGCCCCAGATCTTCTTTTATCTCAGGACTGTGAAAACACCAGCAACGCTGGGACATTATCGCACACATAATGTTGCACATTAAAGTGGGTAACAATGAAATGTGAGGTAATATTGAACTGTTTGAACTGAAAAGTTTAACGAAGTTAGTTTAATTTTCTTGTCAAAATTGCGATCTTCCATCAACAATAATGCAGGCATAAATTTGATTACCTTTCTAATCGGAGCCTGATGTGATGACATGCAGACTGTGATAATGGGAGAAATGGAGCCATTCAAAATTCCCCCCAGAAGATTTTCCAATTAATCTTTTTTTAAATGTGGTCAATTCGATATCAATTCTTAAAAACCACGAATCAATCTCTTTTTTTGTGTATTTATTTACGCAAACATTAAACATAATATCTGATTGACGTTAATCTCATTTACTAGTCTTCTAAGAGGGTGGAGGGATAGAGTTGTGGGCAGGGTTATGGTGTGGTTAGATATTCTAGCTCCACCCATTAGGCCCAAAATTACATTCACTCCTTGCTGGAGCTCTAGTGAGGAGGAGCAAGAGGTAAGCTCCACCCACATTTGCTCTGCAGTGAGCAGCTTCTCCATTTTGCATTCGTTTTTCAAAGCGGTATTTCTAAAACACTGTTGGACAATGTTGATCTTTGAAATCAACACACCCCTCTCTTCATTGCTCCACCTCCAATAATCACACTCCAATCCTAAGAGCCCTGCTCTGAGTCGGTCCGGAACCCTTTTCTCTGTTGTATTAGGCTTGTTCGACTTGAACCGGCGCTGCGCAGACCGATCGGTTTATGACATCAAAGTACCGCGAGAGCAATTCAAAAGCATAAGGAGCCGTCTACTTTCTATTCGCTCTCGCGGTACTTTGATGTCATTCACCGGTCGGTCTGTGCAGCGGTTCAAGTCGAGCAAGCCTGTTGTCTCATCTCTATTTCTGCAGTCTTTCTTCAAATCTCCCTCTTGCTTGTTCTCTCTGCTCCACTGTAGAGAAAGAACATGTGTATTATTATATCGGATTCATGCATTAGTGTTAAAGTGACAGCAGCCTAATATTCCTGCTGCAGTTTTTAATCTTAATCAAACTACAAAAGACAAAGCAATCTCTCCTTTTTCTTCAATTAATAACAGTTTTGTAACTTCAGTGAAGATTATTTGCAGTGTTATTTTACATTTGATTACTTTATTCAATTTCTGAACCTGAGAACTACTGTTGAACTACCTGAAAAACCTTAAAACCACTGATTATTATATTTGTATATTTGTTCTATTGTATTTATTTGTGTTATTGCTTAGTTAGCCTAAATTATTTGTTCTTTTTTATTAATGACTGTTAACTTATCTTTAATAATCTTAGGATTCTAATCAAATTTAGGCTATATTATGGTATCAAAATTGGAATTGAGAATTGTTCAATTTCACTGGTATCTATATAATTGTGGGTGTCGTAACCTTATTACATGGGTCAAAAACAACAACAACAAAAACAATAACTACACTGCTCAAAAAAATTAAAGGAACACTTTGAAAACACATCAGATCTCAATGGGGAAAAATATCATGCTGGATATCTATACTAATATGGACTGGGTAATGTGTTATGAACGAAAGGATGCCACATCGTTTGATGGAAATGAAAATGATCAACCTACAGAGGATTGAATTCAAAGACACCCCGGAAATCTAAGTGAAAAAATGATGCAGCAGGCTTGTCAATTTTGCTGAAATTTCATTGCAGCAACTCAAAATGGTACTCAGTAGTTTGTATGGCCCCCACGTGCTTGTATGCATGCCTGACAACGTCGGGGCATGCTCCTAATGAGACGACGGATGGTGTCCTGGGGTATTTCCTCCCAGATCTGGACCAGCGCATCACTGAGCTCCTGGACAGTCTGAGGTGCAACCAGGTGATGTCAGATGGACCGAAACACAATGTCCCAGAGGTGTTCTATTGGATGTAGGTCAGGTGAGCGTGGTGGCCCTTCAATGGTATCATTCCTTCATCCTCCAGGAACTGCCTGCATGCTCTCGCCACATGAGGCCGGGCATTGTTGTGCACCAGGAGGAACCCAGGACCCACTGCACCAGCATAGGGTCTGACAATGGATCCAAGGATTTCATCCCGATACCTAATGGCAGTCAGGGTGCCATTGTCTAGCCTGCAGAGGTCTGTGCGTCCCTCCATGGATATGCCTCCCCAGACCATCACTGACCCACCACCAAACCGGTCATGCTGAACGATGTTACAGGCAGCATAACATTCTCCACGGCTTCTCCAGACCCTTTCCTGTCTGTCACGTGCTCAGGGTGAACCTGCTCTCATTTGTGAAAACCACAGGGCACCAGTGGCGGACCTGCCAATTCTGGTGTTCAATGGGAAATGCCAATCGAGCTCCCTGGTGCTGGGCAGTGAGCACAGGGCCCACTAGAGGACGTCGGGCCCTCAGGCCACCCTCATGAAGTCTGTTTCTGATTGTTTGGTCAGAGACATTCACACCAGTGGCCTGCTGGAGGTCATTTTGTAGGGCTCTGGCAGTGCTCATCATGTTCCTCCTCGCACAAAGGAGCAGATACCGGTCCTGCTGATGGGTTAAGGACCTTCTACGGCCCTGTCCAGCTCTCCTAGAGTAGCTGTCTGTCTTCCTGGAATCTCCTCCATGCTCTTGAGACTGTGCTGGGAGACACAGCAAACCTTCTGACAATGGCACGTATTGATGAGCCATCCTGAAGGAGCTGGACTGCCTGCGCAACCTCTGTAGGGTCCAGGTATCGCCTCATGCTACCAGTAGTGACACTGACCGTAGCCAAATGCAAAACTGGTGAAAAACAGTCCAAAAAGATGAGTAGGGAAAAAATGTCAGTGGCCTCCACCTGTAAAACCATTCCTGTTTTGGGGGTTGTCTCACTGTTGCCCATCTAGTGCACCTGCTGTTAATTTCATTAACACTAAAGCAGCTGAAACTGATTACCAACCCACTCTGTTACTTAACTGACCAGATCAATATCCCAGGAGTTTAACTGACTTGATGCTATTCTCTGATTAAAAAGTGTTCCCTTTATTTTTTTGAGCAGTGTATTTTATTCATTTATTGCTTTTTTTGTGGTGGGGCCAGAAAAAAATTCATAATTGAATTCATTGAGTCAAATCGAGAATTGAATCAAATTGTAATCTTGTGAATCTAATTGAATTGGGACACCTGTATCGATACACAGCCCTAAATTTGTATAATTTGTGTTCTAGTGTTATTTTTTATTTTTTGGCTAAACAGGTAATTTAAGTCTATTAAAGGCAGGGTAGGCAATTTCAGAGATGCTAGCAATTAGGGCTGGGCGATATGACCAAAATCTCATATCACGAAATAAGTCATCTCATATCCCGATAACGATATATATCACGATATAGTACATTTTCTTTAAATTCAATCAATTAATAGTTTATATAAATTTATCACATGGAAAATACTTTTAGTATATATAAACTAAAAGAATAGTTGATATATATATATATATATATATATATATATATATATATATATATATATTGAGTAGCCTATATATTAAGTATATGGGCCATTCTACAGAATTGGTGCAAAGTCAGAGTTGGAAACATCTTGAAATTTTTTTGTTTTTTCCCACAAATTTTGCATGTATGCAAATTGTATAATATCCAAGGTATGCTTTTCTAGTAATTGTGCAGTTAATTCTCATATTGTATTTTCAGAAAATGCTGGAATATTTTCCTTCTCCCCAAATTTGTCACTACCGAAACACAATATTAAATAATTTATTAAGAAGGCTTATAATGACCTATTAAGATTTTGTTTACATCTACCTTATAAATATATATTTTTTCTATTTTTAAAAAATATTTTTACTGGTTAAATCAATAAAGATTATAATTTTAATAATATTTTAAGTGTGATTTATGAGATTTGTTGTATTTTGAACCCAATCTTTCTTTGTAGAAGGCATAAAGTTTATCGTACTGATTTCAAAGTTAAGGATTCATTAGTATTAATATGCATTGAACCAAACACTATCATAACATCTTAGTTGATAATTCAATATACTTTATTTTTGACAAAACATCCCATGTTACGGTAGTGACTGCACATTTTTGGTAGTGACAGTAATGTTTTGGTAGTGACCACAATAATTAGTTTGCCATGGCTGAATCAGACTGTCCACATTTTATGTTAATATAAATAAATAACTATGATGCACATATGCAGTCAGTACATATAGCAGACACACATCTGACAGTAAATATCTTATAAGAACACCTCGAGCTATTCTATACTTTGGTCTTGAGGTGCAAGTGAGAAGAGGTATGCTCATAGATTTTTCTTCCTAAAAAAACAACAACTTACAATGTAGACTCAGAACCACTTTGTTTTATTTTCACATTTTCAACATTTTGTTTATGAGTCATTCAGATAAATCTCCAGAACCACTGAACTCTGTGTGTGTGTGTGTGTGTGTGTGTGTGTGTGTGTGTGTGTGTGTTTACATAATACATTAATTTCAGAATAATTTTCCTCATTCAGATAAATCTCCAGAACCACTGAACTGTGTGTGTGTGTGTGTGTGTGTGTGTGTGTGTGTGTGTGTGTGTGTGTACTGGTGTCTGATCACCCTCACTGGAAGTGCTAGGTGGTGTGGAAGCCCTGCAAAATGTCTCCATCTCTTTTTGTCTTTTCACCATCATCCTGTGTCTTTTCTGTCTTTTCCTCCATGCTTTTCTGACATGTCTTTGCTCCCTGTCAGATAATTCACTGATACTCTTCAACTTTCCTTCTTCCCTTCGTTTCTTATTTCTTTCATTTTCTTTCCTTAAGTATTCCTCGTACTTCACTGGGTCTTCCCTCAACCTTTGTTTGTATTCTCTCTGTCTCTCTGTTGTAGTTTTTCTATTTTTTTTAGGCATGTTGGTGTTTTATGTCATTCTCCTTGCCAAGTTAATCATAGAAATTAACATTACTGACAACAACCTTACACCTAAGCTAGTATCATGGACTGCAACCTTAAGTAATTGTAACCTCATCACATTACAGAATTTTAACAGAATATTGCATACTAAAACACTACTAAAACATACTACAGTAGTAATTATTTGCATAACTGTACTAAAATGTAGTTTATTCCTCCAAATAAAGGATTATGTGTTCCCTTTTGTCACTACCAAAACAATGTCACAACCGAAACTTCAAGAAAATGTTTCGGTTGTGACTGTTTTGGTAGTGACAATTTTAGATAACTTTTGAGCCTAGCTCGAAGATGCTAATCAGCACATGGTTAGCCATCACTGGTCAGAACAGTTGAACACATATAACAACTAAATTTTATGGAATAACATCCCAAAAAAAATACTCAATAGCAGAAAAAATGAGTTTGGTAGTGACATTCCTTAAAGTTACACACAGATTTTTAGACTTTAGAACACATTTACCTCAAAATGATGGGATCAATCTACTCACCATATAGCACATGAGAGAGAGGGACACAGGAATATTTCCTGATCAAAAATGTAGGAGTGTGGTTAAAATCAGTCTCAGCCAATGGACTACAACATTCACTGTTTTGGTAGTGACATGAAAATGCGGGACATGTTTTTTTAGATAAAGTTTCATGATTTAAAAATAAAATATAAAATAAATATTTTTTTTAACTTCATTTTTTTAAAAAAAACAAAAATATTTTTTTTAAAACAAGAATGGAAAAATTTGCAAAAAATTATTCAATATCATTTTCACAAGTTGAAATTTAGGGGTTAGGGTTTGGGACAGCCACCTCCTAATTGAAAGTAGCCCATAAATTATGATTTTATATATATAAAGCTTACTGATATCTTAAATATTATTGTGGGTTTCAATAGATAATTGAAGGATCTTAGTAAACATCTAAGATTTTAATAATTAAATGCTTTTCAAATGTGTTTTTTGGATGAGGGACAGCAGTTTGCACCAATTCTGTAGAATGGCCCATATACTCAAAAATGTACTCATTCATATGTGATTATTTTTCTGCCTTTATTTAGAACTTCTGGGCAAATGTTTGATTAAGAATGTAGAAATAGGGCTGGGCGATATATCGAATGACATTGTTATGCGCGTCTCGTCAGTAAAACTGGTTCCTTGATTAGTAGTAAATCGCCATCACCTGCCTTCAAATGGAGCAGCATTTACTACACAGAGCCGTAGTTAACTGACAAGCTGAGCCATATCGCATTAATTATCGTGGATGTATCGCCTGCGATAATTAATGCGATATGGCTCAGCTTGTCTGAAGATGTACATGTTTTAAAATTTACACAATCAAAATGTATTGATTGCTATTAGGATGTGAAGAGAGTTTCAACCAGAACAACAAATAAGTGTTTATTGAAAAAATTGCTTACCCTTTAACTCTCACTCTGACACTCCCTTACCAGTGCATTGAACTAGAGCTGATTGAGACGCACCTAGAGATTTAGTTCGGATTAATTTTTCTTTGTTAATTATCCTCATTATTCTATTATCTTTAACAGGACAGAGTGTCCAAACACACAGAAAGACTCCCGGTGAAGCATCTCCCAGAGATCCATGTGACACAAGATGGCGTTGATTAAAGAGGAGAGTGAAGAAATGAAGATTGAAGAAGTATTCAGTTTGAAACAAGAAGATACTGAGGAACAAATAGGTTGGTTTCATACTCAAAACTGAACTCAGTAATTTAAAATCTCGATGTCTACAGAAATGAATGATATTTTTCAAAGAATGTCCTATTTAAAGCAGTTTTATTTGACGTGTAGTGGGTCGCTCTTGGGCAGTAGGGGTGGGAATCTCTTGGCACTTCAGGATTCGATTACGACTCAGAAGGGTGCGATGATAAAATGATTATTGATACATCTTTTTTTCTATTCAGGATTTGTTTTCTGACTGTGACGTTAGGGTGAATCTTTCTTTAATAACCTCACGATCCGATTTGATTCAGTGAGTCATGATCTGATTCCAAAACGATTCTTGATCTACATATTTTTTATTATTAATTAGGTTACCGACTTTAAATCTTACATTTATTTGTAAAACATTTTTTTAAATAACAATTATTTGTACATGATAATTTTAGTGACAATTTAATTACTTGTCTAATTATAAATGGGCCTACTTTTTAAGATAATTTAATTAACAGGGATGTGATTTTTCCGGATTAATCCGGAATTCCGGATTTTCCGACCTGAAAATGTGACCTACGTGAATCATGCAGATCTGTAAAAAAAAAAAAAAAAAAAAAACGGGGGGGGGGGGGGGTTCTCACAGCCGTCACCATGGTAACCTGGGACGGAACCACAATCGCCGTCCCCGCGCAACAGGGCCACACCGGGCGGCACGTCACCATGCTTACAGATGGCAAAGAGATGCATTTTTACAGGGATGCAAACAGCGCGCTTTTCGGCGCCTCCCGCTTTTTTCACGTCAGTTTTGGTGACAAATTCATCTGAAGCCTATTTCATAGCTTAATGTGAGGGACAGAAGTCTATTTACATCATTAAAGTTTACGAAAACTCGTTTTCCCTCCTCTGCGGCTGTCAATCATTCTCCATTCGGTATTCAAACAGCGCGCGCGCCTCGTCCGGTTACAGCAGCATACAAACACGGTAAAACTCTCTCCAATATGATATTCACATTATAATGCTTGATCTGTATAGAAAAGGCTGTGGATTTGCATAAAATGACTTTATTTTGTTGAAGTTTGTTGCTGTTTTTAAACGACTCGCTACCGTGTGCCTGTTAGATCACACATCACAAGGACTAAAGCGGCATCAAACTCACAATAACTGTAATTTAAAACTGTGAAGAAACAAATGATCAATAAACTGCTGGACAGATAGACACTAGGATTTGTGCGCTCGACATGATTTCTTCGCTTTGTGCCGTGAACTTTTAAATGCGCACTTGTGCAGCGCAGCGCTGAACACTGTGATTCCATGTTGCTTTGAGCACATCATTCTGCGCCCGCGATGCGCATACGCGCTTTGTGCGCTCTGTTTTGAAGCGTTTCATATTTTCATAGTTTTGCTCACTGAAATATTATTAAAAGCCTATATTTTTGTATACCTAGCCTGCACAATACATTTAAAATAAGCATAATTTAATTGTATGTTATTTCTGTGTAGTGTAGTGCAGGCTATATAAATATACACACTTCTGAATTCTTGACATTCATATATAAATATAAAATTGTGAAATGTATGATTGCCTGATTGAATTTTATTAGAGTACTAATAGTAATTTATTTTTATTAACATGTTTAGATTAGATCAAATTACTGTGCAGATTTTTTCAAGAATTACTTTTTGCTGCAGATTTATACAACTTACAATTATGTAAGTATCTGGATATTTGCCGCGGGGCGAGGGCTTCGATAACCTCTCTCTTGGGGGGGGGGGGGGTATATCTCTCAGTATATTTTCCTGCTTTTTTGTCCTTAGCCAATCACATGCCTGAATTAAGTTTTAATCAAATTGTGTAAGAATTTTCAGCTAACAGTATAGCTTCAAAACATGCAAGCAAAAATGACATACAAGCAAGTAAATAATAAAGAGGAACAAAGAAACATTACAAGCAATAAACGAAGAGTTCTTTCGATATCTAAGGCAACCGTCTACAATGCAAGTAAATCGCTCGCATATGCGACTAAATCTTCACTCTGGGCGACTAAACAATGTCTATCATTACCCATTGTCTAATAAATTGTTAGATTTTACTCGCCAGTGTGTGTGTTAGGTGCCAAGTATAAGTTCAGCATAGACATATTTTCACTCACAGAACTCTGACTGAGCGCTTCAGGGTTTCACTCTCCGTCATGCGATCTGTACTATTTCAATTCAGCTCAATGGATGCGCAGGGTATTTGATGTACCATAAAGTCTAGTGTGAAGGCGCACGACTCGCTGTCGCTTTGTTGAGAGCGCTGTTTCTCTCACACACATGCAAAGAGAGAGAGCAAGATGCATACCACACAGAATCAGCACGCTACATGTTAATGATATTCTTTGTTGGATTTTCCTGTCAAAATAAGTTAATTTGAGATCATTCTGCTTTTAAGTACAAGCAGAAAATATGCAGGTTTCTCCAGGAGTGGGGGGAACTAATGCACAAAACGACAATCTCATTGGCTGGAGCTCATCCCAGTTTTGATTTCAACTAATCAGTTTGAGCGAATGCTGACAACGTGATTAATATTCAAAAACCCAGCAGCTTATCAATCCTTAGTGTGCTGTATATTGTTATTGGTAGTATGGTAGTATTGGTAAGTATCTTTTAATAATGATTACTATTAGATTCATAATAGAATGACCAACAATATCTTAAGCACCAGTTTAGTTTAAGTTCAGTTTAAATGACAAATATGCATTCATACATGCTTATCAAGTTTTTGTTCTAATTACTAAAGTTCTATCTAGAGGTCAACCAATATGGGTTTTTCTCTAGCCGGTGCCGATATTTAGAAATCAAGGCAGTCGATGGCCAATTTATGATGCTGATTTGTTTGGCCGATTTTCCTTTTTTCCCCTCCATCTCATAAAATCTAACAGTTAATAAGAAATGATACAGAAAATTGCTTAAATTAAACATTTATTGAACAACACAAGCCTCTCCAATCAGTGCACTTGTATAAAACATTTTTTTTTTTTTAAATGTATAGACTGTTTCAACAGCGCTATGTTTACAGCGCAACGTATCTGTTCGTTTTCTTTCATTTTAATTGTGCAACATTATCTGAATGAGGTCATTGTCAGCGATACCAGTTTAAATCAGTAGTGAAATCTAAATGAAGAGCTAAAGTTATACTGCCAGAGGAATAATCGGAATACACTATGAATTTTTTTTTAATGTTCCATGTTTTTTTCAGAATGTTTATTATAATCTTCCATTTCTGTCTACAATTGGGTAGAGTGGGGGAAAACGTAGGCGTAAGCAGGGCTCGACATTAAAGGTTGTATCAGCGATTTCAGGCCCAAAAAAGGCCCAACACTATTTATTTTGGTTTTGAGTGGTGGTGAAACCAATTGTTTTTGTGTGCAGATCTCAGAGCCTAGGCTGCCTACAGAGATGCGTTTTTTTGATGACCTGCTTATGGGGCGGGCAGCTAGCGGATCGTTAGGAAAGATTAGATGAATGTGATCATTTATGTTTGGGCCTGAAATCGCTGATACAACCTTTAATGCTTGTCCGGGCCAAGTAAAAGTGAATTTTACTTGCCGACAGGACAATTAGCCTGATTAAAACGTCAATAACAAAAAATAACTTGGGAATCACCAAAACGCGAGAATTATTCTGCATTCATTTAGTATAAGTTTAGATTAGTGAATAATAATATAATGTACTGACAGTAACGTTGTGCTGTTGAGGCTAAATAGGAAAGGATATAATTAACATTTAAATTGTGGGGTGAAAATCTATTTCATTGAGACATCAGTACCTGTATTAATATCAGTAATATTGGCGTTCATTCATAAAATAAATTAATTAAAGGTGACATATTATGCCCCTTTTCACAAGATGTAATATAAATCGTTGGTGTCCCTAGAATGTGTCTGTCATATTTCAGCTCAAAATACCACCCAGATCATTTATTATAGTTTGTCAAATTTGCCACTTTTTGGGTGTGAGCAAAAACGTGCCGTTTTTGTGTGTCCCTTTAAATGCAAATGAGCTGCTTTTCCCGTCGATCCTTTACACAAGCTTCGGGTACTCCAGCAATAACAAATTAGTATCAGTGATACTGGCCTTCATTCATAAAAAGATGCCATAAATGTAAAAGTCTTTGTTTTCTCTACATTAATTTGGAGATTAAATGTGAAATTATTACATTATAAAATATATAAACTTAATATAAACCTATAAAAACGTAAGTGTTTTTAATTGCGATTAATCAGAAAAAAATTGTATTAATCGAGTAAATTTTTTTTATCGATTGACAGCACTAATATAAACGCAACACTTTTGTTTTTGCCCCCATTTTTCATGAGCTGAACTCAAAGATCTAAGACTTTTTCTACACAAAAGGCCTATTTCTCTCAAATATTGTTCACAAATCTGTCTGAAACTGTATTAAGGCGGGCGTACACGGTGCGATTTTTGCTGTTTTACGAGCTCGCAGATGATCGCATGGAAATCGGTGATAATCTGTGACCTCTTGACCTCCCGATAATTTTTAAACATGTTTTAAAAAATTCGGGGAGTCAGCCCGATTTTCACCAGCGTATATGCTGTCCCCTATTGCCAAATCATACACAACCGCTATACCTCAGTGGCAGCAACCACACAGCGTGTGCATACACTGTCACGCACGCACACACACACACTCAAACTCACTCACTCTTCTCTCTCTCTCTCACTCAAGTTTTTTTTGTTGAAAGGATTGGCTGTTCTACTGTTCTCTGCTTTTCAACTCAAATCATTTGCACACATATTTCTGTCATTTTTCTATCTGAAGATATAGTTGCCTGCAACATTGAAAGCTCCGGTACTGTTTAGCGCGAAAGCTCACGTGATTGCCGCCGGCTCGGGATAAAATCCGTGCAGGACAGTCGTGCCGTGTACCAGCTGCCCGTGAATTGAATGTTCATTTCTCTACCATAAGCCGTCTCCAAAGGTGTTTCAGAGAATTTGGCAGTACATCCAACCGGCCTCACAACCGCAGACCACGTGTAACCACACCAGCCCAGGACCTCCACATCCAGCATCTTCACCTCCAAGATCATCTGAGGCCAGCTACCCAGACAGCTGTTGCAACAATCGGTTTGCATAACCAAAGAATTTCTGCACAAACTGTCAGAAACAGTCTCAGACAGATTTATAAACAATATTTGAGAGAAATAGGCCTTTTGTGTACATAGAAATAGTCTTAGATCTTTGAGTTCAGCTCATGAAAAATGGGGGAAAAAACAAGTGTTGCGTTTATAATTTTGTTCTGTGTGTGTGTGTGTGTGTGTGTATATATATATATATATATATACATATACATATACATATACATATATATATATATATATATATATATATATATATATATATACATACATATACATATATATATATATATATATATATTAGGGCTGTGAAAAGATTAATCGCGATTAATCGCATCCAAAATAAAAGTTTGTGTTTACATAATAAATGTGTGTGTACTGTGTATAATTATTTTGTATATAAATACACACACATGCATGTATTTAAGAAATATTTGCATGTATATACTGTATATATTTATATGTAATTTATATTATTTATATATAAATAACACATTGTTCTTAAATATATACATTAGGGGTGTAACGGTTCACAAAATTCACGCTTAAGTTCGATACGACACAGTGGCATCACGGTTCGGTACGTTTTCGATACAGCAAAAAGAAAGAAATGCCAGATAAATTTCCTTGATTTAATTTTTTTATTTATTTATTAAAACTAACATCATAAAGTATGATCATTTTTTACTTTAAACAATGAAGGATCTATACTTGACCCATCTCTGGGGTGTCTTAGCAGCATATAAGGTGAATTTTTTCTCCTTCTCTCCTCCTACTGACCTAATGCGTAAACATTGTGGGAAACGGGCTAACCAGACAAGATTTAAACTTCGACGTCTGAGGACCCAACAAACAAACCAAGCACAATGTTCTCGTACAATTCCGGATTTCTAACACGCAGTCACAGCATTTGCCGTGGTCTTGTGGCTATCAGAGCAGGATCGATGCTCTCTGTATGTTTTTCCGTCGTCTCTTGGCATGTTCATATGTAAATTGCGCAAACTTATTTTGTCCATTAGATCGAAAGATCTGAAAAAAAAACATACATAGATCCTCCCCTAGAAGAAATTCCGACAGAAGTGGTTGAAAGTGGACAAAAGAGATGCATTAAGACACCAGGTGTAAAACAAGTATGTGTCTTCCTCGTCTACTTGTGATCCAATCGACCCTAAAGCATCTTAACCCCTTTGTTCAAAGATCGCAGATGGCCCCAGATTATTGTTGTTCAACATTCACTGCACTTAAAAAATCACTCTTTCTTGTTCGTATCATGAGAAAGATTAAAGACTCCAGCTTCGATATTTGACCACTGTTTATGATAAAACTGGGTTGCAGTGACATTAATTTCTTAATTTATGTCAGGAGTGCAAAATAATCAACCTGTAATGTTTGATATTTTGAATAGAATATCACAGGCATATGAATTCACTCACTTGTGCTGCTTTTTGTGTTTACATAGATGCACTAGATCAATGGTTCTCAAACTTTTTCGGTATGTGGCCCCCTTGTTAAAAGACCAACCACCAACAGTGTTACATAACAGTGTTGCTGAAATTAAGCTTTTAATTTGATTCAAACTTTAAGAGTGCATTAAAATAACTAAAAAACAATGGGCAAAGTCATGAACATGGAAAGCAATAGAAATTACATTACATTTTGGAAGTAAGCCAAGTTTAATTATATTTCCCCACAAAGACAAATGTTTCATCATATATCACGCTCTGCAATTTTATATGGCTGTGGGACACGAGTAGAACAGAACCACCCTCTTGTCTAATATCTCTGTTTTCTTCCAATGTTCCAAAGCAATGAACACTGATTGTAAAAGGTCAGAATAGTGAATTTTAGCTTCCACACAAGCAAGATATGAATAGCTAGCTGATGCTGTACTGCTGAAAAAAACAAAACTTATATACAAAAAAATGACCTGCCTTATACCCTGTCCAACAAGCACAAACTGTGTAAAAATTTAACTGGACGTGAGATAAAGATTGAAACTAACGAGATGGCGTTTTTCTCCTTTGCCATAGTAAAGGATGTGAATACAGGGATTAAAAGTGAACAAAAGAAAGTATCCTTCCGAAAGGAAACGTGAGTGACGATTTGGGAAAAAGACACGAGATTCCATGTCCAGAGGAACAGGCTAATTTATGGAATAGGTTATTGTTTAATTTGTGGAAAATCGCAAAAAAGAATAAACTGACATATGGCTTAATTATATTTTATGGGATCTGGCTACCTCTCTCATTCGGCATGTAACCAAATGCCTCTCAAAACGTCACAAAATCCGACGGCGCTGCTTGGATGTTTTAAATAATTCGACCACCCTATTTTGAAAAATAAACTTTGAAAGTGAGCTCTTTTGTTTGTGAGAGTCTAATGTATACGATCGTATACAGTTTTACAACATAAACGGTCCTCAGATTGCATAATGTCTTGAAGACTGATGATGGAGAGCAGATCGTTCAGGCGAAATCTGACGTAACAATGGAAAATATATCAATATTTTATGAATTTAACGCTTTTGGACAAAGTGCTGTTGGATGTTTTTCAATGGACGCTTGTCATGGACATTTTTCCCAAGTGTGACTGATTGGATTCATCCTGCTATTTCATAACAAAGGTATGAAGTACCATTTTGATTTTGCATGTTGTCATTTGCACTCCTGACACAAATTACAGTATTACTGTTGCTGGGGCATCTATATCGTAAAACAGACAACATAAATTGACTAAACCCTTAGAACTTTCAAATTATGTATTTAATGCCTGAATGTATCATTATTAAAAGTTTTCTATATAGTAAATGTAATCCATGGTAAACAAAGTGATGTCAAGAGAGAGGTCTGTACAATAAGTGTCAAGAGGTTAAATTTGATTTTAGTGGTCAAACCTTGAACTGGGCAGCCATCAACTGCCGCACCCCAGCCCTTGAGAGAGGCATTTGTCATTAGAGATTTTTAAAGACAACAATCCCCTAGAGCTGAACCTGAATGGAATGAAGACCTCTGCGCATATAACTCGGGACAAGGCTTGACCAAAAGGAAGAACTCAATATTATTAAACTTCACCCAGAAAAGCGAACCTGAGAAACTTCCTGTGCTCTGGCTGAATCTCAATGTGAAAACAGGCGTCCTTTAGATTTATTGTCACAATCCAATCCTCAGATTGAATTTGTGAGCTTCAGCATTAGCATCTTAATTCTGTATGTCCTCAGAGTATAAGGCAAGTATAATATTGGACACATCCCCCTGTCCTTTATGAGTACTATTAATTTAGCAGAGGGATCATTTTTTAGATAGGATCGATCTGCTCATGGCCCTGAAACAAACCATTGGCAGGGAACCCCTGAACAAGCTGGGCAGATCAATCGCTGAGTACTTCAACTTCCCAAAACATCACTGGTAGCGGGATAACCAGGAGCACCCTTTGAGGCTTTAGCAGAGCATCTGGCACCGTTTTGGTGTAGCCTGACCCCCCACAAAAAGGTTTGCCACCAGGGGCCCAGTCCAAAGGGAGTCAGGGTTTTTCTTTGCCGTCAGAGAAGAGATTACTGTCCTTAGATCGAACTTTACCTTGGATGGCTGAGCTTGCATTCGCTGCCCAGCCCCTCAATCTCTTTGAGGAGGATCTCAGTCAGCCACGCTCGCTTTTTGTTCCTCCTGCAGCTGGTTGAGCTGGCTGCCGGCTCTAACCAGGATTAACTTCTTAGTTCACTTGGCCTCTTGGTATCTGTCGACAACTGCATTTACTGCGTTGCCAAACAGACCGGAAAGCAAAATCGGAGCGTCACAGAGAAATGCCTTGTCTTTCTCTTTGATACCAGGTAAATTGAGCCACAGGTGGTGCTCTGTGGCAATCATCGCATCCATAGAATGGTCAATGGCCTGGGCTGTCAGCTTTGTGGCCCGGCAGAGATCTAAAACCACCTCCTGGTTAAATCCCTTGCCACAATTTAGGTTTCTAGGTCTTTTAGCAAGTCAGCCTGGTTTGCCTGCAAGACTCCCATTGTGTGCAGGGATGTGCATATGACTTTCCCACAAAATTTGATGTTGTTCGACAAGGCTTAGTGGGCAAGGCGGTTTTGTGGCCTAATATTGAGCCCTGTGGCATTCCATACTTTACATGTTTGATGAGATGGCTTCTGTAATTACCACATGGACCCGCCTTTAAACCACCCGTCCCTCACGGACTGTGTGACATTGCAATAAGGTCTTTTTTTCTGCAACTAACCAAATAATAATTTTATGGTCGACTAAGCCTCTTCTAGTCTTCTAACGTTTAGTCGACAATTAGGGGCAGCCCTAGTGTATAGCATACATGTTGGTTTTGATGCTTTATATGTTTTTAACTATTTGGATATCTTGCTTTGTGCCATTAAACTGTTGTTAACTTGTATTTGTCTTTTTTCACCTTAGACCCGATGGTGCTGAATAAAATGGAAGAGAAAGATTATTATGAGAAACTTGATTTCATGACTGGAAAAAAGTCTACACAGATTGAAAAGACATCACAAAAAGGCTACACAGCTAAAAAGAGAGGAATTAAAAAGTTTTTCACCTGCCAACAGTGTGGAAAGAGTTTTGATCAGTGTGGAAACCTTAAAGTCCATATGAGAATTCACAAAGGAGAGAAACCTTACTCCTGCAAACAATGTGGGAACAGTTTTAATGAAACAGGAAACCTTAATGTTCACATGAGAATTCACACTGGAGAGAAGCCTTACACCTGTCAACAATGTGGAAAGAGTTTCACTCAAAAAGGAAACTTTACAAAGCACATGAGAATTCACACTGGAGACAACCTTTTCAACTGCCAACAGTGTGGAAAGAGTTTCAGTGAAAAGGGAAACCTTAAAAAGCACATGATAATTCACACTGGAGAGAGCTCATTCACATGCCAACAGTGTGGGAAGAGTTTCACTCAAAATGGAAACCTTAAAAAGCACATGAGAATTCACACCGGAGAGAAGCCTTATACCTGCAGACTCTGTGGGAAGAGCTTCACATGGGAACTAGGCCTTAGGTATCACATGCAGATTCACACTGGAAAAAAGCCATTCACATGTGGTCAGTGTGGAAAGAGTTTCACACGTAAAGGGACCCTTGAGACCCACATTAGAATTCACACTGGAGAGAAGCCATTCAAATGTGGTCAGTGTGGAAAAAGTTTCAGATGTAAAGAAAATCTTAATCAGCACATGAGGATTCACTCAAGATAGAACTGTTTTATATGTCATCAGTGCAGAAGTAGTTTCAGAGACATGAATTGCTTTAAGAATCATGTAATAACTCACTCTGGAGAGAAGCCTTTCATGTGCAATCACTGTGGAAAGAGTTTTACAAATAAAGGAAAGCGTAAAACTCGCATGGAACTTCACTTTGAAAAGAGGCCTTTCACATGTCTTCAGCGTGAGAAAAGTTTCACCTCTGAAAGAGACATGAAACGTCATTTGCAAATTCCTTCTGGAGGAAAGAAATGTAATTGTGATAAGCGTAATAATGAATTTTTTTTGTACATTACACTTACAGATACAGTGCATCCGGAAAGTATTCACAGCACTTCCCCTTTTCCACATTTTATTATATTTTATTTTATTTCATTTTATATTAAAGCCTTATTCCAAAATGCATTAAATTAATTATTTTCCTTAAAATTCTACAAACAATACCGCATAATTACAACGTTCAAGAAGTTTAAAATCTTTGCAAATTTATTAAAACTAAAAAGTGAAATAAATGATATTGTATTCTGAGTACACAAGTATTCACAGGCTTTGCTCAACACTTTGTTGAAGCATCTTTGGCACCAAATTACAGCCTCAGGATTTTGAGTATGATGCTACAAGCTTGACACACCTATTTTTGGGCAGTTTCTCCCATTCTTCTTTGCAGAACCTATCAAGCTCCATCAGGCTGGATGAGGAGCGTTGATGTACAGCCATTTTCAGATCTCTCCAGAGATGTTTAATCGGTTTCAAGTCTGGGCTCTGGCTGGGCAACACAAGGACATTCACAGAGTTGTCCCGTAGCCACTCCTTTGTTATCTTGGCTGTGTGCTTAGGGTCATTGTCCTGTTGGAAGATGAACCGTCACCCCAGTCTGAGGTCCAGAGCGCTGTGGAGCAGGTTTTCATCAAGGATGTCTCTGTACATTGCTGCATTCATCTTTCCCTCAATCGTGACTCGTCTCGCAGTTCCTGTCGCATGAGCGGTGCCTGGTTTCCTCCAGACATGACGTTTGACATTCAGGCCAAAGAGTTCAATCTTTGTTTCATCAGACCTGAGAATTTAGTTTCTCATGGTCTGAGAGTCCTTCAGGTGCCTTTTGGCAAACTCTAGATGGGCTTTCATGTGCTTTTTACTAAGTGGCCAGACAGGTGGAGTGCTGCAGTGATGGTTCTTCTGGAAGGTTCTTCTCTCTACTCAGAGAAACTATGGAACTCTGTCAGAGTGACCATCAGGTTCCTGGTCACCTCTCTGACTAAGGCCCTTTTCCCTCGAGTGCTCAATTTGGCTGGGTGGCCAGCTCTAGGAAAAGTCCTGGTGGTACCAAACTTCTTCCATTTACAGATGATGGAGGCCACTGTGCTCATTGGGACCTTCAATGCTAATTCGCAATCTCTTTAGAGTATAAAACAATAAATCGCACCGGGGAAAGTTCCTGCGGTGGAAACGCGGCTTAACTCTGGGATCTTTTTATGGGAAGTAGAGTAAAGGATATTCAAGAGACTGGGACCTTCAATGCTGCAGAAATTTTTCTGTGCCCTTCTCCAGATCTGTGCCTCTATATAATCCTGTCTCTGAGGTCTACAGACAATTCATTGGACTTCATGGCTTGGTTTGTGCTCTGACATGCACTGATACCTTCAAATCAAAATATTAATTAAACTTCTGTTTTGCAGTGAAATGCTGGTACATAAATGAAAAAATTATAAATAAAAAGACAAACTGAATGAATCAGTGTAATGTTCATTTTTTTCATCTATAGTGAATGCACCCCCGCTTACAGTTACAAAGATCACAGCAGTTATACCATTTCCAAGGTCTAAGCTACGTCATTGCTTTCAGGTTGAATGATTCTCATTGGCCAAGAAATTGATAAACATAGCAATTTTCCACACATATACAGATAGACTGAAGCATATCTCCATTGATTATGCAGCTGACACTCGGACCCTGAAGTGAGGCACGTCGTGGCCTTCCAGGTCACAGATTTGGGTGGCTGGGTGCCAGCATGTCTCGAACAACAACTCAGTCAATCTCCAACAATGCCAGTGGTTCCTTAACCTGTAAGCAAGAAGACTAACACACACACCCGACACACATCTTTTCTAAGGTTGGATTTGGCCAGGCTCTAACTATAAACAGGAGTCTTGTCTCAAAACATCAAGATAACAAGTTCTTTCTCTCAGGATAGGTCTCACTTTATTCTAAATGGAAAATATAGGCTTTAACTGACAAATGGTCCCTTAAACTATAGACTTCAATGACCCCTATTTGTTTGAACGTTGAAGACAAACTCAAACACAAAACCAGTTCCTATTTAATTTCTGGAAGCCGGGATAAATAGGCAAGCACTGTTACTACATTCAAATATCAAAAACTGACATTAAAAAGAATACATGAAAATAACATTTCAGTAATCACACTGGTAAATTCAATAGCAAAATAAAATCTCCAGAGAAGTCATTCAACTCATGTGATATTTAGAAGGAAAAATATTGATTAATACCTTGATGATAATCACTCATTACATATACATTGAAGCAGCAGTGGATTCCAATCCACCCCCTTCAATATATATATATATTTTATTTTTTTTATTTTTTTTTCTCTCATGGAAGAACTACATAAATAAAAATAATAAATGCCATGGATGAATATTTACTGCGTAATTCACTGTTTTGTTGAGGGGGGAGGTTATGGAATCATCACTTTATTTTTTACACAGTGGCAGGCAAGTCAATTCATAAATGTATTATGTGCCACTTGTGATTGAACAATTGTGTTCAAAAATGGGAGAAAAACACTTTTACCCCTGGTTCCAAAGACAAGGCTTAAGCCTAGTCCCAGACTAAAATGTATGTTTGAGCTGTTGTAACTGAAAGCAACTTGCACTGACGTATCTTGAAATATGTCAGAGTCATTGTTTTGTCTCAAGATGCACACTAGTAATATATTTTTTTTTCTAAGGCATGTTTGTAAAAGCTACTTAGATGTCCTAATTAAACTATGGTCTAATCCTGGCTTAATCTATGGGTGCTTTCACACCTGAAAAGGTGTTTGTTTCGGGTCATTTAGGCATACGTGAACATACGAACGTGCTTGAATCTGCACTGCCCCGGTTGCAAATGAACTCTGGGGCAGTTCGATTGAGGTGTGAAAGCAATCCGACCTAACGGACCAACAAATCAAATAGTATTAAAATCATAACTGGAAATGTGCTATATAAAAAGCAACTAGAGCAGGACTAACTAAGCAGTAGTGTCTGATTCTGTGAGTGAGCACATTGGTTATCACAGCTGAAAAGAAAGTGTGTCTCTTCATCTTTAAATGTTTTGTAATTGCGCTTCTCCGTGTGAGAATGCTGTCCTGATTAAGCCTTGATTCCTGCTCTAGTTGCATTCTAACATTCGTAAAGTGTTTGCGTGTGTCTTGACACTGATGACCTCTAGACAGCGCTGGGAGATCCAGAGAGAGTGCGTTTGAATTTGCTGCAGTATTAATATGAATGTATTATATAATTTAAAAGTGGGAATGACTGCTACATTCATATATATATAATAATAATAATAATAATTCATTACATTTATATAGCGCTTTTCTCAGCACTCAAAGCACTTTACATAGAAGGGGGGAATCTCCTCAACCACCACCAATGTGCAGCATCCACTTGGATGATGCGACGGCAGCCATATTGCGCCAGAACGCTCACCACACACCAGCTTACTGGTGGAGAGGAGACAGTGATGAAGCCAATTAGTATATGAGGATGATTAGGAGGCCATGATGGACAGAGGCCAAGGGGCAAATTTGGCCAGGATGCCGGGGTTACACCCCTACTCTTTCGAAAGACATCCTGGGATTTTTAATGACCACAGAGAGTCTGGACCTCGGTTTTACGTCTCATCCGAAGGACGGTGCTCTTTTGACAGTATAGTGTCCCCGTCACTATACTGGGGCATTAGGACCCACACAGACCACAGGGTGAGCGCCCCCTGCTGGCCTCACTAACACCTCTTCCAGCAGCAACCTGGTTTTCTCAGGAGGTCTCCCATCCAGGTACTAACCAGGCTCAGCCCTGCTTAGCTTCAGTGGGTAACCAGTCTTGGGCTACAGGGTGACATGGCATGGCATATATATGTATACATAGCTGCTCTGGAGTAAACCGTGATGTCATCGTCAAGCTCACTTCAGTTCTTGTATAATAGTGTCAGTGTCAATGCATATTAAATTTAATGTCCCCAACTAAGCAAGTCAAGCCAATGGCAACAAAGGTGGAAAAAGGTGACAGTGGCAAGGAACCAAAACTCCATCAGGTGGCAGAATGGAGAAAAAAACCTTGGGAGAACCCAGGCTCAGTCAGGGGGGCAATTCTCCTCTGGCCAATGAACGAACAGTGTATGATTATGATTCAGGTAGCATTATAGGTCAGATTGTTTTGGAACAATCAGAATATTATCCAGTTCCATCTGGTTTAAGATCAGAGTCCTCACGCCGGGATGGAGACTGGTTTGTTGAGGATCAGTGCTGATGGCTGTCATGTCGATGAGGCCTTCGATGAGAGTCTAGTTGACACAATCTCTGCTGTCACTTCAGGGATGCGTTGTGGTCGTGTCTAGGTGCAGGTCCTCAATCTGGTTACAGTAAACCTTGGAATAAGCAGAAAGACTAACATTAGTGTAGATGCATATAGGTGTGAAAACGCCCCAAATCATGTCTATGAAACAAGGCCTTAATGTTTTTTTATTTTTGTTTACACAAACCATGAGAAAATTCGTAAGTCAACACCATTGCTGAGTGTTTTCTACTTAAAACTAAAGACATTTTGAAATTGCTGGTGTTCCTGTTGTCACAAACACGTTTCTATTGATATGAAAAATCTGTACATTTAGCAATATAGCGGGTTAAATATGTATATAATGTAATTTACGATATTATGATGAACTATATGCCTTTCTCCACTGATGCTGAAGTTGTTTAAAGCGTTTCAGCGAATGCTGATTTTTAGAAGGCTGCTGTCTGACTCGAGATGGCGATCAGGAATGTGGAGTGTGTAACATTAAGACGGGCATACACTGCGATTTTCGTCCGATTTTGAGCCGAATTCTGACTCGTGGGACTCTTTTTCAGGTCGGGTCAATTTTCAGCTTTGTCGTGCGTCGTTTGTCGTGCAGTGTACAGGAGGAAACGAGAGGCGATAAACCTCTCCCGACCGGCAATCGGATGGTCGGTTGAATTTCTGGCATGTTAGAAATTGTGGTTGCTCCTCGTGACTATATCGCACAGTTGAAGCAGAGCTACGAACCGATTGCCCTAAACTCAGTGTTTTTTCCCTCACTGCGCCTGCGCGAAAACAAGTTTCATCTGCAGCAAAAAAAAAAAAAAAAAAAAAAAAAACGAAAAGAGGGAGATCTTTAAGTTCTGTAGTTCAAACTAGCTACAAATTACTGTTGCTTACCTCCAGTTCGTGTTGCAAAAAGGATTAACCATTACCCACGTCTTCCAAGCCACCTGCGATGTAAACTTTCCCTCTTTTATTAATTTGTTAAAGCTGCAGTCGGCAAGTCTGGCAGATTGAGTGGACTTGAGTGGATTTTGAATGTTTACAACTCTCATGCCCCTCCCCCACTACCAACGAGCACCCGCCCATCGTCAGTGCATGTGTACCTGATTTTCTGTGAACGCGTCCGTCTCTTCAGCATCGATCAACACCATGGACTCGGAGTAGGCTGCCCTGGCTAATCTATCCATAGATAGCAATAACCGAGGAATTGGAAGTTTGTTAGTAGATTTTCTCTCCGCCATCACGCTTCCTACAATCTTCAGGCGAACTTCAGGCGTGTCGTGTGCATGTGATATTGTAATGTGCGCGTCTGCGCGAGGGAGGGGGGATCTGTGGCGTGTGCACGACCTGTGATTGACAGTCAGATCTCACACCCCCCAGCGCTCATTGGACCTGATGATCCGGGAGCGGTGAATTTTTGCAAAACAAATAACACGCTCCAGGTGGAGTTAGAAGCTCGGGTTTTTTTCTAAAACCACCTTATTTATGTTGTTCTGTCGGATTATAGTGTCAATTTCACTGAATTTGATCAAAAAAATGTTGCCGACGGCAGCTTTAAACAATGTTTTTGAAATAAAGCTGTTTTAAAATTTTCATTGATGAATTATTGCAGTGTTCGGACATATTATAGACTGTTAATAATTAATGATATGCCTATAATTCATTGTAATCAACCTAAATGTTTTAGACAATTTTCAATAAGGAGGAGTAAGCTTCTATGTAATCTTTTATTATCCTCACAGCGCGTTGGTTTTGCGGTGATGCGCTATGAAATTATTTCGTGGCAAAAGTAGCCTAGGCCTTTCCTAATAATAATAATAATAATAATACAATAATACTAATAATAATTTAATACATAAATTGGAAATGATAAATCATCTTGATATTGATAGCTGATGCTTGTTTTGACAGTATCTCTGGATACATGATATCGTCTATAGGTGCAAACCGGCACAAGGGTTTATCGCGCTGATTCACGCATATTTCACATGTATAGTGTGAGCAGTGAAGTCGCAGCTCGACGTTCAGATCGTATAGTGTGAGCACATAAATCCTGAGCTTTGGCTTTACATCGCATGCGATCTACTCCTTCAGTGTGAGTATACCTTGCTGAAATCGCACAGACATCGCACAGAGTATGCCCGCCTTTTGCAGCACATTATTAGCTGTTTGATGACAGTCAAGAAAAAGGCTAATCTAATTTATTACCGTTGTGTGTCCAATGTTGTAAAGAGTGATACATAAAATGCATTACCAGAATTAATTGAATGTAGAATTAATTGAATGTAGTAAATTTAATATTACAATCAATCGCCCTGTTCTTCCTGTGAATACTCAGTGTTAGTTGTTTATTAATTCTAAGAAATGTTCATTTCCAGGAGAGGGAAATGTCTTTCTTACAGTACAGTACTATTAAGAGCCTGTAGTCAAAATCTAACAGACATCACAGACATCAACCTGAAGAAGCAGCAGTAAAAGCCAGAAGAAGAAGAGAGGTCACTGTGAATTTGGCTCTAATAAAGCCTGAGAAAAGTCCCACCTCTCCGGGTTTGTTTGACCAATCAGAAAGGTGGAATTTCCAAGTGGGAAAATTCCTCTTTTGGAGATTTTTATTGCTCTGTTTCAAGCGTGCTTATTTGCATTTGCAGCTGGATTGGTTGCTGATGAAGAAACTTAAAGGGCACCTATTATGCAAAATTCACTTTTACATGGTGTTTGAACATAAATGTGTGTTGGCAGTGTGTGAGCAAAACCACCCTAGAATGATAAAAATCCACCCAGTAGTTTTTTTTCTATCTCAATAAATCATAAGCACTGTCTCAGAACGAGCTGTTCTAGATTTCCCTCACTGTGACGTAGAATTGAGCTAAGCCCCACCGACGTGTTTGATTGACATCTGGGTTTTGGCATAGACCCCGCCCTCGGTGATCTGTGTACACCATCCTCCATTGTTTCAACGGCAGCCGGTAATGTCTCCTAAGAAGTGTAGGTGTTCTGTTGTGGGATGTAAGAATCAATGGACATACTAGTAGTCTTCACGATCTTCACTGACATCAGAGCCACTGAAAACGCAGCGGATGGACTTTATTTATGAAGAAAAGGCACCACTTAAACTTCCTAAATACGAGAATCATGTTCTGACTCACTGTTTAGTGAACGAGGGTCAAAGAAGTTAATCCTCAAGTGTGGATCGTTGCCTACTGTTCGCGATCCAACGTCACCTTCAGAAGAAGTAAGTGTATTTTATGATTTATGAGCAAATAGTCATTTCAATCGATGTCCAGTTCAACAACAAATGCATCTAAAGCTATTTATTGTCGTCGTCATAGGATGTCTCAACAAACAACGTCATACAGTTTTATGTCACGTAGGCTCCATAGACAGTATATAAACGTCTATCTCCCTCCTCTTAAGAAAAAATAAATAAATCGTTTGTACTTAGCAAACGTTATCACAGTATTTGTATGTGTGTGTGTGTGTGTGTGTGTGTGTAGGCTAGTTAAAAAAAAATGCGCGAACGTTATCACAGTTCGTGTGTGTGTGTGTGTGTGTGTGTGTGTGTGTGTTGCACATCCATAATTGCAAAGGAGACGCGATTAAAACTTTGTAAGTACATAAATGTATCAAATAACCATTCCGAGACGTTTTGTCCATTCTTATTCGTGTTTATTTTGTGCTGGTCTGTCTTCATCATCTGGGTCCAGCAGGGCGGGGATATGCAGCTCATTTACATTTAAAGCGGTACACCCCCAAAACAGGTCTTTTTAAAACAGGCCCAAAAATGACATTTTCAAATGGCTATAATAAATTACCTGTGGGGTATTTTGTGCTGAAACTTCACAAATGCATTCTGGGGACACCCAAGACCAATATTACATCTTGTAAAAAGGGGCATAATAGGTGCCCTTTAAAGATTCTTGTAAAACTAATAAGTTGTGCAGCAATGAACATGACATATACACCGAATCATTTTGATCTTCAAAGTACCAATTTATAGAGACCAAACATGGTATAGTTGAGGTTACATTGATCGCTGGTTCATAAAATTCATTGTATCAAAGAAATAATAGTATCATAAGACACTACACAAGACAGTAAATCATTCACACAGTGTCCTGTGATGCATGTTCATTTATAGATCAGTTTGTCTATAAATGAATGCAGGAAATCTGTTTTAGGGTGCTTTCACACTGGTTTGCTGCGGTCCGAGCCTGGGCGCGATTGTTCCTGGCGCCCCCCGCAGCGTTGGTCTGGTTCCACACTCAACTTGATTCTATCAAACCCTGGTGCCATTGCGTGCATTGCAAATGTGCTTGGCGCATGATAGAAAAAAGAACGCGGGTCAATATATTGTGTTTTTTATTAATTTGTTGCTATTATGCGCAGCTGACTAATGGATGTCTCTTTTGTGGGTATGCTTCATTCCTTAGAGTTAAATGAAGTTCTAAAAAGTCCTAAATAGTTTTGTGTCTGATTGACTCAGTCGTTACACCAGTATTTCCACTTGCCATTGTGCAGCGTTTACTACAATAAAGTTGAGCGAGAGGATCAGGTGTTCTGAGCAGGTGTGAGTGAGTGCAGGGGGGGCTAATTTACATATTAATGGGGTGCATATACCAAATGAAGCAAGGGTGTAGTTACAATCATGCTCTGAAAGAAAACTTCATGCCTTAAAATGAATGTCTCTAAACTTTTAAAGGAAAAAAAAGGTTTAAATATGTAATTTTGATGATCAAAGCTGAGTTTTAAGGGATAAAATTACTGACTACAGGGGGACTTTAACCCCTTAACTGTCACCCCCCTTTTTTCCCGCATCGACATGAAAATCACTATCCAAACTTAAATGTTTATAATTCAAGAATGCTTTGGAATATAGACATATGGTTGGTCTTGTTTTAAAGACATTTGGCAGATTATAGTAGAAGTTAGGTTAAATTATAAATTATGAAAGTGAAACAAAAAAAGTTAGAGAAATTTGAGTTTATGAAAATGTACAAAATAACAATATAATTATTTATATTTTATATATGATATATATTTTTAAAAACATGTTTTACTCTGAAACTGAGATAAAATCAAAGCCAAAAATCTCGAGTTGTGTTCCAAATTTTAGGTTGATATCTCAAAAATGAACTTTCAGTAAGATTTTGTTTGGGTGCAGTACCAAACTTTTTCATTAGATGACATCCAAGCTGCATTACTGACCATATAAGGGCGCCTCCATTTCCATATATGGTTTGAGTGATCTGAGCCAAATATTTCCATAATTTCCATGCAATTTATGAAGTAGACATCCTATTCAGAAGTAGTATGGGCAAACCACTATTTGATTTGAATTCAACCTCTAATAAACGCATAAAAAAACACTTAAGTGCGTTATAGCTCGCTCCCACATCAAAAATCCATAATTTTTTTTCTTTATATTTAAAACATTTTCAAAAACAATTGGTGTTATCTTTTGAACTGGCGTGAAAACAAACTGAGGATTCCACCAATCTATCATTATTTTTCATGTTCATCGCTATTTCAAAATAAAGGCCTGAACATGCCTAATGAGTATGAAATATTCTTGTTGCATAATTGATAAATTACTGCTCCTCTGTAATTTGTAAAAAAAAAAAAGTCATTTTAAAACTTGAGATTATAAGCAAATGATATATAGTTTGTCAATATTACTTATGGTTTTTATTGTTGTAAAGATATTATTGTTTTGAATATATAAGGGGTTAATGAAGTTCCAGATATAGGTTTTGGAGGAGTCTAATCATTCTTTACAGTCTTGTCAATCATCATTTAAGAACATATGAGCAGAACTTTGCAGCTTTTTTTTATTAGGGATGCACCGAAATGAAAATTCTGGGCTGAAACCGAAAATTCTGGATGCACTTGGCCGAAACCAAAAATGTATTTCTTATAGTGGTGGGCATAGAATAATTTTTTTAATCTAGATTAATCTCACTGTAATCTTGGAATTAATCTAGATTAATCTAGATTAAAATGGCTCATTTGAATTCTGCCGAAGGCATTCAGAATATGTGTGCTACCCAAATAATGACTAAAGGGCACGTGTTTCTTAAATACAAAGTGACATTTAAAATAACCTGTGAAGAAATGGCAGAGATTTTTTTTATTTTTAGTAAAACTAACATAATAAAGTATGTTTTTTTTTTTTTTTACTTTGAGCAATGATGGAGCTATAATAGACTCTTCTTATGAGCATATAAAACAAAACAGCTCTTTGGAAAAAAATAAATGTAGCCTAATATTGTAGTAGCCTAGTTATAAACAAAGGTCTATTTTTAGCTCAGATTAACATTTGAGGGCAGCAATTTTATTCATAATGTCAAAATAAAACCAACGTAATGTTACTTGATAGCATTATAGCCTACTATTCCTGCCAAACTTCCATGGTTGCAGTTAGTGTTACTGCAGTAAATCCATGGTAAATGTTGCAGATCTGTGGACACTGGATAGTTCATTCATGGCACAATGTTTCTTCCTGGCTTCCACGCACTGTTTGATCCGTTAATAACGGAGAAATGTGAATGTTTCTCACTAGATCTCGCAGCAATGTTATTACTTAAGTAGCGAATTCAAATGATTTATTTACTGGATTTATTTATTTACTAAACTCTACACCCAGGACCGACATTACCCATCCTTGTTATTGATTAAATATGAAAGTAAAACGGCCAATAGGTGGTGGCAAGTTACTGTTTTTACGAGCGATTTATTCATTCAAACTTCTCGTTCAAATCGGCAATTCTCTGATGAAACACTGTTGTGTTGCTCGGAGAAGATTGACGCTCGCGGTGCCAGGTCCAGAGGTAAGTGCATTAGAGGATCATCAGACAGGCACAACTGTAATAGGTCGTCGTTAGGATGACGAATTTAACGATAACATATTGCCAGGTATAAGTATATACCGGCAACAGGTTGAGTTGCAGGCACACATGCAGTTTAAATGTGTCCTGCCACGGAAAGATTTTTGCCAACTGAGTTGATGGTCGTCTTCCCCTGTATAAGTAAGCATCAGCAGCCACGAGTCGCATTGGTGTGACGTCAACTCCCCTCTTCGATTGATTGGCTAGAGGAGTAGCTGTCAATCTAGAACTAGTGGACCAATGGTGACACTTAAGCCCGCCCTAATTTACATGAAACTCGAACTGCAACATTTGGGAAAGCAAGCGCAGAACATAGAAAGACGAGCGAAGAGAAAAACAGCACAAGCGTACAAAAGAGTAAAATATGAGCAGAAAATGCAAGAGAGCACAAAGCACAGAGTAATATAACCAAGGAAAACATACTTTTTAAGAAAGCATGACCATAAGTTTAAGTTTTGTGCAAAATAACTTTTAATGCATTTAAAGTTTTTATTCATGCTTGTTATTTCTTGATTCACGCTTATCATATTTTGATCCGTGACCACGTTGTTAGCTATTCTGATCATTTTGCATTATTTTTTTCAGTTTGTGCAATATATTTTTACATGTGTTTTTAAATTTTTGATTCACGCTTATTATTATTTTATACGTGACCACTATATATTTGGCGGGAATTTGATCCCATAGCTTTGGTCCAAACTGATAAACAACGGTCCGTCAACCACACAATAACGAGTAGCTCAGTTTCGTTCCGCTTACATTACATTTGCCATTTGATGTCGGACAATGTTGTGGTCGCGCCAGCGTCTCTTACATTATGAGTGTGCTTGCCACGCGTGACCCGCCTACATTTGAAATAAAATTTTGGTCGGCAGGAAAAATGGTCCAACGAACCGTTCGGTTTAAAAATGCGTACCGAATACCGAACCGAATTCGGCTAGGTATACATCCGCGCTAAAATATCAAGGTGAAAGTCATCATAGCTTGCGTAGTATAGACCCAGCTCCCAACCCAACTTTGAGAATAGATTAACGACGATATTTTTTTTATCGCCCGATAAGAGTCTCACGTTAACGCCGATAACGGCCCACCACTAATTTCTTATTTTAAATGTATTCTTATTAAACTTTGTAATTAAATTCAATAATTTAATGACTGAATAAAAACAAAATCAAGCCAATAAAATAAAATAACCACACTTTTATTTCAAGTAACACAAAAATTGGACAGAAAATAGACCTATATTAAAATATTATTAAATATCATTATAATAATATCAGTAGGGTATATCAATATATTATTCTTTATTCAGTTCTATGCTGCAGAATTAGATTTAACAGATTTATTTTTTGACCTGTTATCAAAATAAAGTAGTCCAAAAAAGCTATTATTATCAGAGCATGTGAGCAGATAGCAGGGAGAGGATCAAGAGGATGGCATCACTTGAACAGCGTTGCCCAGCATGGCTATTCACACCATGTTACAGCACAGTAGGGCTATTGCAAACAGAAAAAAGACCAGATAAATTTCATGTCAGCATGTTGTTGTTTGCGGACTTTGCCTTTCCGGTGAGTGAGCGCGAATGGTACATGCGTTTGGGCTGTGAGTGACTGAGCAGAGTGCTTAACACACACACACGGAGGTTGCAGTGGAACATTGAGCAGAACGCGCTATGAACACGGAGCGTAGAGCACAGCGCACACACAAAACATGCTTTGAAGTTGTGCATCTTTCGGAAGCGGAGCTGCTCGCAAAATCACAAGACATGCTGAATGAGAGTGAAACCTAATCGCTGAACACAGAGGGGGCGGGGTGGCATATTTTCTGCCTTTTTTTCTCTTTCGGCCAAAAGATTAATAATTCAATCAATTCGATCAAACCGATAATTTTCAGCAGCTGAAATTTCGGTGCATCCCTATTTTCTATGTAATGTTACTTTGTTGTTCATTTTATTCCTAACTTACAAATCATTCACTCACTGACTTTTTACACATAAATATACATATTTTTAAATACAAAATAGTTCTAAGCACTTTGTTTTATGATCTGTACTGACAATGAATATTTTTTTATTTTCTGTATAAATAGGATTTAGGTAATTTTACAAACTGTAACTATACATTTATTGTCAGTACTGGACTTGCAGTTTACATGGGCAGGTTATTTTGTGCTGTGTGTAATGACCGTGTTTGTCCTTCACCACCGAAGACCATTCTGACCAACGAAAATCCGGGATAAGATGGGGTATATAGCCTAAATCAGGGATGGGCAACTTGGGTCCTGGAGGGCCACTGTCCTACAGAGTTTAGCTCCAACCCTGAAAAAATCACCTGCCTGTAACTTTCTAGTAATCCTCAGGACCTTGATTAGCTTGTTCAGGTGTGTTTGATTAGGGTTGGAGCTAAACTCTATTCACCTTATTCCGGAAGTAGCACTGGGTGGCGCCATCCGCGTAATCTCACTTCCTGGTTTAGCTACTTAGCGCTTTGTTTGCCCTGGTCCAATCTGTTATCTGTCTTGATATAAGTAGATAGACTATAATATTATAGCCAAATGCGTTGGCCTATGGTTATTAACAACTGCTGCAACGTACTAAAGTACATTTCACTTGAAGCTTTTGAAACAATACCACAATCAAATTATTTAATAGCTGTGTCTTTCTAACAGCTATTACTTAGTTATGAAGATGTGCACAAACACTACTACATATAAAGTTTGAAACATTATTACACCAGTTTGTTTGCTTAATCACCAGATACATTTGCATTTGCCAACAGATGAGAAAAAAATAGCCACGAACTGGTGTAGAAAGAAAGTAGAGCCTCAACTAGATGAACAAGAGGGTAACGTTAGCTTAGCTAACTACTAGCTGCAATTTCTTATGGTTTGATCTCTAACACAAGTAATGGCTGTAAAATAAATCCAGCGACTGAATTCTAGAGGACCATAGCTTTCAAACAAGGTATAGCATGTGTATGTGTCCTGTAGTGAGACCATTACAACATTAGATGTTTGTGGCTAATGTAGGCTAAACACTACACATCGGCCGGGCTGCGATCAGACAGGCAGACGGGTCATATAAACACCTAAAAGTCGTTTAAAAATTACCCCGAGAAACAGTGCATTGCTGTGCTGTTGGTACACACGTACATAGCACATTTGGCACAAATTAGCTTATCTTATGTGACATTTTATCAGTGAGACTTCTCTGCAGTTCTCCTCGAAATTGAATGAGGGTCCGCTAAACCGGAAGTTGTTTTACAACGGAAGTACTGGACAGAAGTAAAAGTGGGCGGGGCGGAATAAGGTGAATAGGACATTGGCCCTCCAGGACCGAAGTTGCCCATCCCTGGCCTAAATGTTGTTGGTTTTGATGCTAAATATTTTGATGTATTTTGTTGTGTGCCATTAAACTGGTGTCAACTTGTATTTGTCTTTTTTCATCTTAGACCTGATGGCGCTGAAAGAGGAGAGTTCCAAGGAAATGGAAGAGAAAGATAATTATGAGAAACGTCATGATTTCATGACTGGAAAAAAATCTACACAGATTGAAAATACCTCACAGAAAAGAACTAAAAAGACAGGAATTAAAAAGAATTTCACCTGCCAACAGTGCGGAAAGAGTTTTGATCAACGTGGAAACCTTAGAGTCCACATGAGAATTCACACTGGGGAGAAACCTTTCACCTGCAAACATTGTAAAAAGAGTTTCAATGAAAAAGGAAACCTTAATGTTCACATGAGAATTCACACTGGAGAGAAGCCTTACACCTGCCAGCAATGTGGAAAGAGTTTCACTCAAAAAGGAAACTTTACAAACCACTTGAGAATTCACACTGGAGACAACCTTTTCAACTGCCAACAGTGTGGAAAGAGTTTCAGTGAAAAGGGAAACCTTAAAGTTCACATGAGAATCCACACTAGAGAGATCTCATTCACCTGCCAACAGTGTGGAAAGAGTTTCACTCAAAAAGGAAACCTTAAAAAGCACATGAGAATTCACACCGGAGAGAAGCCTTATACCTGCAGACTCTGTGGGAAGAGCTTCACACGGGAACTAGGCCTTAGGTATCACATGCACATTCACACTGGAGAAAAGCCGTTCAAATGTTGTAGGTGTGGAAAGAGTTTTGCACGTAAAGTGACCCTTGAGGACCACATGAGAGTTCACACTGGAGAGAAGCCGTTCACATGTGGTCAGTGTGGGAGAAGTTTTGTAGGAAGACAAAACCTTAATAAGCACATGAGGATTCACTTAAGAGAGAACTGTTTTAAATATCATCAGTGCGGAAGTAGATTCGGAGACATGAATCACCTTAAGAATCATGTAATAACTCACTCTGGAGAGAAGCCTTCCATGTGCAATCATTGTGGAAAGAGTTTTACAAATAAAGGAAAGCTTAAAGCTCACATGAGACTTCACAATGGAAAGAGGCCTTTCACATGTCTTCAGCGTGAGAAAAGTTTCACAAATCAAAGAGACATGAAACGTCATTTCCAAATTCCCTCTGGAGGAAAGAAATTGGATTGTGATAAGTGTAATAAAACATTTATTTTGCCATTACACTTACAGATACACCTGAAAAGTCACACAGATTTGAGACACTATTCGTGTTCTTTGTGTGGAAAGAGTTTCAAATGGTTTAGTAATTTAAAATGGCACCAGAAAATGCGTATCTGTGTGAAATTGAGGCTACGTTCAAGCCGTAGATGAATGTGGGCCAAATCAGATTTTCTTCTCAATGTTTATTTGTCGTGAGACTGTTCACGTGACCTTTATACACTCACTGGCCACTATATTAGGTTCATCTGTTACTACTTGCTAACACAAATCTCTAATCCTCCAATCACATGGCAGCAACTCAATGCATTTAGGCATGTTGAAGTTCAAACTAAGCATCAGAATGAGAAAGAAAGCTGATTTAAGTGACTTTGAACGTGGTATGGTTGTTGGTCCTAGACCGGTTGGTCTGAGTATTTCAGAAACTGCTGATCTACTGGGATTTTCATGTACAACTATCTCTAGGATTTACAGAGAGTGCTCAGAAAAAGAGAAAATATCCATTTAGCGGCAGATCTGTGGGCTAAAATGCCCTGTTGATGTCAAGAGAATAGCAAGACTGGTCTGATAGAAAGGCAACTTTGACTCTAACCACTCGTTTCAACCAAGGTCTGCAGAATAGTATCTCTGAACACACAACACCTCAAATCTTGAAACAGATGGGCAACGGCAGCAAAAGATCACACAGAGTACCTCTCCTATCAGCTAAGAACTTTTCTGGTCTAATGAGTCTCATTTCTACTGTGACATTCCGATAATATGGTCAGAATTTGGCGTTTAACAACATGAAAGCAAGGATCCATTTTGTATCAATGGTTCAGGGTGTTGGTGGTGGTGTGATGGAATGGGGGGTATTTTCTTAGCATACTTTGGGCCCCTTAGTACTAATAAAGGATATTTTAATCGCCACAGCCTTCCTGAGTATTCAGGGTCCCCGCGGATCCTTAAAAAGTCTTAAAAGGTCTTAAATTAGATTTATTAAATTTAAGGCCATAAAAAGTCTTAAAAAAAAAAAGTCTTATTTTTACTTATGAAAGTCTTACATTTTAGATGACACTTTGACTTAGACTTATCTAAATGCTTTCGAAATTAAAACTAGCGTAGGCCCACGTATTATTTTTTTAATTCTATCTTGGTGGATTTGCTTGTTCACGTGACAATTCGCGTCACTTACGGCAGTATATTAGCCTACGTCTGTCTCATGCACGCGAGAGGAGATAAGAAAATGAGTAAATGTCAGTTCAATTGTAAGTTCATTCTTTATGTGCTTAGGAGTGTGCGATATTTTCTATGAACTATGATGATAATGTAATCATTGTTTTAACTATGTACGAGGCACTGCGAGTGCAAGCTGACATCGCGTTTGTCTCTCATGCTTGCTTTCACTGCTTGATGTGTCAGTGAAGTTATAAATGTCCCCAAATGAGTTTTTGTCTTAGCCTATATTTATATCATATTATGTTGTTATATTAGAATATCACATGAGTGCCGTTTTCCTGTGCACAATTGCAAATGCAAATGTGCTATTTATTTTATACAACAGTTAAATTAACAATACAGTTAACATTGTGAGTTACTTTTTGGACACAATATTGTCAATTTTAACTTTATATCTTCGACGAGAATTTCATGATGAATGGAAGCGATGATTTTTTTTTTTTTTTTTTTACTGAAATCCGCGTTTTGAACGAATCATTTTAACGATTCAATGAACAATCACTTGTTTTTCTGAACGAATCAGCCGTTTGAACAAATCGGTTGAATAAATGACTCCAAAAACTCGCTTATTAAGACTCGCTGGTGGTTTTAGTTTCATATTTAAAGTATCCTTTAATTAAAATGTTAAAATTATAAATCATTTCATATTTAAATATTGAATAGCTTTATTTATGCAATTGTAAATGAAGTGTAAATATAGTAGGCTAATGCCAGTTTTGATGCCGCTTCTGTGTCACCTCTGCATTGCAAGGATGGATTTTAATTTAATGATTTATTTTGACATTGGTACTGTTATTCTAATATAATTGAATTTAAATGTTAGAATTTGACATAAAAGGTGATGCATACCTCTAAATACGTTTAGAAACAATGTCCATATATAGGTGAAAATGCCCCTGGAAATCAATTTAAGGTGGCAAACATTGCCCCTTAATAAAAATGTTAATTTCGGTCTCTACTGTGAACTGACCACTGCATAGAATATAAAAAATATGAATATCTTCGTGAGTCTGCTGTCAACAACAGGCCTAAACCTGCCAGGGTACCAGTACAAAAACACAATCAGTAAAATATCATATAATTATTATCAACACAACTTTGAAAATATCTAGACATATTTTTGTCAATATTGCGCACCCCTAATGTACGGTATTAATTTTGATTTCTTCAGGTCTTAAAAAGCCTTAAATTTGACTTTAAAAATTGTGCAGATACCCTGGTATTGTTGCTGACCGTGTCGATCCCTTTATGACCACAGTGTACCCATCTTCTGATGGCTGCTTCCAGCAGGATAACGCATCATGTCCCAAAGCTCAAGTAATTTCAAACTGGTTTCTTGAACGTGAAAATTAGTTCACTGCAATTAAATGGCCTCCACAGTCACCATATCTCAAACCAATAGAGCAGCTTTGGGATGTGTTGGAACGGGAGATTCGCATGATTGGATGTGCAGCTGACAAATCTGCAACAGCTGCATGATGCCATAATGGCAAGGTGGGGTTGCCAACTGTCCCGTATTAGCCGGGACGTCCCGTATATTGGGCCAATTGATTTGTCCTGTATGTGACCTCCCTTGTTTATTGACTGCTACACTGATCTAACCACTGACTGATAGGCCTACAACAGCAGCAGTGCTGATCAGGACTCTTGAGAATGATCACCGACACCTGTCATCATTCAGTCACAGCCCCCCCTCACCCCTCATCAGACCATACGAATAACAAACTCTAAATTGAGAATTAATCAATCTTTTAGGGACAAATCTGAAAACTGTTTCGCAAACTGCAGAATCCTCTGCCATCTGGTTGCTCCCGGTTCGAGCCGGACTCGTGCTAATGGCAAATCCCTTTCACTTTGATTTCGGCAAATCAGTTTTGGCGAATGCAAACAACATGACGATTGTTCATGAGTCCAACATCCAGCCACGCAAGAAAACATGCATCTACCTGAGATAATAATATGTTGCTGTTATTTGCTGCTCAAGAAACATTTCTGATTATTATTAATGTTCCAAACTGTTTTTTTTTTTTTATCAGGATTCTTTGATGAATAGAAAATTCAAAAGAGATTTATCTGAAATAGAAAGCTTTTGTAACATTATAAATGTCTTTACTGTCACTTTTGATTAATTTAATGCGTCCTTGCTGAATAAAAGTAGGCTATTACTTTCTTAAATTTCTTTCTAAAAATAAAAATGTCTTACTGACCCCAAACTTAGTGTAACCATAGTGTATAGTCTTTTTCAGATAAATGCTAGCATTTTGAACAATGGTTTGTGTGTTTGTATAACATTACACATTTTTTTTTAATTAAATTATACATAAATAGGTTAAGCAAAACAAATGTTTATGTCTGAGAACCTTTTATACACATTCTTAACTGCAGACACTGAAATGACATACACTGTTTGATACAGTACAAAATATTTAGATTGTCCCGTATCTTGCAACCCTACCGGTGAGTGTATGTGGTCCATATCAGACACTCATCTGATCAAAAAATAATTTCTGCCACAAGTGATCTAGATATTGAATGAGAACTGATTGGAATTATAAAGGAAGATGTATATATATATATTTTTAATTATACATATATATTTTTTGCTGTTTTTGTTTAGTGTTGTATGCCCATGTATTTGTGTTATATATTTTTTTTTGTATTTTAGAAATGTATTAGAAATGCCCATGTTAAGAAACTCGCTGACAAAAAATAAATAAATAAATAAATGCCTATGGGGTAAAATAAAGTACTACTACGACTACTACTGGGTAGTCTACTAACTCCATAGCACTAGAGAAATGAAAATTATGGTTCGGTACATACTTCGGTTTTGAAGTCCCCGTTTGGAATGTACTTGTTCCCGCTATCTTAGGGAACCGAGGTTACGTAAGTAACCGAGACGTTCCCTTTCAAAACGTTTACATGTATTGCGTATTTGCTAGATGCTATGGGGAACCAATCCTATCACGCATGCTATGTGAGCAGAATGACATGTTCTAGCCTTAGCCTGGGGCGCTTGGGTAAGGGTCCTTAGGTGATAGGGCTAGGGAAGGGCAAGTTATGCCCAGCAAAAAAAGTGGGCTCGGACTGTGGTCGGAGCCTCCGGAGAGGAAATAGTGGGTTGAGCTCGCTCTGAGGTCTCCACAGCTCCCTTCGCCTGACCAACCCCATGCTTACTCCAATCTGATAGCGACTGGGGTCCTTCGATGGGGCTCAATCAATTAGGTCAGTTCGTCGCTGATGGAGAATAAATCTGATTCCTATGGTGAAACTGTCTCTTGGCGAGATGCGCTGCGATTGGCTCGTGCAAACATGCTGCTTTGCCATATGTTCATGCAGTTCCCACTGACCAGCCAATAGACACGCTCAGATTGCTGCACTGTTATGGCTGTGCAGTGGCACTGCATTTTTGAATTAAAGGCTTCAAAATTCAGGGAAAAGTAGTTTCCCCCATAGCATCTAGCAAAGACGCAATACGAGTAAATGATTCGAAATCATGTCTTTAAATAATTAAACATCTGTCAACACTATTGCAACCAGTAATAAAACAGTACAATTTACATAACATTTAAATAAAATTTCTCTCAAATAAATAAACATATAATAAAATATCTATTAAGGTGCAGCATTTAGACAATTAACTGTGCTTGAACTACACTTTACTTCTATTAATATCAGTGGTGGTTCCTGGATTTTAAAATAGAGGAGGCACATTAAATTGTAATGTCTGGGGACCCCCTGTCGTGTTTGATGATGACGATGATGATGATTATTATTATTATTTGCCTAACTACTTTAATTGGCTTTTTGGTAACTTTTAGACAGAAAATTACACTCATACAGTAATATAATACAAATATAATTTCACTCACCTAGCCTATCACTTGAAGCAAACATCCATAGTGAGCCGTACCATGCAGTGAAAAAGCGCCATTAAATGTCCGTGTTAAAAGACTGCTTTGGGCCATTTAGTGAAGCTGACTGCTGTAGACTATATATCCAGCTTAGGCATTGAGTATTCTTGTTGGTATATATTATTTCTCAGCGCAGTGGTAGCAGTTCAAACTAAGATCATGTAATTGATGTCTCTTCGATGATTGGTTGATATGCCAAGGGAGGCTATCCTCACCTGCTATGTAACTTGTCTCAACACTCCTAAGCGCTGAAAGTGAAACACTCGATGGTGATTGGCTATTTTTTTTTTATCAACTGAGGCACAAGAGCCTCCCCTTCTCTATCTATTAGCAGGTGTAATTACATCGGCAGATTTGGCACGTCCGCGTGTTAGAGTGGTGAAATTACAAAGAAACTTCTCCCATTTTAAAAATCTTAGGTAGGCTGTGCCTCCCCTGATGAGCCACCCCTGATCAATATTAGCAGCTTTCAGCTTCGCAACAAAAATTGTAACAAAAAGTAAAAATTGTTTTTTTCGTCCGCCATTTTGCTGAGGGCAAGACAGCGCTGTAAACAAATGCAAGTAAACGGGTGAGCTGCGGTTTTTCTGGGGAAAAAACAACAAAAAAATTACATTTATCAACCGATTTCAGTGGTTTGTATATGGTGTACAAAAGTTCCATCTCTAGTTATTTACAATCTCGATAGTTAGAGTTTTTAATAAGGAATTGTCAAAGCTCAGGCTTGTCATGTATTTGGCTTTTTATTCTTGGATAAGAATTATGAAGACTCCCATACTGAGATATAATTTAATTTTCACATTAAATGAAATAAAGTTTTCTTATTGTGGAAAAAGCATTTTCTGTCATTGACCCGATTTTAGCAATAACAAAAATAACTGATGGATCCTTTATGGTAATGCATATGATATGGTACAACTACAGCTCAATGCAAATAGTAAACATAAGATAAAGTGAGAAGTAATAGTAAATACTGTTTAATAAAATAAACAGTATACAGCAAATAAAATAGTAATGAATAGTATAATTATATAATATCATAAGTACAATAATATAATATATTGATAATAGCAAACAGTTTATGTATAATACTATAATAATAGCAATAGAATATGAAATATCAATTACAGAATATAGACAATAAAAAACAATAAGTTAAATAGTGCCTATGAATAGTACAGTAATTTAACAGCATAACTATAATAGATTGATAATCGCAAGTGGCATAATATTATAATAACAATAATAATAAGAACAGCAAATACAATGTAATATCAATTTCAGAATAATATAGACAATATGAAAAAAAGTATGAAACATAATACTGATCATTATACTGACATTTAACAAAAAGAGATTTGTGTAATTTTATTTTATGTAGGCCTACATACTGTGAAGAGAATGTTTATATAAAATAATGTATATATTTTAAAATATTCTTACATAGGCTAACGTTATATATAAAACGACACAACCCTGTCTCTTTTTGTTAAATTTCAGTTTTATTGATCAATAATAGCCATTACAACAGTATTTAGCCTAAAAGGTATAAGAAGCTAAACAAGTCAAGAAATAAAGTAAACGATTCAGTCAAACATTCAGTCAAACATACAGCAGGGAGCAGGCTACAATGTTAAAGTTAAATAGCCTAAATATATAAAGTTATGAAACTTCACTTTTTTTTTGTTTTTTTTTTTTTTCTTTTTTTTTTTTTTTGTTTCGAACATATTACAAATAGACAAAGAAAATACAATCTAACATATATAAGTTGTAAACAAAGCAACAAAACAAAACAAAACAAACAAAGTATTTATCCACAATATTTGAATAAATAACTAATGTGTTCGAAAAGGAGCAGGAGGAAGCCAAAGCTTATTACTTCCCACACTCAAAAAAATGAATTTTCAGTTTTGTTCACTTTACCTGAACAATTCATGTTGAATTAATGCCATTTTGGCTATTTTTCATTTCAACATGATTGTGTCATGTTAAACTGACTTAAAACTGTCACTCGTTGGTTTAACATAAAGTTTTCATTTTAAAAGTACATGTTTCAATCACTTAGCTCAGTCGAACTGTTGACTGAATAAAAAATATATATATAATAACTTACATAATATTTATAATTTATTTTAAATATTTTTGTTTATTAATTTATAGCTTGATTATAATTATAGAAGTGCAATTAAATGGTTATTGGTGTTTTTAGGTTTGTTATTTGTCTTAAATTGCTGTTAAATCAGACTGATACAAAGAATGTTTAGTAAAAGTCAATCACACATATAAAATGTGTGTTTTTATAAAGTCAGCCGGACTGAATGTCAAAACAGCCTGAAAACAAACCACATTCTCAACCTAAAGGAAGCGGAAATTTGTTGTGACGCAATTTGCATATCCTGGCGGCAACATTCAAATACGTTAATGCTGCGCATGTCTCAAATAGATCGCCACGCCATTAACTGGAATATAAGCTTAAAACAAACAGGTACGTGTTCATCCATTTCCATCACTGTTATTAGAAACAATATTATCAAACTGTTTTATGATGTCGGTTGATACTAATGTGTTATTATTTATGACAGAATGCACGATTGTAAGCCTAAACTAGAATGTACATTTCTTGAAGAAAATGTGAAGTGGTGCTTGCAGTGGCAAAACTCGCCACTCGGTTGCTAGAGTGTGGTACATGATTGCATACAAGCCAACAAACATGTCTGTACGATGTTCTGGTGCTGAGATATGGCTTATTCATGTTGTTCAGGTGGTTGCTAGGGTGTTGCTAGGGTGTTCTGTGTGGTTGCTAGGGCTTTGCTAGGTGGTTGCTAGGGTGTTCTGGGTGGTTGCTAGGGCGTTGCTAGGCAGTTGCTAGGGTATTCTGGGTGGTTGCTATGGTGTTGCTAGGCGGTTGCTAGGGTATTCTGGGCGGTTGCTAGGGCATTGCTAGGCGGTTGCTAGGGTATTCTGGGGGTTGCTAGGCAGTTGCTAGGGTTTTCTGGGTGGTTGCTAGGGTGTTGCTAGGCAGTTGCTAGGGTATTCTGGGTGGTTGCTATGGTGTTGCTAGGTGGTTGCTAGGGTATTCTGGGGGGTTGCTAGGCAGTTGCTAGGGTGTTCTGGGTGGTTGCTAGGGCGTTGCTAGGCAGTTGCTAGGGTATTCTGATTAGTTGCTATGATGTTGCTAGGCAGTTGCTAGGGTATTCTGGGTGGTTGCTATAGTGTTGCTAGGCGGTTGCTAGGGTATTCTTGGTGGTTGCTAGGATGTTGCTAGGCAGTTGCTAGGGTATTCTGGGTGGTTGCTATGGTGTTGCTAGGCAGTTGCTAGGGTATTCTGGGTGGTTGCTAGGGCGTTGATAGGGTGTTCTGGGTGGTTGCTATGGTGTTGCTAGGTGGTTGCTAGGATATTCTGGGTGGTTGCTAGGCGGTTGCTAGGGTATTCTTGGTGGTTGCTATGGTGTTGCTAGGCGGTTGCTAGGGTATTCTTGGTGGTTGCTAGGGCGTTGCTTGGCAGTTGGTAGGGTATTCTGGGTGGTTGCTATGGTGTTGCTAGGGTATTCTGGGTGGTTGCTATGGTGTTGCTAGGCGGTTGCTAGTGTATTCTGGTTGGTTGCTAGGCAGTTGCTAGGTGGTTGCTAGGGTGTTCTGGGTGGTTGCTATGGTGTTGCTAGTCAGTTGCTATGGTATATTGGGTGGATGCTAGGGCGTTGCTAGGCAGTTGCTAGGGTGTTCTGGGTGGTTGCTAGGCAATTGCTAGGTGTTCTGGGGGTTGCTAGACAGTTGCTAGGGTGATCTGGGTGGTTGCTATGGTATTTTTGGTGGTTACTAGAGCGTTTTTAGACGTTGCTAGGGTGTTCAGGATGGTTGCTAAGGTATTTTTTTTAGTTGCTATGGTGTTACTAGGTGGTTGGTAGTTGTCAAAGATGGTTACTATGGAGTTTTTATAGAGTTCTTAAAATCTTTAATAACGAGTGCCTTCAGTACGGCACTCGGCCTGCGGCCTCGTGCCTATGGCCGAATAGGCACAAGCATGGAGCAATATCGCAAGGCCACGAGTGTAATATAGCGTTAAAAATTACAAAAAAATTTTTAAAAACAATTTTTTTGGTTTAGGGTGGTTGCTAGGGAGCTCTTAGTGGTTGCTAGGGTGCTGAAACTGGTTGCTAGGGTGTGGCTATGAAGATTTTAGGCCATTACTTATTGGCTGCTTGATAATATAAATCCTCTGAGGGAGAGAGAGAGGGAGAGACGCAGGGCTGTCAGGCCCTTTTGAGTTTGTGTGTGTGAAAACGTCGGTTGGGATTCAAATATTTTTAGAACTCCCAATGTAAAGTCAATGGGGACTTTTTTGGCCGCTTTTTCGTCCGCTGTGCGAACATCGTACACCCGATCGCTTAGAAAAGTCATAGCACACCTCTCCTCAATGAGCCGCTCGTTTTGACGCCTCACTCAGGGGTCTGTGACAAACGGTGTGGGGCGCATTACGCGCCAAACTTTTGTCCAGAACAATAAGAAGAAGAAGAACTAGAATGTACATTTCCTGAAGAAAATGTGAAATGGTGCTTGCAGTGGCAAAACTCTCCACTCGGTTGCTAGGTTGTTGTACATGATTGCATACGAGCTAACAACCATGTCTGTACGATGTTGTGGAGCTGAAATATAGCTTCTATATGTTGCAATATGGTTTATATGTGGCTCTAAACGGTTGCTAGGGTGTTGCTTGGCGGTTGCTAGGGTGTTCTGGGTGGTTGCTAGGCGGTTGCTAGGGTATTCTTGGTGGTTGCTATGGTGTTGCTAGGCGGTTGCTAGGGTATTCTGGGTGGTTGCTAGGCGGTTGCTAGGGTATTCTTGGTGGTTGCTAGGGCGTTGCTAGGTGGTTGCTAGGCTGTTCTGGGTGGTTGCTATGGTGTTGCTAGGCGGTTGCTAGGGTATTCTGGGTGGTTGCTATGATGTTGCTAGGTGGTTGCTAGGGTATTCTGGGTGGTTGCTAGGGCGTTGCTAGGCAGTTGCTAGGGTATTCTGGGTGGTTGCTATGGTGTTGCTAGGTGGTTGCTAGGGTATTCTGGGTGGTTGCTAGGGCGTTGCTAGGGTATACTTGGTGGTTGCTAGGGTGTTCTGGGTGGTTGCTATGGTGTTGCCAGGTAGTTGCTATGGTATTTTGGGTGGATGCTAGGGCGTTGCTAGGCAGTTGCTAGGGTGTTCTGGGTGGTTGCTAGGCAGTTGCTAGGTGTTCTGGGGGTTGCTACGGTATTTTTGGTGGTTACTAGAGCGTTTCTAGACGTTGCTAGGGTGTTCAGGATGGTTGCTAATGTATTTTTTTTAGTTGCTATGGTGTTACTAGGTGGTTGGTAGTTGTCAAAGATGGTTACTATGGAGTTTTTATAGAGTTATTAAAATCTTTAAGAACGAGTGCCTTCAGTACGTAATATGTAATATTGCGTTAAAAAATACAAAAAAATGTAAAAAAAACATTTTTTTTTGGTTTAGGGTGGTTGCTAGGGAGCTCTTAGTGGTTTCTAGGGTGCTGAAACTGGTTGCTAGGGTGTGGCTATGAAGATTTTAGGCCATTACTTATTGGCTGCTTGATAATATAAATCCTCTGAGGGAGAGAGAGAGGGAGAGACGCAGGGGTGTCAGGCCTCTTTGGATTTTGGTTGCTAGGGTACTCTGTTTGGTTGCTATGGAGTTGCTTGGCAGTTGCCAATGATGAATCTGCAAAGGCTTCTTGTCACTATGAATGATATAAACCAACTCCCATGCCTCTGTGACATTCAGAATGGAAGATATCCCTCTTTGGATTTTGGTTGCTAAGGTGCTCGACAATGGTTGCTAGGGAGGGGCTAGGAAGTGTTGAGGTGATTCATGATTGGCTGTTTGCTTCCCCGAGTCAAATGAGACCACCCCCATGTTTCTATGACAATTCAGTCCAGAGATATCCCTTTGATCTCTTTCAATGGAAGTCTATGGGACTTGTTGCTAAGGTGCTCTAAATGGTTGCTAGGGCGTGGCTTGATAGCTTCACAATGAGCCTGAGAGACTGATTGGTCGTCTGAGTAAAATGAGCCCGCCCCCTTGTCTCTATGACACTGTGATCCAGAGCTACGTTCAATACAAAATCCCCATGCAATGTGTAGCATTGGTTACTAGGGTATTCTTGGTGGTTGCTAGGGTGTTGCTAGGTGGTTGCTAGGGTGTTATTGGTGTTTGCTATGGTGTTGCTAGGCAGTTGCTATGGTATTCTGGGTGGATGCTAGGGCGTTGCTAGGCAGTTGCTAGGGTGTTCTGGGTGGTTGCTAAGCAGTTGCTAGGTGTTCTGGGTGGTTGCTAGGCAGTTGCTAGCATGATGCTAGCATGTTTAGCATGTTTTTAGCAAGATGCTGTTGCCAGGTGGTTGCTAGGGTGTTCTGGGTGGTTGCTATGGTGTTGCTAGGCAGTTGCTAAGGTGTTCTGGGTGGTTGCTAGGCAGTTGCTAGTGTATTCTTGGTGGTTGCTAGGCAGTTGCTAGGGTATTCTTGGTGGTTGCTAGGGCGTTGCTAGGTGGTTGCTAGGGTGTTCTGGGTGGTTGCTATGGTGTTGCTAGGCAGTTGCTATGGTATTCTGGGTGGATGCTAGGGCGTTGCTAGGCAGTTGCTAGAGTGTTCTGGGTGGTTGCTAGGCAGTTGCTAGGGTGTTCTGGGTGGTTGCGAGTGCCTTATGTACGGCACTCGGCCTGCGGCCTCGTGCCTTTGGCCGAATAGGCACAAGCATGGAGCAATATCGCAAAGCCACGAGTGTAATATTGCGTTAAAAAATACAAAAAAATAAAAAAAATTTTTTTTTTTGGTTTAGGGTGGTTGCTAGGGAGCTCTTAGTGGTTGCTAGGGTGCTGAAACTGGTTGCTAGGGTGTGGCTATGAAGATTTTAGGCCATTACTTATTGGCTGCTTGATAATATAAATCCTCTGAGGGAGAGAGAGAGGGAGAGACGCAGGGCTGTCAGGCCCTTTGGAGTCTGTGTGTGTGAAAACGGCAGTTGGGATTCAAATGTTTTTAGAACTCCCAATGTAAAGTCAATGGGGACTTTTTTGGCCGCTTTTTCGTCCGCTGTGCGAACATCGTACACCCGATCGCTTAGAAAAGTCATAGCACACCTGTCCTCAATGAGCCGGTCGATTTGATGCCTCATTCAGGGGTCTGAGACAAACGGTGCGGGGCGCATTACGCGCCGAAAAGTTGTCCAGAATAATAATAATAATAACTAGAATGTACATTTCCTGAAGAAAATGTGAAATGGTGCTTGCAGTGGCAAAACTCGCCACTCGGTTGCTAGAATGTGGTACATGATTGCATACGAGCCAACAAACATGTCTGTACGATGTTCTGGTGCTGAGATATGGCTTATTCATGTTGTTCAGGTGGTTGCTAGGGTGTTGCTAGGGTGTTTTGTGTGGTTGCTAGGGCGTTGCTAGGCGGTTGCTATGGTATTGCTAGGCGGTTGCTAGGGTATTCTGGGTGGTTGCTAGGGCGTTGCTAGGCAGTTGCTAGGGTGTTCTGGGTGGTTGCTATGGTGTTGCTAGGGTATTCTGGGTGGTTGTTAGGGCGTTGCTAGGCAGTTGCTAGGGTGTTCTGGGTGGTTGCTAGGGTATTCTTGGTGGTTGCTAGGCAGTTGCTAGGTGGTTGCTAGGGTGTTCTGGGTGGTTGCTAGGCAGTTGCTAGGTGTTCTGGGTGGTTGCTAGGCAGTTGCTAGGGTATTCTGGGTGGTTGCTATGGTGTTGCTAGGGTATTCTGAGTGGTTGCTATGGTGTTGCTAGGCGGTTGCTAGGGTATTCTGGGTGGTTGCTATGGTGTTGCTAGGCAGTTGCTAGGGTATTCTGGGTGGTTGCTATGGTGTTGCTAGGGTATTCTGAGTGGTTGCTATGGTGTTGCTAGGCGGTTGCTAGGGTATTCTGGGTGGTTGCTATGGTGTTGCTAGGCAGTTGCTAGGGTATTCTGGGTGGTTGCTATGGTGTTGCTAGGCGGTTGCTAGGGTATTCTGGTGGTTGCTAGGCGGTTGCTAGGGTATTCTGGTGGTTGCTAGGGTGTTGCTAGGCAGTTGCTAGGGTATTCTGGGTGGTTGCTAGGGCGTTGCTAGGCAGTTGCTAGGCAGTTGCTAGGTGGTTGCTAGGGTGTTCTGGGCAGTTGCTATGGTGTTGCTAAGCAGTTGCTATGGTGTTGCTAAGCAGTTGCTAAGGTGTTCTGGTTGGTTGCTAGGCGGTTGCTAGGGTATTCTTGGTGGTTGCTAGGGCGTTCTGGGTGGTTGCTAGGCAGTTGCTAGGGTGTTCTGGGTGGTTGCTTGGCGGTTGCTAGGCAGTTGCTATGGTATTCTGGGTGGTTGCTAGGGCGTTGCTAGGCAGTTGCTAGGGTGTTCTGGGTGGTTGCTAGGGTATTCTTGGTGGTTGCTAGGCAGTTGCTAGGTGGTTGCTAGGGTGTTCTGGGTGGTTGCTATGGTGTTGCGAGTGGATGCTAGGGCGTTGTTAGGCAGTTGCTAGGGTGTTCTGAGTGGTTGCTAAGCAGTTGCTAGGTGTTCTGGGTGGTTGCTAGGCAGTTGCTAGGGTGTTCTGGGTGGTTGCTAGGGTATTTTTGGTGGTGACTAGAGCTTTTCTAGATGTTGCTAGGGTGTTCAGGGTGGTTGCTAAGGTATTTTTTGTAGTTGCTATGGTGTTACTAGGTGGTTAGTAGATGGTTACTATTAGAGTTTTTATAGAGTTCTTAAAATATTTAATAACAAATGGCTTCAGTACGGCACGAGGCCGCCGAATATGCACAAGCATGGAGCAATATCACAAGGCTACGAGTGTGATATTGCTTTAAAAAATGTAAAAACAATTTTTTTAAATTATTTATTGGTTTAGGGTGGTTGCTAGGGAGCTCTTAGTGGTTGCTAGGGTGCTGAAACTGGTTGTTAGAGTGTGGCTATGAAGAATTTAGGCCATTACTTATTGGCTGCTTGATAATATAAATCCTCTGAGGGAGAGAGAGAGGGAGAGATGCAGGGGTGTCAGGCCCTTTGGAGTCTGTGTGTGTGAAAACGGCAGTTGGGATTCAAATATTTTTAGAACTCCCAATGTAAAGTCAATGGGACTTTTTTGGCCGCTTTTTCGCCCGCTGTGCGAACATCGTACACCCGATCGCTTAGAAAAGTCATAGCACACCTCTCCTTAATGAGCCGGTCGATTTGACACCTCACTCAGGGGTCTGAGACAAACGGTGCGGGGCGAGTTTCGCGCCAAACTTTGTCCAGAATAATAATAAGAAGAACTAGAATGTACATTTCCTGAAGAAAATGTGAAATGGTGCTTGCAGTGGCAAAACTCGCCACTCGGTTGCTAGAGTGTGGTACATGATTGCATACGAGCCAACAAACATGTCTGTACGATGTTCTGCTGCTGAGATATGGCTTATTTGTGTTGTTCAGGTGGTTGCTAGGGTGTTCTGGGTGGTTGCTAGGCAGTTGCTAGGGTATTCTGGGTGGTTGCTAGGGTGTTGCTAGGCAGTTGCTAGGGTATTCTGGGTGGTTGCTAGGGCATTGCTAGGCAGTTGTTAGGGTATTCTGGGTGGTTGCTAGGCGGTTGCTAGGGTGTTCTGGGTGGTTGCTAGGGTGTTGCTAGGGTGTTCTGGGTGGTTGCTATGGTGTTGCTAGGCGGTTGCTAGGGTATTCTGGGTGGTTGCTAGGGCGTTGCTAGGCGGTTGCTAGGGTGTTCTGGGTAGTTGCTATGGTGTTGCTAGGCGGTTGCTAGGGTATTCTAGGTGGTTGCTAGGGCGTTGCTAGGCAGTTGCTAGGGTGTTCTGGTGGTTGCTAGGCGGTTGCTAGGGTATTCTGGGTGGTTGCTAGGGTGTTGCTAGGCAGTTGCTAGGGTGTGGGTGGTTGCTAGGGCGTTGCTAGGGTATTCTGGGTGGTTGCTAGGGCGTTGCTAGGCAGTTGCTAGGGTGTGCTGGGTGGTTGCTAGGGTATTCTGGGTGGTTGCTAGGGCGTTGCTAGGCAGTTGCTAGGGTATTCTGGGTGGTTGCTAGGCGGTTGCTAGGGTATTCTTGGTGGTTGCTAGGGCGTTACTAGGCAGTTGCTAGGCTGTTCTGTGTGGTTGCTATGGTGTTGCTAGGCGGTTGCTAGGGTATTCTAGGTGGTTGCTAGGGTGTTCTGGTGGTTGCTAGGCGGTTGCTAGGGTATTCTGGGTGGTTGCTAGGGTGTTGCTAGGCAGTTGCTAGGGTGTTCTGGGTGGTTGCTAGGGCGTTGCTAGGCAGTTGCTATGGTATTCTGGGTGGTTGCTAGGGCGTTGCTAGGCAGTTGCTAGGTTGTGCTGGGTGGTTGCTAGGGTATTCTGGGTGGTTGCTAGGGCGTTGCTAGGCGGTTGCTAGGGTATTCTGGGTGGTTGCTAGGCGGTTGCTAGGGTATTCTTGGTGGTTGCTAGGGCGTTACTAGGCAGTTGCTAGGGTGTTCTGGGTGGTTGCTATGGTGTTGCTAGGCGGTTGCTATGGTGTTGCTAGGCGGTTGCTAGGGTATTCTGGGTGGTTGCTAGGGCGTTGCTAGGCAGTTGCTAGGGTGTTCTGGGTGGTTGCTAGGCGGTTGCTAGGGTATTCTGGGTGGTTGCTAGGGCGTTGCTAGGCAGTTGCTAGGGTGTTCTGGGTGGTTGCTAGGCAGTTGCTAGGCCGTTGCTAGGTGGTTGCTAGGGTGTTCTGGGTGGTTGCTATGGTGTTGCTAGGCGGTTGCTAGGGTATTCTGGGTGGTTGCTATGGCGTTGCTAGGCAGTTGCTAGGGTGTTCAGTGTGGTTGCTATGGTGTTGCTAGGTGGTTGGTAGGGTATTTTGGGTGGTTGCTAGGCAGTTGCTAGGGTGTTCAGGGCGGTTGCTAAGGTGTTACTAAGTTGTTGGTAGTTGTCACAGATGATTACTATTGGAGTTCTTAGCATTTTCTTGGCATGATTTAGCACTTACCTAATCGCTATTAGCATGTAGCTATTCACAGCTAGCATGTGTAACATGTTGGAATTCCTCTTTGCTAGCATGAGTCAAAAGAGCCAACCCCCATCTCTATACGATGTTCTGATGCAGAGAAATAGGTCTTGCAAAATGGTTGCTAGGGTACTCTTTTTGGTTGCTAGGGAGTGGCTTGGCAGCTGCCAATCATGAAACTCCATAGGCTGCTTGTCAGTGTGAATGATATAAACCAACTCCCATTCCTCTGTGACATTCAGAATGAAAGATATCCTCTATGGATTTTGGTTGCTAAGGTGCTCGACAATGGTTGCTATGGCGGGGCTAGCAAGTGTTGTGGTGTCTCATGAATGGCTGTGTGCTGCCCTGAGTCAAACTTGTCTTAACCCCATCTCTTTATGATGTTCTGATGCAGAGATATAGGTCTTGCAAAATGGTTGCTAGGGTGCTCTGTTTGGTTGCTAGGGAGTGGCTTGGCAGCTGCCAATCATAAAACTCCAAAGGCTGCTTGTCAGTATGAATGATTTAAACCAACTCCCATGCCTCTGTGGCATTCAGAATGGAAGATATCCCTCTATGGTTTTGGTTGCTAAGCTGCTCGACAATGGTTGCTAGGGAGGGGATAGGAAGTGTTGAGGTGATTCATGATTGGCTGTTTGCTGCCCCGAGTCAAATGAGACCACCCCCATGTTTCTATGACAATTCAGTCCAGAGATATCCCTGTGATCTCTTTCAATGGAAGTCTATGGGACTTGTTGCTAAGGTGCTCTAAATGGTTGCTAGGGCGTGGCTTGATAGCTTCACAATGATCCTTAGAGACTGACTGGTCGTCTGAGTAAAATGAGCCCGCCCCCTTGTCTTTCTGACACTGTGATCCAGAGCTACGTTCAATACAAAATCCCAATGCAATGTGTAGGACGGCCCATTTCATGGGCCGTCCTACACCATTGTAAGTCAATGGGAAACTTTGGGACGCTCCTGCCCCCCAGGGGTGCAACTTTTACCCCATTGTGAGGTATGTTCTTACAGAGCCTGTCAGCCTCTTCAAATGTGGCAAATCACACGTTTCTCCGAAATCCTCGCTCCGAGCTACGAGTGCTCAAAGTTCGTCCCAATGTTAAGTCATTGGGACTTTTTGGGACGCTTTTTCACCCCTGGGGCGAACACCGCCCCCCCCGATCGCTTATAAAAGTCATAGCACACCTCTCCTCAATGAGCCGGTCGATTTGACACCTCACTCAGGGGTCTGTGACAAACGGTGCGGGGCGAGTTACGCGCCAAACTTTTGTCCGGAATAATAAGAAGTAGAAGAATAATAACTAGATTAAAAAGTTCGTCGAGACAAACTTTAAGTTGGCTTGAGAAAGCCGGACCAGAAAGTTTGAAGAAGTTTGAAGTTTAAATTAGTTTAAAGTTTAAAGTAGTTTGAAGTTTAAAATAGTTTGAAGTTTAAAGTAGTTTAAAGTTTAAATTAGTTTAAAGTTTAAAGTAGTTTGAAGTTTAATTTAGTTTAAAGTTTAAAGTAGTTTGAAGTTTAATTTAGTTTAAAGTTTAAAGTAGTTTGAAGTTTAATTTAGTTTAAAGTTTAAAGTAGTTTGAAGTTTAATTTAGTTTAAATTAATTAGGGTGTTCTGGGTGGTTGCTATGGTGTTGCTAGGTGGTTGCTAAGGTATTCTGGGTGGTTGCTAGGCGGTTGCTAGGGTGTTCTGGGTGGTTGCTAGGGTGTTGCTAGGCGGTTGCTAGGGTATTCTGGGTGGTTGCTAGGCGGTTGCTAGGTTGTTCTGGGTGGTTGCTATGGTGTTGCTAGGCGGTTGCTAGGGTATTCTGGGTGGTTGCTAGGCGGTTGCTAGGGAGTTCTGGGTGGTTGCTATGCTGTTGCTAGGCGGTTGCTAGGGTATTCTGGGTGGTTGCTAGGCGGTTGCTAGGGTGCTTTGGGTGGTTGCTATGCTGTTGCTAGGGTGTTCTGGGTGGTTGCTATGGTGTTGCTAAACGGTTGCTAGGGTGTTCTGGGTGGTTGCTATGATGTTGCTAGGCGGTTGCTAGGGTGTTTTGGTGGTCGCTATGGTGTTGCTAGGCGGTTGCTAGGGTGTTCTGGGTGGTTGCTATGATGTTGCTAGGCGGTTGCTAGGGTATTCTGGGTGGTTGCTAGGGTGTTGCTAGGCGGTTGCTAGGGTATTCCAGGTGGTTGCTAGGGTGTTGCTAGGCGGTTGCTAGGTTGTTCTGGGTGGTTGCTATGGTGTTGCTAGGCGGTTGCTAGGGTGTTCTGGGTGGTTGCTATGATGTTGCTAGGTGGTTGCTAGGGTGTTTTGGTGGTTGCTATGCTGTTGCTAGGGTATTCTGGGTGGTTGCTAGGGTGTTGCTAGGCGGTTTCTAGGGTGTTCTGGGCGGTTGCTATAGTGTTACTAGGTGATTAGTAGTTGTCACAGATGGTTACTATGGAGTTTTTATAGTTCTTAGCATGATCTTGGCATGATTTAGCACTCAACTAATCGCTATTAGCATGTAGCTATTCACTGCTAGCATGTGTAGCATGTTGGAAGTGCTGTTTGCTAGCATGAGTCAAAAGAGCCAAACCTCATCTCTATACGATGTTCTGATACAGAGATATAGGTCTTGCAAAACGGTTGCTAGGGTACTCAAGTTTGGTTGCTATGGAGTTGCTTGGGAGCTGGAAGCTTTAAACTTAAGAAGTTTAAAGTGGTTTGAAGTTTAAAGTAGTTTACGAGTTTTGAGTTTATAAGTTTAAATGAGTTTAAATGAGTTTAGAGTTTAAGTTTAAATGAGTTTAGTGTGTGTGTGTGTGTGTGTGTGTGTGTTCACACACACACACACACACACACACACTCAGAGTTTATGAGTTTAGAGTTTATAAGTGTATAAATTGATGAGTTTATAAGTGTTAGAGTTTTTGAGTTTAGAGTTTATAAGTTTTAAATGAGTTTAGAGTTTATAAGTTTAAATGAGTTTAAGAGTTCAGAGTTTATTAATTTATGAGTTTAAGAGTTCATAAGTCTATGAATTCATGAGTTTATAAGTTAATTAGTTAATAAGTGTATGAGTTTAGAGTTCATTAGTTTAAATGAGTCTCAATGGCTAATATAGTATATAGAACGGCAGTTTGGTTTAGTCTTCAAGGTATTTTGATTTGAATTTTCGTCGGTTGGTCAGTTTGAATCTGGATTTGAATTTTTTAGAACTCCCCAATGCAAGTCAATGGGAGTTTTTCCGAGTTTTGATCGTCATTTTTAGGAAAACCGTAAGTCCGATCAGTCTGAAAAGATATAGCACACTTGGTCAGATCAGTTTGAGTGTCTGAGCCGAGTTTGGAGTATGTGGAGTTAAAGCTCTAGGAGGAGTTTCATATAGAAATTTTAGTCTCGGAATAATAATAATAACTAGATTAAAAAGTTCGTCGAGACAAACTTTAAGTTGGCTTGAGAAAGCCGGACCAGAAAGTTTGAAGAAGTTTGAAGTTTAAATTAGTTTAAAGTTTAAAGTAGTTTGAAGTTTAAAATAGTTTGAAGTTTAAAGTAGTTTAAAGTTTAAATTAGTTTAAAGTTTAAAGTAGTTTGAAGTTTAATTTAGTTTAAAGTTTAAAGAAGTTTGAAGTTTAATTTAGTTTAAAGTTTAAAGTAGTTTGAAGTTTAATTTAGTTTAAAGTTTAAAGTAGTTTGAAGTTTAATTTAGTTTAAATTAATTAGGGTGTTCTGGGTGGTTGATATGGTGTTGCTAGGCGGTTGCTAGGGTATTCTGGGTGGTTGCTAGGCGGTTGCTAGGGTGTTCTGGGTGGTTGCTATGGTGTTGCTAGGCGGTTGCTAAGGTATTCTGGGTGGTTGCTAGGCGGTTGCTAGGGTGTTCTGGGTGGTTGCTAGGGTGTTGCTAGGCGGTTGCTAGGGTATTCTGGGTGGTTGCTAGGTGGTTGCTAGGGTGTTCTGGGTGGTTGCTATGGTGTTGCTAGGGTATTCTGGGTGGTTGCTAGGCGGTTGCTAGGGAGTTCTGGGTGGTTGCTATGCTGTTGCTAGGCGGTTGCTAGGGTATTCTGGGTGGTTGCTAGGCGGTTGCTAGGGTGTTCTGGGTGGTTGCTAGGGTGTTTTGGGTGGTTGCTATGCTGTTGCTAGGGTGTTCTGGGTGGTTGCTATGGTGTTGCTAAGCGGTTGCTAGGATGTTCTGGGTGGTTGCTAGGATGTTGCTAGGCGGTTGCTAGGGTGTTTTGGTGGTCGCTTTGGTGTTGCTAGGCGGTTGCTAGGGTGTTCTGGGTGGTTGCTATGATGTTGCTAGGCGGTTGCTATGGTATTCTGGGTGGTTGCTAGGGTGTTGCTAGGCGGTTGCTAGGGTATTCTAGGTGGTTGCTAGGATGTTTTGGTGGTTGCTAGGATGTTGCTAGGCGGTTGCTAGGTTGTTCTGGGTGGTTGCTATGCTGTTGCTAGGCGGTTGCTAGGGTGTTTTGGTGGTTACTATGGTGTTGCTAGGCGGTTGCTAGGGTGTTCTGGGTGGTTGCTATGATGTTGCTAGGTGGTTGCTAGGGTGTTTTGGTGGTTGCTATGGTGTTGCTAGGGTATTCTGGGTGGTTGCTAGGGTGTTGCTAGGCGGTTGCTAGGGTGTTCTGGGCGGTTGCTATGGTGTTACTAGGTGATTGGTAGTTGTCACAGATGGTTACTATGGAGTTTTTATAGTTCTTAGCATGATCTTGGCATGATTTAGCACTCAACTAATCGCTATTAGCATGTAGCTATTCACTGCTAGCATGTGTAGCATGTTGGAAGTGCTGTTTACTAGCATGAGTCAAAAGAGCCAAACCTCATCTCTATACGATGTTCTGATACAGAGATATAGGTCTTGCAAAACGGTTGCTAGGGTACTCAAGTTTGGTTGCTATGGAGTTGCTTGGGAGCTGGAAGCTTTAAACTTAAGAAGTTTAAAGTGGTTTGAAGTTTAAAGTAGTTTACGAGTTTTTGAGTTTTGAGTTTATAGGTTTAAATGAGTTTAGAGTGTGTGTGTGTGTGTGTGTGTGTGTGTGTGTGTGTGTACACACACACACACACACACACACTCAGAGTTTATGAGTTTAGAGTTTATAAGTGTATAAATGGATGAGTTTATAAGTGTACAAGTTTTTGAGTTTAGTTTATAAGTTTAAATGAATTTAGAGTTTATAAGTTTAAATGAGTTTAGAGTTTATAAGTTTAAATGAGTTTGAGTTCAGAGTTTATTAATTTATGGGTTTAAGAGTTCATAAGTCTATGAATTCATGAGTTTATAAGTTAATTAGTTTATAAGTGTATGAGTTTAGAGTTCATTAGTTTAAATGAGTCTCATTGGCTAATATAGTATATAGAACGGCAGTTTGGTTTAGTCTTCAAGGTATTTAGATTTGAATTTTCGTCGGTTGGTGAGTTTGAATCTGGATTTGAATTTTTTAGAACTCCCCAATGTAAGTCAATGGGAGTTTTTCCGAGTTTTGATCGTCATTTTTAGGAAAACCGTAAGTCCGATCAGTCTAAAAAGATATAGCAACTAACTTCAGATCAGTTTGAGTGTCTGAGCCGAGTTTGGAGTATGTAGAGTTAAAGCTCTAGGACGAGTTTGAGTCAACAGTTTTTAACAGAAGAATAATAATAATAACTAGATGCAAAAGTTCGTCGAGACAAACTTTAAGTTGGCTTGAGAAAGTTTGGACCAGAACGTTTTTTTGCTAGGCGGTTGCTAGGGTGTTCTGGGTGGTTGCTATGGTGTTGCTAGGCGGTTGCTAAGGTATTTTGGGTGGTTGCTAGGCGGTTGCTAGGGTGTTCTGGGTGGTTGCTATGGTGTTGCTAGGCGGTTGCTAGGGTGTTCTGGGTGGTTGCTAGGTGGTTGCTAGGGTGTTTTGAGTGGTTGCTAGGCGGTTGCTAGGGTATTCTGGTTGGTTGCTAGGGTGTTTTGGGTGGTTGCTAAGGTGTTCTGGGTGGTTGCTAGGCGGTTGCTAGGGTGTTCTGGGTGGTTGCTATGGTGTTGCTAGGCGGTTGCTAGGGTGTTCTGGGTGGTTGCTAGGCGGTTGCTAGGGTGTTCTGGGTGGTTGCTAGGCGGTTGCTAAGGTATTTTGGGTGGTTGCTAGGCGGTTGCTAGGGTGTTCTGGGTGGTTGCTAGGGTGTTGCTAGGCGGTTGCTAGGGTGTTCTGGGTGGTTGCTAGGGTGTTGCTAGGCGGTTGCAAGGGTGTTCTGGGTGGTTGCTAGGTGGTTGCTAGGGTGTTTTGGGTGGTTGCTAGGCGGTTGCTAGGGTATTCTGGTTGGTTGCTAGGGTGTTTTGGCTGGTTGCTAGGGTGTTCTGGGTGGTTGCTAGGGTGTTGCTAGGTGGTTGCTAGGGTGTTCTGGGTGGTTGCTAGGCGGTTGCTAGGGTGTTGTGGGTGGTTGCTAGGCAGTTGCTAGGGTGTTCTGGGTGGTTGCTATGGTGTTGCTAGGTGGTTGCTAGAGTATTCTAGGTGGTTGCTAGGCGGTTGCTAGGGTGTTCTGGGTGGTTGCTATGGTGTTGCTAGGCAGTTGCTAAGGTATTCTGGGTGGTTGCTAGGCGGTTGCTAGGGTGTCCTGGGTGGTTGCTATGGTGTTGCTAAGGTATTCTGGGTGGTTGCTATGATGTTACTACGTGGTTGGTAGTTGTCACAGATGGTTACTATGGAGTCTTTATAGAGTTCTTAGCATGATCTTGGCATGATATAGCACTTAACTCATTACTATTAGCATGTAGCTATTCACTGCTAGCATGTGTAGCATGTTGGAAGTGCTGTTTGCTAGCATGAGTCAAAAGAGCCAAACCTCATCTCTATACGATGTTCTGATACAGAGATATAGGTCTTGCAAAACGGTTGCTAGGGTACTCAAGTTTGGTTGCTATGGAGTTGCTTGGGAGCTGGGAGCTTTAAACGTAAGAAGTTTAAAGTGGTTTGAAGTTTAAAGTAGTTTACAGTAGTTTGAAGTTCATGACAGATAGATAGATAAATAAGTTAGATACACACACACACACACGCGCACACACACACACACACACACACACACACACACACACTAACTCGCTCACACACTCACTCAGACACACACGCACACTCAAGAGTTTATGAGTTTAGAGTTTATAAGTGTATCAATTGATGAGTTTATAAGTGTATGAGTTTTTGAGTTTATAAATTTAAATGAGTTTAGAGTTTATAAGTTTAAATGAGTTTAAGAGTTCAGAGTTTATTAATTTATGAGTTTAAGAGTTCATAAGTCTATGAATTCATGAGTTTATAAGTTAATTAGTTTATAAGTGTATGAGTTTAGAGTTCATTAGTTTAAATGAGTCTCATTGGCTAATATAGTATATAGAACGGCAGTTTGGTTTAGTCTTCAAGGTATTTTGATTTGAATTTTCGTCGGTTGGTGAGTTTGAATCTAAATTTGAATTTTTTAGAACTCCCTAATGCAAGTCAATGGGAGTTTTTCCGAGTTTTGATCGTCATTTTTAGGAAAACCGTAAGTCCGTTCAGTCTGAAAAGATATAGCAACTAACTTCAGATCAGTTTGAGTGTCTGAGCCGAGTTTGGAGTATGTAGAGTTAAAGCTCTAGGAGGAGTTTGAGTCAACAGTTTTTTTACAGAAGAATAATAATAATATTAATAATAATAATAATAACTAGATGCAAAAGTTCGTCGAGACAAACTTTGAAGTTGGCTTGAGAAAGTTTGGACCAGAACGTTTTTTGCTAGGCGGTTGCTAGGATGTTATGGGTGGTCGCTATGGTGTTGCTAGGCGGTTGCTAGGGTGTTCTGGGTGGTTGCTATGGTGTTGCTAGGCGGTTGCTAGGGTATTCTGGGTGGTTGCTATGGTGTTGCTAGGCGGTTGCTAGGGTGTTCTGGGTGGTTGCTAGGCGGTTGCTAGGGTGTTCTGGGTGGTTGCTATGGTGTTGCTAGGCGGTTGCTAGGGTGTTCTGGGTGGTTGCTATGGTGTTGCTAGGCGGTTGCTAGGGTGTTCTGGGTGGTTGCTAGGCGGTTGCTAGGGTGTTCTGGGTGGTTGCTATGGTGTTGCTAGGCGGTTGCTTGGGTATTCTGGGTGGTTGCTAGGCGGTTGCTAAGGTATTTTGGGTGGTTGCTAGGCGGTTGCTAGGGTGTTCTGGGTGGTTGCTAGGCGGTTGCAAGGGTGTTCTGGGTGGTTGCTAGGTGGTTGCTAGGGTGTTTTGGGTGGTTGCTAGGCGGTTGCTAGGCGGTTGCTAGGGTATTCTGGTTGGTTGCTAGGGTGTTTTGGGTGGTTGCTAGGGTGTTCTGGGTGGTTGCTATGGTGTTACTAGGTGGTTGCTAGGGTGTTCTGGGTGGTTGCTAGGCGGTTGCTAGGGTGTTCTGGGTGGTTGCTATGGTGTTGCTAGGCGGTTGCTAGGGTGTTCTGGGTGGTTGCTAGGCGGTTGCTAGGGTGTTCTGGGTGGTTGCTATGGTTTTGCTAGGCGGTTGCTAGGGTATTCTGGGTGGTTGCTAGGCGGTTGCTAAGGTATTCAGGGCGGTTGATATGGTGTTACTAGGTGGTTGGTAGTTGTCACAGATGGTTACTCTGGAGTTTTTATAGAGTTCTTAGAATGATTTAACACTTAACTAATCACTATTAGCATGTAGCTATTCACTGCTAGCATGTGTAGCATGTTGGAAGTGCTGTTTGCTAGCATGAGTCAAAAGAGCCAAACCTCATCTCTATACGATGTTCTGATACAGAGATATAGGTCTTGCAAAACGGTTGCTAGGGTACTCAAGTTTGGTTGCTATGGAGTTGCTTAGGAGCTGGGAGCTTTAAACTTAATAAGTTTAAAGTGGTTTGAAGTTTAAAGTAGTTTACGAGTTTTTGAGTTTTGAGTTTATAAGTTTAAATGAGTTTAGAGTGTGTGTGTGTGTGTGTGTGTGTGTGTGTGTGTGTGTGTGTGTGTGTACACACACACACACACACACACACACACTCAGAGTTTATGAGTGTAGAGTTTATAAGTGTATAAATGGATGAGTTTATAAGTGTACAAGTTTTTGAGTTTAGTTTATAAGTTTAAATGAGTTTTGAGTTTATAAGTTTAAATGAGTTTAGAGTTTATAAATTTAAATGAGTTTAAGAGTTCAGAGTTTATTAATTTATGAGTTTTAGAGTTCATAAGTCTATGAATTCATGAGTTTATAAGTTAATTACTTTATAAGTGTATGAGTTTAGAGTGCATTAGTTTAAATGAGTCTCAATGGCTCATATAGTATATAGAACGGCAGTTTGGTTTAGTCTTCAAGGTATTTTGATTTGAATTTTCGTCGGTTGGTCAGTTTGAATCTAAATTTGAATTTTTTAGAACTCCCTAATGTAAGTCAATGGGAGTTTTTCCGAGTTTTGATCGTCATTTTTAGGAAAACCGTAAGTCCGATCAGTCTGAAAAGATATAGCAACTAACTTCAGATCAGTTTGAGTGTCCGAGCCGAGTTTGGAGTATGTAGAGTTAAAGCTCTAGGACGAGTTTGAGTCAACAGTTTTTAACAGAAGATTAATAATAATAACTAGATTAAAAAGTTCGTCGAGACAAACTTTAAGTTGGCCTGAGAAAGCCGGACCAAAAAGTTTAAAGAAGTTTAAAATAGTTTGGAGTTTAAATTAGTTTAAAGTTTAAAGTAGTTTAAAGTTTAAATTAGTTTGAAGTTTAAAGTAGTTTAAAGTTTAAAGTAGTTTAAAGTTTAAATTAGTTTGAAGTTTAAAGTAGTTTAAAGTTTAAATTAGCTTAAAGTTTAAATTAGTTTGAAGTTTAAATTAGTTTAAAGTTTAAATTAGTTTGAAGTTTAAAGTAGTTTAAAGTTTAAATTAGGTAGTTTAAAGTTAAAAAGTTGTTGGGGGTTTTCTAGTGGGTTGCTAAGGTGTTCTCGGCGGTTGCTAGGGTGTTCTGGGTGGTTGCTATTGTGTTGCTAGATGGTTGCTAAGGTATTTTGGGTGGTTGCTAGGTGGTTGCTAGGGTGTTCTGGGTGGTTGCTATGGTGTTGCTAGGCAGATGCTAAGGTATTTTGGGTGGTTGCTAGGCGGTTTCTAGGGTGTTCTGGGTGGTTGCTAGGGTGTTGCTAAGCGGTTGCTAGGGTATTTTGGGTGGTTGCTAGGGTGTTGCTAGGCGGTTGCTAGGGTGTTCTGGGTGGTTGCTAGGGTGTTGCTAAGCGGTTGCTAGGGTATTTTGGGTGGTTGCTAGGCGGTTGCTAGGGTGTTCTGGGTGGTTGCTAGGCGGTTGCTAGGCGGTTGCTAGGGTGTTCTGGGTGGTTGCTATGGTATTTTGGGTGGTTGCTAGGGTGTTCTGGGTGGTTGCTAGGGTGTTCTGGGTGGTTGCTAGGCGGTTGCTAGGGTGTTTTAGTGGTTGCTATGGTGTTGCTAGGCGGTTGCTAGGGTGTTCTGGGTGGTTGCTAGGGTGTTGCTAGGCGGTTGCTAGGGTATTCTGGGTGGTTGCTAGGCGGTTGCTAGGGTGTTCTGGGTGGTTGCTATGCTGTTGCTAGACGGTTGCTAGGGTATTCTGGGTGGTTGCTATGGTGTTGCTAGGGTGTTTTGGGTGGTTGCTAGGCGGTTGTTAGGGTGTTCTGGGTGGTTGCTATGGTATTTTGGGTGGTTGCTAGGGTGTTCTGGGTGGTTGCTAGGGTGTTCTGGGTGGTTGCTAGGCGGTTGCTAGGGTGTTTTAGTGGTTGCTATGGTGTTGCTAGGCGGTTGCTAGGGTGTTCTGGGTGGTTGCTAGGGTGTTGCTAGGCGGTTGCTAGGGTATTCTGGGTGGTTGCTAGGCGGTTGCTAGGGTGTTCTGGGTGGTTGCTATGCTGTTGCTAGACGGTTGCTAGGGTATTCTGGGTGGTTGCTATGGTGTTGCTAGGGTGTTTTGGGTGGTTGCTAGGCGGTTGTTAGGGTGTTCTGGGTGGTTGCTATGGTGTTGCTAGGCGGTTGCTAAGGTATTCTGGGTGGTTGCTAGGCAGTTGCTAGGGTGTTCTGAGTGGTTGCTATGCTGTTGCTAAGGTGTTCTGGGTGGTTGCTAGGCGGTTGCTAGGGTGTTCTGGGTGGTTGCTATGGTGTTTCTAGGCGGTTGCTAGGGTATTCTGGGTGGTTGCTAGGCGGTTGCTAGGGTGTTCTGGGTGGTTGCTATGGTGTTGCTAGGCGGTTGCTAGGGTGTTCTGGGTGGTTGCTATGATGTTGCTAGGCGGTTGCTAAGGTATTCTGGGCGGTTGCTAGGCAGTTGCTAGGGTGTTCTGGGCGGTTGCTATGGTGTTGCTAGGTGGTTGGTAGTTGTCACAGATGGTTACTATGGAGTTTTTATAGAGTCCTTAGCATGATCTTGGTATGATTTAGCACTTAACTAATTGATATTAGCATGTAGCTATTCACTGCTAGCATGTGTAGCATGTTGGAAGTGCTGTTTGCTAGCATGAGTCAAAAGAGCCAAACCTCATCTCTATACGATGTTCTGATACTGAGATATAGGTCTTGCAAAACGGTTGCTAGGGTACTCAAGTTTGGTTGCTATGGAGTTGCTTGGGAGCTTGAAGCTTTAAACTTAAGAAGTTTAAAGTGGTTTGAAGTTTAAAGTAGTTTACGAGTTTTGAGTTTACAAGTTTAAATGAGTTTAGAGTTTAAGTTTAAATGAGTTTAGTGTGTGTGTGTGTGTTCACACACACACACACACACACACACACACTCAGAGCTTATGAGTTTAGAGTTTATAAGTGTATAAATTGATGAGTTTATAAGTGTTAGAGTTTTTGAGTTTAGAGTTTATAAGTTTTAAATGAGTTTAGAGTTTATAAGTTTTAATGAGTTTAGAGTTTATAAGTTTAAATGAGTTTAAGAGTTTAAGAGTTCAGAGTTTATTAATTTATGAGTTAAAGAGTTAATAAGTCTATGAATTCATGAGTTTATAAGTTAATTAGTTTATAAGTGTATGAGTTTAGAGTTTATTAGTTTAAATTAGTCTCATTGGCTAATATAGTATATAGAACGGCAGTTTGGTTTAGTCTTCAAGGTGTTTAGATTTGAATTTTCGTCGGTTGGTGAGTTTGAATGTAAATTTTAATTTTTTAGAACTCCCCAATGTAAGTCAATGGGAGTTTTTCCGAGTTTTGATCGGCATTTTTAGGAAAACCGTAAGTCCGATCAGTCTAAAAAGATATAGCAACTAACTTCAGATCAGTTTGAGTGTCTGAGCCGAGTTTGGAGTATGTAGTGTTAAAGCTCTAGGACGAGTTTGAGTCAACAGTTTTTAACAGAAGAATAATAATAATAACTAGATGCAAAAGTTCGTCGAGACAAACTTTAAGTTGGCTTGAGAAAGTTTGGACCAGAACGTTTTTTTGATAGGCGGTTGCTAGGGTGTTCTGGGTGGTTGCTATGCTGTTGCTAGGCGGTTGCTAAGGTATTTTGGGTGGTTGCTAGGCGGTTGCTAGGGTGTTCTGGGTGGTTGCTATGGTGTTGCTAGGCGGTTGCTAGGGTGTTCTGGGTGGTTGCTAGGTGGTTGCTAGGGTGTTTTGAGTGGTTGCTAGGCGGTTGCTAGGGTATTCTGGTTGGTTGCTATGGTGTTGCTAGGCGGTTGCTAGGTTGTTCTGGGTGGTTGCTATGGTGTTGCTAGGCGGTTGCTAGGGTATTCTTGGTGGTTGCTAGGCGGTTGCTAGGGTGTTCTGGGTGGTTGCTAGGCGGTTGCTAGGGTGTTCTGGGTGGTTGCTATGGTGTTGCTAGGCGGTTGCTAGGGTATTCTGGGTGGTTGCTAGGCGGTTGCTAAGGTATTTTGGGTGGTTGCTAGGCGGTTGCTAGGGTGTTCTGGGTGGTTGCTAGGGTGTTGCTAGGCGTTGCTATGCTATTGCTAGGCGGTTGCTAGGGTATTCTGGGGGTTGCTAGGTGGTTGCTAGGGTTTTCTGGGTGGTTGCTATGGTGTTGCTAGGCGGTTGCTAGGGTGTTCTGGGTGGTTGCTATGGTGTTGCTAGGCGGTTGCTAGGGTATTCTGGGTGGTTGCTAGGCGGTTGCGAGGGTGTTCTGGGTGGTTGCTATGCTGTTGCTAGGCGTTGCTAGGGTATTCTGGGTGGTTGCTAGGCGGTTGCTAGGGTGTTTTGGGTGGTTGCTATGCTGTTGCTAGGGTGTTCTGGGTGGTTGCTATGCTGTTGCTAGGCGGTTGCTAGGGTGTTTTGGTGGTTGCTATGCTGTTGCTAGGCGGTTGCTAGGGTGTTTTGGTGGTTGCTATGCTGTTGCTAGGGTATTATGGGGGGTTGCTAGGGTGTTGCTAGGCGGTTGCCAGGGTGTTTTGGTGGTTGCTATGGTGTTGCTAGGCAGTTGCTAGGGTATTCTGGTTGGTTGCTAGGGTGTTGCTAGGTGTTGCTATGCTGTTGCTAGGCGGTTGCTAGGGTATTCTGGGGGTTGTTAGGGTGTTGCTAGGCGGTTGCTAGGGTGTTCTGGGTGGTTGCTATGGTGTTGCTAGGCAGTTGCTAGGGTATGCTGGGTGGTTGCTAGGGTGTTGCTAGGTGGTTGCTATGGTGTTGCAAGGCGGTTGCTAAGGTATTCTGGGTGGTTGCTAGGCGGTTGCTAGGGTGTTCTGGGCTGTTGCTATGGTGTTACTAGGTGGTTGGTAGTTGTCACAGATGGTTACTATGGAGTTTTTATAGAGTTCTTAGCATGATCTTGGCATGATTTAGCACTTAACTAATCGCTATTAGCATGTAGCTATTCACTGCTAGCATGTGTAGCATGTTGGAAGTGCTGTTTGCTAGCATGAGTCAAAAGAGCCAAACCTCATCTCTATACGATGTTCTGATGCAGAGATATAGGTCTTGCAAAACGGTTGCTAGGGTACTCAAGTTTGGTTGCTATGGAGTTGCTTGGGAGCTGGAAGCTTTAAACTTAAGAAGTTTAAAGTGGTTTGAAGTTTAAAGTAGTTTACGAGTTTTTGAGTTTTGAGTTTATAAGTTTAAATGAGTTTAGAGTGTGTGTGTGTGTGTGTACACACACACACACACACACACACAGAGTTTATGAGTGTAGAGTTTATAAGTGTATAAATGGATGAGTTTATAAGTGTACAAGTTTTTGAGTTTAATTTATAAGTTTAAATGAGTTTTGAGTTTATAAGTTTAAATGAGTTTAGAGTTTATAAATTTAAATGAGTTTAAGAGTTCAGAGTTTATTAATTTATGAGTTTTAGAGTTCATAAGTCTATGAATTCATGAGTTTATAAGTTAATTACTTTATAAGTGTATGAGTTTAGAGTGCATTAGTTTAAATGAGTCTCAATGGCTCATATAGTATATAGAACGGCAGTTTGGTTTAGTCTTCAAGGTATTTTGATTTGAATTTTCGTCGGTTGGTCAGTTTGAATCTAAATTTGAATTTTTTAGAACTCCCTAATGTAAGTCAATGGGAGTTTTTCCGAGTTTTGATCGTCATTTTTAGGAAAACCGTAAGTCCGATCAGTCTGAAAAGATATAGCAACTAACTTCAGATCAGTTTGAGTGTCTGAGCCGAGTTTGGAGTATGTAGAGTTAAAGCTCTAGGACGAGTTTGAGTCAACAGTTTTTAACAGAAGATTAATAATAATAATAAGTTTAAATAGGATTTCAGTAAGTTGGCTCTCTCAAGCCAACTTAATAAGTTTAAGTACAATATCAGTAAGTTGGCTCTCTCAAGCCAACTTAACTAGATTAAAAAGTTCGTCGAGACAAACTTTAAGTTGGCTTGAGAAAGTTTGGACCATAAAGTTTGAAAAAGTTTAAAATCATTTGAAGTTTAAATTAGTTTAAAGTTTAAATAGTTTGAAGTTTAAATTAGTAAAGCAGTTGCTAGGGTGTTCTGGGTGGTTGCTTGATGTTAAGTAGTTTGATGTTTACTCAGAGTTTATGAATTTAGAGTTTATATTTATGAGTTTATAAGAGTACAAGTTTTTGAGTTTAGAGTTTAAAAGTTTAAATGAGTTTAAGAGTTCAGAGTTTATTAATTTATGAGTTTAAGAGTTCATAAGTCTATGAATTAGATAGATAGATAGATAGATAGATAGATAGATAGATAGATAGATAGATAGATAAAATGCATATTCTACAAGGGGGTAAAACATTCCCCCCACACAGTCAATCTATTAATCTATTACGATTGTCACTCTTTAAGTGAAATGTAAAAATAAATTAAATGTGTTGCGCCATTGCAGTAACCGTTATAGATGCTCACGCAAGATTACTTTTTATTATACTTTTTTCCCAGCGTTGAGCATTACAACCAATCACACACGACTCTGTTGATCTAATGATGCATTGCCCAATCAGATGAGTTTAGATTAGTTATCGATGAAGATAAGGATTCGCGGGAGTTTTTGCCGCGTTCACGACCAGTGCTGCACCTCAACCAGTCAGTCAGTCAGACACACTCCGACTGGATACCGTCAATTCGTTCATGGAAAAGTAATATGCAAGTAAGAAATGAATGAATAATTCTTTTGTTTTGTCATGCTACTAAAATATCAATGTCTGGTCTTGTTCTTGTCATACAAGAATGAAATTTCCCTCTCACAAAAAAAAAACGTTTAATATTGTTTTAATCGACTTTATTCATTATTACAATATCCAGAGCAATAATCGGCAATAATGATGCTTTTTCAGTTAGATGGTAATAATGACCTAATTGAAAGCTATTAATAATTCATTAATAATGCTTTGTTTTAAACATAACGTCGAAAAATTCAGTTTTTAAATAATTTAAACTATACTTTAAATGTGAAATTAAAACTGCCACTAGGTGGCAGCAAGTCACTTTTATTGAGTGAGTCATTGAGATTCAACAGATTCATTCAAACAGCTTATTTATTCATTAACTAAGCAGCGAGTCATTGATTCAATCATCAAACAATTGATTCAAAAAGCTGATTGATTCGTTCAGTAATGTAACACCAGATTAAAATTCAGTCATTATCGATCTTTTAAGAAATGTCGATTTTAACCAAAAATTGACAAACGACATTGTGCTTTTGAATGCATGAACGTATATATAATCTCAGTTATTGTGTTAAGTTTTATATTTGTGTATGAGTGAGGAGGTGAGGAGTCACGTGCCGACTTGGGTTGACTTGGGTCTGAGCCGGTCGGCCATGATGGTAGGAAACGCTATCGGTTGTCAGGGGCAACGCCTTCAGAACTTCACAGAAGCACGACTAAACATTCCAAAACTCTTTAATTTTTGCGCATTTATTAGGCTATTTATTATTTCGGCGGGACAGAGACTGATATACGAATACGAAAAAGAAAAGGAAGAAAGTAAAGCAATGCAAAAAGATAAGGCGAAAGAAAAGGGACCTTACAGGAACAAGCTCACACCAAGCGCAAAACAGCGGTATTTGGAGAAGATATAACATGAGATATAATTCGTCTTGTGTTGACCTAACGGGCGATCTTTGGTCTTGTTCCCTGGCCAAACTGAGGGCTAAGTGAAATTTCGTAACTTTATATTTAGGCTATTTAACTATACCATTGTTGTAAAGTTAGACTAGAGCGCTGACTTTGTATGTTTGACTGAATTGTTTGCTTTATTTCTTATTGTATAGCTTCTTGTACTTTTTACTTATAGGCTACTTTTATAATGGCTATTATTGATAAAACTGAAATTTAACAAAAAGAGACAGGGTTTAGTTTTGCATTTTTTTTATATTTTATTACAGTGATGTTCAGAGTACAAATAATATATTGCCTGAACCATATTAATAAGTTTAAAATTTAAAAATGTAAACGAAAAGAACAATTTAAATGTAACAATTAAAAAAAAATGTTTTGTTATAAATATGCTAACGTTACATGTAGTGAATATAATAATATGCGTTGCCTGAACCACATTTGTGGTATGTTTAAGATTTCTTTAAATGAAAACGAAAAGAGGAAGTGTAGTGTTTTATAACATATTTCGTTTTATTGTTGCCTAAAATGTACATACAGAGATAACCGGAGTAGCAGAGCGAGCTGAGTGACGCGCGCCCTCGGGAGTCTGAGCTGGACTTGGCATTGAAGTCCGAACTTTGCGTACTTGCTATTGAGAAATGCCTAATGTCGGCGCTTGGCTTCTTGTGACAAACACTGGAGCAGTTTTTACTTCCAGGCATGGTAAAACAGTGCGGAATTGCGAAAACCTCCTCTATTACCGAGTTAACAACACACGTAAACAATGTTGTTTTGCCGCTGGAATCCTGCCAACATGGCGGATCGAGGGGAGGGGCTCTATACCGTGACGACAACTCCTCACTCTCTGTATCTGGAAAATTAGTCACAGCGAAGGACATTACAGTACGTTAACAGTGTTAATGTTTTGTTTCTATCCTGAGGGTAAGAGAAAAATAAAATACATATATATTATATGAATGTTGATTATGGAAAATATAAAGAACATAAACAAGGGCTTTTGTTTCCTCTTTTGTGAGAGGCTGAGGATGTTAGTGCTAAAGCTAGCATGTGCTCCACAGCTGGACATGACTAATTATTGAGGTAATTTTTAAAAGCATATGTTTAAAAAAATATCACACAAACAACTTTTTGAACACAAAATAGTTTATAAAATTTATAACATGACAAAAACATTTACAAAAATTAAAAATGAAACAAAAACGATAAAAACAAAAACACTTTCAAATAAACACTAAACTAACTTATTATTACTAAACTAACTTATTAACATACTACTGAACTACTACAACTAAATGAAAACTAACTGAACTACTATTTAATAAAAACTGATTTAACTAATAAGTTGAACAAAAAAAATTAATAAACTAAACTAACTAACACTGATTAAATTGATTTTTACTCTTCATCCATGAAATTAACTGATATTACACGTTTTTTGACGTGATTTATTTTTAGGTGCACTGGCAGCTTGTCAATGAGATCCTCCACACTGCCATGGTAGAGGTCAGCTGGGACGGCGAACTCTGTGAAGTCCTCACAGAGCAGAGTTATGCTGCCGTCTTCCTCTGAGACCCCTACCACCTGCACCTCAGCGGTCTCCTCCTTCCTCTCAACGGTCTGGATGTTAACAAAAATACAATTTACATTCAGGTTTAGATCTCCTTAAAAGCACAATGAATGTATGACTTAAATGCTATACATCAGTGATATTGGTTAATGCTACAATTATAGGAATAGGTTGATCAATTTTTTTATTGGGTGTTTAACAGGTGTGTGATCCAGCAAGAGCTTCCCCTGGGTCCTAGTGCTTTATTTAGGGGTGCTGTTCTTGTTAGACTAAGTAACATTAAGTTACAGTATGCATGTTTAAGAATTAATTAAGCTGTAATTGATGTCATAAAGTCACAAGTCTGATTTGACTTAATGGTCTGACTCTGAAACATAACACTTGTAAATGAATATATATATAAAAAAAGAGAGATGTATAACAGCATTGACTATTGGCAATTTTTGTTTTTGTTTTTTAAATGTTGGATATTGGCAAAAATCCAATATTGTGCATCCCCAGTTCTAGAGAAGCAGCTAATGTGTTTTGTATTGTGTACCTTCACAGTGGTGTAGTTCGAAGAATTCATCTTCCCATTTCCACTGTCCCAGACGAACACCTTGAGATGTGTGAGCTCTACCTCATCTCCGAGGTAGAGCTCACTCAAGGCTTCCTCCCTCCACAGTGAAATGTCCAGGAGCTTCTGGCCACATCTAAGTGACAGATCCAGAACGGGCACCGGGCTTCCCTGGACCTCTGCCATCCTCAGCGCTTGTATCTGCAGAACAATAGCCCAATAGTTCTGTTGTGTTAGAGCAGTGGTTCTCAATTCTAGTCCTCGTGACCCACTGCTCTGCACATTTTGTATGTCTCCCTTATTTAACACACCTGAACCAGATCATCAGCTCATTAGGAGAGACTCCATGAACTGAACGGAGTGTGTCATATAAGAGAAATATACAAAATATGCAGAGCAGTGGGTCACGAGGACTGGAATTGAGAACCACTGCGTTAGAGGTAGGTAATTCAGGTCAAATTACCCTCATTCAGCTTTGGGACCGTGGCTGAGTTGTCTAGATCAGTGGTTCCCAAACCTGTCCTGAAGGCACCCCAACACTGCACATTTTCTTTGTCTCCCTAATCAAACACACCTGATTCAACTCATCAGCTCATTATCACATGGGTTAATGAGCTGATGAGTTGAATCAGGTGTGTTTGATTAGGGAGACAAAGAAAACGTGCAGTGTTGGGGTGCCTTCAGGACAGGTTTGGGAACCACTGGTCTAGATGGTTGTGTGAGTATTATTTTTATGGTTCAGTTGTATTATTTTATTATTATTTCTAGCCAATGGAAAAATTAAACGCTTTTGTAAAGATTCTCAGTTATCTTGATTAATGTTGTCACATTAATGGAATCTCCAACTTTGCTGTGATGCCTTTAAAAATATATTAATATGTCATTTGCTTTTATGTTTTCAACTTCATGAGGGTGAGTAAATAAACCTTATACTTTATTTTCATATTCATGTAAGCATCAGAGGAATGCAGAAGATATTCAGTAATGGCATTTAAATAACTCACTTTTTCCACCTGCCCTTGAAGACTTAGAAAGTCTCCCTGGGAAAAGATGTCCTCCTCCTCTCCTGTGACTTGGACTGATGGAGGATATAGGGCGTCCTTGGCAGCCTTTTCCTGTTCCTCGCTGATAAGGAGTGGTGCTGCCCTGAATTTGGTGGATCCCCGGCCGAAATATAAATTTTGTCGCCCATACCGGTTGCCAATTGTTATGTTTTTTAAAAAGTATGTCACCCCCTCTTCAAAATCGGGTCGCTCATTGTTATTGGAAGAAATGTATACGGTTTTCCCATCGCTTAAGGCGCTACTTGATCGCACCTTAAGCGATTCTATTTTTATTTTTTTCCCAACAGCAGAAAATGCAACTGCTCTGCATGTTTTTCTTGTACTAACGCATTTGCAGCGGATTGGTGCTGGGCGACTGTATGGGCTCTGTGTTGCCATCTAAAGGGTAAGAGAAAAGTACACAAAATGCTTAAGAATACTTGTAATAAAGATTATCTATTAAAAAAAATTCACAACTCAAGCTCTCAACTGTCACCCACAATTTAAATGAATTAAGCTGCATTTAAATTCTGGGTGACAGTTGAGAGCTTGAGTTGCCGTGGCAACCCTGGCACATCTTCATGCCAGAGTTGCCATGGCAACTCGAGCTCTCAACTGTCACCCAGAATTTAAATGCAGCTTAATTTACTTCAATATACTCATTATAACACCTTAATGTAGTGAAAACCCTTATAAAATACATGTAAATACTACACAAGTGCAAGAAAACAACAACAACAAAACAATTTCAAGTTCCAAAAGTTATTGTACTGTCAGAGAACTTTTTCTCACTCTCTGACAGGACAGTTTTTCATTTTTTGAGGTAAATCTTTACTCCACAAAACATTTTATCAATGACTTTCAATGAATAAGTAAATAAATAACATTAATAAATAAATAAATTCTTATTTGAAAGTCATTAATAAAATGTATTGTGAAGTGAAGATTTACCAAAAAAAAAAAATTGTCCTCTCAGGCAGTGAAAAAATCTCTCTGACAGGATTCCCCTCTTTTTACTTCAAACTGAGAGAATTATTATTATTTTTTACTTCATACTTAACAAAAATGTATTTATTTATGTTATATGTAAAGTATGAAGTAAAAAAAAGAGAGTAATTCTATGTTTGAAGTAAATAAAAAAGAGAAAAGTCTGGTCAGAGACCTTTTTCTCACTCTCTGACAGGACAGTTTTTCATTTTTTGAGGTAAATCTTTACTCCACAAAACATTTTATCAATGACTTTAAATGAATAAGTAAATAAATAACATTAATAAATAAATAAATTCTTATTTAAAAGTCATTGATAAAATTTATTGTGAAGTAAAGATTCTGACAGTACATGGATTTCTTTTTTAACTTGAAAATGTTTTGTTTGTTATTGTTTCTTTTTTGAAATGTTAATACAGTATTTAAAAAAAACACACATCCCCTGGCAGAGACTGTCCTATCAGGGTAACCCATATTTCCCTGTCAGAGACTTTCCTATCAGTGTAAAACTTACATTATTGGAATGTCTTAATATTTAAAATTAATTTAATATAATTTATTGTGAAAATAACTCAACAATCATACATTCTATATCTTTACATCTCACCTCTATCTGTAGTTGGTTTTGTTTGAGCGGTCTCCGGAGTCCTCCTGCGCAATGAAGTGGACTGTGATGGTACGACCTTTTAACGGAGTCTGGGTGCGCGCATCTCCTGCGCGGTCTGTGAGTTCACGGGCGCGTTTTGATTTTTTTTTTTTTAACTTGTAATTATTTTTATTTATTGTAATAAATATTTTTAATTTGTAATGAATTGTATGTATATGTATTGTAATGAATTGTACTTGTAATGAATGAACTTGAAATTTATTTATTTAAAATAAAAGGCTTTGCACAGCTTTTAACAGACTCTGGCTGCGCGCATCTGCTCTGTGTGTGTGCACCGGAGTGCACACTTTGATTAATATTTTTAACTTATAATTAATTTTATTGTTATTCATATTTTTAACTTGATTAATTCTTATTTATTGTAATAAATATTTTAACTTGACTTTTATTTAAAATAAATCCCTATTAAATCTGTTTTGCCTCCAATTTTTTTTTATTAAATTATGGATGATTAAAACCGATCTACACGGATTTCCTATTACCTTTTTTGCTGACATCTAACTTGTCTAATTGTTTACTAATTAAACATTTCCGTTTTTTATTATGGATGAGCCCCCATTGTTACTGTGACTGCACTTTTAATGGACTCTGGGTGCGCGAATCTCCTGCGCGGTCTGTGTGTGTTGCGGCGCGTTTTGATGGTTTTGATACATACATTTAACTGGTAGGCTAGTTATTTTTATTTATTGTAATCAATATTTTTAACTTGTAGTGACTTTTATTTAAAATAATTTGCATTAAATTTGCAATTTTTGTATTAAATTAATTACGGATGATTAAAACCGATCTACATGGATTTCCTATTACCCTTTTGCTGACTTCTAACGTGTCTAGTTGCCTAATTTATTAATAGGCCTATTAAACCTTTCTTTGTTTTATTACGGACGAGCCCCCATTTGTTATGCCCAGTGGCTTTAAAGGGTCGCAAAAAAGTCGCAGGTGCGTTTTGATGAATATTTAACTTGTAATTAATTTTATTTGAAATAAAAGCCTGTGTGAGGCTGGCATCTCCTGATATGTGTGCACGCGCGCGTTCTTATGAATATTTTTAACTCCTAATTAATTTTATTTATTCTAATATTTTAGATTTAAAATAAATCCCTATTAAATGTAATTTGACTAATTAAACTTGATTATAATGGTATTAGGTTTTAGTATTTAAACGAATGTAACGGCTGGCCAATTAGACTGTTGAATGCTGCATAACTAATGAGCGATCATTCTGGAATTTTCCAGGCCTGCTGTTTGCGTTGGGTGAGTAAGAAAAGATGTCTGAGGTCATTAAAATGTGTGTGGGTCAACGATTTGAATGCAGATAACTGCTGAATCACGGATAATAGTTAATTTCCATTAAGCATTACGATATTATGTCTCTCGTCATATTATGTCTTCTCGTCTTGAGGAGGGTTGTGTAACGATTTCTGTCTCCCCTCTAATTTGTTCGTTATGTTAAAAACATTCACTTATATCCCTAGTATTCGTTATTTTGATATTAAATTGGTCTTTTTGTTCCTGTTTATTATATGAAATGCGGACGCCATAAGATACGCTTTTGGTAAGCGGTTTCATTCATACTCGACGCCGGGGGGCGCTGAAAGTCCACAAGTTAGACTAAAGTCAGTCATAAAACACATGAATCAGTCACGAATCGTTCCAATAAAGCTAACGCTGAATAAAAAGTTGATAGAGACTTATTACTGATGAAACATGAAAACAATAAACACGATGGTGACAGAATATAGTTTGACATCTCGTATTTTCTTAAGAATAGTGTATATTAAATGCAATGCGAATCGACAGCCTAGTGTTTATCACTAACGTTATGTATTTTCTGCATCGTTCTGTGATAAGAAGCATCTGGGATCGATAAAAAAAGTTATTTTATCAATGGCGTTTTAAAGTGAGTTTTGGTTAAAAAAACAAACCCAAAAAAAACGCCATTGTATTCATCTTATTGTCATGTTGATGCGTAAGTCACGATGAGAAAACATGCACTTTTGACTGCAAAAGTCACCAAAGCCAAACTAATAATGCTAACGTTACTTTTATTAATAGAAACATATCAGTCCATCCATCCATACCTGTGTATTATCTGACCTATTTCTCCCTGTTTCTTTTATGTGACTGAACACGTCTGTTAAAATTTTGCCAGTTCATTGCATCCATTGCGGTAAGTAATCTTTTTAACTGACTGTCACATTCCGTATTTGCATTTACAATAGATAAGAATGGCAATCTACATCAGCATGTTTCAGAATATGAATAACCTCTTTTATTAAGCATTTAAGATTTGAATAACATTTTTGGGATCAAAATTACTTATTTAATTTACTTATTAGGTTTCGTATCTCCTCCACTATCTCCACTACCCACTGCCATCAGCACCTTCATTTCAAGGTAATTCACTGATTCACATTCACTGCACTGATACAAATGAGCGATGTCTCTCTTGCATGGTTTGTTTTCTTTTTGTTTTTGATATGATTCAGTATCAATAGCTGTTTTTATTTTCATTCATCCATAGGGTTGAGGCTGCTTTGACTGTCAATGCAAGTAACACACATACACACACACACACACAACATGTTAATCAGACACATTAATCATTATCTTTTTATTGATTTATACACAATTATACAGGTCCTGTAGGGTTCAAATACACATTGCTGTTTTAGTATTCAATGTATAACTTTGTGATATTTTACACATTTGCCCATTAGTAGAATTTAGAGTGAAGGTTAATTTATTTATTTGTAGGACATTTGCAGTTTGTGTAAATGTGTTGAGTAAAAACTAGGTTTTGTAGCTTAAATTAACAGCTTGATTTGTGTGAGATTTGTTTCTCTTTTCCCCTCCACAGTAGATTGGACATCTTTGTTTTACATCTACGTAAGAACAATTTTTACATTTATTGGGGTAGCATCATCACCCAAAAATTCAGTTAATTTTGCATAAATATAGTTCAGTAATACGTTGAAAATATGTTGATTACTGTATTTTGTATTTATTTGTGATTACATTGTCTCCCCTCTTTACAGTAAGTAATCATTCAATAATTATTTTAATATAATTGTATTATTATTATTATATTATCACAATTTTCTGATCAGTGAAGTTTTAAGTTCACATTTGTATTCCTGTTTTCTGTAAAGAATGTAATTAACTTGTTTTCTTCTGTGTGTGTGTGTCTCTCTCTCTGTGCGTGTCCTTTACTGTCCTTTACTGTGCTGTCCTATCTATCCCTTTATATCCATTTTCACTCAAACATTATCTCGCTTGAATCTCTATCTCTCGCCCTTTCTATTCTTTCTCTTAACACCCAAAAAAACTGGCTGCTATCAAAAAAACGCTGCTGCACTGCTTGCTGCTTCGCTTGCCTGCACCCCAAACGCAAACCGCGATTTTTCCCAACGCGTGATCCAAAAATGCACCTGCATGCTTGCACGCATCTTTGAAAATAATGAACCAGAAATACACTTGACTATTGAAAAACTTGACCCTCTGAAAAACTTGACCATAAAAAAACTTGATCATTGAACCCAGGTGAGAACTGTGAACTACAGATACAGAGAGAGAAAATTGTCGGAATTGAAGTCGGAATATCAACTAATTGTTTAATCAACTTTAATCAACTTCACATTATTTAATTCATTGTTGTCTTGTTGTATATACAATATTTTACCTTTTTGTGTATCAAGTTACATAAAAGGTGTTAGCTTTGTGTTCTACTTCAAGTATCAGTAAATATAAACATTTTTATCCATTCCTAAAACATATTTGCTTGATTGCCAGTGCTCAAACATCACCATGCCAAGAAAAGGAAAGAGGAGTGAATCTCAGAAACAGCGCAGAAACCTAAAAGCTTCATGTGGCACCAGTAGCAGTACTTCTGGAGCAGGTATGGTTGGTGAAAACCCGTATGTTCTGTCTGTTACAGCATCTCACTGTCAAAGCGATTCTAGGTACAAGATTTACTCCAGAGGCCGTCAGTGTACTTGCAATGCCTTAATGTTCCTAGCTGTCCATAATGAATGTAATGAGTTGCGCCGTTTCGATTTAGACCGCATTTTACAGAAAGGTGATGCAGTTTACACTAGTGTCAAACGAACACTGTGGAGCAAACGACAATTTGTGGCTAATTTTTTAAACTTTGATGAGCTGCCAAGCACAGTTAAGACCAACTCAGCTTGCTACAACATCCTGAAACATCCTCAGAGAGTTGGATTTCTGAAAGATTCACCTGTCCTAGGCGAGTATGAAAACCTCGAGAATACCCTGCAGTGCCTCAGAGCTGATGTGAGTGACGCTTTGCTGATGTGTGGATGCACGTGTATCGCTGTATTCAGAGATCGCTCAGGGAGGTTTGGTTATTTTGATTCTCACTGCAGATCAGCAGATGGAATGCCTGAAGATGAAAGCACTGGTACGGCCGTGATGTTGACCTTCTTCCGTTTAGAAGACCTGATCGAGAGGCTGATGCTATTGTTTCAAGGGTGTTTCGATTTGAGAGACCAGCAACAATTTGATCTGTTACCTGTATCGTTCATTAACCGAATAACTGAAAGAAGTGTACGTCCTGAAGTCTCCCTAAACTGCTGTGAGCTTGAACGTGATGTACAACCATCCACCTCTTTTGAGAACGAAGCTCTGTCAAACAATGAACAATACATGCCTGCTGATGTCTCACAACTGTATGTTCAAGTCCAAGATGTGCAACCATCCACCTCTTTTGAGAACGAAGCTCTGTCAAACAAAGAACAATGCAGTTCTGCCGATGTCTCACAACTGGATGTTCAAGTCCAAGATACATTTCAACAACTATCTGAGACTACCGTTAACAGTGACACATCAACTGATGAACAAGTCCACTTGACTAATCAGTATAAAATCAAAGTTATATCTTCCGTCTCTCAGGATACCGACAGATATAAAGATGTGTCATTCAGTAAAACATTTCCTGATATGCTTTCACCGAGTACATCTATGCCGATAGCATTGTCAGCTCCAAATCAACAATATTCAAAACCAACTGACTTAAATAAGCAATTGAAAAAACTGAACAAGACTCAAAGGCGAAAGTCTTACAGTTCAAAAAGGCACAAATAAATGAGTTCCATCAAAAAACAGACTAAACTCAAAATCCATAATTATAAGGAAATTAATAAACAAGCCATGAAGAACAAATATTGGAATAATGCAATTTACAGAGAACACCACAAACAAGCCATGAAAAACAATTATAAACATATTAATGAATACAGAGAGAGAAAAAAGAGTACTGTAACCAGCAATTACAAAAATGACAAACAGTTCAGGGTGAGACAAAAGAGCTATATAATTAGAAACTACAGGAATGATGAACAATTCAGGGAGAGACAAAAGAACTATATTATTAGAAACTACAGGAATGACGCACAGTTCAGGGAGAGACAAAAGACCTATATCATAAGAAATTATAGAAATAATCCTAAATACAAGGAACAGCATATGCAATATCTTGTTGATAGATATTTAAAGGATCCTATTTTTAGGCAAAGGCAAATAGACCATTACACAAACCGATGCAAAAATGATCCTAACTTCTATGAAAAAAGGAAGAACAACTTTAAACAACGTTATCACTGTGATGCACATTTTAGGGCTAGGCAGAAAGAATATAATTTATTCAAATCTAAAAACAAAATATCTGCACTCAAGATACTTCACACAGTACAGTGTGCACAAGACATACAGCACAAATACAAAAACATGAATCTGATGCGCCAGCAGAGAGACACGTTACAAAATAACCAGCCTGATGTAGTACAAGATCCGACTGTGTTAAGAGCTTTAAATGTTTTCAGAGACGTTATAAAACAGGGGCCAACTTACGTCTGCACATGCTGTGCCAGGGCGCTCTTCTCAAATCAAGTGAAATCATGTGATCGTGAGCGCTATCAGAAGAACCCGACAGTTGCTTCAGTTTGCTTGACTGGAAACTATGTTCATGTGTGCTCCGACTGCCCTGATGAATGTGCCTTGGAGAACAGGAAAACAGAGTGGATCTGTCACTGCTGCCATAACACACTATTGAGAGGTCTGATGCCAGACATTGCTTTAGCCAATAATCTTCAGTTCGCTCCCATTCCTCCAGAACTCTGCGATTTGAATGTTCTTGAAAGACACGTTATTGCAAAGTACATTCCCTTTGCTAAGATTGTTACACTACCGAAAGGCCAGCAAAGAGCTATAAAAGGTGCCGTGATTTCTGTTGCATCTGAAGTAGAAACAACAGTGAATTCTTTACCCAGACCAAGAAGTGAATCACAACTGCTTACAGTGAAACTGAAAAGGCGTCTGTGTTACCAAGGTCACTATCAGTTTCAGACTTTGAACATGCAAAAGGTTTTGTCTGCTTTAAGAAAGCTAAAAAACATACATTCAGAATATAAAGATATCTTCATTAATGAAGAACTCTCTGAAGAAGAAATGTTTAATGAGCATGAAGAGTGTGCAAATGACATCAGTGCTCCTGATGAGGAAATGGATATTGAGAACACTGAAGAACAGAGCAATGAGAATGAACCCAATGACTCTAACGATGACACTCCTGCAGAAGAGCAATCGAGAGGCCTTGCCTTGGACACATGTCTTCAGCCCCCAGATCTCGGCCAGCAGCTGTTGTCTTATGATGATGGGATATTTTGCATTGCCCCAGCAGAGAGAAACACTCCTGTAAACACTTTTAAAATTCCTAAACTTGAGTCTATGGCGTTTCCAGTGCAGTTTCCAGATGGCACGAACACATTTGATGAGCCTGGTAGAGCAAAACATGTTTCCCCCAGTAGATACTTTAACTCTAGACTATTCTCTATTGACAATCGTTGTGCGAAGGATACCAACTATATCTTCTTTGCGCAGTTTGTAACTGAAATGAACATGGCCACGTCTAGTATGTCTATCCAACTACGGAAAGGAAAACCCATGACCCGTGATGGACGCAGAATAAACTGCTCTCTGCTGCAGGACAAAAAGGAATTAGAAAAGCTTATAATAAATAAGGAAGCTACACGATTCATGCAACCATTAAGAGGGACTCCAGCATACTGGGAGAAATCTCTCCGTGATCTGTTTGCTATGCTAAGACAGCTCGGCACTCCTACATTTTTCTGTACGTTTAGTGCTGCTGAGATGAGATGGCCTGATGTGATTACTGCTATTAAAGCACAACAAGGTGAAACTGTGAACTTTGCTGAATTAGACTGGTCCGAAAAATGTGAAATCCTCAGAAGTAACCCTGTGACAGTGATGAGAATTTTTGAAAAGCGAGTTGAAGCCTTGATGAGAGATTTGATTAATTCACCTGCTCGACCTATCGGTGAGGTAATTGACTTTTTTTACAGAGTAGAGTTCCAGCTACGTGGCTCTCCACACATTCACTGCTTATTTTGGGTTAAAGATGCTCCAGAGTTTGAAAAAGATCAAGATCAGGATGTGTGTGATTTCGTTGATAAATACATCTCGTGCAAATTACCAGACCCAGACAAAGACCCAGAACTACATAAAATTGTAAGTGAAGTACAGATGCACAGTCGTAACCACTCAAAATCCTGTAGAAAGAACAATAAGCACTGCCGGTTTGGATTTCCTAAACCACCCATTAAAAGAACCATGATATCACGCCCCAGGCCTCCTCCTGCAGATCAGTCTGATGAAGGGAATGAATCAGAGGAAAGAAATAATGCCAGTTTCGCAAAAGAACAGCTACAGAAGTTGTGGGATCTACTGAATGACTCGACTCAGAGTTTTGATAGCGTTACACAGCTACTTCTTAAAGTAAACATGACCTATGAAGAGTACGAGAAACATATCGATACTATTTCTACATCAAGTTCAATATTCATGGAGAGACGACCACAGGACTGCTGGGTGAACGGCTATAATCCAATGTTGTTAAGAGCCTGGGATGCAAACATGGACATACAGTTCATTCTGAACCCCTACAGCTGCATCATGTATATTGTCTCGTACATTTCAAAAGCTGAGCATGAGATGAGTGATTATCTTAAAAAAGTGATAAAAGACTCAAGTCATGATAACCTGTCTGAACGTGAGTGCATGAAGCAGGTCATGAATGCCTATTCAAAGAACAGAGAAGTCAGTGCTCAGGAGGCAGTCGCTCGCACATGCAGTCTGAAATTAAAATCATCATCACGTGCTGTCATATTCATACCTACTGATGACAACGCTGTAAAGATGAGTTTACCAATGAGCTGCTTGCAGACCATGGATGATGACATAGAGAATGTGTGGATGACAGGATTGCCAGACAAGTACAAAGCCAGACCAAATAGACCTGAATTTGAGAACATGTGCATGGCTGAATTTGCAAGTGAATACCGCATTGTTTATGCAGGACAGAAAAAAGGTAAAAATGTTTTACCACTTCAAAAAAACTTGGGACACATACAGAAAAGAACGAGGGGAAAACCTGCTGTCATCAGATTTGCCCGTTTTTCACAGCAGAAAAACCCAGAAAAATTCTATGGAACTTTTCTAAAGCTTTACTTGCCATATCGCTCAGATGAGCAGCTGAAGTCCACAAGATTTCCGACATATGAATCATTTTTTGCATTTGCTTCTGTTAAACTACCAGGAACTGATGAACTGCAGCGTGTCCACAATATTGTGAACGAAAACCGTGAGAAATATGAAAAACATAATGAGGCTATAGAAAAGGCAATTGAGGATTTTGAACAGAATGGTCCAGTTGAAGATGCATGGACTACATTGGCTCCAGCAAATGAAATGATCCGTTTGGAGAGCATATCAGAACGTGAACCCACTGATCCTAATGACGTGAACGAGCAGGACGATATTCCTGAATACACAGCATCTACCTCTGTTAGAAACACAGCTATGCCACTCGTGGAAGCTACCCAACAAAATCATGCACAGATTCGCAAAATGTACCAGAGCTTGAATCAAACACAAGCTTCCATATTCTATGCAGTCCGAGACTGGTGCAAAAGATGTGTCTCTGGTGAAAACCCACAACAATTTCTGTATTTTTTGAATGGAGGAGCAGGAGTTGGTAAATCACACGTTATCAAATCTATTTATGCAGAAGCAACCAAGATTTTGCGCAGGCTTCCATGCATACGAGAGCATACTGACATTTCCAAGCTAACCGTTCTTTTAACAGCATTCACAGGAACTGCAGCCTTTAACATCTCAGGTAAAACACTGCACTGTCTTCTGAAACTCCCAAGAAGCTTGAAGCCTCCATACCAAGGCCTGGGAAACAGCTTGGATGAAATCAGGGCAGACCTTTCTAATGCACACATTTTAATTATCGACGAAATATCAATGGTGTCAAAACAGTTGTTTTCCTATGTGAACTGGAGACTGCAACAGATTAAAGGAAACCAGAAACCTTTTGGTGGCTTATCTGTATTAGCTGTGGGAGATTATTATCAATTACCACCTGTGGGAAGAGCAAAACCACTCTGTGTGTATGAGGACCATGTGCTGGACTTCTGGGCAGATCATTTTAAAATGATAACTATGACACAGATCATGAGACAGAGAGATGATCTTGCATATGCTGAGCTGCTCAACAGACTGAGAGTAAAAAAGAAGCACGAGAAGCTGACTGATGCAGACAGGTGCATGTTAGAAACCGTCATAAGATCCTCCCCTGAAGAGTGTCCAGCTGATGCATTACACATCTATGCAACCAATAAAGAGGTAGACAATCACAACAGTGAAGCTATATCCTCCCGCTTTTCAAATGTCATTACCATAAATGCACATGATTACAAAAAAGATCCCCGAACAGGAGAAATGAAAAGACAAGCGGCACCATTTAAAGGAGACAATCGTGACCTTATTGACACACTACAGATTGCTATTGGTGCACGAGTGATGCTAACCAGAAATATTGATGTGGAAGATGGACTGGTAAATGGCACTTTTGGCAAGGTGGCAAAAATAACAACTCAGACCCGAGATGGATTGGTTCAATTAATTGGTCTTCATTTAGATAATGTGACTGCTGGACGAAAACATCGCAACAAAGCACCTGGTGGAGATGACAACATTGTCTATATTGAGAGGTCAGAGGAACCACTGAAAAGAAAAGGAACAGTTCGAAGACAATTTCCCATGAAGCTTGCTTTCGCATGCACCATCCATAAAGTGCAAGGAATGACAACTGATTGCGCTGTTGTATCTCTGAAGCACATATTTGAATCCGGCATGGCATACGTTGCACTCAGCAGAACAACATCACTCAATGGACTGCACATTACTGACTTCGATGAAAAGAAAGTCTTCTGTAATCCAGAAATAAGTGCCTCCTTGGAGAACATGCCAAGAGCAGATTTTCACAGTATCCAGCCCATCCTACATATTGTACAGGATTCTACACTGAATTCAGCTCTTAAAATCATTCATCACAACACAGAGGGGCTGGAGTGTCATATGGAGGATTTAAAATGCCACCATGAGCTTCTCTTGGCTGATGTTCTGTGCCTCACTGAAACACACCTGTCAGGCTCAGCTGTTCCTGCTCATCTACATCTGGATGGATACACCATGTACAAACGCAACAGGCATGCATCCTACACAAACCATGCACATTTGGCAAACAAGAATGGTGGTGGAGTGGCCATTTATGTGAAGAACAACTTTCAAGTTTCTCCTCTGATGTACATACAGAATGTTACTGACTTGGAATATTTGGTTTTGAAGATAGAAGCCCCCAAACAAGCACTTCTTGCTGTAATCTACAGACCACCAAGTTATAATTTGGCAGAGTTTTTGGCACACCTGAACGCCCTCTTGACATCTCTGGAGATCATCGATTTGAGGCCTCTAATCGTCTGTGGCGACTTCAATGAAGATCAGCTTTCTCGTTGCAACAAACCTATTCTGAATTTGTTTGAAGATAAAGGATACACACAGTTAATCAGCACCGGCACAACAGAAAAAAACACTCTTCTAGATCCTGTATTCATAAGCGGCGCACACTCAAACGTCAGAGCAGGAGTTCTACAGACGTATTATAGCTATCATGATCCGGTCTATTGTGTTTTAGAGTAGAAACATCAAATATATCATCACTAATCTGCATCACACATTCAACACTGCTGTAAGATAACATCATTATTTCAATAAAAAAAATACTAATACAAATAAATGTATACTACAAAACTGTTCACATTGTCTACTTCTTGTGTGCATGTGTGTGTGAATGTGTTACATATAGACTGTGTGTGTGTTTGTTTGTTTGTTTGTTCATTAGATAAGGAATGGATGGAGAGTGAATGTCCTTTCCAAGGATCGCCACCTTGACGTGGTGGAAAGGCTTGAGTGTTCCAGTCCCAAGAGTGAGTAATTCTGGAGCTTTTTACTCCAGTTTGTCTTGCTTACGGGTGAGGTTCCAGACTAAGTGCGATCCAAATTGGCATTAACTAAATAAAATAATTTTTGAAGCATAATTACTTGATTTTGTCTTTCTTGATCCACACACACATTCAGACACACTCACTCACACACACACACACACACACACACAAGCACGCACGCACGCACAGACACGCTCACTCTCTCTCTCTCTCACACACACACACACACACACACACACACACACACACACACACACACACACTATCACTATCTCTCTCTCTCACACACACTCACTAACTCGCTCACACACACACACACACACACTCAGAGTTTATATGAGTTTAGAGTTTATAAGTTTAAATGAGTTTAAGAGTTCAGAGTTTATTCATTTATGAGTTTAAGAGTTCATAAGTCTATGAATTCATGAGTTTATAAGTTAATTAGTTTATAAGTGTATGAGTTTTGAGTTTATAAGTTTAAATGAGTTTAGAGTGTGTGTGTGTGTGTGTGTTCACACACACACACACACTCAGAGTTTATGAGTTTAGAGTTTATAAGTGTATAAATTGATGAGTTTATAAGTGTTGGAGTTTTTGAGTTTAGAGTTTATAAGTTTTAAATGAGTTTAGAGTTTATAAGTCTATGAATTCATGAGTTTATAAGTTAATTAGTTTATAAGTGTATGAGTTTAGAGTTTATTAGTTTAAATCAGTCTCATTAGCTAATATAGTATATAGAACGGCAGTTTGGTTTAGTCTTCAAGGTGTTTAGATTTAAATTTTCGTCGGTTGGTGAGTTTGAATCTGGATTTGAATTTTTTAGAACTCCCCAATGTAAGTCAATGGGAGTTTTTCCGAGTTTTGATCGTCATTTTTGGGAAAACCGTAAGTCCGATCAGTCTAAAAAGATATAGCAACTAACTTCAGATCAGTTTGAGTGTCTGAGCCGAGTTTGGAGTATGTAGAGTTAAAGCTCTAGGACGAGTTTGAGTCAACAGTTTTTAACAGAAGAATAATAATAATAATAAGTTTAAATACAATATCAGTAAGTTGGCTCTCTCAAGCCAACTTAATAAGTTTAAATACAATATCAGTAAGTTGGCTCTCTCAAGCCAACTTAATAAGTTTAAATAGGATTTCAGTAAGTTGGCTCTCTCAAGCCAACTTAATAAGTTTAAATAGGATTTCAGTAAGTTGGCTCTCTCAAGCCAACTTAATAAGTATGCAAGAGAACACTAATGATGCCTTGCTTTCAGCAAGCACCATTAATAATAAGTATGAGCAATAACAATAGTGATGCCTTGCTTTCAGCAAGCACCACTAATGAGATGGCCGCTCCATAAACTGTATTAAACAGCACACGAACAGGTAACTGTTAACTTAACTCATCTATCCATTTGCATCAGTGTTATTAGAAAAAATATTAGCCAACAGTTTTATTATATTGGTTGAACGTTATGTATTTATGGCCTGATTGCACTATTTTAAGCCTAGATGACCGCGCCATCAACTGAATTAAACGGCAAACAAACAGGTAAGTTAACTTTTTCGTCCATTTGCATCAGTCTGATTAGAAACAATTTTAACAACTGTTTTATTATGTCGACTGATACGGATGAATTTATGACAGAATCCACGATTTTATGCCTGAAAGAGATCACCACGCCATTAACAGAATTAAACATCAAACGAAAAGGTATGTGTCTAAGTTTGCACATGTTTTTTAGTTTAATCATCTTTGCACTCTGTTCATTTTCATGGCATCGATCAAAGATATTATAACAATGTTGTGTTGTGTGGTTGATGGTTCAGTGCATTTTTTAAAGCATTAATGACAATTTATTATTGGTTACTGAATATTGTTAATAATAATATCAATAATGGGTATTTGCGCCTTTGGTTGCTAGAATGGTATGTATGGCTAATAATTTTTAGTTATTCATATTTGTGTCTTTCAGAACCACACACATTTTAAAGTTTTATAAACTAATAGAAATACTGACTGTAACCAGTACAGTACAGTTTTTTGTTTTATTTTTTATTTTTTATGGTCTCATTTTACAACTCCCATAGAGAAAACCATGAATTTGACCATTTTTTAATCTGTTCAGCTATCTGTTAAATATAAGGATAAGACAGTCGTTGAAAGTTGTCTTATGAATCATAAAAATAAACTCAATAAATGTTGCTTAATTGTGTTATATTACCATAATTTTGTGTTTTGCCTTCAAGTGCAAAAATGGCATTGATGTCATTAGAACTACGATCCTGACATGTCTACTATCTCAAAGGAAGAGTCAGCTGATGATTTGAAGACACACAAGGTAGGACACATGTCAGGACTACATTATATTTACTTGGGAATACTTTATCCTTTTAGCATAAATCATTATGTCATTAGAATAAATGTATGACTTGGATAGTGCACCTAAAAATTTAATTAAAATTGTCATGATTTACTCCCCCCTCATGTTCCAAAACCATAATTTTGTTCATCTTAAGAAAAATAAATAAATAATATATTTCATACTTTGTCATATTTTATCCATTGGAAGGCTTGTATAAAACTGCTTTATTCATATGGATTAGCTATATCTTTATGTACTTATTGAAGCTAAATATTGATTGTCTATTATAGACTTTTGATGGATGGTCCATGACATAAAAAAAAAAAAAAAAAAATTTGTTCCAAAGCTGAACAAGATTCTTATGTTTGGTATGATGTGATAGTGAGTAAATGATGACAGAATTTTCATTTTGGGGTGAACTATCCCTTTTAAAGGAGAACTCCGGTCAACTTTAACATTGAGCTCATTTTTTTGTAAATTTGGAGTGCTGTCAATACAGAGAACAACGACAAAAATTGGTGTTGCCTACATGTTATCCTCTTTTTAAAATTTGCACCCTGTTGACTTTAATGGGGCAAGTGCTAAACCTGCTTTTAGCCTCTTAACATCCTTGATGTGTCATTACAAGTGCACAGAAAATGTGAGTGATTTCTTCAGAGTGAACACGGTGAATCTGACTGCAGTAGATGTGAAAGATATGAATAAAAATGATGTTATTTCAGCCAGCGCTCATACCTGTATTTACATCCTGTTTTCGGTCGAAGTCCATAATCAATTGTCGAGTTCACGCGCATTGGTTTAGTTACCTATGATCACGCGCGTGAACTCGACTATGGACTTCGACCGAAAACAGGATGTAAATACAGGTATGAGCGCTGGCTGAAATAACATCATTTTTATTCATATCTTTCACATCTACTGCAGTCAGATTCACTCGTGTTCACTCTGAAGAAATCACTCACATTGGCTGTGCACTTGTAATGACACATCAAGGATGTTAAGAGGCTAAAAGCAGGTTTAGCACTTGCCCCATTGAAGTCAACAGGGTGCAAATTTTAAAAAGAGGATAACATGTAGGCAACACCAATTTTTGTCGTTGTTCTCTGTATTGACAGCACTCCAAATTTACCAAAAAATGAGCTCAATGTTAAAATTGACCGGAGTTCTCCTTTAAGTACCACTTTACTTTCTACTTAGTAATAAAGAACCGACTGATGCCAAATTACATTTTATTAATGATTTTTTTTTTTATGCTCTAGAACATTCAACCGATAAACCCCTGACATTTTTTCCCAATAAAATCCTTCTGACAAACTGGAAGACGTGTTGTGAAAAGTACTACAGGGTTTTAAATGGGCACAAACCCTACTGAATAAACACTACTCTGATCCTTCACGCCTTTATCTTAATTTATGAAAATTTAAATGTCTGCCCTCACAAGGGTCGTTTTTATGATATGTGGTGACATACACTAACACTTTCTTTTTTTTCTTTCAATGCATTTAGAAAAAGGAGTTTGACCAGGTGCAGCAGTCACCATCAGTGCTGGTGAGGAGGAACGTTGTCTTTAAACTCACTGGATGTTTTGATTGAAGATGAGGTGGTGATGTCTACCAAGTCTTGGTCAGTGCACTGCTGCTGTTTTTTGCACTTATTTATGCCCTTATTTAGAGAACACTAACTTCTCAAAGTTTATTCATAAAGTGCTGTTGAATCTAGAGGAAACATTTTACTTAAAAATGGTCCAGTCTGTTTCAGTTATTTTATTAGTATAACATTATTTTATATTTACACATTTTAAACAAGCATATTTCCTTGTTTGTGCAGTTTTCACTTATTTGGTGAAAAAGTCTGATAATATTGTTTTAATGTTTTTTTTTTGTTTTTTTTTTTTTTACTATAAAGCCCACTGATTTTGTTTTATGCCTGAGAATGTTTTGTGAAGTAAATGTTTTATCTCAATAAATACTAAATAAGAATATCCTCCTGGTCTGTCGTAATTGCTTTGTACCAGTGTTCTTTGATAAAAAAAATGTAAGCAAGATGAGAAAATAGGGAGACTTGTTAATGTTTAATATTCTATTATGTTGGTATTTTAAACAACTTTCTTATATGTAGGTGTTTATGGGTGAGTTACCATTGTGGTAAAGTGTCGAGCATGTGCTTCGGTGAAGGACCTGCTAAGAATTCAAGTTGCTTTAAAAGCAACTCCAATGGGATTGCTAGTGATGCAATCAGTACCATCTTTAGACTGCCAACATCGTATGTATTGAAAGAAAAGCTATATTTAGGTTGATTGTATGTTATTTTAACTTTGTGTGTCTATTAAATAGACACAAATAAATAACTCTTTGGCTGAACATGATTCAAGCATGGACAGTGGTTCCACATGATGGAACCATGTTATCTCAACCCAAATACTTCATGTTGGATAAACTTAAGCGAAGTGAGTAAACTCAATTAAAATTAGACTCGTCCAAATAACTTGTTTTAATCATGTCCAAATAACTTGATTCAGTCTTGTCCAAATAACCTGATTCAGTCGTGTCCAAATAACTTGATTTAATCATGTCCAAATAACTTGATTCAGTCTTGTCCAAACAATGAAAACAGAAACACAACAGCCAAACATAATAATTTACTGTGCAGCCCAGCACATTATAATCACCTGTCCCTTTACAGTCTGTATAATATCCCCGCCCAACATTACCTATCTTCATCCCTGTATCCTTTTATAAGCATGTTTCTATACAATATTTTAAACTTATATATATTTGTACTGTTTTTTAGCTCCAACTCCAAACCATTCCACAAACTCACACCACATACCGTTATGCACATGCTTTTCATATTTGTTCTGACTTTTAATTTTTTGAAGTTATACTCCCCTCTTAAGTTATACCCACCCTGCCTATCCATAAACATTTTTTGCATATTTCCTGGAACTAAATTATTTCTTGCTTTGTACAAAATTTGAGCAGTCTTAAATTTAACCAAATCAATGAACTTTAATATATGTGATTTAAAAAACAATAGATTGGTATGTTCAAGGTGTCCTGTATTATTAATGATTCTTATAGCTTTTTTTTGTAATGTGCATAATGGCTGTAGGTTGGTTTTGTAGGTATTACCCCATATCTCCACACAGTAACTTAAATACGGTAAAATGAGAGTATTATAGAGTGTATGTAAAGATTTATGATCTAAAATATGCCTTGATTTCACTAGTATTGATATAGATTTAGCTAATTTTGCTTTAACATAACTTATCTGAGGTTTCCAACAGATTTTATGGTCAATAATCACACCAAGAAATTTATTTTCATAAACTCTTTCAATACAAACGTTGTCTATCTCCAATTTTATATCAGGATTTTTTTTGTGTTTCCCAAATAACATTATCTTTGTTTTACTTAAATTTAATGACAATTTATTCACATCAAACCACTGTTTTAATTTTTTCATTTCTGATGTGATTATCTCCAAAAGCTGTTGTAAATTGTCACCAGAACAGAAAATACTGGTATCATCTGCAAATAAAATAAAATTCAGCATATTAGAAACTCTGCATACATCATTTATATATAAAATAAAAAGCTTTGGACCAAGAACTGACCCCTGTGGCACTCCACAAGTTATATTCATACAAGTTGATTTATGTTCACCAATTTCCACAAATTGTTGCCTGTTTCGTAAATAGCTACTCACCCAGTTTAATCCTACTCCTCTAATGCCATACTTTTCCAGTTTATTGATCATAATATCATGATTGATCGTATCAAATGCTTTCTTTAAATCTATAAAAATTCCTACTGCATATTTGTTGTTATCTATACTATTTGTAATTTCCTCAATTAATTCCATTAACGCTAAGGATGTTGATCTATTTGTTCTGAATCCATATTGACTGTCAACTAAGAGTTTATATTTTTCAATAAAATTATCCATTCTTTCTGCAAAAAGCTTTTCAAGGATTTTAGAAAACTGGGAGAGTAATGAAACCGGCCTGTAATTTGTATAGTAATGGCTGTCTCCACTCTTATATAGTGGTATTACCTTTGCTATTTTCATTTTATTTGGAAATTTACCGGCTTGAAAAGACAAGTTACATATGTTTGTTAATGGTTCTACTATCTCCGTAATGACTTTTTTTACCAATACCATATCAATACCATTCCAATCCACAGAGGCTTTACTTTTAAATTTTTTTACAATCTGTAGAACCTCTTTTTCTTTAACTGCTTTAAGGAAAATAGAATTAAGGTTTCTGTCCAAAAGATCTGCAACAACTTCATTTTTTACTTCACAGTCCTGAATTTTGTCTGCTAAATCTGGTCCTACATTTATGAAGAATTTATTGAAACCATGAACCACATCTTCCATATTGTTTACTATCTTATCCTTCTCAATATAATACTCTGGATAACCAGTATTTTTATTTCCGGGTTCATTTCTTATAATACTGTTTAACACCTTCCAAAAACCTTTCATATTGCTTTTATTCTTATCTAAAATTTTATTATAATACTCTTTCTTACATATCCTCATAATACTGGTTAATTTATTCTTATATTTTTTATATTTGTTTTCTGCTTCAACAGTTCGACATTTTATAAATTTCCTGTATAATGTGTTTTTCTTTTTGCAGGCATTTTTCAGACCCTTAGTGATCCAAGGACTATTTGTTTGTTTATGTCTATAACTGTATTGTTTTACCGGACAATTTTTATCATACAATGATGTAAAAACATTTAGAAATGCATCATACACTTTATTGATGTCTTTATCTTCTTTAAACACATCTTTCCAATTTTGTTTTAACAAATCATTCTTAAATGCATTGATGTTTTCTTCAGTTCTTTCCCTCTTGTATTTATACTGATTTTGATACTTAGGTTTCCAGTAAGTACAGTGATAGACAATAAAGACAGGTAAATGGTCACTGATGTCATTAAACAATAGCCCACTTTCCAAGTTATCTCCCATAATGTTTGTGAAAACATTATCTATTAAAGTTGCGCAATATGAGGTAATTCTGCTAGGTCTAGTAATTTTTGGATATAGACCCATACTGTACATGGTATTAATGAAATCTTCTGTCATCTGATGTTTTTTTGGATTTAATAAATCAATGTTATAATCCCCACATATAAACAGACTCTTTTGCAATGATTTGGAAAACATATTTTCTATCCAATCTTTGAATAACTCAATGCTTGATCCGGGAGCTCTGTATAAACAACTCACAATAATATTTTTTACCTTTTCCACACATATTTCTACTGTAATACATTCTAGTAAGTTATCAACAGCTGCTGTCATGCTCTTTACCACATTATACTTCAATCTTTTATCCACATATATTGCCACACCTCCTCCACTCTTTTTTACTCTGTTATTGTAGTTCAGTTCATATCCATCCATCTCAAAATCCACACCCTTATCAATACTAATCCATGTCTCCGATATTGCTATAATATTAAATGGGTTCTTAAATTGTCTCAAATACTCCTTAATATTTAGGAAATTGGCATAAAGGCTTCTGCTGTTGAAGTGAATAATTGATATGTTATCATCTGATTGGAAAGTAACATTAAATTCATCCTCTGTATAATAACTGCAGTTGTTGTTGATATTGTGAAACAAGTTATTTTCTGGGTCAATGTCATTATCTATGTCTTGTATTCCATGCTCTGTGTATGCAAACGTTTCCAATCTCGATATGGATATATTTTTGTTGACAGAGATTGTCATGTTTATTGTCTTAAGTTTACCTTGTTTTCTTTTTGTGTCATTGGTACTTATCCAACTCCTCCAAGCTCCTGACTACCAGTATTTTGGCTTGTTCTGGAGATCCGTTGAGCTTGATGAATATTTTACAGTTCCTGGTCCATGTAGATTGTATTTTCTTCTGTTTTCTAAGGAAACGGGCCTTTTTGGCGATGTCGGCATTTTTCTTTGTCAGATGCTCGTTTACATACACATCCGTACCCTTCAGCAGCCTTCCCTGCTTCAGCAGATCCGTCTTTTGCTTCCTGGAGGAAAACCGAATTATTATGACCGGTTTATCCGTCTTGTTTTTTCGTGGGAGAGGGTGACAAGCCTCGATGTTATCCTTAACCAACTCAATCCCCTTTGAGTGGAAGAACGCCATCACCTGTTGCTCCACTGAAGCAACCTCCTGTTCGCTCAACTCCTCTCCTTGTGACTTTGCCGCCGCTCGGGCATACGAAATGGGTTTCGTCTCCAAACCGGTGACTATGATGTCATTCATTCTGGTATATTGCTCCAGATCAGCCACCCGGTTCTCCAATAACGAAATCCTCTTATCCTTCTCGGTGTTTTGTATCCTCAAGGACTTGACTTCTTCCACCAGATCCATAATGGTTTTCTGTTGTTGTCTAACAGCAGAAAGTTCCTCCGCCAACATGTCAAGCGATCTTTTAATATCGTCAACCTCATCATGTACGGGATTCTTCTTTGGTGCCATCGCATTTCAAAATTCTTATTTTTACCACGAGTTACCCGCAAAGATCACCTCGTGGGGGTGCGGATGTGACGTACACCAAAACGATTTGCCCTCAGCCAAAACGATTTGCCAGGGAACAAATTATAGATTAATGAGACCAAAGATCGCACGTTAGATATACACAAGATGAATTATATCTCATGTTTAACCACTAGACTAGAGACATCAGAGCCAGCAGCAAACGTCAGCAGCACTAGCCGAGGTAAGGTTGTTCCAGGCGGGGTACATGAGCGCTGAGCGCCCGGTGATCACCTGGATCTCACAACTCCGAACACGTCAGATCAAATATTTAAATAGGCTCTATCTTTATAAATAAACCACAGATTTGAGCTTTAAACAACTACATTGTTGACTGAAAAACTCTTAAAACTACGTTTCGTGACACGATGACAGTAGTATTTTTAAATTTCGCGGCCTTTCTCCTCTGAAAATATAAATAGTAAATTAAATAGTGACTAGTAACTTACCTAGCCGAAACGAGTAACGTTACTTGTCATAAAAGTCGGTTTTAAGAAAATATAGATGAATATTTCGATTTCAGGAAATTTAATTTATAATATAAAATATAATATAATGTAAGCTAAAACTATAATATAAATCATGTTAACTCATGTTTCAACTTTCACAGCTAAGTTAACTAGCGACATCGCTAGCTATTTAAGTCTGACTGACTCCGGTGGCCAACTAACGTTACTATTACTAATTACATCATGACCAAATACAACCAGAAACAAATGTTCAGTCTTGCTTGTGAAAGGTAATTCCCCGAGACCTGTTTTCAATTGTGTGGCGATTTGTACTGCCCCAAGCAGCACACGAAGCAGGCATTTTTCTTAATTCCCGTTATGAGAGGTATGGGAAAGTTGCCCTCCGAAATATGACGGTGCCGTTGACGTACGATCCAGCGGCCAATAGGGCGTCTATGTATTTATTATGTCTATGTCTCCTGCTGTGGAGAACATCCTTGCTAGAAACAGAGGTAGCAGATACAGCCAGGTAGCGCTTTGCTAGCACATGAACATAAGAATATTTAGGCTCATTGGTTCTCCACCATGCAGGTGGCTTGGAATCCAGTGAAATGTAGTCTGCTGCCATGTATAAGGTAACTTCTTCCTTTACCAGCTGTAAAGCAGGCTTGTTTCCCACTTCAATCTTGAAGAGCCCATCATAGAGTTTAGCAATGGCTGACTTCTTGACTGGAGGAGATGACAGGGCTCCTGTTGACTTTGTGGTTTCACCCTGCAGATTTAAATGACAAAAAAAAATAATCAACAAAACACATGTGTACATCAAAGAGGGACTTAAAGTCACAATTATTGTACAAGTATATTGTGTAAAATAATCTGTTACACGAAATATGGCCCTTACTGAATCACCTTGTAAACTTGTGTGACCTACCGCTGTGAAATCTCATGCAGACTGGGAAGAAGCAAAGTGCGTCCATCCGCAAAATCAGAATTCCTCCTGAACCAAAACAACAAGCTCATGCTGCGTTCATGTCATGTCATAGGAGATGGCAACCTGTGATGTTCTACACGGAGCTGTTCACGTCCTCAGACTCAGATTTAAAAGGAGTTTTCAAGCATCCTTTCAAGCAACAGTACCTTGGCTGACGCCAGCAAACTCAAGAGTGCTTTTGTCGGGGAACTTTGGTAAGACCCTCATGTCGAGTGATATAGTCACATACCAGCCTCTGTGCTCCTAAAGTCTCCCCTTCCATGTCACAGGTTTCGATTTCTTTATTTCTAAAAGCCTCTTTATATTGTGGCCTGTCCATGAGACAAAGTCAGAACCTTCTGGCAAAAAGCAAATAGCTCTAGGTAGTTACTAAGGAAACTGCTCAAGAAGATGTCAAGCAACTTTTGCATCGGTGGGAAGGAGAGGAACTCCTCACTTCTGCTCTCAACAGACAGGAAGGATTCAAATTGTTGGAGAATGACATCCACTAAAACAAAACAAGTGAATAAGACAAAAAAGTGGAAAAAAATATTGATAAATCATTACAATACATCATTACAATATGTGATGTGATCTGGGAAAACCCATCACATGATGAAATTTTACCTATTACAGGTTTTAATAACATATGAAAGCTGGTTTTAAGCCCTTTCCTATTCAGTTTTTTTTTCTATCATCGTTTGTCGTTAACATCGTATGGTTATCTGAAGTCAGCTGATCGCTATGATTTTCAGTAACATAATTCTGAGAAAAACAGGTTTAATCAACTGTCACCTTCCTGCAGGACGCTTGGCACTCTTTTTTATTGCCTTTTTTTTCATATCACATATTTTAGTAATCATCATCAGTAAAGTAATTTTGAGATAAACAGGTTTAATTAACTGTCACCTTCCTGCTAGCAGGATGCTTGGCGCTCTTTTTTTATTGCCTTTTTTTCACATATTTTAGTAATAATCATAAATTAGGTATCATTCGAAAGCTTATGAACTCAAAATTCATCCTGTGTAAACAGTTTTGGACATTGTGTGGAAACGGTACTCTAAATTATTTAAGCAGTCTCCTCCCCTATTGGGCGGTGTCAGTGTTCATATTACAAAAAAAATATTTTAACTAATTTATAATCAAAGTCTTTTCTAATCTTGACAAAACATATTGTCAGAAAGTCTCAAGGTTTACATATTTTCAGATAGAAGTGATATTTGGATGGAAATGTATTAATTTGTTACAGGAGAATGCATCAAAACAAAATTCAATGGAATGTGGGTGACACACTTTTTCATACTTTAATTTTTGAAGTGCTTTAACTTCAGAAATAATCTGCTGAGTGTGTTCGTTAAAACAATACCAAATTTAGGTCTATATTCCAAAGCATTCTTGAATTACAACCATTTAATTTTGGATAGTGCATTTTCACGTCTTCTATTCTCAAAAAGGGGGGGGGGGTGACAGTTAAGGGGCTAAAAGCACAACAGTCAAGTATAACAAGTAAAAGTCACTTTTCTGTGGTAAAAGACTTAATTTAGTCACTGTACATGTTGTAAAAGATACAAAATGGTCACTTTAACCCCAAGTAACACACAACACTTACAGACATTTCAACATTAAGTGTATATCTGTTTATGACATTAAATATTTTTCACTTTTTAACTAATTTTCTGTTTGTATAAGAGCCTTATTATAAGTTACATACTCAATTAACAATTTAAAATAGAAAAAAAGTCTATACAAATATTTAAGATCTATACATATTAAATTCCAATTAGTCTAATATTATGTTATTCTATTATGTGAACCACAGCTATTCACTTTTATCATTTTAAAAATGATACACACTATATATACATATATTACAACTGCAAAAGACTGTAAATTTATTGCAGTTCACACACCTACAGTTAAATTCCATAACCTTGACCCCAACTGTATTTCACAGGTGGTTGAATGACTTCATCCTCAAAGTCCTGTTTGTCCTCACTCACAAATTCCCTTATTTCATTGTAAAGATACTGTTGCCTTTTAGCATCAAGACCCTTTGGATGGAGTTGACAAGGCAATGCATTTGGGTCAAGAGTTATGTAATTTTTGCCCAAGTCTTTGTCACTGTTTAGGGTTTTTTTATTTATTATTATTGTTACCAGTGTGGAGTCCTTACTGAATGAGAAATAATCATTTTTAATGCTGTCTAATTTTCTGAAATATGTACCCAAGAATGTGCTCCATTCATACATGGGTACAAGAACAGTACTGTCCTCTTTACCACAAAGACACAGTACATTGACACCAGATGCACTGGAGCTTTGAACTACTTGGGCAATATCATCCAAGCAGTCATCCTTATTCCTCCTCAAGTTTCTTTTAAAGAGTCCAAAGCAAAACTTTGTGTGACCAGCAAGAAAGACGCTTATTGTGACTGACACATGGTGACCTGCCAAGACACGCCACAAAAGATACCACATAATTAACCAATAATTCTTATTTTGCCCTGCACAGTTATCTGCATGGAGATGCATGTGCATTTCACCCAGTCCATATTTCTCAAGGTAATGGTGCAAAAAGCTAATAACACAGTTGCTACCTTTCCCAGTCTGTATGGATTCATCCAACAGGAAAGTGACCTGTTTTGACAAGCCCTCACATGCTACACCAAAAACTCCACAAAAACACTCTACAGTGTTTTAAAATACATCGGACCTGATTGGAGGGGATCACTGGGGTAGTGAATATGCTGTGCAAAGTCCATGCTATAATGTATCATCCCCTCAAAGCTATAAGGAATGTGTGAACCTAACTCTACCGGATGAGAAGCGCAACGCAGCGCCGTGTCAAGTCAAGTCAAGTCATCTTGACCATGATCATAGGAAATTAAAGTAACATTGTTTTGGCTTTACAGCAGCTATTGTCCAGCTAAAGTTCGTTTTGATTGATTCACTTCCGTTGAAAAGATCATTAGTTATTAACTTAGGGGCTGCAAACACGACACCGTTCTAACAGAAAACCCTTAATGCGCTCCGGCCCGCTCATTCGCACAACAACAGTGCCTGGTGGCTCGGGAATGCAAATCTTGAAATAGGTCCCAAGGTGCAAGCCTTGAAGAAAAAAAAATATATATACATATTAATATATATATATATATATATATATATATATACAGACCCTTTCCAAAAAATTTGAATATCATGGAAAAGTTTATTTATTTCCATAATTCCATTCAAAACGTTAAACTTCCATAGATTATAGATTCAGGGCCCACAACTTAAACGATTTCAAGTATTTAGTTGTTTATTTGTACATAATTTGGGCTTCCAGCTCATAAAACCCACGAAAACAGGATTTCAAAAAATTAGAATATTACATGAAATCACACAGTAATTACACAGTGATACCATGGTCATTGAACCAGGTTTTGGTTATTTTGGCAGTGTGGGCAGGTGCAAATCCTGCTGGAAAATGAAGGAAGCATGAAGTGCTCTGAAAATGTCCTGGTAGACGGCTGCGTTGACTCTGGATTTAATAAAGCACAGTGGACCAAAGTCCTCTTTTCTGATGAAAGCAAATTTTGCATCTCATTTGGAAACCAAGGTCCCAGAGTCTGGAGGAAGAATGGAGAGGCACACAATCCAAGATGCTTGAAGTCCAGTGTGAAGTTTCCACAGTCTGTGTTGGTTTGGGGAGCCATGTCATCGGCTGGTGTTGGTCCACTGTGCTGTCCACTCAACGCAGCCATCTACCAGGACATTTTCAGAGCACTTCATGTTTCCTTCATTTTCCATAGGAAAAAGGACCTGGTTCAAACCTGGTTTGACAACACTAACCAGGAAGACTTGTTCCGGGAGCGAACGCTGGCGCGTCTTAGTTGCCGCTGTTCCCGGGTGTTTATTTGTTTTAAATTATTATTTTAATTCTCACTGAGTTGTTTCGACACTGTAACGGTCTGGCTTATGTTTTTAAAACGATAAGCACAACATTTGGAGAGATCCGAGTCTGAGTTTTAAAACTCTGTTGTTTACACGGAGTGTCTGGCTACTCTCTGTGCCTGATATCGGAAAAATGAAGCTCCACGCGATGGTTCCATGGATCATCTTAATCTGGATTATTTTACTTCCACTATTTCAGCCTGCTGTGTCAGTATTTCTATACAGCGCCGAAGAACTTCTACAGTTTCGTTCCAATCGCTACCTGTCTCCTCCGGATCTTCATTTCTATACTGACATCTTTAAGCCTCGTCGCAAATATATTCATCGCGGATCAAGATGGAATTACAATTACGATGACTCAAACTCTATAAAGTCCTTCTGGTCATCATCTGCGCATTCGACAAGGAAATTGGAACGAACTGTTGATCACTCTGTGCTAGCTCATCTAGGCAAGTCAACACTCACCGAACCAACAACGAACGTTTTTACGTTTGGATTATTCAACATTCGTTCAATCAACAATAAGGCGCCGCTGGTTTGGGATCTACTGAATGACTGTAAGTTTGATTTCTTCTGTTTGACTGAGACATGGCAGCAGCAAAATGATTTTTCTCAGCTGAATCAGTCCATTCCTCCAGGTTTTGCTTATGTCTGTCGGCCCCGAGTCTCGGGTCGAGGTGGTGGTCTAGCAATGCTTTATAATAAGAAATGGAAGGTCTCTACTATAGCTGTGCCTTCCTACGCTACTTTTGAATCCATGGTGCTACAAGTAAATGGACCGGTACCCACTATCATAACAACAGTTTACCGTCCACCCAAATCTAACACTAACTTTTTAACTGAACTTTCTGCTTTTTTAATTTTATTATGTTCTGCTTCTCCAAATGTGATTATGGTTGGTGATTTTAATATCCACGTGGACAGAGCTACTGCTACTGATACAAAAGACTTTCTATCATGTTTGGACAGTTTTGGACTGAAACAGTTTATTGATTTTCCGACTCATTCAAAGGGTCACACACTCAAACTTATTTGCTGTACTGGAACAACACCTTTTGATTGTAGTTCACGTGACTTGTCTATATCGATCATAAACTTGTGTCTTTCAGTGCCAAATTAACTGTATCAAAAACTGTTCAAAGCCATACTATCACATTCCGCAATATTAAGAACACTGATTTGTCTGTGTTTTCTAATGAAGTTGATAACTTGTTGAATATTGATGGACTACTTAGCCTGGACGAGCTGACTTTTTGCTATAATGATCAGCTGCAGAATATTTTAAATGTTGTTGCACCTGTTAGAACTCGGACTGTCTCATTTGCTCATACTGCTCCATGGTATAACTCAGAGTTGCGTCTGTTAAAGGCTAAGGGGCGTCAACTAGAGCGTTTATATATTATATACGTTTATAATATATACGTTTATATATTTATATGTCTAACTGTGCACAAGGAAATGTATGATCACCACATCAGGGACTACAAAGAAGCCCTTTCTACTGCTAAAACTAGTTATTATGCCAGTATGATAAACTCTGGTGGTGGAAATACAAAAATGCTGTTCTCAACAATGAACCGTATTTTGCGACCACCAGATGTTTTCTCGTTGCATTCACATTCTAATACTACATGTGATATTTTTATGAATTATTTCAACAAAAAAATTGAAACTATTCATAAGAATTTAACACCCAACACCGGGGCATGTGGTTTATTCTCCTCTCTTTATGATGCTTCCAATCTAACTGCTTTCTCTAGTTTTTATTTGCCTACTGAGAATGAAATAGCTGAATGTGTTCAAAAATCTAAATCTACTACCTGTCAGTTAGATCCTATTCCTACACATTTTGTTAAGTTTTGTCTACCTTCTTTATTACCCTTGATAACTAAAATTATACATTTTTCTCTTATTACTGGTACTATTCCTTCATCCTTTAAAGTAGCGGCAATAACTCCTACACCCAAGAAACCCGGTGCAGATTGTAACAACCCTGAAAACTTTCAACCCATCTCTAATTTACCCTTTCTTTCTAAATTACTGGAAAAAATTGTTGCTCAGCAGGTACATACTCATCTAACGGATAATAACTTGTTTGAGCAATTTCAGTCTGCGTATCGTCCATATCATAGCACGGAGACAGCACTAATTAAAGTCACAAATGATTTGTTAATGGCTGCAGATTCGGGACTTTTATCAATACTCATTCTTCTTGATTTAAGTGCAGCCTTCGACACTATCTCACATAGCATTTTACTGGAAAGGTTGATTTCTATTGGGATCACTGGTACAACCCATGATTGGTTTAGATCATATCTATCTGGTCAGACTCAGTTTGTTCAGATAAAACAATTTAAATCGCGGATTTCTCAGATAACCAGCGGTGTACCTCAAGGATCAGTCTTGGGCCCTCTTCTGTTTATCGTATATTTATTGCCTCTAGGACAGATTTTTCGTAAATTTAATATAAATTTTCATTGCTACGCTGACGACACCCAGCTCTATATATCTTCAAAGCCTAGTTCGATATTTCCATCTTCCTCTCTGTTGCTTTGTCTTTCTGAAATCAAATCATGGTTTACATGCAATTTTCTCAAGGTTAATAGCGCAAAGACTGAAATTTTATTAGTAGGCACTAAAGCAAAACTGCGTAATTGTGAAAGTTTCTCACTTGCTATCGACAACTCTGTTATCTTTCCTTCTTCTCAGGTCAAGAGTCTGGGTGTCGTCCTCGACAGCACTCTGTCCTATGAGGCACATGTTAATAATATTACAAGGTCAGCATATTATTATCTGCGAAATATTAATCGTCTCCGACCATCCCTTTCTGTTAATAGTACTGCTGTTCTGGTGCATGCATTAGTTACTTCTCGAATTGACTATTGCAACTCTCTGCTCAGTGGTGTCTCACAGAAACTCATTCACAAACTTCAGATGGTTCAGAACTCAGCAGCTCAGATCATTACACGAACACCTTTGAATGAGCATATAACTCCGGTATTAGAGCATCTTCACTGGCTTCCGATCAAATACCGTATCCAATTCAAGATTTTACTTTTTACTTATAAGGCTCTTCATGATCTAGCACCTTCATATCTGAGTGAACTTCTGCACCTACTCGATCCCTCAGGTCTTCTGCTTCTGTGACTCTTGTAGTACCATCTGTGCGTTTGACTACGATGGGAAGTCGAGCTTTTAGTTGTATAGCTCCGACGATTTGGAATACTTTACCACAAGATATACGTAATAGTCTTAGTCTCTCAACTTTTAAATCACGTCTTAAAACTAATTTTTTTAGATTAGCCTATCCTGATTGATTTTGGTTATGTCAGTGCTATTGATTTCAGGCTATTGATTTTATGTATTTACTGTTTATTGTGTTGTTGTTTTTTCCTCTGTTTAATCATGTATTTTATTATTGTAAGGTGTCCTTGAGTGTCCTGAAAGGCGCCCACAAATAAAATGAATTATTATTATTATTATTATTATTATTATTATTATTATTATTATTATTCAATGACCATGGTATCACTGTGTAATTACTGTGTGATTTCATGTAATATTCAAATTTTTTGAAATCCTGTTTTCGTGGGTTTTATGAGCTGGAAGCCCAAATTATGTACAAATAAACAACTAAATACTTGAAATCTTTTAAGTTGTGGGCCCTGAATCTATAATCTATGGAAGTTTAACGTTTTGAATGGAATTATGGAAATAAATAAACTTTTCCATGATATTCTAATTTTTTGGAAAGGGTCTGTATATACGGCGTGCACTTTCGTATTACGTGTTTAGTCTATAGGTATGCGCGTTTGAATATATATATATGTGCGCAGGCATGTAGTCTTTCTTTACAAATTGACCTCAACAAATTACTTGTCTGACCTTAAAAATTTATAATACAGAATTATTTATCGCTTCCGAGTAGCCAAGTGAACCGGAACTATTTTGACACAACATTTTATCTGTACAGAGGTAAAGGGAAGGAGAGGGCGGCCTTCACAGGGGAGAGACTAGTTGACACTTCAGGGCTGCGTTGTCATCGTATCCAGGCGCATGTCCTTCATCAGATCTGCATCCGGCAGACTGCGGTAAACCTCGGGATAAACAGAGAGACTAATATTAGCGTAGTATTAGTGTACAACATTCTTCTTATGATGTAACGAGTACATCAGGATTTATGGGGAGTGTTCCTGATTCCGGCTGACCTAATCTATGCAGCCTAACATTGAATTATAGAAGTTTAAAATGTATTATGTGTATGCTAGGTCAAAGAGATGTGTTTTTAGTCTAGATTTGAACTGACAGAGTGTGTCTGCTTCCTGGACAATGTTAGCAAGACTGTTCCAGAGTTTTGGTGCTAAATAGGAAAAACACAGCAAAAATATGTTGGGAGATTTGTCACCATGGGTGTTAAAATTATCACTTTCCGGGTGAACATACAGGTCCATCTTTGCTAGTGTTAAAACAACACTGATGAAAGTGTTTATTATTCAAACACTGCATTAGTGTATCATTTAACACTCAAGGTGTTGAGAAATTATCACTCTTAAGTATACACATTTAACACTTTATGGTGATTAATCACACAACCCCAGTGTATTTGTTTTATGTTGATTTAATTTAAATAATGTAAATACTTATTTTAAAATGGTAATGCAGATGAAATTTTAAAAATAAACCTGTAGATATTTTTCCAAAAACCAAGTGACTATGAATTTATTTGAACATAAACTTTTAATATATTTTAATATATCAAACATACAATTGAATAAAACAGCTCTGTTAGTCTCCAATGCAATAGCAACTTAACAATGGTATGAAAATACACATTCATTATGAGAAATATTTCTTAAATATAAATCTCTACTGAGTTTCAATTCAAACAAATTCATTTTTTTTGTAAAAATGTAGAAAAATGAGTCAGCACCATATGACATCTGTACATGTTGATATACTATGTCAAATAATCTGCAAGGACATTTAAACATACACTGCAATAGCATCTTTAAATTGAAAATACAACAACAATTTAACATGTCATCTTTAACTCATCAATGTTAACCATGTCTGGTTTAAAAATATACATTAATTCTGATAAAATATACTATTCCTTTATAGGCTAAATAATCACATAAATCACTGAGTGTTTCAAACAAGTTCATTTTTTTGCAATTATGTAGAAAAATGAGTCAGCACCATAGGAGATCTGTGCATCAAACAAAGAAATATTCCTTAAGTTGTCTTTGTTCACTATCCATACATGTTGAGATGCTTTGTCAAATAATCTGTAGGCATGGACCTGTTCAATAAACGTAGACTCATAGTCTTTTAACAACAAGAAAACTAAAATATATTTAGTATTTTGCTGAAAACAGGCATTTCGTCAACAATATCAGAACACACGAAAAGGCCAACTCTGTACTCTGCTCCAGAGCATTTTACCCACTTTGTATGTCGAATTTCAGTTTGAGAATCAATGCAAAAATGTTCAGAAATATCTTCAGAATTATCCAAACACAGAAGTTTATGTACCTTCACTGGTCCTGATTGCAGAGAATTGTAATTCATACACTCCCAGTGATAGGCTACAGCAAATTTGTGTTTTTTTGCCAAAGAAACAGTCAAATTCTTAAAGTTCTTTATGCAGTTCTTAAAGAACTTATGTTTGGCCTCGAACCTCATTGACCAAACATGCAACAATGGACCAATTCTCCGAATACAGCGAGGATAATGCAACATAAAATTATGCTTAGGAATTAAGTTTTTGGATGGGTAGAGCTCCTTAAACAGCTGATGATGGTCTTTAATGAGGTGTTTCAAAAACACAGTCATACCCTCTGTGACTGAGGGGGAGAACACAATGTTGATGACCTGCAAAAGCAACAGTAACAAATACCAATGCAGGTTTCCCTGAGGAATAACGTCACCAAAAATCAACGGTATGTTTGTTATTAAACAAAGAGTTTGTGCAGCATTTAATCCAATGCCATTACCTTCACAGTCCAAGTTTATTTTAGTAGGCCGATTTGCTCTTTCCATGTGGCCATAGTTAAAGGCATAGACTCTGTTCAGCAGGCTTTCTTTTGAAATGAATTTGTTCTTAACCATATAATCAAAAAGAAGTCTCATCTCATACTGACCCACACCCTCTAAAATATTGTGCATTATATCAAAAGCAAAGTTTTCAGATACATTGAAGTATGAGAGTGTATTGAGTATGCTGTTGCGCTTAATTCCATGTGAAGATGTAAGAGTTGGTTCCTTTGAAAGATCAGCATAGTGTTCCTCATTAAGAATCTTTGTTCTCAATATCAGCCGTGGATCATCCTCTGAAAAAACTTCTTGAGACAAAACTTTGTCAATCAAGCATAAGCGGCAGAAATAGTTTGCACTGAATGACTCCATAAAACCGAGAATTGAGTGAATGCCCAAGTTATCACCGGTGATTTGTGCAAGCGTACCCCTTACAGGCATCTCACAGAAAGGGACCTTTATTCTTTCCGTCTCTAAAACTTTCATATCATCCACAAAAGGCTTCAATATTGAATCTATTCCATACTTTTTGGCATCTTGTGAATGGAACAATGACACCAGATGAATGTTCATTAGAGTTGAATTTACTTTTGGTGGAAGGTTACGGAGAATGAAGTACAGACAACCAAGTTTATGAATGCCTTTTTTTGATCCTAAGGGGTTAGCGGCTTCAAAATCGTCGTAATAGAGTTGAATTTGTAGAGCAAATCAGTGACTTGAAAACAAGGGGTGATTTTTAAAGTAAGTTCCATCACAGAAATCTTCAAAAATGTCACTTTGAGTGCAGTCCTGCATGAAATCACACACATCAGAGTTCTTAAAAATAAATTCTAATGTTTTTAGTATTGGTATATAAATAAATTTATCGTTAACCGGGAGTTGCTCATATGCTCCTGTTTGTCTATTTCTCTTGGTGTCATACCTAATGCCTAAAGGCACCTCAACTGGCTGCACTATACCCCACTTTTTATAGAAAAACCTTTTCAATTTGTTGTCTGTATTTAGAGCACTGAATGGATTATCAAAACTTTCAAAAACATTCTCTAAACTTTTTCGGCTTGGATTATTTTGTGGAACGATGTTTAAGACTTTTTCCTTGAGGTTACACTTTAAAACATCGATGAAGTCTTCTAGGCTTTCTATTGTTGAAGAAACAACAGTGTTTTGTACATTACTTGCCATCAATTTTGAAACAACTGATGCACACATATCCAGGCTTTGAAACGAGGTTGTAGGTTGCTGTGGGCTATCAGGTGTCTCATATATATGGTCAACATGTGTCTCTTCAATAGAAGGTAACTCTGGAGCCTATGTTTGATGGCTGGGAGCTGCATCCGTTTCTGCATTATCCTCATCTTCACAATGGATATAATGTAAATGCTTCCGAAAACCAGAATAGGTGGTAAACTGTAAGTTGCATCCCTCTTGTGCACAAATCAGTCTCAGCTTCTTTCCTGGGTACATGCCATGAGCTAACTTCAGGTGTCGAAACAATTTAATGCTTGTACCCAGCAAAGACTTGCAAATGAAACATCTTCTCATCATGTACTTTCCATTAAACTGTTTAACAGTTTTGCTCTCAACTCTCGAGTGTGTGATGATTGGCTGGACGTGCTAGGATGGATTTTGTAGACTGTTGTCTGGATAAAGGTGAACATGTTGCTGAGAGATGGGTCATATTGTGCACCAAAGACAAAATGAGCTTTAAAAAGCTCATCAAAAGCTCCAAGTGAAGTACTTGCTTGACAGGGTATGAGATTCTTGTCGACCACAAGGTAGAAATTAAGCACATCTGCTTTGGTTTGTCCAGTGGCCAGAAGATAGGGCTGTCTGTCCTCCACCTCTGAGAGATGGTCCTCCAAACTTCTGCAGGACTGATTAATAACAATATAAAAATTACTTAAATGCCATAAATTCTAGCATACATTTAAAATCAGAACATAGTATATTTACCACAAATTTAGACTCTTAAGAGAAAATGACATCTTTGAAACAAAGAAAAACCCTACATGCTTTAGTTATAACAGTTCACTATTCTTATGGTTTGGTTTAGAGTTATGATATTTGCTATGTTTAAGAAAAAATCCAGAACATAAGCTAACCTTTTCAAATTTCAGGAGGCGACCAACAGCATCTCTCACACTGATCTTGGCTGCTCTCTTCCTTCCAGAGGGTTGGGGTGCAAGGAGGTGTAACAGCAAAAGCAGGGAGGCTTTGTCACTATCCCATTCTATAATTACATGACACAGAGAGCACATTTCGTTAGCTTTCATAAATACAAATTGTAGCATTTTCTAGAGAACTGTCAAGTACTTTTACCTTCATTACTGTTGTCTCCATTGTTTTTTTCAGCAGATTTCAGTAGCTGTAGCAGGAATGCAGATGGATTTAGAGTTTTTGCCTCCTTAATCACATTTTCCTTGAAGGAGGTATTACACTTCTCTAAAAATCTGGATGCTGTTTCCAGGCCAAACATCAAAGCAAAGTCTTGATGGATCTGAAGAAAAAACAGTGTGCTTACAGTACCAAATAATGACATCAGAAATTAGCACTGGTAACATTTTAGCACAAAAAAGTGTAGAGTCAGAAAAAAAAGAAAAAAAAATTCAGATGTTCATAAATCATGTACTGATCTACACTGATATGGCACTTAAAGATATGCCCCATTCATAACTGAACAGTGAGTCAATGCTCACTGTAGTTGTGTTAAATATGGTAGTTTAAAGTTGCAGTGTAGAAGTCAACAGATTAAGTCCTGATAAAGGGAAGCCAATCATCAACATGGGCTCGTATTCAGGCTATACTGAAGATTAGAGCAGTACAATACATTGACATTTTCAGAAATGTGCATATTGCACAGGTTTGCAGTGATATTAACACTTAAAGTTGTGGTTAGTAAATGATTTAGGTGGATGCAAATATACAGGTGCTGGGCGATTATCGAGTCTGTTTTAAGTAAATCTGTCCTCTTTACTTCCTATTAGACATAGAATTTCTCTGCTGCTGCCTTTCTCGCCAAAGGTGTTGTATTGTAAGTGAGCGGCAGTTTATAACTGCTCATTGGCGCATGCTTCGTTGATTTTGTAAAACTCAAGGTCACTTGCAAATGTATTAATCGACAATTAATCGATCATCGATTAATTGTTAACATCCATAATTATAAGCAGTCCATATTAGGTGAAGGTTGCAGCAGAGAAGCTAAAATCTAATACTTTGGATTGTTAAGTCAGCTAGCATGAATACTCACCAGACCCTTGGTGTCCCGGAATCGAGGAAAAATGTGAAAGATGGAAGTGGACTTCTTTGAGTCCTTTACAATCTCCTGACGGTACTGAAAAGTTTCTTTCATCTTCCAGAAGATGATATCATGATCAGTGCTGTGTTTAAGCAGTGAGATTGCTTCTTGGCAATCATCACCTGTTAGCTGATCTGTAAGGCAGATATTTTCCTCCATTCCAGGGCCACAAGTTTTCTCATTTGATCGAGAGGGCATTTTACAACTACTGTTTCTCTGAACCGTCTTTTGGCGATTCATAATAAAAACCTGTGCCTCTCTGTGCGTCATAGTATTGTTCCTGTTAAAGAGACAAATTTGGGTAAAACAAACACATTAAAAAAAAGCTAAGATTTTAAGTTTCAAACATCTTGAACAACAAGCTGAGATACTTACATAGCCTGTCTTCCCTTCAGGATCTTTTAGGTTTGGAAAGAGAGTAATTATCCCAAGGGCATACATCTCTCTTGTGGCCTTAAGTGGTATCCTTCTGCAATAATAAACAATATACCATGAAACCAAAACCTAGTCTATTCTGCTCTGTTTACTTGGGGTAAAAACAATAGCATCTATAAAAACTGTTCTTGGTACACTTGGCGTAAAAGCAATATTATTGTTACAAATATTACAAAATTGATGTCTGTTTCTCAGCACAAACGGATTGGATCACTTTAGAAAACATGGGTTAAGCAACTAGATTTTGTATTTATTTTAAAATAAATATTATTAAATGTTTAATAGTGTTTCACAGGCAGGGTCACATTTGAATAAGTTGGAAGTACAGTGATCTGAACACATTAAATGAACAAAGCTTACCCTTCTTGTTCAGTCATGTGTGCAACCAATATATTAATCATCTCCTTTCTTTTGGATGTTGACATATTACCAGTGTCTTTATAGTGCTGCATCACTTCTACACCACCAGGTTTGCACTTAAGGATGTCTTCAATGGTCTAAACAGACAACACAAAAATGTACACATTGTCTATAGAACAGCAGTTTTTGATAAACTGGAGAACATTTTCTTTAAGCTGGGTTAGATCCCTTGTCTTACCAACCTCTTTTGCAAGCTTGGAATCATCCAACCTGGGTCTTTTGGAAGGGAATGCAGATGATTTGTTGCCTTCATTGCATTCAGTAAAGGTTGAAGACTTGCTGACAGAGTTCCCATCAGTCAGAAGAGGGGACAACTCATGTACAGAAGTGGAATCTGTATACAGTATATACAAATATTACTAGCAAAAATGTAAACATCACCACAATTTTAAAATAAGACCAGAAAAGTATAAACATAATTACCATCATTAGTATGTAAACTAAAGCACATGCCCCTTTCAGCAACAAGTTCAGGAAATACATCCACGTCCACTTCTGTAGAGGTGTCATCCGTTACCTTAACAGGTGTCTGTTCTCGAATGGCAAATGCTTTTTTTACTGTAAAACAATAACTTCATTACTAACCAAAAAAAATTATTTATCATTAAGACATCAAAGTACTTTGTGCATTTACTGTATAATATAGCTTCATTTACAGACTTGCCTTCAGTGACAAACTCCAAAAAGCATGGCTCATTGAGTTTTACATATTTTCTAGTGTCCATGTTTTGGGTTCTTGCCTTTACTGTCCAACCTGTATAAGTTAAGCAAACTTGAATGACATTTTATACAAACAAAAATGACACAGAAAGATAAAAATACATAAGATACAAATTCAAACAGAAAACTAATAAGAATTTAATTAGTCACCAAATGCATATGACAACATTACAGTGTGGGCACAGGCGTTGGTTTATGTGTTTGCCAGTGGGTGCTTGTCCTCCATAGGAAAAAGCTAACTAACAGACTCAATATATTCACTATAGGTCACTTTGTTTTACTACAGATTCTGTTTAATACCCACACACAAGAACTACCACTTGCCTATGCCAATTGTCAAAAGAATTAAAACTTTATATTCACACATAAGCACTAAATACAACTTTAAAGCTAGAACTAAGTTGTACAGAAATACTCTCTAACTTCAGGTCACTCACTAATGCACATCTGCTCAACTAATAATACAAAATAAGACAAAAAAAATGCCTCGTCGGCGTCGGGAGAAACAAAACCTGTTTACCCGGTCTTGAGTTGCTATCTGTCGGATGATGCAGCGTTTCCCTCCCGTATCGAGCACGTTTTTGCGTGTCTCACGAAGAGACGTTTTGGGGCACTGTACATACGCGTATGTTATCAAAGTACGTTACCACGAGAACGATGCTAGATAGAACATACAGAGCGTTCCGCTCTTAAGATGTCATAGGCCTAACACATGCGCAGCGCCGCCGTTTCCGTCGGTGCTCAGCCAAATCCGTTAGAGCTCGAGCCCCGGGGCGCTAAGTTACACAAGAAAATATTATTTCAATAGCAATCAATTCGATTAACGTCTGCTTTCTCGTTTGCATGACATTTCAAAACACCAGAACTAACCCGTAGTTACTGGATGAAAGATATGAACGGTCTTATAAAGGTTGGGAACCCTATTAACGATACTTTCGCCACATTATAAAAAAATATATGAAGTTAAGTTTCACCATCTAAATCCTGTCAGTTCCAAAATAACGCATAATGTCGGTATCACACAGAAAATGCTAAAGCTGCAGCAATTATTTAACAAAACGATTAAAATTAGCACAAATAAAATGAAGTCACTTAAGTTAGTCTATCTCCATCGTCCTCCATTAACGAATTTAGTAGTCTCACCGCTTCACTTTCAGTCATGGTGCTGTCCTACGAATTTGGGGGGGATAAAATTACATCTTATCATTTAAGTTACTATACGTTAAAATGCCCTTTAAAATGGACCAACAATTCTTTACATCTTAGTTTAGGCCTAACGTAACGTTACCGTGAAATGGTAAACTCAAGATGAACGGCGGATCAAAAGAGCGCAAAATTAAACTGAGGCAGAAAATGCTGACAGAGTTAAGTCAACCACATACCTTACTAATTATCAATATTATGATATTTCAATACTTATTTTAATACTTAATTAAAGACGATTATGCAGTGTCGACTTTGTGTATTTGTGATAAATTAGAAATAACGTTAGGCCTAATCATACCTTTGACTGCCAATATTTGGATAAAATGAGGCAAATAAGTTATTTTTCACACAAACAGTATAAAATTAATTCAGTTTGTTTTAGTGATGATAAGTTCATAAATAAATCTTGGAACCGTTGTTTGCAGGCAAATCCTTAAAGACGATGTGTAGTCATGGAGACCGAAGAGCACATGATGGGCGGGGAGACTGAAAATGCTCTACACATGCGCAGATGTTGATTATGTGTGAACACCCAAAGGAAACTGTGCATTATCACTAAACAAGTGATAAAGCATATAATATTTGTAAATTAACACCAGATTTTATCACTAGCTGCCCAACAATAGGTTTTTTATCACTCAGAAATTTGCTGTGAAGGATCTACCGCCAGCAGTTGAGATCGCAATAGACGTAAAGGACTATAATGCGTTAAGAGCTCACTCAAGTACTGCGGAGCTAAACCATTTAGTGCTTTGTAAGTAATCAGCAATATTTTAACATTTATACGATATTTAATAGGGAGCCAATGCAGTGTTGACAGAACCGGGCTAATATGGTCATACTTCCTGGTTCTGGTAAAAACTCGAGCTGCTGCGTTTTGGACCAGCTGTAGTTTATTTATTAAGTGTGCAGGGCAACCACCCATAATAGAATTACAATAATCTAGCCTTGATGTCATGAACGCATGAACTAATTGTTCTGCATTTGTCATTGAGAGCATATTACGTAATTTAGATATATTTTTAAGATGGAAGAATGCAGTTTTACAGATACTAGAAACGTGACTTTCAAATGAAAGATTGGTATCAAAGAGCACACCCAGGTTCTTAACCGACGACGAATGTTTGACAGAGCAGCCATCAAGTGTTAGACAGTATTCTAGGTTATTACGTGAGGACATTTTTTGTCCAATAATACTCCATACTGAACTTGTGATCGATAAGACATCTCTTCATTTACTGCTACAAACTGATAACGGTCAGATAAGTATGATTTAAACCATGCTAATGCAATTTCACTAATGCCAACATAATTTCCGAGTCTATTTAAAAGAATGTTGTGGTCAATAGTATCAAATGCAGCATTAAGATTGAGTAACACTAATAGAGAGATACAACCATGATCGGATGATAAGAGCAAATCATTTGTGACTCTAATGAGAGCTGTCTCAGTACTATGGTACGGTCTAAATCCTGACTGGAAATCCTTGCAGATACCATTTCTTTCTAAAAAGTTACATAGTTTTGAGGATACTGCCTTTTCTAGTATGTTTGACAGAAAAGGTAGATTCGAGATCGGCCTGTAATTGACTAATTCTGTAGGATCAAGTTGCGTTTTTTTTTAACAAGCGGTTTAATCATAGCCAGCTTATTTTGAGTATGTAATTCAGTTAATGTAAGTAAAAAGTCCTCAAAACAGTTACAGAAGTAAACAGTCACCAATACAATAAGACGGTTGCATGGTTATAATTTTCTCCCTGATATTATCAATCTTGTAAGTAAAGAAGGTCATAAAGTCATTACTGCTGTGCTGCTTGGAAACGTCTGGGGTTGAAGCTTTATTTTTCGTTAATTTAGCCACTGTTTCAAATAAATACCTGGGTTTTATTTATTTTATTCTAATAGGGTTGAAAAATAAGTAGATCTAGCCATTTTTAAGGCCTCTCTGTACGCAATCATGCTCTCTTTCCATGAAATGCGAAAAAACTCTAGTTTTGTTTTCTTCCAGTTGCTCTCCATTTTTCTGGCTGCTCTCTTAAGGGCCTGAGTGTGCTCATTGTACCACGGCGTTGGACTATTTTCTTTAAAGGCCATCTTTCAATTTAATTTTATAACTTCATTCATACAGAATCTTGTATGAAAATGTCAATTCAAAAAGACATACATAAGAATACATATGTTTTACAACACCCACGGGCAGAAATTAAGAAAAAAGTGTACCTATTCTAAGCTAGGCTTCAAAAAAACGCCCTTTTCCAGAGAACGCGTCATATGACGTAACGACAGGCAAACATAGGCGGGGGCGCTGCTGCCCTGGACCTGGTTCTCAGTGTGGGTTTACGTAGTCTGAGAGGTGGTAACAGAAAAGAGAGCTTGTCGTTATCGTTATTATATAGTACATTTGAGTTGTCACAATGGTGAATTCTTGTGTTTGTTTTGGATGCAACAACTCCAACTTGTCTGGCCATTGGGTCCACCGATTTCCAAACAAGAAACACAAAGATTTCCGTGCTTGGATACGTTTCGTCCAGGCAAAGAGAAGCAATTTCGCTGCCTCCTCGGTGACAAGACACACGGTGGTATGTGAAAAACACTTCACACCGGACAACTACAACCAAGGAGATCTTACGGAATTTCGCATGGGATTTTGACGAAGAGAGTGGGTTAGGCTGGCAAATGGAGCTGTCCCATCGGTGCATGCAAGTCCACCAGCAAAATCTGGCGGGAGTGAAGAGTCCGTTAGCACTAGCAGAGAATCTGCGCGCCGAAAACGGGAGCTTTGCACAGTAAGTCTTATAATACTTTATACAAATTGTTGCATCGAAATGTAGCTCTGCATGTAATTTCTGTAAATGTATTTTTCTTGATGTTATAATGGATTAGTCTTGGCATGACTTAGTTTGAGAAGTTAACGTTAGCACCATGAAGGCACGAAAGCCCGCCTAGCTGCTAACGTTAGCTGCCGTCAGCTTAGTCTTGTTACACCCCGTGAGGCTGCACATGAGCCTCCTGACACTTATTTTATTGAACTAATAAGACAGGGTTCCAGACTGCGACCATTTTCTGAGAATGTGCGAGTTAAAATTTTATGTGGTCGCATTTGTGCGAGTGCATGCAGGTTCATGTAATGTTAGCCTACTACTCAGTTAAATTCACGCATGAATTTTCCTGCATTGAACTTGGTTTAGCGCCCGCCAAAGTGAATTTTTGTCCCGCCAAAGCATTATTTGATCGGTGAGTAATAGATGAACTGCTGCGCTTGGCTTGTGACAGTGTGCATGTGTAACTGTAAGAACGAACAGAGAGAGAGAGAGCCCCTGTCGCGCGCGCGCACGCACTCTCTCTCTTCGGAGCAAAAAGTGTAAACAAGACTTCACCGTCTCCAAAACGCATCCAAGTAAGGCTTTACACTTTCGTCTGGCATCCGAACAGAGAGAGTGCGCGCGCGCGACCGGGGCTCTCTCTCTCTGTGAAGCTGGTATCAACAGGGCACATGCGAGGGAATGCAGCTCGGGACTACTTTGAAAAGATTTTGAAAAGATTAGCAGTCTTTTAAATAATGCATGAATGGGGGATTTTCATGAAAGGACTACATTTTTTAAAGTTCAAAGTTGTGATTTTGTTTTCAGATTTTGGGAGAGAGTGCTGCCAGCAAAGACCGCCCCGTGCAACTGCCACTTCAGATCCTGAAGATGATGTAGATGGAGACATCTCTACAACGGACCCTGAGCCAGTAGTGGTCCATCGTGGATCACAGTGCAACATAAGATGTTTACATCGTTCATTAGGTAGTTAGCTTATATCTAGCATTCACCATACATGCCATATACAATCACAAATAAGGATTGCATGTCAAAATTTTTCATGATCTCCATGGTTACTATTTTGTAATTTACACTTTTCAGACAGTTAACATTAAAAATTATTAACTTCATAATGTTAGAAAAATATATTGTACTGGGATGCATTAGATAGTGCATGTGTTGTTGCCAATGAATGTACAATGGTGAACAATTATTAAGATTAATCTCTTTCATCTAAGCTGTTCTGGTAAAGCCTCAGATGGTGGATGTGGGGACTCAAACCGAAAGGTTTGAGCATCGCAGATCAACTCCACTGGCCAGTCCTGAACAAAGTGATGATGAATGGTCATTTTCTGATATCATCAACCATTCTGGTGATATGTCATGGAGTCCAGGGGAGGAGATGTTGAGCGAGTCCTCTGAGGAGGAACCAGAAGAGCTGGAATCTCTCAGTGACCCAAAGTAAAAACCTTTTTATAAATGGAAACTCTTTCTGATTGTGTATCAAAAAATGTCATAGTCAGAATTAATGTGTTTTTTCCTTTTCTTGTTTTCAGTGCTGTTGACAAGTTCATTGTTTGCCAGAGGCAGTTGCTGTCTTTGTTCACGGTTTGTCCTGCATGCTGTGGGGAAACCCAGGGACACATAATGCACCCGGAAGGAACCTTCATAAAAGTCAAGCAGGTAATGTCTTATTTGTCAACTGTCTGTGAGGAGCTGAATTATAGTCTGTGAATGTACAGTATGTATATTCATTATTTGTGTCTTAACTATACAGGTATTTCACTGCCTCATCTTAAAGCTGCTTGAGTCTTGAATCTTCTCTCATCTTTCAGGCCTGCGGAACTTGTGGTTATGAGCCTTACTGGCAAAACCAAGAGAAGGTGCATCGAAACATGCCTGCCTGCAACCTTTTACTCAGCGGTGCCATCCACTTCTCAGGTTGCATGGCTACTCAGACAATCAGGATGCTGAAGCTGTTTGGACTGCCATCAGCGCTATTACACTATCCCTACCATCGTGCAGGCCTGGAGGAATGAGCAGAGGGGGATCATCAGGGAGTTGAAGGAGACTGGGGGTGGATTGATCCTGTCTGGTAGAATGACCTGACTGCAGGTAGAATGGTCCAGCTCACGTCACTGATGTAGAACAGGTCAGTGTGTTTTTGCATTAACCTCTAAATGTGACTGTTTTTGACGTTCTTAGATCAGATTCTCCTGGACACTGTGCCAAATATGGTAGCTACTCCTTGATTGAGGATCAAATTAAAAAAGTTTTGGATGTTCAACTTGTCCAAGTAAGTTGATGTCACATAGAAATCTTGCGTCTGATTTAGTTACTGATATTACTGTTACTGTTCAGTAATAATCCGTTGGTTTTACAGAGCTCAGAAGTCCCAAGCAGCTCTTGGTGTGAGCTAGAGGGTCTAAAGCGGAGTATGCAGTTCCTGATGGACCAAGACATGCAAGTGTCCGCTCTGATAACAGACAGAAATCGGCAGGTAATGATGCTAGGAGAGATCTAAAGCTGAACAGCATTGACATGCACAGTATCACTCAAAATAAGTTCTAAATTCTATTAAATCAATTTGTGGCTTCTTTGTTTTAGGTGAGAAAATGTGTTCAGAAGGAACAAGGCATTTCTTTGATGTCTGGCATATTGGGAAAAGTATGTATTGTGATGTTGGTAGTTCTATATAATAGACTTGTTTTTTGTAGTTAAATTCACTTTCCTAATAATTAGTTTGCTCTGCTCTGTTTGTCTGCTCTGGAACAGGTGTACAGAAAGCACTGGATGCTGCTGCAAAAGAGAGGGACTGTGAGGATCTGAAGCTGTGGAGGCCAGCCATTATCAACCATCTGTACTGGACCGCAGCTTCCACTCCTACAGGAGATCCAGATGAGATGCAGGCAAAATGGCAGAGTATGATAAATCATGTACAGGACATACATGAACACAGCACTCCTGCATTTACCAGCTGCGCACATCCACCGCTGGAAGGAGAGGCAAGAAACAAGGAGTGGCTGGAACCAGGTACAACATAGTAGCCTATGTTAAAAGATGTCAAATGTTTTGAGGCTAAACTTTTTTCAGTGCTTGTCAAGTTTAGTTTGGTTTTATCAATACGTAACCCCATGTGTACTAATAATTACTTGTGTTATGAAATGCGACAGACTATATGACAGAATATGTTTTATTTAGGATCACCAGCAGCCACTAAACTGGAGAGTGTAGCTGCCAGGAAAGCACTGGTAAAGGATATTCGACAATTGTCACCTCAGCATCAGACATTCTCCCTGGAGGCCTACCATTCCCTCATTCTGCACTTTGCTCCCAAACACACTGGCTTTTCTTTTCTTGGGATGTACAGCAGGTAGTGTTATCACTTAAAAGTATCAATACTAATAAAATTAGGCATTTATTTTCAATTTCAGGATATTGCAATACTTTTGTAGCAGGTAAAATGATGACAGAATAAATATGGCTAAAAACTAATGCAGTCTTGTATAGCAGACCAAAATGTTATTGATTGATAACAGCATTACATATTGTTTGCAAAAAAAAAATTTGCAAAGATGAGTCATTGTCTTAGACCCATTTGAACTGAAAACATTAATGTCATGTATTTCTGTTGCATTTCACTGCATTGGGTTAGCTTTGGAGGCCTAATGTTCTATCTACTTATCTCCTACAGACTTCTCTTGGCGGCCCTACATTACAATAGTAATGGCAACAGAGATGTAGCTCGAACCAGTGAGGGTGAGACACGCTACGCCGTTCGCTACCCGCGGTTTCACTTAGTTTTTCAATATCTTTTTTATGTGGGTCAACCATGTTACTAAATGTGTTCTAAACATTTCTCTCCTCAAGGATACGCAACAAATCTTATGGTCTCTCTGGTAGAGGAATACTCAAGTCACCACAGGCCCTACAAGAAAGCAGTGCTGTCTTGTCCTCTGCTGCCCCGCCCCCCCTCACCACTTCCCTCCAGAAGGTTGCCAAGGATGAGGCAGTCAGCCTCCATCTCGCATGACACTCACGCTTTAACATGTAATAAAAGATCAATTTTACCAGTACAGTTTGTTTCACTATGGATTTATTAATCGTCTTCCAAGCGGGGCCACTGGAAACCTTTGTATGTGTGTCCCTCCTCTGCAAACTGCCTCCTTATTGCTGACACAACACACGAAGGTATGGCTTTCCTAATGTCCCTGCCTAGTATTCCGTACGCCCAGCGGACAACCTGCCTGTATGCTGTGTATCGGAACTGCCTGTGGTGGAGATTGGGACATAATTACATTTTGATCATACCATGTTTTCATAGTAAACAATTCCAATGGTAAATATTGCATGTCCTGTTGGCTGATATTCTACTGTACTACACAACACCAAAATTGTTTTTATAGTAAGTATATGGAAACCACTGAGTTTAAAAACCTGCTTAACAGGATTTACTATTTTGGTGTAGAAAAGCTGGTTCTTTAAATTGCAGTGTGAAATAATTTTTGCTCAAAACATACTCTGGTCTGCTGGCTTGGAGAGAGCCATGCTCCTGTCTGAAGTTCATGTATGCTATCTGCAGCACAAAAGGATTCAGACAGGATGCTTCAAACCCTGGATGGAGTGTGAGGCAGGTAATGTCTTCTGGGGGATCTAGGGTTTGGACAAGGGACCAATAGGCGTCGACCTCCCTACAGCACACACTCTCCACTGCTGATGGCATAGCCTCACATCTACCACACAAGCACCTGTTAAACAAAATGTGCTAAGATAAACTCACTCTCCTTCCCTCCTTGTAGCTCTAGTGGTTGGTGTAAGACCTTGTAAGAAACGACATGTAGACTACCTACTTACTTCCTAAAGCTTATGTAAATATGCACTGTAAAAAGACGACCCCCCCCCCCCCCCCCTACATTTATGCACAGTATAGGCAGTCAATTAGATGCATTTATCTGCATGCCTTACACCCAGTGTCCCTCCACGTGACAATAAAAGATCCTTGTAACAATGACTATATTTACATGAACAGCATATTCCCGTCCTAACCGGAACACTAACTGCTTTCATACACGTACTCCGCAGTACATGTGAGCTCATTTACATAATGTCCGTCGGAAATACTAGGAGGGGAGTAGTATAACAGCCGGGTAAGTTCGGAATTCCAGCTGGCCGGTTATGTTGTTCAGATATACGGCCCAAACGCTTGACATCTACAGAAGCAGAACATGCAGACACCTAGGTCTGAAAGCAGCTACTGATTAACCTCTCTTGCCTAGGCGGCTCATAATTATACGGCAATGGCCCATCGTAAGAGTTTACAATTACATTAACCCCTACTGCAACCTCTTCACTGTCTGACTCCATTACGAAGAGATGAGATTTACCGGCCGTTGCGTCACTTCCGATCAGAGCGTTTTTTTGACAGCGGAAGTAATTTTACTCACACTTTCTTTTAAAAAACTTTTTTAATGCACATTTATGATTAATTTCTTCACGCAAATCGAGTTCCTACACTATTTATCTACACGTTCATTCACAGGGATCTTCAACTTGAAAGATGGACTTTAAGCTTCTTTAACCCTTTAACTGTCATACCCAACCTTTTTTCGCATAGACATGAAAATCACTATCCAAACTTAAATGGTTGTAATTCAAGAATGCTTTGGAATATAGACCTATGGTTGGTCTTGTTTTAAAGAAGACATTTGCCAGATTATTGTAGAAGTGAAATTACAAATTAAACAGAAATTATGAAAGTGAAACAGAAAAAAAGTTATATAAGTTCAGACTGAATTTAATGTTGGATCCCGAATAAGATGATCCTGAATATCGGGAGATTAACTAAAAAGCAATTAACTAATTCATAAACGGTTGTTTTATTGCCCGGCATACAAGATATGGCCTTATAATGTTTAATGTATTTTTTAATCGACATCAGTCATTATTACAATATCATGAGCAATAATCGACTATAATTATGTTTTTTTTTATTTTATTTCAGCCCTACTCTGAAATTAATTCAATTTTTTTTTATTTAATTTTATAATTTGTGTAAGCTATTTATATTTGGTTAAATCAAACTATTTGACAGGAAGGACAATATATTTAATAATAGGTAATAATAAAAATTGCTCTTAAAATTTGCCTGAATAAGCCTGAATGAATTGATCAGCTGATCAGGTGTGTTTAATTAGGGTTGAAGCTAAACTCTGCAGGGCTCTGGCCCTCCAGGAACTGAGTTTGTCATCAGCGCTTGTTTAGAGGAAATGTTATCAAGTGATGTAAAACATCACTTGTTATTCTTTAAAAAAAAATAGTGTATATATGTACACATTACTTCTCTATATAAGTATTATATAAATATACAATTAATTGTTATAATTAATTAATGTTATGTAATTAATCTTCTATTTCTTTATTCCTTATACGACTTTTAAGACTAACATTTAAGGCTAATAATCATTAGCCTAAGTCTAATGCATTTTATCACCTCCCTACCATAAATCATAAATGCTTAATGTTGCTCTGATCTTAAAGCTACCAAGTAGGATCAGAGCAACATTAAGGATTTATGTTTATTGTAAGGAGGTGATAAAACGCACCAGACTTAGGCTAATGATTATTTAATTTACATTTATGGAATGCATAGAAAAAACACTTAAAGCACAATGTATTAAAAATAACACACATTTTATTTAACTGTAAAATGAACAATTCATGAACAATAAAAAACGAATTAAAAATTGAACTAGTAAAAACAACAACAAAAACAGTCAAATTGATTCAAAAACTTCCTCCATAAGCTCCTCCAATGGTTCAATGCTGTGTACTACACTATTGTTGTGTGATAGTTTCAGCTTTATTGGCAGGTCATCAACAGCGATGTCGAGGTGCAGAGCTGCAGGGACACTGTACTCCTCGTAGGCGTCAGACAGCAGAACTGGTGACCTCCACCTCTGCTGGCTCAGCTACAGTCTTCTGAAATGTAATAACATCAACGGAAGTCTCAGCAAAGGCATTATATATCAATAGACATGAGTCATTACATGAACACTATTAACGTTAGTTGACCACATGATCTAACAAGAAAAACGCTTCTAAAGCATTTATTTATCTTCGTTAATGTTAATTTCAACATTTACTAAAACGTTATAAAAGTGAAAGTTTTTGGAACTGTTGTATTTTATTAACATTATGTGTAACACAGATTGACAAGTACTGTAACAAATGTGTTGCTCATTGTCAAGTTATCCTTTTAGATATGTGCAGCTTCCCCACTTGAACGAGAATATGTCTACTCAAAAATTTTGAACTGGATTCCACTCAATGACTGAACAGCTGTTTCTTTTCTACTTTTTTATTCTTGCAGATTCAGTAGTTCACTTCTTTTTCTCTTGAGTTGTCATCAGTGCAATTCATTGTCAGTTTTACCATTAGCCATTTGCCATTAGGTGAAAAACCTTTAAATACAAAATAAAAATAAATCAAATACATACTTATTTCACCTACACATAGGCCTACATCAATACCTTTTGCTCATTAAGCATCAGCATATCACTTATTTCACAACATAGAATCTCATAATCACATTCAGTAATATTTGACCATGAAATCATTTCTTTCAAGTTCACAACAAGCCTAGAAAAGAGTCTACAAACAACTATCAACTGATTTATCTGTTATCACTTCACCATGCTCGTTAACCTGAATAAACATCATTTTAATTAACAATCCCCACTCAACTTCCTTTTATCACCGCACCCGTGTTTGTACTTAAACATCAGAATCACTAATACAATCAACTAACATTAACATCGAAGTGACAGACCAAACCAACCATCCACTACAGCTCCAAACTTAATTTGACAGCAGTAATCTCCGGTAAAACGTTTGTCACAACCCTTAACAGTTCAGCATCTTACCGGCTGCCTCTTCAGACTTTGTATTTGTTTGTATTGTATGATACGTACTCTATCCTGGAAACTGACGATGACGATGCCGTGCGTCCTTTTAAACGTTCCGTGTAGTCCTTCAGCATTAGTTGGTTCCGTTGATCTCTCCCTCTAGTTTGACTTGACACTCATTGTTAGGTAACTTTTATTACATGGCTTGGTTGAATTCTAATGTAGAATGCGGTCTGTTATTTCTTGATAACAGACCACTGCTAAGTATAACACACCGTTGCCATGAAAAACAGCGTTGCTATGGACGCAGGATTCTAACCGTAGAGACGGAACAGAGACTATTTTCTTTAGCGGAAGCAATACAATCATTTTTAAATCAATAAACTCCTTTTGAAATCAATATTTCGTGTCAAATTATTGATTTATTTGGTAGGTAGCCATGTAATAAGCGGGATTTATTATTACTCCGCTTCGTGTCGGGGTCCTGATCAGCCTGTCGGGGTTGTATTCGCTATAACAACCGCCTCGCTCTACATTATCCCGTACATAGTCAATGCATTAATATTAACTAATAGTGCCTAATTCTAAAGTGTTACCAATATAAATTATTACCAATTAATATATAAAAAGTAAAAAAAAAATTATATCCACTTGGTACACACTCACGAGAGTAGAAAGATCAATTAGAGAATAATTCGGTTACATGATGCATAATGTTGTGTACCTCCACAGCTGAATAGCTGGATGAGTTTGGCAGCAGGTCTGAGAGTCGCCCTGAGAAAGGAAATCTCAATGTGATCCCCCAGGCTGAGCTCGACCAGGGCCTCGTCACGCCAGAGGGACACCTCAAACACCTTCTGGCCACACCGGAGAGACAAGTCTCTGATGGGAACCTCCCCTTAAGCCACTCGGGTCATCCTGAGTACCTGCAACTGCATGATCACAAGGGTAAGATTGTTGTTAATGCAATGCAAGTGAATACAATCACTAGTGCTTAGACACAATTTATATAACATTGGCTGTGAAACTGATTAAAATGCATCTTTAAACAAAACATTACCTTAATTCAACCTATATGTATTAAAACCTTAGTCACTTTTCACTTATTTATGAAAAGAAAATGCAATAAAAATGATGGCGGAGAATATCTAAATATAATAATAAATGTGTTGGTACAGAATTACAATTTTGGGGGGAAACTCTTAAAAAGTTAAATTTAATTATTGAATAAAATGTTATTAAATTAATTTGCTTACTTTTTCAATTTCTCCTTTCAGGGAGATGTATCCTCCCCTTGTAAACAGGTCCTCCTCTTCCCCAGACATTAGGGCAGTTGGTGGATTGAGGAGGTATTTGGCCGATCTTTCTGCCTCCTCCGGCAACTCAAAGGAAGCCGTTTGAAATTTGTGTAATTTTTAATTATATAGGCCCTCCCGGTTTCAAAAACTGGGCTGTCACCATCCACGGGAGCAATAAATGATCTCAGCACCATTACTGAGAGCACATATTGTGGTGGTTTTGTAGGATGCAATTTTTTATTTTGTTTTTGGATACATCATAGGTTTTAGCATGGCGGTTCGTGCGATTGTCCACGCAGAAGATCCGGGTGGGCGCAGGTCTGGTGTATGGCGAACTTGCCGCTGACATTCTGGAGGGTAAGAGACAATACACATTGATTGAGTAAAGGTGATGATACACGGGGCAACTTTTTGAGCAATGTTGCTTGGGCACTTTTCCATTGAGAATGGGCAACAAATTTTTCTCTGGATATCTCAATGGGAAAGTGCCCACAACAACAAACAACAAAAAAAAGTTGCCCCATGTATCATCATCTTTAGACAGAAGACCAAAGGCAATTCATCATGCAAATAATACAACTATGTCCAACAGATTCACCATTCAGTTGGTTTAGTGACTACATTTTCCTGTCAGAAATACCCCTCTCAGAACAAATCCTGTCATAATATAGTTTATTGTATTGTCATGTCTTCATTACATTTTAAAAATCATTAATGCAATTTGAATTAAGTAAAAAAATTACTTCAGAAACTACATTTTACTGTCAGAAATACTCCTCTCAGAACAAATCTCGTCATGATATAGTTTATTGTATGGTCATGTTTTCATTGCATTTTAAAAATCATTAATGTAATTTGAATTAAGTTAAAAAAGAATACTTCAGAAACTACATTTTCCTGTCAGAAATACTCCTTTCTGAACAAATCCTGTCAGATTATAGTTTATTAAACCTCTATTGTCAGCCTGTCTTGTCACCATCATATAGGCCCTATCACTTTCATTTTATTGGAATAATTACGTTTTTAGTTGTGAAGTTATAACTTTTAAGCAAATTTTGTAGAAAAGTACAAAGTGACTTACCTCAGAAAATAGGTGTAGTTCTTGTTGAATGATCAAGGACAAGGGGGCAGGGGTCTTTTATTCTTGGCAGCAGTCCAATCAGAAATATTACCAAGGCACATGATGACCTTTGGCCAATGATTTTCTTTTTTTTCTTGTGTGTATGCAATAGAGCATCAGAGTCCCGCCCACAGCCCGAGAGAGCTTAGGTGTTGGAAGTAAATTTCCCATTCATTTCTCCCATTGACGTTTTGGAAAAATACGTATCTAAATAGTTTTAGAGCATGTCTGAGGATAACCAGCTACAGCTGAACTCATAAGCATACAACATATCATTTCGAGTGAAAAAATCCAAAAAAAGTCAAAGGTACAAGACTGTGTACATATTTTCATTTCCGATTCAAGGAACTACTCATCCCATAAACCACCGCGCCTCACTGAAGTCGACTGAAGCCACAACCGCGAAAGAGCCTTTTGTATGTGTAAGTATAAAATAAGTATAAGTATGAAATAAGTATGTATTTGATTTACTTCCAAATCTGACGACGGCCGCGCAAACTTTTTCCTCCAGTGAATTTTATATAGTGAATGTGCAGTTAATAGCAGTTCTTTCAGTAGTAATCGTGTAAATAATAGTGTTTTATATAGGTTTTGTGTTTTGAATTTTATATTTATCATCGTGTATTTTATCGTGTATTTTATATTGTGTGCATGTGTGAAAGCGGTTAACGATAACTTTAGCAACATGGTGCAGTGCTTTGTGAAACCAGAAAGTGCACCACGCCACCGGTCTGATGCATGGACCAGTGCATGGTCTGCTCTTGGACCACCATCATATTCAGTTTATTAACTTGCCATTAAGTATTACACAAATGTTCAGTAAATGCATGAAGAGATATGCCTATGCTAAATATTGTTTTGACAGTGGCATCATAAAATGCTTGATATGACTCATACCATATGAAGGCTACAGTAGTCTAGCTAAAGTGAACAATAATGCTAACTAACGTTACCAACCTCCCTGCAAAACTCACCACAACTTTGTAGGTCTTGTCCCTCATGCTGGCCCTTACAAAACCCACAAGCTGACCCTCAGACACGCTACACTCAACTACATGACCCGATTTGAAGTGGTTTTCACCCCTTTGAACACTTTTGTTTTCCTCCTTGAAAAAAGCCATAATGGCAGCCAAGGAGATCATGATTGCACTGATAACTCTACCGTGCAAAAACGCAACACAGTTTTTTGGACCTTCCAAACACCGGACCTTCGCGGGGTTTAACCAGACAGTTACACGAGTTCCACCAATCAGATGCATCACTGTGGGATTGTTCAGGATTGTGGGTAATGAAGTACTTATCCAAGACATCGCGAATAAATGGCATTTATCTCAAAACAAGGTTTGTGCCCCATAGGGGTTGCACGACTACTGATTTCTGCTAGTCGATTTCTTATCAAAACAATACTCGAGTTACTCGAGGTTCATGCTACTGTAAATGAAAATACATGAAATAGCTAGATCTTATCAATAAACATTTATTAATTCATAGCCTAATGCAACAATTACATAAGTAAACTCTCAAAACATTATAATTATGACATTTCATTTTAAAATTTTCATGTAACAGTCTAAAGCCAAATAAATAGCCGTTCTTGCCTTTCATTTCAGACGTCTGCTTCTAGGGGCCGTTCACATCACAACTTATTTGAATGAACTTAATTTATTATTATAATGTATTTAAATAAACTTATTTTATGCACTAGTATGCGTATTTATTATAATAATGGATGTATTGAAATTCATTTATTTTATCCCCAGTTTACTTCATTAATTTACTCATTTTATTATTGTTGGTATTCTTTAGTGATGTATTACTTAATTAAACGTTTATACAATGGGGAAAATGTATATAATTTCAAACGTACAAAAATAAGATGACCGTTATCAGTTTTTCAGCACATGATTGATTATAACCAATGAGAGACTGCTGGAACTGCGCATGAGAAATCATCCGGTTCCTCATCGACGACGAACTCTCGTTGCTTCAGTCAGGTAAGTGTCTTATGTCTTTTAAAATTCATATGAATCATCAAAATAGAGGTGAATTAATTAATTGGATTAAAAAAACACAAATTTTAGCTGATTACGACTTACGAGTATTACTTTTATAATTGCTGTTCAAACTAGAGGCCTAATGCGGCCGACTAGCCACTAACGTTATTGATATTCTCCGAGGTAACGCTAATTTCTGAGTTAATTTATGTTTTAAATGTTTATCTTTAAAACCCCAACAGGCTGATCAGGACCCCGGCGCAAAGCGGAGGAGATGTTAAAACGGCTCGAAGATATTAAAACGAGCCGTTCATTAATAAACACGCAAAATCGCTGTGAAAATACAGACCAGAAGTCAAAAGACAATGAGCGCAGCGCTGAAAAGGGGCGGGGCTACATAAGGTCTATAAGCAAGGAATCTCTGTATGTATATTAGCTGTTAAGGTCAGTGATGGAGAGTGACAGGTTGATGATGACCCCTGCAGTCATATTGATGAGGAGGGACAGAAGGAGGAGGAGCAGGAGGAAGGAAAGCAGCAAGAGAAAACAGAGTAGGAGGAGGAGGAGAATGGAACCAGTACAAAAACAGTGACAGGTACAGGGGCAGTGTGCTGGGCTGGGTAGGCAATCATATTATGCATAGATAGAATAATATATAATGACGTCACGTTCTTCTAATGCAGTACAACCAGACAGAGGCAGGGTCCAACACAGGTGAATATGCGCCAGGGATAGACTTACACAGAGCTGAATATGAGGGCTTTGATTTTTATACACGCCCGGCCTCCAAAGATTTAGATCTTTTTTTTTCTTACCATCCTCAACAACCCTGCAGAAAAGGCACGAGTATCTATCATACCAAAGATGGTATTATGAAAAAGTGGCTCACATACTGTAAGAAAGGAAACTCACTGTACTGCACAATATGTTTGGCATATGCAAAGCCATCTGCAAATGAAAGTGCATTCATTAAGGGGGGAATGACAGCCTGGAAGCATGTACATCAGAGAATAGAAGAGCACGAAAGAAACCAAGTTCACAGAGACAGTGCAGAAGCATATTTTATGATGGCCAGTCAAGCAGACATAGCAAGCTTACTAAGTGGAAAACAAGTGTCTCTTCACCGTGACCAAGTCAGAAAGAAACGCCAAATCACGGACCATGTCATTGAAGTGATAAAAGTCATCGGAAAGTGTGGTCTTAGCCATAGAGGCATCAAATTTGAAGCTGCATACACATGGGACAACATTGCTGTTGATCATGGAAACTTCTTGGAAATGATCATTCTGCTGAGCAAATTTGATGTCTCTCTGCAAGAACATGTAAATGAATGTGTGCAAAAAAGCAAAAGCCTAAATAAGACCGGGGTTAAAGGCAGAGGGTCTTTCGTTACACTGCTCTCTAAAACATTTGTCAACAAAGTGATTGATGTAATCAGCCACTTAATCAAAGAAAGCATTTCAAGGGAAGTAAGGCAAGCAGGAAAGTTTTCTCTGCAGATTGACACCACATGTTACCTCCACAGACCAGTGTGCTGTTATCCTCAGATATGTGACTGATATGGTCCATGAGAAGCTCATACATTTACATTTACATTTATTCATTTAGCAGACGCTTTTATCCAAAGCGACTTACAAATGAGAACAATAGAAGCAGTTAAACTAGCAGTAGGACAACAAAATGCAAGTGCTATGACCCTTCTCAGTTTAATTCAACGCATTTTTTTATTTATTTATTTTTTTTTATGTTATAGAACAGAATAGAGTAGTAGAGAGAAAGTGTTAGTATTACTGGATCAAGTGCTGTCGAAAAAGAAGTGTCTTCAGCCGTTTCTTAAAAGTGGCTATGGACTCAGCCGCTCTGGTTGAGTTCGGCAGATCATTCCACCAGCAGGGAACAGTCATGGTAAAGGTCCGAGAAAGAGATTTTGTGCCTCTTTGAGATGGCACCACAAGACGCCGTTCACTTGCAGAGCGCAAGTTCCTGGAAGGCACATAAGTCTGAAGTAAAGAGTTAAAGTAAAAGGGAGCAGAACCAGTGGTTGTTCTGTAGGCAAACGTCAGTGACTTGAATTTGATGCGAGTGGCAACTGGCAACCAGTGCAATTTTGTGAGGAGAGGAGTGACGTGTGCCCTTTTCGGCTCGTTAAAGACCACTCTAGCTGCGGCGTTCTGGATCAGTTGCAGAGGTTTGACTGTGCAAGCTGGAAGACCAGCCAGGAGAGAGTTACAATAGTCAAGTCTGGATAAAACAAGCGCTTGGACAAGGAGTTGAGTAGCATGTTCTGATAGGAAGGGTCTGATCCTCCTAATGTTGTATAAGGCAAATCTACATGACCGGGCAGTTCTTGCAATGTGGTCTGTGAAGTTCAATTGATCATCAATTACCACACCAAGGTTCCTGGCTGATCTAGATGGAGTTATGGATGACGAGTCTAGCTGAATGGTAAAGTTGTGGCGAAGTGTTGGGTTGGCCGGGACCACGAGTAGCTCTGTCTTCGCAAGGTTTAGTTGAAGGTGGTGGTCCTTCATCCAGCCAGAAATGTCTGTCAGGCAGGCTGAGATACGATCAGCTACCGTCGGATCGTCGGGCTGGAATGAGAGGTAGAGTTGTGTGTCATCAGTGTAGCAGTGATAGGAAAAACCATGTTTCTGAATCACAGATCCTAGTGATGTCATGTAGATGGAGAAGAGAAGTGGTCCAAGCACTGAGCCCTGAGGCACTCCAGTAGCTAGATGTTGTGTCTTAGACACCTCACCCCTCCACGAAACCCTAAAGGACCTACCTGAGAGGTAAGACTTGAACCATTGGAGTGTGGTTCCCGAGATGCCCTTCGTCTTTAGGATTGACAGGAGGATCTGGTGGTTAACTGTGTCAAAGGCAGCAGACAGATCCAGCAGGATGAGAACTGAGGATTTGGAGGCTGCTCTTGCCAGTCTCAGAGCTTCAATTACTGAGAGCAGGGCAGTCTCAGTTGAGTGTCCGCTTTTGAAACCAGATTGATTGTTGTCCAAGAGGTTGTTCTGTGTAAGGAAGGAAGAGATCTGGTTGAAAACAACTCGCTCAAATGTTTTCGCGACGAATGGAAGGAGAGATACTGGTCTGTAATTCTCCAGATGTGCTGGATTTAGAGTGGGTTTCTTAAGCAGTGGGGTTACACGAGCCTGCTTAAATGCTGTGGGAAAGGTACCAGTGTGAAGAGAGGTGTTTATGATGTGTGTGAGTGTGGGTACAACTGAGGATGAAATGGCTTGAAGTAGGTTAGTGGGAATAGGATCAAGCGGACAGGTGGTAGGGCGATTGGAAAGGAGGAGATTGGAGACTTCTGTCTCTGAGAGTAGAGAGAAGGAGGGTAGAGAGTGCGTGTTAGCTGGAAAAGTGTGTGTGTCAATTTGTGGATTGCTAAATTGGCCGCTGATGGAGGTTGTTTTATTTATAAAGAATGTAGCAAAATCGTCAGCTTTTAGTGTTGATGAAGGAGGAGGAGGAGGAGGGTTGAGAAGAGAGGAGAAGGTTTTGAAAAGCATGCGAGAGTCTGAAGAATTGTTAATTTTGTTGTGATAGTAAGTCATTTTAGCAGTAGAGATATTATCAGAGAAGGAAGAGAGGAGGGACTGATAAAGACCAAGATCAGTAGGATCTTTTGATTTGCGCCACTTCCTCTCTGCACCCCTGAGTTTCGAACGATGTTCCCGGAGAACATCAGATAACCAGGGGGCAGAGGGTGTGGCGCGGGCTGGCCTGGAGGAAAGGGGGCAGAAGGTGTCCAAGCAGGATGTTAAAGTGGAGAAAAGATTATCAGTTGCACTGTTAGTATCTAGTGTTGAAAGCTGATCAGGTGGAGGAAGTGTGGATGAGACCAGAGAGGATAGACGAGAGGGTGAGAGTGAGCGTAGGTTTCGCCGAAAGGTGACCTGTGGAGGAGTGTGTGTTGTGTTCCGTGGCAGGTTGATGTTGAGAGTGAGGAGGAAGTGATCTGAGGTGTGCAGTGGAGTGACCAGTGTATGGTCAGTGGAGCAGTAGCGTGTGTAGATAAGGTCCAATTTATTACCTGATCTGTGAGTAGTCGCAGTAGATACTCGCTTGAGGTCAAATGAGGCAAGCAGAGTGTGGAAATCAGCAGCCTGAGGTTTTTCTAGGTGGATGTTGAAGTCTCCAAGAACAACGAGAGGAGTACCATCCTCAGGGAAGGATGAGAGTAGCACATCAAGCTCTTCCAAGAAACTGCCGAGCTGCCCTGGGGGACGATATACAACTACAAAATTGATATTAATAGGGCTCGTGATAGTAATTGAATGTGATTCAAATGAGCTGTTGTCACACAGAGTTAGTAAATGATCAAATTTCCAATCGTTTGAGATGAGCAGACCAGTACCACCACCCCTTCCAGTCAGGCGAGGGGTGTGTGAGAAAGTGAATTTAGTGGAGAGGGCAGCCGGTGTGGCAGTGTCCTCTGGTCTGATCCAGGTCTCAGTCAGGGCCAGTAGACTGAGACCCAAATGACTAGAAATAGATGTAATGAAATCAGCTTTGTTTACAGCGGACTGGCAATTCCAGAGACCAATAGGAAAAGAGAATATAGTACTAGAAGACACCGGAAAAGTACGCAGGTTGTTAGGATTGGACTGCCTCTGACGTGTGACATTTGATTTACGTGTGTTAGGTGGAGTCGCACAGGTAGAGTCGTTGGTCTTTATACTCTTCGGTCTTCACACGATGAGGGCTTCACACGAGGGCTGCCGCGACCGCTGCCGCGGTGCACTAACCAATTTTATACACACCTAATACCTCTTTATTGAATACAGCAGGTCCCGCCCTCCTGTTTAGTCAAGCGAAACTAACAAGTCACGACGCACAAACAAAGTCACACGTGCATTTTTACCACAGTAAAAACACGGTAAACAAAACACACTTCCTAGCAACACAGAGCCGCGCTAAAATCTACTGGGAAAAGTAAACACTCACAGACTGCTGATCTCTCCTGTTGTTCGACTGCTTCTTCTGATAAGTACTAGCAGTTTGTTAGAATAAATACGAGAGGGGGTAAAATCTCTGCGTGGCAGGGGGAGCTGCCACTAGACCTGTCACTCAACCCGTCACCGCTAGGGGCAGCTGCCACTCGACCCGTCACCAATAAACGCGCCTGCCACTCGACCAGTCACGGATATATGCGCCTGCCACTCGACCAGTCACGGATATATGCGCCTGCCACTGCGTTATATGCGCCTGCCACATGACCAGTCACGGATATATGCGCCTGCCACTGCGTTATAGGCGCCTGCCACTCGACCAGTCACGGATATATGCGCCGGCCACTCGACCAGTCACGGATAAATGCGCCTGCCACTGCGTTATAGGCGCCGGCCACTCGACCAGTCACGGATATATGCGCCGACCACTCGAACTTACACAATGGTTTAAAATCGCTCGTGGCTCTATTAGCATCGCGCCGGCCATACCAGCCACACAATCTCTCACTGTTTACATCTATCAGACACTCCCAATGATACACAAAAGCACACATACAGTGCAATACATATCTTATTTACCCATTTCTCATCTTATCTTGTTTTTTATTTGCTCTTTATACCTGCATATGGGAGTGCGCGCTCGTGGCTCTATAACATCGCGCCGGCTACTACCAGCCACACGATCTCTCACTGTTTACGGCCACTACCAGCCACACAATCTCTCACTGTTTACATCTATCAGACACTCCCAATGATACACAAAAGCACACATACAGTGCAATACATATCTTATTTACTCATTTCTCATCTTATCTTGTTTTTTATTTGCTCTTTATACCTGCATATGGGAGTGCGCGCTCGTGGCTTTATTAGCATCGCGCCGGCCATACCAGCCACACAATCTCTCACTGTTTACATCTATCAGACACTCCTAATAATACACAAAAGCACACATACAGTGCAATACATATCTTATTTACCTATTTCTCATCTTATCTTGTTTTTTAGTTGCTCTTTTTACCCGTATATGGGAGTGCGCGCTCGTGGCTTAATACTATAGCATCGCGCCGGCCATACCAGCCACACGATCTCTCACTGTTTACGGCCACTACCAGCCACACAATCTCTCACTGTTTACATCTATCAGACACTCTTAATGTTACACGAGAGCACACAGACAGTGCAATACACAGATCTTATTTACCTATTTCTCATCTAAATCTGATTTTTATTCGCTCTTTTTTAACTGTATATGGGAGTGCGCGCTCGTGGCTCTATAGCATCGCGCCGGCCACTACCAGCCACACGATTTGTTTACATCTTTCAGACACTCCTAATCAGAGCACACCGACAGTGCAATACAGATCTTATTTACCTATTTCTCACCTTATCTTGTTTTTTATTCGCTTTTTTGACCTGTGCCGCGCCAGCCACACGATCTCTGACTGTTGCTGCCTGATACTCAGATAGACATTCTGAAGAATGATTTTGACCACTACATTAAGTTTTTTATAAAGTCTTTTTTTAAAGTCTGATTCATTTTGTGTAATTGTATATTAATTTTAATCAATGTTTGACCAAACAATTCCCTTGATTTAATAAATAAGAACCATATAGAAGACATATAGCCTATAGCAATAACATCGTGGCATGGTTTCTGTGCGTTCACTTGCATTGTACGTTCCTCACATGCACAATAAACAGGGTGCGATTTGCCGGGGGGGGATGCGTGGGATTTCCCCCTTTCTGGTCAATGTATAATGTGCCTCTGCTTAATTATTTTTTATCCCCGGTGGAGATAAATTTATCCCCCCCCTCAAAGTGATCAGTGCTACTACACTAGTGGCGAGACGGATCACAAAACTTATCACGGATCCGTGGTTTGATTAAAGTCAATTTTATTTTAAAATGCGCTACTTAGATAGGCTATAGCTGCCACAGCCTCTCTGTAATCACCACTCTGCAGACTGGGCACTGGCACTGGCAGTGTGTCGTGTTTCGAAAGGAAGGCATCTTATTCAGCATATTACTGAAGCGGGAATAAACATCACAATCTGATTATCTGTTTCTATGATGACAAGCAGAGTTAGTGTCCCAGTCATGAGTCACACCACTGAGAATGGCCGAAGTTACACACGGTGTTTCACTCAATTGAGGCTAAAGCAAAGTTTTTTTTTTGATTACTCACTCACTCTTGAGCGTCTGGCGCGAGTGATATAAATTTCAATGTTACGCGCGTCTTGAGGTCCTGCGGCGCGAGGAGTTTAGCGCGGCGCGGGCGCGTCCAGTTCGTGCGAATGAGGCGAATTTACTAACACAGATAATGCATCTGTCTTTTCTATCATTTCACTGTAGCTCAGCATCGCGATGTAAAGTTAACGTTATTACTTTAACAGCAGCAGTAAAACTATTTCTACCGTGATGGTTTAACTTTGCAATCAATCCGTGGTTCAGCAGAGGCTGATATAGAAGTAGCCTAGCCTATTAAACTAAGCGCTGTAATGTGAACCGTCAGTGCGATAGAATAAAATGAATATGAATAAAAATGTTTCAAAACATCCCCCCTCTGTTTTTTTTTCACAAATCGCACCCTGATATATAAGCTAGAAATGTCTAGCCTACTCTTGAAACAATTCATAACGAAAAGAAAAAGGCTATTCTCAAATTATGGAATCCATATTCAATGAGCATTTCTCTCCGCGCGTTCACTACAAAGATGGCGTCCTCAACTTGTCCACTGACACAGAAATCATTTTGGGAAAGGGTGGGGGTGGGGGTTGTGTCACCCCGTTACTTTGAAATCAGCCACCCCCACCTAGTGAACACAGGTAACATCGACGACCCCCACCTTCAGATGCTACATCTGAGTTTTTTATTGGTTGAATTGGATTGGCATTACATCCAACAATCTAACTGGTTGACAGCAACAAACAATGACGATGCATTTCAAGGCTCACGGTGATTTTCCATCCACCGTTTTTGCGTAAGTACACCTGTTTTTGATACAGCTACATGTTTTGCATGCAAATTCGTTATTTACACATTTTATAGACGCCATATATTTAAACTTGCCACTGATTATCGTTAGTTGCTTTAGTTAGTCGCTACTAAATGCAAAGTTCTTTTTTTAAAAAAAAGGTTTTATGACTGAAGTGTTGATCGTTGACGCCATGGAAGGTATGCAAACTAATTCAACATTTGGTAACACTTTATAATAATAGATAGCGTATGTTTAACGCTTTAGATTACAGCCCGGAAAGTACTGCGTAATTAAGATGAATTTACAATGTAACTTTCCGTAATTGTAGTGTAGGCCTACCTAAGAAGTACTTGCATGTAAGTATAAAGTGATCAGTATGTAAATTTTGGGGAATAAAGGGGTAACAACCATGGATAATATATATTTTTTATATATACTTTAAGTATTATAGAACTATTAAGCCCAATTTATACTTCTGCGTCGAACTGCGGCCGTAGTGTGTTGCGCGCGTACCCTGACGTGCACCTCTCCAAATATTTAACAACAATACAATACAATTTTATTTGTATCACATTTAAAAAACAATGGCGTTGACCAAAGTGCTTAACAAGGACAAAATATATACAATACAAGCACAATAGCAACATAATACACAGGAAACAGGAAGAACACTCATATCAAGATATATTAAAAGCTAATGAAAATAAATGCGTTTTCAAAGAGGATTTAAAAAGTGACAGAGTTTGTGCACATCGATAGGCGGTCATTCTACACGGACGCAATTCGCTGTGATTGGTCTGCTAGAACCCCTCCCTCGGGTTTAACATGCTCCTTCTGCATGAGTAGTTGCGCGTCAACGCGGACACCGACGCAGAAGTATAAATTAAAACCAACGCGTTGCCTACAGCGTAGAGGCTGCGGCGTAGGTCTGACGCAGAAGTATAAATTGGACCAGCCGTCCGGGGGAGGAAGAAACGTTAATGTCTTTATTAATTTATTTATATAGGTGTATATTTAATCAGTGGCGGTTCTGGGGGGGTGGGGCGGGGGATGGCAGTGCCCCCGTGTCAACAAGCTTTCGCTGCTGATGCGCTGTTCAAACATGCGCTTTACTGAGCGCGTACACTCGACGCGCACATGCACTAAAAGCCTGTTACTGGACTAAGTTATCTTTTGAGTCTTATATTGGCTAATACTGTCAAATACAGACATTGTTTACATAAACAAAGTTGGTTATGTCTAAAGTGAAAGCAAACAGAGAAAAATAATTAAAATCCGCTATGCGTGTATATTAAGACGCGTCGCGTGCAGTTCTTAAAGAGACAGTAGCCCTAATAATAAACATGCTGCCGCTTGTCTTATAGAGAGATAGTTCACCCAAAACCAAACAGTTGCTGGTCCCCATTGACTTCCATACATAGTAGGAAAAAATATATACTATGGAAGTCACAGGGGTACATCAACTGTTGTGGTTACTCACATTCTTTCAAATAACGTTTATTTTCAACAGAAGAAAGAAACTTATTCGGGTTTAAAACAACTTAAGAGAGTAAATTATGACTTTTTTGGGGGAGTACTATCCCTTTAATGTTAATAAAACAACAAAACACACAGAGGAAATCATTCACTGCTCTTGACTGAGAACTTTAAGTCTGTTGTGTTTTATTTTCATATTTGTTCATTTAATTACTTTCTCATACTGTTAAATACACCTATAGCTGAAAAAATAAAGCAGTTTATTTCATTTGTATATTAAGTTGTGTATGTGTAATATGTATCTCTGTTCTTAATTTTTAATAACAAAGAAAATAATGACAAAGATTTTTATCTTCGCCACTTTGGCCTAAATGTCTGCCATTCTTTTTTATTTTATATTTTGTTACCTATAAGGCTTTGTTTTTAAAATAGGGAAATTAGTTTGGCTGTAATGCTCAGTCACTTTCAATATAGTAAAACCAACATGAAAAAAGAATCGTGATAAATCGTGATTAAACATAATTAAACATAATGAAACATTCATTGGAATTGAAATTGTTTTATTAGCTTAGCTAATATAATTTATTAGCTTTTTCTAGAGATTGCAGTCATACATGACATGATGAAAAATTACTTGAAATAATACTGAAAATAGGTTCAGAAGAATGTTAAAGGTGTGCCCCCTAAAAGCACAAGTGGCCCCTGCCTGGCCCCCCCAGTTACTGTGGTCTAGAACCGCCACTGGTATATTTATGTGTACTTATTCTACTACTATGATACAACAAACTTACATTTGGAAGAAATTAAGTGAGAACGGACCTTTTTGTTATAATTGTGTACACGTACATACTGTAGGCTTTAAAAAAATACAGGATACATATTTAAAAATATATACTTTTGTTCCATGTAGTTACAGGGTAAGTACAATAAAAATACATGCACAATCTAATATCACTGATTCAGATTTTTTTATTCTACTAATTGTTACCCCTTTATTCCCCAAACTTTACAAATTGTTACCTTATACTTACATGTAAGTACTTTATAGGTACACTATAATTACTGAAAATTAGACTGAAAAATCACATTAATTACGCAGTTCTTTCCGGGCTATAATCTAAAGCGTTACCGATATGTTTACTCAAAATCTATTTTTCTTGGTTCATTTATTCATAAATATCTATTTCATTTTCAGCTAGGAAGTTTGAGTTTGTGACTCAACAAGAGCTTTTAAGTCTGCAAGGAGATCAGGACTGTAGCTACTGCAGTAAATCAGTAAAAGCATCCAAGGATCACATAAACCTAAAACATTTCAGATTTGCTGTCCACTATAGTGATGGTGGCGTGAGTAAGTAAAGAATTTAAAATTGTTGATAAATGTTGTTTTTTCATTTACATGAAATATATGTAAAAACCATGTCATAATGCTGATTAATATCCATAATATTCATGATCCATAATTTCCTTCCTTTGTAGAGAAGTTCTCAATACCATGTTACTGTCCTGACAGAAAATGTGGGATAAGGAGCCACTGGCACTGTTCAAAGTGTGACAGAATAATTATAAGATCATTTGATTTTAAGTGTCACTTAAATTTCTAGCTGTGAATTGTGTACTCTATATTTTTAGATGCTTAATTTGTCTTTTTGTCATTCATTTTTGTTTTGTTTTTGTGTTGTGGAAACAACAGGTCTGGTGGTAGCTGAAAGACCCTCAGGTCAGCACATAATACATAAGCATCCTACACAGTTATTCTACATCAATGTAACTGCAATAAAGTTAAAAATATCATAATGTTATTTATCATGATCATTTCTTAGATGATGGAGAACCCTGCCAGGACACCCCTGTTGATCCAGTCCAGAAAGGGAACTTGTTCTGCAATATATGTGAGATTCATTTTAGCAACACATCTAATTACAAAAGACACGAAAGACAACAGCATGGCAAGGAGGAACCAATGTTGTGTATAGATTCTTTAAATGGAATCTATGTAACAACAAAAGAGTCCCATGGGGTGAGACTACCCATACATGTGCAAAAGTCTTCAGTAATTAGTTATTTTGCTTGTGAAGTGGAGTCATGCATGGACTTCATGAACATAGCAGCAAATAGTGGAAACCCTGGGAAAGAATGCTTTCACTTAGAAAGGACTAAGACAGCAACATCCTATAGTCCCCCAGAAGCACTGTGCAATGAGTCCTTAGGTGAGATGATAGAAAAAGGACTGATTTCCAAACCCAGACAAGAAGAATGCACATCGTTAAACCGGAAGGCTTGCTCTGAGGATGTTGACACCGTCTTTCCGATTTTCTGGGGTGAGCAAGGGCTCTCTGAACGTTATATTTACTTTTCTGTGTATACTGGCCAAAAGGACAATTGGTGTAGGCTTGGACGAACAATCTGCACCTTTGACAGTAAAACTGGTAAATGGCACTGCAGGTGCAGAGGCACAAAATTCAGGATCAGTTGTGCCCATCGATATTTGTCCATGTGGTGGCTTTTTCAAGAACATCCTCAGCTGCTACAAAATGCAGTGGACAATTCAAATGAGGAACTTGAAGATATGGAAGAGAATTTCAGTGCCACAGATGACATCCATCAACATTCAGAAAATTCACATAGTGGTATCATCACACAGACTAACTACTTTTGGAGTTCAAAAAGAATCCCAGAGGACCTTCCAGTGGATTTAACCACAGAAGTAAAGCCCATTCCAGAACATTTTGAACCTCAAGAAGTAGAGTGCCCATACTGTCCTGGGCCATCTCCGCCAAATCTTGAAGACAGACTGCTAATCACCCAACAAGCAACTGTTTACGGCATATTCAAACAATATAAAGGTAGGATGAGTTCTGTAATTATTTACATGGTGAATAAAATTCTGTTCTTATAAAGGATGTAAATTAACAAATTGCATTGATTTATTTATTTTTCGTCTAGGTGTATCTGTCTATGCAAAAGAATGTCCTGTCTGCAGAAACCTGGTCAGGTTTCAGGAATTTAAGAGTGGGTTCCACAACTATAACAACAGAGTGTTCCTGTCAATCCCCTTATGCTCTTTTCTGACAGCTGGAATTTCAGTAAGTATGCACATTGCACAAACTTATTATTTCAATTTAAATAATTATAATTAATCATATTTCAAGATATTTAAACAGGTGGTTATGAAAACTGTTGATTAAATGTTTACAACGTTATTATATTCACTTTCCACAGAATCACATCGCATGATCAGAACAATGGAATCCCATTCCCGATCTAAATTGCCAGTCAATACTTTAAGAAAGGCATTTTACCATTTCTGTGGGCTAAGACAGTACTCGTACAATTTTTTTTGTTACCGATGTGGACACCACCCATCCATTGTCATAGCAGATGCCAACTGGAAAGTTGCATTCGATTTACCAGGTGAGTGTAACATCTGAACAAAAAACATAATCTGTAAAAAAATAAAAATAATTATGCATTCACCTTAACACACATTCACATACAGCTTGTCAATACCCCTTTTACGTTATAATTTCTAGTCAATCTCATGAGACGCCCAGACATAGAGAACATCGGCCCCCAGGACACTCAGGCTAATGTGGCAGCAAGATGGGAGGACCTAGAAAAAGAGATCATTGCCACTGGATTTTGTGATGTAGCCATGAATACCCTGTTTAATTCTACTATTGACTTTAATGATAATAATGTATATTAACAATGTGTTACATTTGTAAAAAATCAGGGTAAAACTATATTTATTGTAGTTTTGTAGCTGAAGTGGTAAAATGAACTGATGTTGATCTAAAAACTTATGTTCCTCAGATTCATCTAACAACCCGTTCACAAGTCCGCTGACATATTCAGCATTTGCACCTTGGATTGGGAAACACACCAGAGTTGATGACAAGGTTCCAAAAACTGAAATCAACAAAGGTCTCTCTCAAAGTGAAAGGGTGAACTCTGCATGCCGTGAAGGCCGGGAAGTTGATGAAGACCAGATTTTGCAAATACTGGACTCAAGATCGGTAAGATATTTCTAGCTTCACAGAATTCACATTAGCATCATGCCATGTATAACGAGTGCACTAGGCTCACCCGCTCATACTTACCGGAGTATTAGACGCACTTGCAGCTAATTACCTTCTTTGAACTCAAACTGAGACCCCACATGCACATTTATTCTGGCTGGCCTCACTGAAGGAATTCTGGACTCTTCCTCTCAGCTGTTTTTGTAAAGAACTTTAGTAACCTGTGATTAGCATACCTGAATTGTATTCATCGTCTTTGAGCTAAGTGATGATCCTGTGAATTATACTTACCTGATACGATTTCCTTCTCAATCCTCCACAGTTTTACTGTGTAATATTCCTCTTCATCCCTGTTGAGAGAAATGTGTAGTTAAAGACCATCATTTTACATGTGAAAGACTGGATTATTATTCAAGATATTAAGAGGGTGTACCATAACATTGGTCCCACTTTACATCAGATGGCCTTTACTACTATATAATTACATTTAAATTAATAACTTTGATACAATGCAGTTATTGTTTTTACATACATGTTTTTAAACTGTAATTACATTTTAAAAACACCAGCATGTAATTACATCTATAATTACACTGCTGACCAATCCATTATACCTTAAACCTAAAAATACCACCTAACCTGTCCTAACTTTAACTGTATCCCACCTCAATAGCAGCAAAAATGTTTTGCAATACAATATGAACTAAATACTGTACGTATATTGTACTTAGTTTTTTGATGCAAATACTAAAGTAGTTAAGGCCACCTAATGTAAAGTGGGACTTTTACATTTATACTGACCTTGAAAACCCACCTGCCTTAAATTTTTACATAATATATATAATTTGACCCATTGAATGTTCTTTAATAATCTTTGTTTTTTTCCATTATCATTATCCTTCTGAGAAAGTAATATGGCCTGTTTGCCTTTTTTGCATGCCAGAACTTTTTTTCCCCATAAACAATAATAATAGATTATAATTTCTCTACAGCACAAAAGAGAAGACCTGGTGAAGGCCTGCAATTGTCTTGGAGTGTCTTCAACTGGCTCGATAACAGACCTTATAAACAGGCTGGAGGAACTTCTCCTTTATAAGGAGATTTACCCCAAAATGTTTGTGAAGCTGAAGAAAGCTGGAGGTAAGATATTGGTATTCCATGTTATATACATTATTTTGTGCAGGGAATTGTTCATGCTTTTCTTGTTTTATTACCCATAATTATGCAGAAAACATTTGCATAATAACATTTCTGTTATTATAACACAGGTGGAGTGTTACATATGGGCTGCACCCATGGTGTTGTATATTATGCATCACCATTATGGTGGCAGGAATCTGCACGGGACCACGGGGATGCTCTCCTAAGTTTTAAATATCCACCCACTGTGTACATCTCTGACATTGCTGGACGTGTTGCCAGACATGTGAACAATCGAACACAGCAGAGATTCTTCCAGCCAAATGATGCCACCAACAGAAGCCAACATATCACTTGCAGCTGAAGGAAAGTTAACTGTAGATCTTGAGTGGATAAAGAACATCAGAAGGAAACCAAGATTTGCAGGAAAAGCCAAAGAAATGGACAAGTTCTCATGTCCACACCCTGAGACTGGGACATCAGACCGGTACTCATTGTATGACAGATTTCATCAAAAAAAACAGAAGCGCCCTGAAGAGAGACTACGCAGCCTTAAAGTGATCCCAGACCTGGCTTCTCTGATTAATTCTGCAGCAGCTGAACAAATAAACAGAGAGCTTTCCTCAAGCCGCTACTCACTGTGCCAAATGAAGGACACCCATTACATGTTCTCACTGCGTCTCTATTTTCACCTCCACAATGAAAAACTCAATAGCTCCTTAATGAAGGAAATGAAAAAAAAAAAAAAAAAGAGGCCATACGCATCGAATTAAATGGCAAACTAGTATGTGGAAGAACAGGTAAGAATGTGAAAATTTAAAATGACTTTTACATGAAATTTAATACAGGTTTGACACTTACCCCTGGTTTCACAGACAAGGCTTAAGTCTAGTCTCAAACTAAAATGAATGTTTGAGCTGTCCTAACTAAAAAATAACTTGAACTGACAATTATTAGAATCAGTGTCATTGTTTTGCCACAAGATGCATACTAATTATCTTGTATTCTTGGGCATTTTCCTCTTCTAAGGCATTTTGATAAATCCTGCTTAATGTTCCATACTTATCTAAGATGTACTCCTGACTTAAGTTAAGCCATGTCTGTGAAACTGGGCCATTATGTATTAATATATTGCAACTATTCAACGTTAATTCTAGAAACATACACAAGAAAAACTGACCAAGAACCCAGAAGTCCTCAGGGTCCAGCAAAAGAAGACAGTTCTACTGATGATTGTTACCAGTTTTCAGTGTCAATGTTTCCAGTTAATGAAACAAATAAGGTAACGTGTGCTCGTTTTCAAAGCTGAACAGTAATTACATTATATATATATATATATATATATATATATATATATATAGTTTTTTTTTTTCAATAGGAAAATAAAAATATTAACATAACTTTTTCAACCTTAGGACAAAATCTCACATCTCTATTCTGTCGAGAAGAAAGACACCACTGTCATTGCTAGAATCTCTCACTACACCTCATTGGAACTACGTGACCTGAAAAGCCTTTGCCCACCTGATCTCTTGAAAGACACCAGTATTTGGATGCCATGGCTGACTGATAATATGAATACCAATTATTATGACTAATAATAGTTTAATTTAATCCAATTGATAAACTCATTACTGAACTGTTACTTATCTAAAATGTGATGTTAAACTTTTAAGACATGTACAGTAGATATTGAAACTCACAATACATCAATGTATTTCATATTGTGCTTTAAAGGCAGTGAATTGTCGGGTTGCACAAATTGCAGCAGAGACCAAGGATGTAAGTAATTACTTCAGAACATACTTTTTTCACACTACTTTTCATAAAATATTTTTTTGTCAATTTCATAAAAGTGAATCAATTATTCCTATTGTGCGATTTATTCAACATACATGCTATATGAAACAGGTGTAGTGCATTTCCTTTATACAATTTACATGTAATTTTGTTCTATCCTCAGTGTATAGCCTTGACGACTGACACATTCATTTTGTGGCATAGAGACTGGCTTGCCTCAAAAACAGTTTCAGATTCTCATTTGAATATTCTTGAGGTACTGTACAATTTGTAAAATAAATATATATTAAGCTTTCCTGCCTGTTTCTACATGTAATGACAGAGTATAATGTGTTTCCTATTCCTTTCATTACAGAATGATGCACAGAAAATTCTGTTTCCAAGAATTATTGGTGGCCAGACACCAGAGAAAGGATGCCACTTCATTCTTTGGGTAAGTTCAACTCAAGAAGTGTTAGTCACACAATGAGGAAATTAGATAATATAGAGACTGTACAGAGAAGTAAAATTTTGTAAATAAGTCAATTTAGCATTTGTAAGCGTTGTAAATTACCCCTTTATTGAATTTCTTCTACAGGTTTTTGACAAGACAGCAAAACAAATAAGAATTTATGACAACACACAGCACAACATTGGCATTTCAGAAACAGATATGGACATTCTGAAGTACGATTCATCATTTATTTAATATTTGTATACGTTTTAAAATATTGAATGACTTGGTTGCCTACTTTACATTAATTCTATTTCCCAGAGATGTGTTTAGAAATCTAGACTCCCTGGAAGGGTGGACTGTGTGCAATCCGCAGCAATGGCAGAGAAATGATGGAAGCAACTGTGGTGTTTTTGTTTGCACAGTAAGTGGATGGAGATTTATTTTCACTAATGTGTACATTAATTAACATTTATATAATAAATACAATGAGTCTTCAATCAAAAAGTGTTTACTAGTACACTACATTATACAAAGCGCTTTACATTTTCATAGGCTGCAGAGATGGAAGCAAAAGGTCATCCGAGTTGCTCCACACTGAACAGTTGATTCACCTTAGAGTTTACCATGCTTTGTGTTTGGTTGAAAATATACAAACTGAGGTATAGGAGAGTCTCAATTTCTAAATTAAATCATGCTTCTTTTTCTATAAAATGGATGCATGTCCAGGGTCTAAAATTTTTGTAAATTATAAAATAAATATTATAATTACTATTTTGCTTAAAATCATAAACTAATTTGCACCTCTTCTGTTCTTAGGACTTTACACCAAAGATGACAACTTCTAAAATGAAAATTCACACCAAAGATGAGGCTGAAAACAGATGTTTGGCCCAGGAGATTGGTGTTTGCATTTTTCAAAAAACCTGGAACAAGTAAGTGACCATACTGCATTTTACCATGTTATACTATATAGATTGAATATTTATTTAAATGTGCATCTTGTTTCTTCTGCAGAACCATGCATCCAGATGTGAAGACACTGCAGTGGATTCAGTGTGACATTTGTAATGAGTGGCTGCACTATGACTGTGCTGGCATAAATCATACAATGGTCACAAAGGACATGGCATTCAGCTGTGGATGTGACATTGAAACGACATATCCTTATGAGAAGTATGCAGTTTACATTTCCAAACAAACTTCACTAACTACATTAAAATCCATTTAATATTTTTCTAACCATCCCATTTCTTTTTACAGAACTCTATCAGTGTTGAAGCAGGGATTGGTGATAGACGTAGTGACAGATCAGGAGATAATGGTAAACAACAGGAATACTTCATCACGCCAATAACTGAATAAATGTGACTTGCCTTTTTTGTAAGGTGAATCTTACAAGTGAAACAAATATTTTTTTTTTTGAATTGTCACATAATTAGAAAAATAATATAAATGTTTGTTTCACTTGTTTGAAAGAGATACTGAATGAACCCCCATACAGTTATTTCACTACTGTATGAAATGAATTATCCATTTCCTCACATTGTAGGAACTACACAGTGGCTTGACAAGTGGCACAATAAGATCGAACAGAATGTTTTTGCATAAAAATCCAACATTTGCCCCTAAGCTGAAGATGAAAATTAATGAAAGGATTTCTTTTTTTGATGAACAACAGGTAAAACTATTTTATAATTAACAAACAATCAAGTAACTTTTGTAGGAAAACCCACAAATATAAACAATTATTTACTAACATTTGGAAATAAGCTACACTTAAGATAAAAAATATATACTTTAACAACGTTGAATGCAATGCCTTTTGCCAACAGACAGAGGGGATCATTGATAGACTTCAGCAAGTCACAAAGATTGACATGACATTACATATTGTGTAAGTTCGAGTGGCCGGCGCATATATCCGTGACTGGTCAAGTGGCAGGAGCATATATCCGTGATTGGTCGAGTGGCCGGAGCATATAACGCAGTGGCAGGCGCATTTATCCGTGACTGGTCGAGTGGCAGGCGCCTATAACGCAGTGGCAGGCGCATATATCCGTGACTGGTCGAGTGGCAGGCGCCTATAACGCAGTGGCAGGCGCATATATCCGTGACTGGTTGAGTGGCAGGCGCATTTAATGGTGACGGGTCGAGTGGCAGCTGCCCCTAGCGGTGACGGGTTGAGTGACAGGTCTAGTGGCAGCTCCCCCTGCCACGCAAAGATTTTACCCCTACAGATAAATACTTCAACTGGCTTAGGTCCCGCCCTCCTGTTTAGTCAAGCGAAACTAACAAGTCACGACGCACAAACAAAGTCACACGTGCGTTTTTACCACAGTAAAAACACGGTAAACAAAACACACTTCCTAGCAACACAGAGCCGCGCTAAAATCTACTGGGAAAAGTAAACACTCACAGACTGCTGATATCTCCTGTTGTTCGACTGCTTCTTCTGATAAGGCAGTTTGTTAGAATAAATACTTTAACTGGCTTAGGTCCCGCCCTCCTGTTTAGTCAAGCGAAACTAACAAGTCACGACGCACAAACAAAGTCACACGTGCGTTTTTACCACAGTAAAAACACGGTAAACAAAACACACTTCCTAGCAACACAGAGTCGCGCTAAAATCTACTGGGAAAAGTAACTCACAGACTGCTGGGGCCTGTTTCAATAAGGAGGTTCAACCAACTCTGAGTTAAAACTTGAACTCTGAGTTGACTTACCCTGAGTTTTCGGTTACAGAACAGCTGAAATGAGTTAGTTCAATCAACTCTGAGTTGACCTACTCTGAGTTTAGCGCGTGCACCACAACTATAAAAAGCCATTATCAATGGAGCGCAGATATTATGAGTCACCATGGCAACAGCGCCAGACAAAAAGAGGTCTTCATATTTCTCACCAGTATGAACTGGATGAGCTTCTGCAAGCATATGGAGAGTACGAACATTATTTCGTTTATAAGTTTACATTTTAATTACTGTTATACAGTGATGGGTGTAATTAATTACTAAGTAATCTAAATACTGTAATTTAATTGAAGGGATTACTCTTAATTCTTCTGTAATTTAAAGTTAAATCTGATGTAATTTAGACTATAGAACAATTCTGTATAGGCTATTTAACATACATTTTATATTAAGTTATATATATATATATATATTTTTTTTTTTTACTTATTTTTTATTGCTTTTTTAGAACAGATAAACACTTCACATTACAAAAAAAGAATTAAAAAAAAAAAAAAAAAAAATACAAATAATAAATTAGAATAATGAAGGTTGCCACACATTACATATAAACATTCACGAATAACAAAAGATTGTCATATGTTACATATAACCCTTTACTCATTTCACACGAGTAAATCTTCTAATAATACACAAATATATTCATTTACAAATGCAGATCTTTAAACCACAAAGGAGCTTGTTAACCATTTCCTCCATTGGTTCTCAAAAATGTGTGTTTGTAGCCGAAGTGTATATGTAAGTCTTTCCATTTCTCTAACCTCTGTTACTATTTGAAACCAGTCTTCTCTCGTAGGTGGGTCTTCCTTGTACCATTTCCGAGTTATCGCTTTTTTACTTGTTGCCAATAAAATTTTAAATAAATATTTATCATCTTTCCCAACCTCATCTGGGATGTCTCCCAAGTAAAGGACATAAAATGACTTTGATATATGTAGGGTGAAAATACTATTAAAGGAGAACTCCGGTCAATTTTAACATTGAGCTCATTTTTTTGTACATTTGGAGTGCTGTCAATACAGAGAACAACGACAAAAATCGGTGTTGCCTACACCGAGTTATTCTATTTTTAAAATTTGCACCCTGTTGACTTCAATGGGGCAAGTACTAAACCTGCTTTTAGCCTCTTAACATCCTTGATGTGTCATTACAAGTGCACAGAAAATGTGAGTGATTCCTTCAGAGTGAACACGAGTGAATCTGACTGCAGTAGATGTGAAAGATATGTATAAGAATGATGTTATTTAAGCCAGCGCAAATACCTGTGTTTACATCCTGTTTTCGGTGGAAGTCCAAAGTAGTCGATTGCCGAGTTCACGCGCATAGGTTTAGTTACCTATGATCACACGCGTGAACTCGGCAATCGATTACTTTGGACTTCCACCGAAAACAGGATGTAAACACAGGTATTTGCGCTGGCTTAAATAACATCATTCTTATACATATCTTTCACATCTACTGCAGTCAGATTCACTCGTGTTCACTCTGAAGGAATCACTCACATTTTCTGTGCACTTGTAATGACACATCAAGGATGTTAAGAGGCTAAAAGCAGGTTTAAAACTTGCCCCATTGAAGTCAACAGGGTGCAAATTTTAAAAATAGAATAACTCGGTGTAGGCAACACCGATTTTTGTCATTGTTCTCTGTATTGACAGCACTCCAAATGTACAAAAAATGAGCTCAATGTTAAAATTGACCGGAGTTCTCCTTTAACGTTAAGTGTTTTTAAAGCATTAATGTTTTTCTTTTTAACAGGCGGGGAGAGGACACATCAGGGGTGCATTTCCCAAAACCATAGTTGCTAACCTGTTAGCAACTTAGTTGGTTGGCAATGGGAAATTGCATTGCAACCAACAAAGTTGCTAACTTAGTTAGCAACTATGGTTTTGGGAAACGCACCCCAGGCCAGGACACACCAGGGAAAGGGAAACCTAACATTAACCCTCAGAGGTCGGAGATCACGCCGGCGTGATCTGCTCGCTTTTTTCCTTATGAGTTGAATTGAGACCCAAAATACTCTTTTGACTTTGATTTTACAAAACAAGTTTCATACATCAATCGATTCTGTTAAATGTGTATTATTTTTGTGTATACTCACAATAAAAACATAGTGTTGTGCTTTTCGACAAATAAAGAAAAATAAACACGAAGCGAGTTCTGCCTTCTCTCTGTCCGTGTAGTCCATTCTGAAACGCGTCCGAAAATGAATCATAACTCAGCGAATACTTCTCACACAGGCACGTGAGATATGTCTTTATGAAGCTTGAAATCTCCTCTTTTAAATGAAGTAATTTATATAAAAAACAAATGTTTTCAACTCATGTAATCCGTTTGAAAGCAAGGAGAGGTACCGTTTTTCCTTCTGCTTCATTATCTCTATAATCAGCTGCGGCCGCCCCGCCCCCGGCGCGATTCACATGTAAATAGTTAGATGATCTAGTATGCATCGCATACGCCCCTCGATCAATGCCATAAAAAGTTTCTTCATCAGACTTACTGATAGTTCATCGCGTTTTGAGTATGAAACGCTTCTCCGGTAATAAAGACGTCCTTCAGATGATTCTGGACAGCGAGGAAGAATGCACCTTTTCCTCAGAGGACGAACGGCAGCATATTGAAGAGCGAATTCCGCCGAGAACACAATTTCGGAGTAAGTTTTACTTAAAAGTCTTTTGTCTTTTATTTTTCGTGTTCGCATTTATGAGGAAAAAACAATATTACGTGACAGTTCTCCATTATGGACGTGAGCGCTCTAAAAAAAGCACTAAAAGACTTTCAAACTTTCACAGAGACCTCAAAACAGAAAGTACAAATCCTTTCTTTAAAACGAATTTCGTTTTGTATCAATTGTATCTTAATTTTAATATTTTTTTCATTAACAAATTTCCTGGATTTAAACTGCAAATTAACATTTATATTTCTTATAATAAAAATGAAAGACCTATGTTACAGACATATGAAAGACAACATTTCGTTGATTAGTTTTGGATAGATTATACATTTTTAATGTAAAATATCTGCCACCTCAAATAAGCTTTTGTTTGCCAATATTTGCTTATGTTAAATATAATATGTTTTGTCAAAAATAAAGTTATCAAATAATCAATCAAATCCTTAACTTTGAAATATGTATGATAAAATGTATACTTTAGTTTTTACAAAGAAAGATTACACTTGAATTGTTGTTGTAATTGTAACCTTTTTAATAAAAAAATATATTTATAAGGTAGATGTAAACAAACTATTAAAAGGTAAATATAAGCCTTTTCTTTAAATAACTTTTATTGTGTTTTATTATTGACAAATTTGGGGAGAGCATAAATATTCCAAAACTGAAAATACAGTATGAGAATTAACTGCACAATTACTAGACATGTTTTCCTTGGATATTATAGGCCAAATTGCAAGCACAATATGAGGAAAAATAAAAAAGAATTGAGATGCTTCCAACTGTTGCTCTTGCATTCTTGTGGCTCAGTGACTCACCTGAATGAATGGCTAATTAAGTATGCGGGCCCCATTGTCTCCTCAGGTGTGAACCACTACATATGCATGACCGTAGACGCCCACTCCGCATATTGCCTTTCCAAACAGAAAGTGCTTTGCAAAATTCAAATCAATGTATTGTGTTATGTGAATGATAAGGCAGGGTGATTTTCACTTTATTTTGAAGAAAAAACACTAGGCGATGACATCCATTAGACAAAAGTCTTATTGGCACATATTTAGAATGTGTTTTATGGCCTTATTTCAGAAACTTTAGTTTTTAGTTTTTTCAATAACCACGCATAAACATTATTCTCTCAAAAATGCAGACATGTACATTCTTGTTGCTCACATTTCATGGTAGTCCTGTTTGTGCTAAATAGTGTGTAATTTTTTTTTTGCCATTAATATGTTTATAAGCAACTGAAAAAAGCAAAAATGTCAGGGGATGTCAGAACATCTCAAGGACCCCAAAAACACCTTAGACCCCAGAGGGTTAAAGGGATAGTTCACCCAAAAATGAAAATGCTGTCATTATATCACCCTCATGTTGTTCCTGTAAACCAAACCTGTATGATTTCCTTTCTTCTGCTGAACACAAAAGAAGATATTTTAAAGAAGGTTGGTAATTAAACAGTTGCTGGTCCCCATTGACTTCCATAGTATTTTTTCCTACTATGGAAGTCAATGGGGTCCATCAGTCGTTTGGTTAACGTTACCGACTTTCTTCAAAATATCTTCTTTTGTGTTCAGCAGAAAGTCATACAGGTTTGGAACAACATGAGGGTGAGTAAATGAGGACAGCATTTTCATTTTTGGGTGAACTATCCCTTTAAATGTATATTATATTAAATGTATATAGTTTTTTGTTGATGTTCATCTTTTCTGTGTTATTAAATGTATATAGTTATTTGTTGATGTTCATCTTTTACGTGTTATTAAATAAATGTATAATGTTACAGTTGTTTGATGTTCATCTTTTCCATGTTATGTTATTAACGTTATATGTATATAGTTTTTTGTTGATTTTCTTTTTTCATCTTTTTCCATGTTATTAAATGTTATAGTAGTTTGTTGATGTTCACCTTTTCCATGTTATTAAAAGTTCCTTTTATAAAATGAAGTCTAGATTCATTCATTTTTATTGGGTCCTCAAATAACTTAACGTTAATGTTATAGAAATTATGATTAACTTAACGTTATTAACTTTACTTTTATTTACTGAATAATTTTATTTAGTAAATAAAAGTAAAGTTAATAACGTTAAGTTAATCATTTATTTACTTTTATGGCTTATATTAACTTAATGAAATGTTAAATTGCATGCTATTACAATGCGTGCTGTCCTAACTTTAACTTGAGGTGATTTAATGATGGTGCAGTGATGCGCTGCTGCCGCTCAAATTCATGTAGGACAAAGTGCTCCATTGAACGTGTATATACCTTAAAGTACAAATATTTGCATATTGTAACTCTTTAATTATTTTATAAGACCATAAGAATGTTTTTGTTTGACATTTTTTGGTGGGTGATCATGTTTTAAGAGCCGAGGTATTCTCCCCTCTTCCTTTTGTCCAGCCGGAAAACCCTCCCCCCGCCATTTTCTGAACAGTCATTGGTGTACGTTAGAAACTCACGTTGATTTCTCTGAAATGACTGGCTCTGGAAACACAAGGTTGGTCTGAGTCGAAAGAGGAGGAGGCAAAGAAGACACAGATATATTTAGATGCCGTGACCTGGCAGTGTTTATTTATAGAATTTGCGGGAAAAGGTCAAGTGTCCAGAATACCGTGATGTCCGGAATACAGTGAGTCTACGTTAGTGTTAGCATAACGGTTAGCAGCGGTACGGTACATGACAGACAACTTAAGCAAACGTTTTAAAAGGTAACATTTTCATATAATTTAAAGATGGACAGTGGTTACGGTAACTAATGTATACTAATCTAAAAATTAAAAATACCTTTTAGACAGACGAAAGAGAAAACACAAGGCTGCGTCTGAGGAGGACCGTTAACTGTCACTACAGCTGAGCGTTGCCATGGATACATACATGCTGCGTACCATAAGGAATGACGTCACTCGCTTAGGTGCACTTGATCGTCACTTACTTGTTTCTCCCAGTGTAGCTATATTACACTTTTTTTTTTTGTTATTTGATCTGCATACTATCAGTCTTAAGTGCAATAATTAGAATAATAATTTTCCTAAAATAACTTATTTTGAATAAAACCAGTCACCTTCGCCTGACCAACAGTTTGATAATTTAGGATAGGATAGGACAGTTAGGATAATTTTATTTGTCTTACCTGTGTTTTTTTCCACTTTCTTCCCAGCAATGTGCTTTTCCATTCTTCACGTTTTCCTTGGCTGCATTCATCATTTGAAGTCGATGCATTCTTTTAGAGCTCCTGGGATTCAACCTTATTTTCTTCATGCATGAATAGCCTATGTAAATTGTAGCTTTTATTCAATTGAATCAATTATCATATTTTGATGTTTAAATTATAACGCTGAAAACAGACTCGTGATTTGATTACATCTTTAATTAGTGATAGAAGTTACTAAGTAGCATGAAGTTATTATCTTAACATTAACATTAAAACACTAACATTTTTAACAAACTTAATTTTACAATTAATTCAAATATTTTTACTATAGTTTATTTGCATTTATATTTTAGTTTAATTATTCTTTTGTCTGAGTTGCAAGGTGTCAGGTCTGATGATAAAAGAAAACGCATGTGTGACTGGATTTTGCAAGTGTTGTCATGGAAATGGCAGGTGAGGGACGAAATAGGGACGTTCGCAAACTGGCCCGGACAAATGTCCTCAGAACATCCGTCAGCGAACGTTACAAAGAGGACCAAATGCGGACGTCATCGGAATGTCCGTCAGCGAACGTTACAAAGTGGACCAAATGCGGACGTCATCGGAATGTCCGTCAGCGAACGTTACAAAGCGGACCAAATGCGGACCTAAGGGGACATTCGAAAAGTCCGGGGGACGTCCCTTGTTAGCTGGGGGGTTGCCTTGCACGACAAAGCTTATCCAGAGATGAAAATGTCCCTCTATCTGTCTGCTTAAATATTGGATTTCCTCAAATCAAGAAAATTGTATCTGTATTTGAGCCCACAGTGTCATATTTGAGCCCACAGAGTTATGGTGGTGTACAACACCAAATTAAACTCGTGGCATTGTCCACGTTCAAAAACGAGACGTTCCTGTCCACATATTATGTGGCCAAGTGGCATTTTTTTCAAGAGCAGCCTGAGTTGTTTAGTTAAGTCCGTAGCACAGAAGAGGTGGTGGATTCAGTTGGTGAAACAGACAAGCATGAATGTCTGGGGGGCCCAGAGGAGGGAGAGACCATTCTATCTTATCCACCAAAAGGTGATGGCCTGAGCCGTATGGTGAAATACATACTGACAGACAAGAAGCTACCTGCTGTGTTGCCCGATCATTTACGCCTCCCATCAAAAGAATTCCAGTACCCAAGACAACTGGTTCCAGAGGAAATGATATGCCAGAGGTGTCTAGGTAATGTGCCTCTCAGTGAACCGGCCCTCATCACTGACAAAGCGAGAATCCTCACCAGCTTTGGCATTATTGAAGGTAGGTTACAATTCTATACACCAGATTTTACAATGTCACACTCTAACAAATGTGCCTTATACGTAAACATGTTTCTCAGTACAAAATTAATGTATCTCCTGTTGAATCCTCCAACCTCTAGATGTTTCCACTTACTGCAAACGTTGCCTGGTCTGTGACTTGTGTTACTGTTATCAAGAGTGGAAAGATGGTGTGCACAATTTCAGTGACCGCATATTGCTAAACCTGCCCTTGTGTCTCATTGAGAAACCTACTTCAGGTAATGTCTTTTGATATCAATGTGACAAGCATGGCTTACGAGAGCCATGAGAGCGGCACGAGAATGGTGCGTGATTGATGAGCGTCATCACCGGTCCCGGCAATCACATGGCTTTAGCCCACCATGCTTGTCATAATCACTATGTTGATTTATAACACATTTCAAAAATTGTTTTGTTGTGACCCATTTACAAACCTAAACAAATACCAAAATTCAGCTATTGTTTTAGATAACACAATGACCCTACCCTAAACCTAACCCTACCCTAACCAAGGTCCATACAGCAGTCAGCAGAGCAGTAGATTACCTTCAGTTTAACACAGGAGTCAAGTTCCCCTCAAAGGATGCAGTGCTTCATGCGTATCTGCACTTTGAGGCCCTCACAGACCACGACTACAACTATTCCTGTGTGACCTGTGGTGATCACCCTGCTGTGGTCATAATGGATTTGCACAAAAAGGGTGCCTTTCATTTTTCAAGTAAGAATATGTCTGCTTAACCCTCTGGGGTCGACAAACGCGCCCGCGCGTTTTGCTGGATTTTCTTCACATTGTAGCACAATAAACTTAAATTACTCCGTCATTTATGGTCATACAGAAAAAAGAAATATAAAAAAATAATCTGTGATATTTCTACTTTTGTATGTGTCCACTTACAATCAAATCAAAACATTGTGCTTTTGTAAAATAAAGAAAATAAACAGCGTGTGCGTTCTGCCTCTCCGTCGCGGTGAACTTTTTTTTCTTGAGCACGTCTATAAACTGAAACCAAACTCAGCGAATACTTGTCACACATTTATGAGCCATATACCTTTATAAACATTTAAGTGTGTACTTTTAAATGATCAGATTCAAACTGAAAACAAATATTCTCTGTTTAAGTAATTTGTATAAAACCAACAAGATGTCCAGCTTCTCAAACGCTTCCTAATTATTTTTAATTTGACCACGCCCACGAGCGCAAAAGAGATTCACATGCAAATCTCCACATGGAACGCGATCGCGCTCATTACCTCAAAAACAAAGCATGAAAAAACTTCACAAGTCTCTGCTTTTCGTCGAGTTTGAAAGACGTGCCGTGAGCTTACATTGGATTTACCTCAAAAGAAGAAAAACGCGATTTGAAGACAAGAAAGATGTAAGGTAAGAAATTCTTACATATTAGTTTGTTATTGTTGCATAAATTTCACATTGCACTTGAACTGTTGCTAGATATATGGTGAATATTATAATATTTAGACCCGTGTTTACTGTTAAATACTGTTTGTGGATATCTGCTCAAACGTAGATATGTATAATATGGTAACCATAATGTTTCATATTTTGGACCACGCTGTGTTTAAATGTAACATATTTTGGAGCTTGCTCTGCGTTTGAATTTTTCATATTATATCATCATAACGAATGGAAACATTTGAAGTAACCTATGCTAATCAATATATTTTTTTACTAGTAGTTGTTACTGAAGTGATTCGTTTGAAAGATTTATAGGCTGCTATAGGTTATTGTTGTTATTATTATTATTAGTAGTATTTTATGTAGTACTGAGCGTAGCTTATGCCTACAAGGCAAAACAATGGTGTTCATTATATATTGTTGGAAACATTTGAGTGTGTATTCTGTGAATTTTAAAAAGCTATTTTAACCAGAAAAAAAAACAAAAAAACATTTTAACCGTATTTCCCTATAGTTTTTCTTGATATCAGCATGTTCACAGTTTTGTTTTATTTATTTTTTATATAGGGACCAGATGCCACTGAGTCCTGCTGACTTCAACATTCACATGAGTCTCTGTACATGAACATGGTAAAGTGAAAATCAAACACTTTGGAAATGTAAGGTATGTACAATGTTTTTAGGAATGGAACAAAGGTCTCTGTCTTTGGATCATTGTTTTCAATAGTGTGCTTTTTTGTCATTTGTTGTGTATCTTTGGATTATCTTGTGTTGTAAATAAATCCAAACAATCAAAAATCCATTCTTTTTTTAATCTCCTCATTCTTTGTGCAAGGTTGCTCAGAATGACAGGGCCTGATAGCTCCTAATAGAGCCATTAGGGGAGGGTCTTTGTCTTTCTCAGGTGTGAAAAGCATACATATTAATGATGTGATCACGCCTCTCGCATAAAGCTTTCTTACACAAAACATGTCTTACACATTTTAAATCAATATATTGTCTTATCTGAATGAGCAGTCAGGGTGATTTTCACATAGTTTTTGAGCAAATATTCTAGGCTACGTCATACAATTTTCAAAAGTCTTGTGAAGAAATAATAAGTATGGGTTTCATGGCCTTATTTCAGTGACAATTTTTTTTGTATTTGCACAAACCACGCATAAACGTCATTATCTCAAAACTACAAACTTTTACATACATGCTGCTGATATATTATTGTAGCAGAGTTTGTGCTAAATACAGTGTAATCAGACTTTAGCCATGAAAATGTCACAAGTAACAGAAATAAGCACAAATGTCAGAGCATGTCAGAACACCTCCAGGCCCACAAAACACCTCAGACCCCAAAGGGTTAATAGTCAAGTGGCAGAGCAGCTCTTTGCCAAACTAAAAAAAAAACTACTTCTTGAACATGAGCCAACCATCTACCCATGTATTCTTGATGAGGAACATTGTTCACCACATGAATGTACAGAAAAACAACACAAGGTTGGAGAGAATCCAGAAGGCCTTTGGAGTTGAGGTGTCAATGAACATCCATGGCCAAGCTGTGACGGGTGAGCAAACTATTCCATGTTTACCAGTGAAATGTCAGGCTGTTACTGCAATATCTTCCAGAAATGTATGTCTTTGCAGCAAATCATTGTTTTAGTTAAGATTAATTATATTGGGTGGAATTTAATGAAATAATGTAGTGGTGTTCTGTCTCATTCAACTTTGTAAATTAATTTGCTGTAATTGTTTTTTCAGGAACTGCAGTTTCCACTGAGATCCCTACTGAGATCCCTACTGAAGAACCCCCCACACAGATGTCGATTTCAATTGGTGAGTGTGGCATTAGATGGATGTTTGCCTGAAATGTCCTGGATTGGTGCTTAATCTTGTTTTCTGTATAGCCAAAACATTTCAGGTATGTGGTGATGAATGTAAGTATCTGACATCACTGGACAACATCTGTACCAGAGTATGTGAGCGGTGCGGAGTGGGAGCGGAGCGAGGAGCGGAGTTGCGTGATTTTGCCAGGAGCGAGGAGTGGATTTTTTTAATGTCGGAGCGGTGTGATTTTCTCTCGCTCCGAAAACGCTCCACTATCGCTCAATTACGAATCACGAGCCAGGACCAAACCACTGTGAGGCAACGGAGGGGGACTCAAAATGTTTCTAATCATATTTTGCATTTGTATTGTTTTACTAGTACTTTCACAAACATTTATATAAAGTATATATCATGTAATTAATTTTACACATGCTTTTAATGATATTTTTACCGACCCCCTCGCGATTTCCGCCTGTGCAACTCCATTATATGATGGACGATTTTATAAGTTGGTAACCCCCTGAGGTCTGAGCTGTTTTCTGGGCCCTGGAGGTGTTCTGACATGCTCTGACATTTCTGGTTATTTCTGTTACATGTGACATTTTCATGGCTAAAGTCTAATTAAACTGTATTCAGCACAAACTCTGCTACAACAATATATCAACAGCATGTATGTAAAAGTTTGTAGTTTTGAGATAATGACATTTATGTGTGGTTTGTGAAAATACAAAAAAAAATTCTCACTGAAATAAGGCCATGAAACCCATACTGATTATTTCTTCACAAGACTTTTGAAAATTGTATCACGTAGCCTAGAATATTTGCTCCAAAACAATGTGAAAATCACCCTGACTGCTCATTCAGAGAAGACAATATATTGATTTAAAAATTTTACGACGTGTTTTGTGTTAAAGTTCACAAAATACACACACACACACACAAATGTTTCCAACAATATATAATATAATGAACACAAGGTTTGTTGTGCCTTGTAGGCATAAGCTATGCGCAGTGCTGGGTAAAATAATAATAACAATAGATAGCAGTATAAATCTTCCAAAATATTTCAGTAACAACCAAGCTAGAGAAAAATATATTGATTATCATGTTACTTCAAATGTTTCCATTCGTTATGATGATATGAAATGAGATAATAGTAAAAACATGAAGCCGTTTGGTGCGTTTTGCTTTTCAAATGTTCAAATGATACATTCAAACGCGATCGCGCTGCAAAATCTGATACATTAAAACGCGATCGCGCTCAAATATAAAACATTATGGTTACCATACATATCTACGTTTGACCAGATATCCACAAACACAGTAGGCTTAACAGTAAACACGGGTCTAAATATTATAATGTTCCCCATATATCTAGCAACAGTTCAACTGCAATGTGACATTTATGCAACAATAACAAACTAATATGTAAAAATTTCTTACCTTAAATCTTTATTGTCTTCAAATCGCGTTCTTCTTCTTCTGAGGTAGCCTAAATCCAATGTAAGCTCTGGCGCGTCTTTCAAACACAGTAAGGAGTAAGTTACGAAGTCTCTGCTTCTTTGTTTTGAGGTGATGAGGGCGTTTACAGGTCTGCGTTTCTCGCATGGATCATTTGCATGTCAATCGCTCGTGCGCTCGTAGGCGTGTTCAAATTAAATTTAATGAGGACGCGTTTGAGAAACTGTACATGCCGCTGCTTTCGTATGGATTACTTAAAAATAGAATATTTGTTTTTTATATTATTTACATATTTTAAAAATAGAGATTCCAAGCGTTGTATAGACATGCGTTTCAAGTCTGTGTGACAAACATTCGCTGAGTTACAAGTCATTTTCTGTCGCGTTTCAGAATGAGTTTCACATTGAGAGAGACGGCAGAATGCGCATCATGTTTATTTTCTTTGTTTTACGGAAAACACAACATTTTGTTTTTATTATGAGTGTACACAAATAAAAGAAGACATTTAACAGCTTTGAATGATGTACAGATGGTGGACAACCAGAATGAGACTTTTACCGCCGCCGTTCCCGCGGCGGCAAAATTGGGATGTGTATTTGCTGCCTTTTACCGCTGAGTGGCGCTGTAATCACAGACTTTTAAAAGTGTCAGTTTATTCTCTTTATGACGTAATCTGCCGCGGCAGTAATCTGAGCTGAGGTCACAAATAAATTCAAGATAAATATTGTGGTTAAACGAATTCAAATTCATTAAATTTAAACAAAGTAGACACACGTTAACATTGTGTGCCCAGTTTTTCTATAATTTAGAAAGGCTATGTCAATAGGTTACTTGTCATTTACTTCGTGTTATTTTAATGTGTTTGTAGATTTATTAACTGAAACATAACAGTGAAATAACCCTTTATCGGGCGAGGAACCATATTTGGTAACTTAATCGCGCATTCAAACTGAGTCTCCCCTGCCTGTTTGCGTTGTCATATGAGCGCATAGATTTCTCCTAGCCAATCAGCGAAGATCAGGCTACGTCACTGATAGTCACATGATGGCATCTGACCAATCAGAAGTTGCGCGGAGCATTTCAAACTTCTGTGTCGTTCCGGATATTGGAAAGTGAGGTTATGCGCTACTACCTACTCCCACATCAGCGCTAATAACTTCAAAACAAAAAATTGTGAGTTGATGAAACTCACACATTCTATGGTTGAATAGTTGTGCAACATGTTGAGATAGGTGTTGTTTGCATAGATTTCTTGAAAGTATTGACATTTGTGGCATGAAAAATGGTGAGACCATATTTGATCATACGCCCTGTTCAGGTAAGATTAGAGAATGTCCATATTTAGACATACGCCCTATGCGTATAGAAAAGCCGTACTAGGGTATTTTTTCTACAAATAATGCATTATAACCACAGTCTATGATTATAACGTAGGACAATAGTATTTACTAGTGCATTGGATGTTATCACAGGTTTGAATAACATTATAAAGTGATCCAGTGGGAAACGTAACACATTTATAGACATTTTATATTGCCATAGATATTGAAATATGTGTGGTTTTGGTCAGTTTTATGACCTTTATAACAGTTTTTAATACTTATAATGATATTTTGCACTTCTTATTATATATTTACCCTTTATGTGTAAGTTTTATGCCCTTGAAACAGTTTTTATCATAGTTAAATGCCATGTATTGGTGTTTTTTTTTTACTGTGAGACTTATTACTGCTAAAATAAGTGGTACCACCAGTACTTGACCATACCAAAGATCAGTAGTACAGATCTTTTATAAATGTATACATTTATTTATAACATTTATAAATGCACAAATGTGCATTTATAAAATATGAATCATATTAGATGTTCTTAGGAGCACAAACCATAAATGAATACCCTATTCATTAATTTAATGAATGTTCCTAATAATAATTTAATTTAAAATGTTCCTAATAATAATTTAAAATGTTACTAAATAAATATTTTTATGTTTGTAACAAGTTTATGTGTTTTTATTATATTTTTATATATACACTTTTTAAGGGAAAAACATTACCCTAGACTGGCGAGGAACCATATATGGTAACTTCATTGCCCTTGATTTCCAACCTAAAAAAATATATTTTTTTAAAAACTCACAAATGTTTAGAAGTCTTATAATATCCTCCAATAACACTCTATGGTTGAAATTTAGAATTTCCAAGTATTTCAATGAGTGCCCTATAAAGGGATAAATAAAAATAATTTACCGTAAAATTAAAACATTTTCAGGACTTGCAGTTACTAACCGATGTTAGTCGGTTTAAGCATTCTTTGTTATATTCAGAATTAAATAGGCTTACATGTTGTTATGATTATCAATTGAATTCTTTAATAAATAATCAACCACAATGCCTATTACTGCCGCAGCAAAAATAAACCAGTCGAATTTCAAAGTCGTTCGCGAAATGAATAGGCTATACCGGGTGGCGCAAGTTACAGGGCAAAACAGCAGCAACTGCGGCATTTTAAAAGGTAAATTTCCTATCTGTTTATTTAAAAAAAAAAAAAAAAAACATGGCGCAAGATCTTGTAAAAAAAAAAAAACAACAACTTTTTTTCATTATTTGAACAAAAATGAGACTGATTGAATATGTAAAAATATAAACAAACAAAGCAGAGAAAATAGTAGACCTAGGCTATACAGCAAAGGCGAAATTGTCAATCACACATTGGGGGGGACAGCTGTGGGACTTTTTGTGTTGGCGCATGCACACATTTTTTTTTATCAAAATAAAATAAAAGTCAGAGTCCGAACACTTAACAGCATACAACAGTAATGCTGTTAAGTGTACTTGGTACCTCTAGGGGGGTCCGGGGGCATGCTCCCCCGTAAGAAAATTTTGTACATTTTAAAGGTAAATTCATTAATCTGGTGCACTTTGAGTCACCCGAATCCACTGTTAAAAATAAATAATCCACCCGCAAACCGCCCGAACCTATGATATTCTCTGATTTAGATATCTGCATCTGATCATCACATTACAATTATTCAAATTCTTAGTGTTAAGCATGATAGTATGGTAACATATCACACTGACATAGGCTGATTTAAAATGAACATTTATTTAAAATAAAAGTTCTTCTTTTGGCAAAATTATATTTCCTTAATAGCCTAAACAGAGGCTTTACTCCCTTCAAACTTAAAATTGTCCATTTTTCATTACATCACTGTTTGAAAACACTCAGAATAGTTTTTTTTTACCTTTATAAAGGGCATTTTCCCCCCTAATTTTATTAACTGTATGCTCCATCTTTCATTTCAAATTCTTAAATTTGATAAATATATCCAATTAAAATAATAAGACACTAGGCTGTTACCAATCAAATTAAATAATTTACATTGAAAAATTATAACTGTATTAAATTACATTATTTTAAATATTTTTATAACCGCAACAGAACCATCACGGTGGGAAAAGTGTATCTGACCATGTGACTGTCTGTCCGAGTTTTGTCGAGAGCCGGAGGCGGCACGAAATTTGACGGAGGCGGCCGCCTCATTATTCTCTATGCAGGAAAAACCCAATACCCATAAATGGAAACATAAATTTACAACTGTACTTCGGTTTCTTTGCGAGGACACCGCCGTCACCTGCCATATGAGATTTCACCATGTGAGACGACACCGCCGTCACCTGCTCTGTCAGATTTCGCGCTCCTAACTCTTCTTCTGTTTGGTTTTTCCTAACTCACTGACGGTGCACGAGCTACTAAAGGTATAGGGAAAACATGACATGGATTTCAGGAGAAATAGGTTTTGTTAATGTATAGTGTAAGGCCAGTCGAATGGATTTGGCAAATGGACCGCCCGGGATTTTATATTTTCGGAGCTGGAAAGAAAGACGTATTTGCAATCACATCGATATTGCCCGCATAATCATACAGTATGATCAAATATTGGGGGGGACAAATTGTCCTTCTTTGAATATTGGGGGGGACGTGTCCCCCTGTCCCCCCATAGAATTACGCCTATGCTATACAGACTATAGCTCTGTGGTCAATGCATTAACAATAGTCTCGCGGAGCTTCAAACGATCTGAGATTGAATCTCAGTGTAGCCGACAGGGTTTTTCCGTTCTTGATGCTTAAATATGCATCTGTTTATTAAAGTCAATCATCTTGTTTAATTATCAATTGTACATTACAACATAAATTTGCTACATTCCAGTTGAGCCGCTGCAAAGACGACACATCTGATGAAGGAAGACTGTCAGCCGATTGCACCAGAAAATGAAGATGATGAAGCTCGTCTTTAATCTGCTAAATTATTTTGTGTGTGTGAATCATTCATGAGATTGAGATGACTGACAGTGATACCCGGCCATAGCAACGGAAGACATTTTTCAAAACAGATCGAACAAATCAGAAAAATACTTTCAATACAGTATTGCTTTCAATTAAAAAATAAACAATGAAAATGTAAAAGAAAAAGAAAATTAATTAAGTTTGAAAACCCATCGCACATTTCAAGGTATGAATAAAGTGTCGGACAGTTTATTTATTTAAACAGGGTTCCATCGATAGAGTTTATTCCCTTTGTGATGCAAAATAAGAAACACAGAATCTTATTCTTGCAACATTGTCAAAGAAATTGCAGCTAAATTAAAAAAATTAAAACGGTACTAAACGAAAAAGTTCAAAGCAACATAAATTAAGAACAGGCGTTTTTCTTTGCCTCTCTCGCGCTGGATATTTTTTTAGTAAGTTTGGTCTCCCTCCCTCACTGCGCGCGGCGGGTCTTTCTCGAAATTAAGCATTTCAGTGTAAAAAAACACCATACAGCTGATAATACTGTATATGTCGCTGTGTGTCATCCACACAAATCACGAAAGAAAAAACTGTAACAAATAGCTTTTGTTCCTTCAAAGATACAACATGCCTTGCTGAATTCACCTTACAATAAAACGAGGTGGGTCGCGAATTAAAGAGCTCTGTATCTGCTATATTGAAATTGTGTGTGGAAAACATTTAAATACAATCAATAAAACTACAATATATAATTTAATAAGATATAGGGCCTACTGTACATAGGCTATGGACTTTTGGAGATTTTGAGATTAATCCTTAAAAGAATTTTGCATTTGCCTGCTCATCAGGCTGGCTCCGACACTCTCCATAAGAAAGACGGAACATTAACACCTCTGTCCTGCACCCCCACGATAAAGCAACTATTGCCTTCTCCAAACCCCCCACAGGCTAGCTGAGTTTGCAAAACAAAACAAAGAGTTTGCCACTCGTCGTGGTGTGCCAAAACACTTAATTATAAACTTCAATATTTCATTCAAAACAATCTCAAAACGCTTTGTGACATTTTGAAAAGCCGTGGATGCATTACTGCCACTGGAACCATGAACGCAACAGAATACTGGTTCTGATTTTATTTTTTGTCGTTTAAACGTCACATACATACATATATATATATATATATATATATATATATATATATATATATATATATATATTTTTTTTTTTTTTTTTTTTTAAAGAACTGCTTTTGAAATTACGATTGGAATTATTATAGGCTACAGAAGTAAAGTCATTGTATAATATTTGTTCCTTAGTGTAAAATGGAAATGCATGGTGATGTTATTTTGTAAATAGGCTATAAGCAAAAAACTATGTTTTAGAACTAGACAAATCTCTCTGCATCAACAATAGACTATAAAATGCATTAATAGGCTAATATAAAAATATCAGTAGTCCAAGTTAGTTCGGGATTCGAACCCGTGTCATCTAAATGATCGTAACGTAAGTTCAACCACTCGGCCACGATTCACTCGTTGCGACATGGCCTAACGTTCCAGTGTGTGTTCGCTCACACGAGCGAGAAGCGCTCTTCAAATGAACCGTTGTGTAAAAGAAATGGCAATACTGCCTCTCATAAATAGCCTAACATGAAGACTTCACAAAGCAAGTCTTATTAACAGCCTACACGAACAGCTTGATCGATTTGCAGTGTAAAACAAACAAAATCCAACGAAAATTACAACAGAAATGCAAATGAACACATATTTGCGAAAAGAAAAGTGAAATATGTTCTGCAATAATATTGGCATGTTATGCAATTCATCCTTATGAATAATATGGTAAACAGAACGAAATAATGTACAAAACTGATATTCTCGTCAATGTGTCCGTCTGGCGGAGCAGATAGATGCAAGATAGACAGATAGATAGATAATTAGGGAGATATATAGATAGATAAATAGATTTATTAATTGTCCACTGGGGAAAGTTATTTTCATAGTAAAAAATTCTTCATCAGCTACGGAATCATGGTATTCATGCAAAGCCTATATGCCTTTAGTTTGTTTTATTTTGATAAAATAATGTATGACGTAGGCTATGTCTCAACCATTCAGAAAGCTGCAAGAAATTACATTTGCGCTGAACTATTTCCCATTTCCACGTAGATTAGCCTATAACCGACATCAGTAGCCTAGCGTGTCACACTCTGGCGATGGAGCGCTATAAACGCTTTTTTGCCTCGACTTTGATGTCCGACCATTTCTTTTTTATTTCAGCCACAGTCCGAGGTTGTGAGGCTACAGCATTTACGGCGTCTGCAACCTTTTGCCACTCAATGCCTTTGGCATTAGTAATGCCCACACTGTGCCCTTCAAACAACATTTTTCTCCTCTTTTCCACCTCGCCAACGATAACTTCTACTTCACATTGAGTGAAGTTATGTTTTTTGATTTCCTCTCTGTGTTTGCCATGATTTCGCAATCGATGAATATTAATTTGTGGGCGTTTCACGGACTATTTATGGGCAACTATGGGCGTGACATGAAGCCGCAAAAGCTGCGCTACATTTAGAATTGATTGTGATTTATTAAGGGAAAACTGCGTAGGATGTGTGTGCGCACGGTTTTATAAATCCGAATATTTCTGTGCGTACGCACGTCCTATGTTTCATCCGTACGCCACTTATGACGCAAATCCTACGCAAAGTTTTATAAATGAGGCCCCTGGTCTCTATATTTCCTTCCCAGCTGACACTAATATGCAAGTGCACAGCAAAAATCACAACTTGTGCTTGCTGGAACGCAAGTTATTTAAGGTGTCTCAGCTGTACACAGTCTACCCTACAGTGTGAATTCGTTACAAGGTTTCATTAAATTAAATTAATGTGCAGCAATTTGTACAAATAGAGTCTATAGGCCTACTATACTGTTGTAGCCATTAAATAATCTCATTTAGTATCATATTTGTTAAAATATTATAATGTTATTTTTTTCCATCTATGTTGAATATGAAAAGTGAACAGCACGAGTAAGATAGGATGCATTATATCGAGAGATGATATGGAGTGGGTCAGACATGATTTTGACCACTTCATTAAGTTTTGTTTAGTAGAAAACCTTTCTTTAAAGTGAATTTCGTTTTCTATAAATTGTATCTTAATTTTAATCAATTTTTCATCAACCAATTTCCTGGATTTAATAAGTAAGAGAAGCAAATATAACAGACACTAATCATGGAGGCTCCCGCGCGGTCACTTGCATTGCACGTCAGCTGGAGCGCATCTCATCCTCGTAACTTAACGAAACTCAGTGTATGCCTCACACAGACATGATAAATACATCAAATACACAAAGCTTGAAATGTCTTCAAACGAAATAATTCAAAACGAAAAGAAAAAGGCTACTCTCTGATTATGTCTTTATGTGCATTTCTCATAGGTGCGTTCACTACAAATATGGCGATCGTCAACTTCATCTTTGCAGTCGACAGAAAACACTAGTTTATTGATAAAAATCAAGCACGCATCACCGGATTTACAAATGCACATCTTGCTTGTTGCACGCACACATATTATGTCGAAAAAACGAAATATTATGTTGAAATAACATTATTATTAATAATACATCTTTTAGAATATTTGATTATATGCTGATTGTTGCGCTTGTTCAATTTAATAAAATTAAAACTTTAATTGTGATAATTAAAATAATTGAAAATTAAATATTTAGTGGCCAAGTTTTGCTAATTTATTATATAGGCTATTATATGCCTATTGCCTATATTATATATATACAAGGCATATATTAAGTTATTTTAGCTGTTATGAGAAAAATAAATCTAACGAAATCTAAAATCTAAATCTAATAAATCTAAAAAAAAATTCTAACGCCAATTCAACATGCCAGAATAAAACCTGATTTTTGAACAATGCGTAACGCCACTCGGCCTGGTGTGCCAAAACACTACATTTTAAACTTCAATGTTTAATTCAAAACAATCTCAAAACGCGTTGTGACATTTTTTAAAGCAGTAGCCTATATACATTAAGGGCATTGAAACCAGGATCTTAACTAAAACGCGTTCCGCATTACGCTCAAAAATTATGCCACACTACTCCATGTATTTTTTTTTTTTAAGGACTGCTTTTGAAATCACTATAAATTACTATGCAATTGTATCGCTCACGAGAGCTCTTCGTTTATCTAATTCCTCAATAGAATAGTAAAATATTCAGCGTCATTGCTCCTAATATCGTCTCTATTTTTAACTTTTGATTCTATTTTTTCAGTTCTAAAATTGATTCTATCTTTGGTTCTATTCTGTTGTAGCCTAATAGGCCTATTTATATATATGAAAAATATGCCTATTAGGCTTAGGGTTTCATATTTAACCCACTTACATTTTAAAATACGGCAATTGCTGCTGTTTTGCACAATGTCCCTTTTGCGCCACCTGGCGGTCATTTCGGGAACGACTTTGAAATGCGGCTGGTTTATTTTCGCCGCGGTGATTTCGCCGCGGCAGCTGGCGCGGCGGTAATAGGCATTCTGGTTGTCCACCATCTGTACAACACAAGTATGTAAAATCAAAATCAACAGAGTATTTTGCACTGATAAAAAAAAAAACGAGTAGATCACGCCGGCGTGATTGCCGACCTCAGGGGGTTAATAAGCACCGTTAAAGAAAGACAGAAAGATGGAGTTTCTGAAATATTACCGTGAAGAAGGGGAAAAAAAGTATAAATGTATTGTAAAAGGTAGTGATGACAAAGGAGAATGCGAGTGCGGGGAGGTGATTACAACGTCAAAAGATTCCTTGTGGAATCTTAAAAGGCACGTGTCAAGGAAACACGATCAAGTTTTTCGCTCACACGTGGAAAAAAAATCTGAAGGTCGGTATTATTCAGCTTGAACAACCTAAACCACCAACTCAGAATTAATACATTTGTAAATATTTTGCAGCATTTAGGCTACTTATTATTTACATTTAATTTTAGCGCCATAATATGTTCAATATTTACATTTATTTGCAGAGAAAAAATCACAGCAAACATGTAAAGAGACACAGAGCAGTAAATTTAAAGGCTTCTTTCAACAAAGAACGACAAAAATAAATATTTCACAGGAGAGGAAGAGTGAACTAGACCAGGCTTTCTTTAAAATGATCTACATGGACTATGAGCCACTCACCAAAGGAGAAAGAGAAGGGATGCCCTATTTTGCGAACATTGCACAGCCTGGCTACACCCCACCTTGCTACAGCACGGTCCGTGACACACTCATGCCACATGCTTTATTAGAGTTGGAGAATAAATTGCGCATTCTGCTACAGAACTGCAATGGACTCTCAGTGGCCCTTGATATTTAGACGAGCCGACGAGGTCACAGTTTTCTGGGTGTCGTGGGCAGTTTTGTAGATGAAAACTTTCAAGGCCACACTGTTCTGCTGAGTTGTGAACACATTCAGGGACACCATACAGCGAAGCACATTTATGAAAAACATGAGGAGGTCCTGAGACGCTGGAATATTCAGCGTGGTGTGATCAGAGTAGTAACTGATAGCGCCAGCAATATGGTAAAAGCTGCCTGGTTTTAGCGAATTCGGGGATCAGCTGGACCAAGATGTCGGGGACAGGGAGACAGTTGGTGAGGGTGATGCTCCAGATGCTGCACTCCTGCAGCTCCATGCAGACCAGCTGGCCGTCCAATTGAACATGATGGTAGAGCACTACGTCACAAAATCAAATCTTCACCTGAGATGTCCGATCCACTTACTCCAACTGGCAATTAAAGACGCAATCGCGAAGCACAATGCAATCAATTCAATAATCAACAAGGTTGGAAAAGTAGTCAAAACAGTCAGAAAAAGCACACTGAACACAGAGGAAATCGACAAATTAGGTGTTCGTCCCACAACTGCATGCGCAACCAGATGGAACAGTCAGTTGCGGATGATCGAGTCGGTGCTGAAAATGTTTGAGAAGGACACGCTGTGGCAAAACAGGCGGACGTCGATCACAGATGATGGGAAAACCACATGCAATGATGTCCTCATTCTTCAAGGCTTAGTGAGAGTACTCAGTTTACAAAAGGAACTGGGAAACCTGGGGATGATCCTACCGGCAGTTGCAGAAATACACAGAATGATGTCTGATGTTTCCAGTGACACTCCACTGGAAATAGCCGCATTCGCAGAAACTCTAGCTGTGAACTTTACGACTCGTTATCATAGGTTTTATGACAACACCCACGTTATTCTGGCTGCATTATTAGATCCACGCTTCAAGAACGAGTGGATTGCAAGAGATGAAAAGGCAAGTAATTCATTACACAAAGGCATAGCATTCAGAAATTAACCATGGTTTATTAAAATAAAAGAGTAGTATGCTAACTAACAATAATGCTAAAAATAATACAGTAGGCCTACATGTATGAAAACTTTATTATAAATAATAATAATAATAATACAGAAGGGCAAAATAATCATAGCTAATTGTATTGTTCTTGTAGGTTCAAGGCAAACAGATTGAGATCCGGGAGTTGTTAGTTCGTCAAACTGAACTTCTCTGCAGTGTAAATAAAAAAGTAACATCCCCTTCCCTTGTCGCTGACCCTGCGACTGTCCCTGACCCTGAGCCATCGAGCGCAAAAAAAGTCAAGTCAATGTTCCAGTCATACGCAACTGTGACCTGTTCGTCTTCTACAACAATAGACGTAAAAGGAGAAGTCGAGCAATACCTTGGAATGCCAAGATTGAACAGCGAAGTTGACGTCCTTCGCTTCTGGAAAGAAAACGCTAATGTACTGCCACAACTTTCACAAATTGCAAGACACATATTTAGCATTCCCAGCGGCTCGGCCAGCGTGGAAAGGGTGTTTTCTATTGCTGGTCTGATGTCCAGCAATAATCGCATGTGCTTGGCACCTGCCACTCTGCAAAAGCTCGTTTTTCTGAAAGTTAACGCAGCACTTGAGATATAGCTTTGCTAATAAAAAATATGTTCAACCAGCCAGCATTTTTTCTGTTCATAGTATTTCTCAATAGTAATATAAAAGTTGGCTTAAAGAGATATTTTTTCGTTTGGCAATTTGTTTAACTTCATATTTTAGTTTGTGATGTATTTATTTTATTTAATGTAATGTTTTTTGTTTGATAATTTATTTAATTTAGCCTCATTCAACACTTATTTTTTATTTTGCTTTGTTTAAAAGGATAGCCTAATTTATTGGTTTGGGGCTGTTCAAAATTCCAATAAAGTATGTTGTTCTTTTAGTACTGCGTATTCGTTTTACAGTACATGCATCTTCTGATCAGAGGTTGGTGTTATTTAAAAAAAAAAAAGAATACAAATTTACCGTGGAGCGAAAACGGAACGAGACGTATTAAAGGGATACTTCACCTCTGGAAAGATGAATGTGTATTTAAAATTGGTCATTTATGTAGAAGAAATGTGAAGACATTTTTTAATTTGGAGCTTTCTAGACTGAGAAAAGCCAGAAAATGTATTTTTGGCTTATGTGGATGAAAGACAACAACTCCCAGAATGCACTTGCTTCGCTGCCCTAGGAGGCCACGCCTACCGGTTAGAGAGCGCAGTTGAAAACAACAAGGTTAGGCTACTAGTGAGTCTCCGTGACGAGTCTGCCTGGGATTTCGAGATTGCCCAAAATGTCCGGGATTCGGCTTTTGCGTTCTACATTCGCCATTCATCATGTTTACTGTGGCGAGCAGGACGAGGCTGACGGCCGCGGGAGAACGGCGCGAGGCCGGTGGCGTCATTACTGAGATGCGCCGGTCTTGTATCTCTCACGGAGGTGCGGGAATTTTCTTAGCAATGTTAAAACGCACATCAACCGATCACTTGTTTAGCGTTCATGTAAACACTACATTCAGATTCACCAATCGGAATGAATTCAGTTAGATTGAAACAAGAGGTGTGCATTCAAACAATGAATGGCGACCGCAGAAAGCAAAAGCTGAATCCCGGACATTTTGAACGATCTCGCCCGCCGGACAAGTCCGGGAAAAGGAGGATGGTAACCCCTACTACTCAGCTTTCTCCTACTACTCAGCTTTCTTCACAGAACAAAAGCCTGCAAGCTTAGCTTCCAAAGAAAGACAGCTGACTGTGTGTACATTATGTGAGTGAGATCCCACCCTCTATGGGCGGGTTGAACAAATGCGGAACAGCCCCTACTACTGGCTGTAGTCTTTAGCCTCTGGCCAGAAAATCCTCCGATGACGCAAAATGACGATTTTTGTGTCATCGGAGGATTTTTTCCAGACAAAAAATATATAAATCTCTCCTCTCAGGGGGATATGAGGGTGGAAAGCAAGGTAATTCGAAAATACTACAGGTTTTCTACTAATACAAAGCTTAATGCTAAATCCTGAAGTATCCCTTTAAGGTCGGCGTGGGGAGCGAGCGAGGAGCGGAAAATTGTACACCCAGAGCGGAGCTTGAGCGGAGTAATTATGAAATGCTTTGAGCGTGGAGCACAAATTCTTTCCGCTCCGCTCTGCTCACATACTCTGATCTGTAATACAAAAGTACCATGGAACTTCACTTTACATGCTGATCAGAAGGCACTGGTATGAATGTTTAGAAAATATACAACCAAAATAAATTATTGTAATTTTATTCATTGATAAATAATATTTGAGAAAATCTGAGCATTGTTTCAAGCTTGATTATGTCCTGGACACAATGAGGACTCCAGGTGAGCCATTAGTGGATGTTGGCACAACCTCGCTAAAACGCTCTGACTTCATATCATTGGGTCTACATCAACATGAAGTTGAGGCAACAGTAAGTTGTATGTTTGTATGTATAACAGTATGTTTACTGCCACATAACATAAGAAATGCTTCACATACATTTTCAAAAACCTTATTTGCCTCTAAATTGATACAATTATACAGATTGCCAATTGCTGTTTCCAAATGATGAGCGATATTGTAATACATCAGGTATATTGATATGAATGATTACTCTCTCTCAAGGCATTTTGCATGTTAACTACTGTGTCAGTTCTAACAATTATTGAATTGATTCATTGTCAGGGAAAGGATGTACATGCCATTGATGCATATGTAATACCAAGCTGGATGCCCCCTTTAAAAGCAGATCCTAATCTGTCGCTCCCAGTAAGTGAGCACTTTCTTGCTATTTCATTTTGATGCGTAAACACAATTGCATTTTGTGCCCATTAATATGATAACTTATCTACTTTCTGTATGCATTTTCTCTTCAATATTATCTCAATAGGTTGATGTAGCATTGAAGGACATGATTCTCCTTCCCGTGTGGAAAACAGGACACTGGGTGTTGTGTGTAGGTTTATTTTGATTTGTAATATTACATGAATATTGCAATACTATGTGGACTGCACTGTACAACTAACTTACCGTGGAATTATTAAACAAATTATCAGGGAAACATTTTATTTGAGGCTAAGAAAATGTCATGAGATGGAATATTACACGTCTGTAGACTAGGGGTGTAACAATACATTGATATGGATCGATGCATCGATATAACGTATAACGATACGATGCATCGATGCCACACGTAAAATATTGATATAAGGTAGCTTTATTTTGACACTCTCCACATTCTCACGTAACATCCTTCCGCCAAAGCGCGCATTTTCGTTTACTCACCATACTGTCTGCCGGTGTGTCTTTATAACGTTAATCTCCTCATCTGAAATGGACGCCTGACAAGACTGACTGAACCCTAAACACGTTTTGTCACAAAAGCCGGTATTGTCCACTGTCAAGGCATCGCGAGTTCATGTTTTACTGCAGAAACAGACAAGCAGTAGCACCCGTTTTAGCAACTCAGCGCGCAGTATTCAGGTCAGATGTCACTTCAAAAAGACACGCTAACTAAGAGGAGTTTCGTCAAAGCTGACTAAAAGTGATAGAGGATTATGGGGCGCCGTTTGTAAAGCGGCTCACGCTGAAAATAACAGCAACATTTTGTCACATTTAGCTTCAAAAAATGTTTAAAAAACTGGTATGAATTTTTGAAGGTCACTTTTTTAGCACATTTACAACAATATTTGTCAACTTAGAGATATTTTAAATAGTTAAATCTAAATATTAAATGTTACACCTAAATGTTAAATGTTAAATCTAAATGCTAAATCTAAATGTTAAATCTAAATCTAAATGTTAAATCTAAATCTAAATGTTAAATCTAAATATTAAATTGAAATCTAAATCTAAATGTTAAATCTAAATCTAAATCTAAATGTTGAATCTAAATGTTTCGGGTGAAACTAAATATTTAACTAATATGCAAATTCAAAATGCCGGTAACCGGAAGTGCCAAAATAAAAGCTCGAGGAGGTCAGTGTGTGTTTATAGCATGGTTTATAGTGTCAAATAACGAATAAAAACCATCTCATCCGAGGAAATGGACTCTTGGACATGGATTATCGTGATAATAACTACCTAAAATAATAAACACGTTTGGAGAAACTGTATTTGAAGAGTAGGCTAGTGTCACTTTTATGAAAAGTGCGGGACTTATGACCTGTAGCCATAATAGCCAGCCACGAGGGGGCTCACTTTGACTGAATGTCATGTCATCACTGTCATCACTCTCATCATGAAACTCTACAGTTTCTCCAAACATGTTTATTATTTTAGGTAGTTATTATCATGATAATCCATGTCAAAGAGTCCATTTCCTCGGATGAGATGGTTTTTATTCGTTATTTGACACTATAAACCATGCTATAAACACGCACTGACCTCCTCAAGCTTTTATTTTGGCACTTCCAGTTACCGGCATTTGGAATTTTCATATTAGTTAAATATTTAGTTTCACCCGAAACATTTAGATTCAACATTTAGATTTAACATATAGATTCAACATTTAGATTTAGATTTAGATTTAACATTTAACATTTAGGTGTAACATTTAATATTTAGATTTAAAATATCTCTAAGTTGACAAATATTGTTGTAAATGTGCTAAAAAGTGACCGTCAAAAATTCATACCAGTTTTTCAAACATTGTTTAAAGCTAAATGTGACAAAATGTTGCTGTTATTTTCAGCGTGAGCCGCTTTACAAACAGCGCCCCATAGAGGATGGATAACTTCAACGAACTTGATGAACCCGTGATATCTTCTTTAGGGCGTAAAAGGAAAATAAAAACTGAAACCTCACGGAACCTTGCTAAAGCAGCTCGTTTAGTGGTGAGGGAAAAGCTCACTGTATTGCGTGTACGTTAATCACAACAATAACGTTTGTCAGGCGTCTATGTCAGCTGAGGAGATTAACATTACAACGTTACCAATTACTTGGTTTTGTTTAACTCTGAAACATGAAATGTGAATGTATCTGCTAAAAAACAAACTTTTAATGTATAAAAAACATACTTTCAATTAACTTTTAATTTTGTAATTTACCTGTATTTTTGAAGTTATTATTATTATTTATCAAAACAACCCAGCTGCAGTTTGATTGATATTACTTGGAATGCACAATCAAATAAAATAAACATGATTTATGAAAATGAACAAGAACAGAGTACTTGCAAATGACCTCTTCTGTTGTAAATGTCCCAAATGGGAGAAGTTTGTGCAATTTTCAGAGTTTAATTAAACGTTCATGTTATATATTTTGGTTGCATTTGTGAGTTAATAAAAACGTAACTGGTTGTGTGAACATAATATCTAAATATCGATTAATCGATCGATATAGCCCTGAATCGAATCAAATCGTAATCGTATCACAGAATTTTTTGAGGTATCGGCAAATATCGTATCGCTGGCTGAGAGAATCGATATCGTATCGTATCGTGATGAACTGTCTGATTTACACCCCTACTGTAGACTATGTATTTTTCAGGTCTTGAAGCCAAAAAAGAGAGTGATGCACTTTCTTTGCTCCAAAAATCTCCATGGCTATGGCGATGGCTCATATGTGACGTTGTTCAGGTTTTACATACCCATTATAAATTTGGCTCGAGTTCAGCCGTTCAACATTCCCCGTTCCACTGTTCAAAAGTTCTTATTTTAGTTGTTTGGCTTATTGGTTGGTGTTCTCTACAGTATGGTAAGGACACAAAAGTTTTAGGCACTTGTGAAAAAAAAAAAATTAAACTGTCTAAAACAAATGTTTGTGTACGGAGCCCCTGAGGGGACCTGTGAAAAAAAAAAAAAAAAAAAAGTACTTTCGCGTGCGCACGAGAAACATTCGTGTGTGCACGAGAAAACTTTCGCGTGCGCACGAGAAACTATCGCGTGCGCACAAGAAACTTTCGCGTGCGCACGAGAAAACTTTCGCGTTCGCACGAGAAAACCCATTTAGGGGGAGATCACATTGCAGTGGGACAATGTAAGCCACAACTTTGTTTAGACTGCTTCTTTCCTTTAAATAGATTACTGAATAGCCCTCTGGCGGCATAGCTATGTCCATAAGCAGTCTGCTCCTGCAGCAACGTATCAGTTTGAAGCCTCCAGCATGCTTCAGTAGAGGGAAAGACTCCTCAATTATCATAATAAACTCTTGTGGTGTGCATTGCACATCACAAAATCTTACTTTTTTTTTGCCAAGCCTGTTTGCCGGGAGGCACGTACTTTCCTCAACACTGGGAATTTGTTTTGTATTCACTATAGCACAGCAAGAAAATGTGTGCTCCCATGGCTGGGTAGCATTTTTTTTTTTAAAGTTATTACCGGTAACTCTTATGTATGATAACTGAGATAATGCTGCTAAATTTTTTTTTTTTTTTTTACCTTGAATGTTATTGCTCTAATTTATTTTTTATATTTTGATATTTCATATTTTGTTCAAATGTTTAATATATCTGCTGTTCATATGTTCATTTATTAGTGTGTTATATGATTAGAATGTTGTCCCGGTTTTAAAATAAAGCACAGCAGGAAAAGTATCGAAAAAGTATCGAAATCGCAATTCATGACTTGGTATCGGTATCGAAACAATAATTTTGGTATAGTGACAACACTAATCAGAGTACACCATTGCCTTTGTACAGTTAGTTGGCAGCAGTTTCAAATCAAATCGCCTGGTACCCTCCCAGGAAGATGAATGCCATGAGTTTCAACATAGTTAATAATGAAATGCTGTTACAGTCGAACACCACCCTTAACATAAAGGAGAGACGCACACAGATCAGCTCGTATCAAAAATAGGGGTATGTTTATTTAACAGAATGGGTATCAAATAATAGGTAGGTTAACAATAAAAACTAGGGGTGTAAATCGGACAGTTCATGACGATACGATACGATATCGATTCTCTCAGCCAGCGATACGATATTTTCCGATACTTCAAAAAATTCCACGATACGATTCGATTCGATTCGATTCAGGGCTATATCGATCGATTAATCGATATTTAGATATTATGTTCACACAACCAGTTACGTTTTTATTAACTCACAAATGCAATCAAAATATATAACATGAACATTTAATTAAACTCTTTGAAAATTGCACACCCTCTCCCAATTGGGACATTTATAACAGAAGAGGTCATTTGCAAGTACTCCGTTCTTGTTCATTTGCATAAATCATGTTTTTTATTATTATTGTGCATTCCAAGTAATATCAATCAAACTGCAGCTGGGTTGATTTGATTAATAATAATAATAATAATAATAACTTAAAAAATACAGGTAAATTAGTAAATTAAAGTTAATTGAAAGTATGCTTTAATATGTTAAAACATTTTTTTTTTTTTTTTAGCAGAGCAGATACATTCACATTTCATCTTTCTGAGTCAAACAAAACTAAGTAATTGCTATGATAAATAATACAACACTCGGTTAATCTTCATAACGTTAATCTCCTCAGCTGACATAGACACCTGACAAACTTTGTTGTTGTGATAACGTACATGCAATACAGAGAGCTTTTCCCTCACCACTTAACGAGCTGCTTTAGTGGGTTCCGTGAAAATGTTTCAGGTTTTATTTTCCTTTTACGCCCTGAAGAAGATATCACGAGTTCATTGAAATTATCCATCCTCGATCACTTTTAGTCAGCTTTGACGAAACTCCTCTTAGCCAGCGCGTCTTTTCAGAGTGACATCTGACCTGAATACTGCGCGTTGAGTCGCTAAAACGGACTTATTGTGTTGTGTTCACCAACAAGGGTGCGAGTGCTTGTCTGTTTCTGCTGTAAAACATGAACTCGCGATGACTTGACAGCGGACAATACCGGCTTTTGTGAAAAAAAACTTGTTTAGGGTTCAGTCAGTCTTGTCAGGCGTCTTTTTCAGATGAGGAGATTAACGTTACACACCGGCAGGCGGTTGGTGAGTAAACGAAAATGTGCGCTTTGGCGGAAGGATGTTATGTTACGTGAGAATGTGGAGAGTGTCAAAATAAAGGTGTATATCGATATTTTAAGTGTGGAATCGATGCATCGTATCGTTAGACGTTATATCGATGCATCGATCCATATCGATGTATCGTTACACCCCTAATAAAAACAACTACAAAAGCGGAACGCTTTCTACTGCCGGGTGGACAGCTAGACGGCAGTCACTAAAAAGACAGAAAGCACGGCTGTGCATCGACTCTGTTCTCAGTCTTTGTGTGCGCCCTCAGGAGCTGTCACAGAAGCCTTTTATAGTGCAAGTAGTCTTCGCTCAGGTGTGGCTCATCTGTAATTAAGAAAAGGGGAAGAGACACTGCACTCAAACACATGTATAGGAACAAACACCAGAGCTGGGGGACGTAAAAATGGTGACCCAAAATGGTGACCTGTCGCCATACATTGAACATGAGAACACTCATTTTTACTCATGAATTCTGTGTTCAGCTCTCTGTTCGAGCCAACCCAATCAATAGAGTTCCAGCTAAAAATAATTATTACCTCGTTCAAGGCATATATGGTCAAATCACAGGCAAATCACAGCTTTGCATGACACAATACCTAGTATTGCTACAGAATTACATTAGATTAGCAAGCCCAGTAAATTAAAATAAATCCCAAGACAAATAATCTATATATATATATAGTGTTTTTTTTTATTATTATTAACTATAACCTAGATGTATAGGCCATTTTCAATCAATAAGGCCGCATGCAAGTTCATTTTCATAATAAACAAAACGTGTAATACTATTAAGCATCCACCCTAGACAACGCATCTGCGATAATATTGTATTTTCCCCGGACATGCACAATTTGGAGGTTAAACGGTTGAAGCAATAGACTCCAGCGCATTAACCTACGATTTGAATTGTACATGCGACTGAGGAATTTGAGTGGGTCATGGTCAGTATAGACCTTAACTGGATGTACCGTAGAACCTAAATACACTTCGAAGTGTTGAATAGCCAGGACTAAAGCCAAAGTCTCTTGCTCGATAGGTGAGTACTTTCGCTGGGCAGAATTAAATTTCTTAGAGAAGAAACTCACGGGATGGTTTACATTGTCTGCGCCTGATTGCGAAAGTACGGCACCGGCGCCTACGATGCTGGCGTCCACAGCAAGCTGAAACGGTTTGTTAAAGTCTGGCGCAGACAGCACGGGAGCAGTCAGCAAGAGAGCTTCAAATTTTTTCAAAATTTCAAAAGTTTTGGGGCCCAATAGGTTAGTGAGGGGACAAACCACAGTCGAAAAGTTCTTACAAAAACTGTGATAGTAGCCTACCACGCCGATCGCAAGGCACAGGAAATTCTTGAATAGCGGCCACCTTAGCCATTACTGGTAAAACATGTCCTCTGCCAACTCAAGTCCACCCCAAGTAAGTGACAGTGGCTTTTCCGAACTCACATTTTTCTAGATTAATTGTGAGATTTGCATTGGACAGCCTACGGAAAAGCTCTCGAAGTTGTGTTATGTGTTCGGACCAGTGTGTACTATATAGGACTATGTCGTCCAAATACGCCTCGCAATTTGACATTCCAGCTAGAACAATATTTACTAAACGCTAGAATGAGGAAGGCGCATTACGCATTCCGAAAGCCATAACTTTATAATGCATAAATGCATCTGAGGTCACAAAAGCTGATATTTGTTCTGCTCTTGGTGTAAGGGGCACTTGCCAGTAACCTTTTATGCTGCGTTCACGCCAAACGCGAATATGCGTCTGGCGCGAGTGATTTCAATGTTAAGTCAATGGTAAGACTCGTTTACGCGCGTCTGGAGGTCTTGCGGCGCGAATGAGGCGTTTAGCGCGGCGCGGTAGACGCGAATTCGCCTCATTCGCGCGTCTAGTTCGCGCGAATGACGCGAAGTGAGCGTCTGGCGCGTTATGCGCGAATTATTTTATTAGTGCTTTTTGTGCATTCACGCGTTTGACGCGAATTCGCGTCTGCCGCCCGAGTTGAAAAATCTGAACTTCTGCGTCAATTTGCGCCGCGTTAACCAATCAGGAGCCTGTTTGCTGCTGTCACGTGGTGAAGTGACAGTTTATAATGTTATTTTATGTTTCACCTCAATAAATTATTTTGCAATATGACTAAAATGCACAAAGCAAATCTTTCACATAAAAACTCGATTTCAATATATGAGAGATACTCATTTTGTATTGAATGCTACTTATTCCATATATATTCTAGATTATATGAAACATTATTAATCTAATGTAAAGACAACAAACACAATTTAGTGAATAAAAACTAAAAAAAAAAATCAGGACAGGTTTCACTTTTGGAGGCTAGCTCCATTTATTATCAAAACAAAAATAAATGACAGATTAGGTGGGTGCGGGTGAGGGTGCACCTCACGCCGGGCTGTATAGCGCGGGCTCGTCAGGCAGCGACCACTCGAGGCCTTATACGGCCTACGCTGTCCTCGTCAGCATCCTCACCATTAGGTCCACCAAACCTAGCTCCTGGAGCAAATTGTGAAACTCCTGAAACCCTCCGGAGGGTCTGGTGGAGCCGAGTACAGCGACGATGTCCCCTACGCAGCTGTTTCTGCTCTCCAGAGCATATACGAGCTGTGACTCTGTTGATTAATGCTAATGCTAATACTCGATAAACATCTAAAAAAGATGGCCGCCAACGGGTTTCGAAACTTGCGCCTCTGGATTTCGCCTCTGACGCGTGTAAATTTCGCTTCAAACTTTTGTTTTTACGCGCCGATTTCGCTCTTGACGCGCGAATTAACACAAAGTGGTCACGCGTATAACTAGACGCGGCAGGCGCGAATTTAGACGCATATTCGCGTTTGGTGTGAACGCAGCATTAGGAGGTCGATTTTAGTGACAAACGTGGACAAGCCAACACGGTCCACACAGTCATCCATCGGTGGTAATGGATAACAGTCTCTGGCAGAGTGATGGCATTAACACACCTGTAATCCGTACAAAACCTGTAAGTGCCATCAGGTTTGCCAACTAAAAGGCACGGGGAGCTCCAAGGGCTAGAGCTAGGCTCAGCAATATTATTCTTTATCATGTACTCAACCTCCCGTTGCAGGATAGCTCGCTTTTCTGGACTTACCCTATATGGGTGCTGTTTAATCGGGCCTTTATCACCCACGTCTATGTCATGTTCCAGGACTGTAGTTACAGTCGGAACATCTCCGAATAACTCAGGGAAATCATCTATCACAGACAATATGTCAGCTGTTTGAGAGGGAGTTAAATGTGGCAAACGATTTGCAATGACCGACAGCATAGCCGAGTTGTTGAGTCAACCTTCAATCACGCACCGCGACGGAGGAGTCACCGCGTCATCATCCTCTACCAGTGAAGAGAGCAACACGGAGGACTCGACTGGACTGGGTAAGTTAAAATTACACAAGTCAGTTTTAACATATTCACGCGTATAATATGGTTTGGGACAGTATATGGCCCTCTGAATCGTGCCTGAAATACAGAACCGGGCACGAGTAAGAGAACCAACACTTGGTCTCCAGGTTTAAACGAACGGGCTCTTGCTTTTCGATCATACCAAGTTTTCATGCTAGATTGGGTCTTTTCTAAATTTTCTCTAGGAAGTTCACGCGCTCTGTGTAGTCGGGTGCGAACGTCGCTTATAAACTGTAATGCGCTACGAGAAGTAGGTTTGCTCAACCACTGATCTTTAATAACGCTCAAAGGCGTGCGAACGTCGTGAGCAAACACTAGCTCTGCAGGGCTGAAACCAATTGACTCTTGTACGACTTCTCTAGAGGCCATAAGCATCCAAGGAATCGCATCTTCCCAGTCTGTACCCACATCCAAACAATATGCACGCAGCATCGATTTTAGCGTCTGATGGTAACGCTCGAGAGCGCCTTGACTCTCCGGATGGTACGCACTAGAAATGCGGTGCTTAATTTGGAGCGACTTTAGGACTTGGGAAAAGACACGCAAAGTAAAATTTGTTCCTTGGTCACTTTGAACGATTTTCGGTAGCGCCACAAAAGAAAATAATTTTAATAAAGCCCTGGACACGATTTTAGCAGTGAACTTCGGAAGCGAGTAGCTGTACACATAATTGTTAATAACTGATATCCACTTTTTGACCGTGAAAGAGGACCGACGCAGTCAATGATTTTTATTTGTTGTTTATTTGAATAGGGACAGATACAAAATAAACAAAGATTATTACATAAAGAACCATCCGATGCATGTATCACAGTGTTTATAGCCATGGCTAATTCGCAACACCTGTCCCTAGAAGAGCTTTTAACAGTCAAGATAATGAAGAAATAAAAATAATTAAAAAAAAATTACAGCAAATACAATGAAATGTCCAGAAACCAGTTAGCACCAATAAAGATAAGTATAATAAATAAACACATTCACTCGAACTCACACAGATGCACACCTCACATACACCCAGCTACACATCTCAAATGGCATGATCACACTGCTGCTGCTGTATGAACCAGGCTTTTGTTAGTTTTTTAAAGGTGGACAGTTTAGTTAAAGTCTTTATATTTGTAGGAAGCCAGTTCCACAAATTGGCTCCTTTCACAGAAAAAAACATTTTGGGCAAAAGATGTTTTACAAAATGGAACTTTTTGCAGATTTTACATGATCAATGACTGCACATTCTCGGCCCTGTAAGTATGACTCGAACCATGATAATGCCTGGTGTGACATATTATGCGATGACAGTTTTGAGATAAGACGGCTATGGTTTAGTGTATCGAATGCCCTCTTTAAGTCCAGGAATACTGCACCCACGATGTTTCCTCTATCAAGCGGCTGCACAATATTTTCCAATAATGCGCAGATGGCTGATTCAGTAGAATGGTTCTGTCTGAAACCATAATGTTGAGGGTGTATATACTGATGTGTTTCTAAATATTGTGTTGTTCTGAAACTAGTTTTTCTAGTATTTTTGACATTACCGGAACTAGACTTATTGGTCGATAGTTACTAACGTCTGTGGTATTCCCGGACTTAAAGATGGGTTTAACCAGTGCCTTTTTCCACACATCTGGAAATATTATAATATGGGGAAGAAGGGGAGGAAAAATGAGAAAATCACCGGTTCGAATCCCGAATGGAACATGCATCAATTAATGCAAACTCTTACAAAGTGCTATGAATCTATCAAATATAGCTTAAAAACTGATACAAATAGAATTGGTAATTGGTAATTGTTGCAATAACAATAATAAAAATAAGAATATGATACTACTACTACTACTACTGCTTATAATAATAATAATAATAATAATAATAAACCTTTATATCAAAGAAATGTTTCTGACAATCACTGTCATTCTGTCCCTTTCTTGTAATTTTAATGCTTTGTTGCAATACAAATAATTAAAATAAGAATATGATACTACTGCTGCTTATAATAAATAATAATAAACCTTTATATCAAAGAAATGTTTCTGACAATCACTTCTCACACACTGTGGATTTGTCTGCAATACCATTCTGTCCCTTTCTTGTAATTTTAATGCTTTGTTGCAATAAGAATAATAAAAATAAGATTGTGATACTACTACTACTACTGCTTATAATAATAATAAACCTTTATATCAAAGAAATGTTTCTGACAATCACTTCTCACATCCTGTGGACCTGTCAAGGAGTCAGTTAGGCTGACAGAGAAGATTTCAGAACTAGAGACACGCATCCAAACTTTAATTGAGGATAGTAAGAGTGCTAGAGCTTTAGATACTATTTTGGATGCGCCTAGCGTGAACTCTTTACATGGTGCGGTTCCAGCTGAAGTAGTGCCTGAGCAGCCGGGCAAATGGGTGACAGTGAGGGATCGCTCTAGTCGCGGATCAAAAAACCACTCTTCCGTTCCGATTACCATAACAAATCGATTTGCCCCACTCAGTGAAACACCCACTGAGAATTCTGTTGATTGTGCCCTAGTAATTGGTGATTCGATCACACGGAACGTGAAAATAGAGACACCAGCGACCATAGTCACATGTTTGCCAGGAGCCAGAGCGCCTGACATCAAAGCAAATTTAAAAGTGCTGGCTAATGCTAATCGTAAATTCTCTAAGATCATTATTCATGTCGGCACTAATGATGTTCGACTACGCCAGTCGGAGATCACCAAAATTAATATTAAAGAGGTGTGTGAACTCGCAAGTACGATGTCAAGCACTGTAATTTGCTCTGGCCCCCTTCCTGTTCGCAGGAGTGATGAGATAGTTAGTAGATTGTGTTCACTGAATCGCTGGCTGTCTAAGTGGTGTCCGCTTAATAATATAGAATTCATAGAAAATTGGAAAAGTTTTTGGGGCAAACCTGACCTGTTGAAAAGAGATGGTATTCATCCCTCCTGGGATGGTGCTGCTCTTCTCTCTAGTAATATGGCACATAGTCTTAGAGCTCAAACATGACAAATTGGGCACCAGGTCAGGAAGCAGACAGACTGGCTAAACCGACCGTCTGCTAGCGGCCTCGCGTCACCCAGGTCAGATAAATCCCATCACATAGAGCCTCTTTCACCCAGCTATCATCATACAGAGACTGTGTCTGTTCCCCGAATTTGGAAATCCAAAAAACGTTTAAACCCATCTAAGGTTAAAAATTTAATTGATGTTCAACAAATAAAAAACAGCTATAATACAGATGAGCAAATGCTAAAGCTTGGGTTGCTGAATATTCGATCGCTTACTTCAAAAGCACTCATTGTTAATGATATGATTTCAGATAATAACCTAGATGTGCTGTGTTTGACAGAAACCTGGCTAAAACCAAACGATTACATTACTTTAAATGAGTCCACCCCGCAAAATTACTCTTATAAACATGAGCCTCGTCTGAAACGCAAAGGGGGTGGTGTTGCTGTAATTTATAGTAATATTTTCAAAACCACTAAGAAATCAAGTTTTAAATATAATTCTTTTGAAGTGTTAGTGCTTAATGTAAAAATACACTCACCTAAAGGATTATTAGGAACACCATACTAATACTGTGTTTGACTCCCTTTCGCCTTCAGAACTGCCTTAATTCTACGTGGCATTGATTCAACAAGGTGCCGAAGAATTCTTTAGAAATGTTGGCCCATATTGATAGGATAGCATCTTGCAGTTGATGGAGATTTGTGGGATGCACATCCAGGGCACGAAGCTCCTGTTCCACCACATCCCAAAGATGCTCTATTGGGTTGAGATCTGGTGACTGTGGGGGCCATTTTAGTACAGTGAACTCATTGTCATGTTCAAGAAACCAATTTGAAATGATTCGAGCTTTGTGACATGGTGCATTATCCTGCTGGAAGTAGCCATCAGAGGATGGGTACATGGTGGTCATAAAGGGATGGACATGGTCAGAAACAATGCTCAGGTAGGCCGTGGCATTTAAACGATGCCCAATTGGCACTAAGGGGCCTAAAGTGTGCCAAGAAAACATCCCCCACACATTACACCACCACCACCAGCCTGCACAGTGGTAACAAGGCATGATGGATCCATGTTCTCATTCTGTTTACACCAAATTCTGACTCTACCATCTGAATGTCTCAACAGAAATCGAGACTCATCAGACCAGGCAACATTTTTCCAGTCTTCAACTGTCCAATTTTGGTGAGCTTGTGCAAATTGTAGCCTCTTTTTCCTATTTGTAGTGGAGATGAGTGGTACCCGGTGGGGTCTTCTGCTGTTGTAGCCCATCCGCCTCAAGGTTGTGCGTGTTGTGGCTTCACAAATGCTTTGCTGCATACCTCGGTTGTAACGAGTGGTTATTTCAGTCAAAGTTGCTCTTCTATCAGCTTGAATCTTTCGGCCCATTCTCCTCTGACCTCTAGCATCAACAAGGCATTTTCACCCACAGGACTGCCGCATACTGGATGTTTTTCCCTTTTCACACCATTCTTTGTAAACCCTAGAAATGGTTGTGCGTGAAAATCCCAGTAACTGAGCAGATTGTGAAATACTCAGACCGGCCCGTCTGGCACCAACAATCATGCCACGCTCAAAATTGCTTAAATCACCTTTCTTTCCCATTCTGACATTCAGTTTGGAGTTCAGGAGATTGTCTTGACCAGGACCACACCCCTGGACCACACACCACACGCATTGAAGCTACTGCCATGTGATTGGTTGATTAGATAATTGCATTAATGAGAAATTGAACAGGTGTTCCTAATAATCCTTTAGGTGAGTGTATATAGTATAAATGATAAATCACGTTTGAGATTTGTGCTGGCTACTGTATACAGGCCACCAGGGCACCATACAGACTTTATCAAAGAATTTGCGGACTTTCTATCAGAGTTAGTATTGGCTGCAGATAAAGTACTAATTGTTGGTGATTTTAATATACACATCGATAATGAAAAAGATGCATTGGGTTTGGCATTTAAAGACATTGTAAACTCAATTGGAGTTAGACAACACGTGTCAGGACCTACTCATTGTCGTAATCATACTCTAGATCTAATATTATCACATGGAATAGATGTTGATGCCGTTGAAATTCTGCAGCAGAGCGATGACATCTCAGATCATTATCTAGTCTCGTGTAAATTACATTTAGCCAAAGCTGCAAAGCCGACTCCGTGTTTCAAATATGTTAGACCTATCACTTCTGCCACTAAAGATTGCTTTATCAATAATCTTCCTAATCAGTTTCATCATCTTAGCATCCCGGATAGCTTAGAAGAACTTGATATTGCAACAGAAACTTTTAACTCTCTCTTTTCCAGCACTTTAGACACAGTTGCTCCTTTGCGCTTAAAGAAGATTAAAGAAAATAATCCAACGCCGTGGTACAACGAGCACACTCAGGCCCTTAAGAGAGCAGCCAGAAAAATGGAGCGCAACTGGAAGAAAACAAAACTAGAGGTATTTCGCATTTCATGGAAAGAGAGCTCGATTGCATACAGAGAGGCTTTAAAAGCTGCTAGATCTGCTTATTTTTCAACCCTATTAGAAGAAAATAAACATAATCCTAGGTTTTTATTTGAAACAGTGGCTAAACTAACGAAAAAGAAAGCTTCAAACACAGAAGTTTCCAAGCAGCACATCAGTAATGATTTTATGAACTTCTTCACTTATAAGATTGATAATATCAGGGACAAAATTATAACTATGCAACCGTCTACTACAGTATCGCATCAGGCAGTGCATTGTAGTCTCCCTGAGGAAAAATTTGATTCATTCGTTGCTATAGGAGAGGAAGAATTTACTAAACTCGTTAAATCATCTAAATCGACAACATGTATGTTAGACCCTATACCGACTAAGCTACTGAAAGAGATGCTTCCAGAGGTCATAGATCCTCTTCTTAATATCATTAATTCATCTTTGTCTCTAGGATACGTACCAAAAAACTTTAAGCTGGCTATGATTAAACCGCTTGTTAAAAAAACGCAACTTGATCCTACAGAATTAGTCAATTACAGGCCGATCTCGAATCTACCTTTTCTGTCAAAGATACTAGAAAAGGCAGTATCTTCACAACTGTGTTCCTTTTTTAGAAAGAAATGATATCTGTGAGGATTTTCAGTCAGGATTTAGACCGTACCATAGTACTGAGACTGCTCTCGTTAGAGTCACAAATGATTTGCTCTTATCATCCGATCGTGGTTGTATCTCTCTATTAGTGATACTCGATCTTAGTGCTGCGTTTGACACCATTGACCACAACATTCTTTTAAATAGACTAGAAAACTATGTTGGCATTAGTGGAATTGCACTAGCATGGTTTAAATCATACTTATCTGACCGTTATCAATTTGTAGCAGTAAATGAAGAGATGTCTCATCGATCACAAGTTCAGTATGGTGTACCACAAGGCTCAGTACTAGGACCGCTGCTGTTCACTCTGTACATGCTACCATTAGGAGATATCATTAGGAAACATGGAATTAGCTTCCACTGTTATGCAGACGATACTCAGCTCTATATTTCTTCAAAATCTAACGAAACTTACCAATTCACTAAATTAACAGAATGCATAGCTGATATAAAAAATTGGATGACTCGTAATTTCCTACTTCTAAATTCTGAAAAAACAGAGATTTTAATTATTGGACAAAAAACTTCCTCACGTAATAACCTACAATACTGTCTAACACTTGATGGCTGCTCTGTTAAGTCTTCGTCGTCGGTTAGGAACCTGGGTGTGCTCTTTGATACCAATCTTTCATTTGAAAGTCACGTGTCTAGTATCTGTAAAACCGCATTTTTCCATCTTAAAAATATATCTAAATTACGTCATATGCTCTCATTGACAAATGCGGAACAATTAGTTCATGCTTTCATGACATCAAGGCTAGATTATTGTAATGCTCTACTGGGTGGTTGCCCTGCACGCTTAATAAACAAACTACAGCTAGTTCAAAACGCAGCAGCTCAAGTTCTTACCAGAACCAGGAAGTATGACCATATTAGCCCAGTTCTGTCAAAACTGCACTGGCTCCCTATTAAACATCGCATCAATTTTAAAATATTGCTGATGACTTACAAAGCACTAAATGGTTTAGCTCCGCAGTACTTGAGCGAGCTCTTAATGCATTATAGTCCTTCACGTCTATTGCGATCTCAAAATTCCGGCCAGTTGATAATACCTAGAATATCAAAATCGACTGCTGGCGGTAGATCCTTTTCCTATTTAGCACCAAAACTTTGGAACAATCTTCCTAACATTGTCCGGGAAGCAGACACACTCTGTCAGTTCAAAGCTAGATTAAAGACACATCTCTTTGACATAGCATTCACATAATACATTATAGACTTCTATAATTCAGTGTTAGGCTGCATAGATTAGGTCAGCTGGAACCGGGAACACTTCCCATAAATCCTGATGTACTTGTTACATCATGAGAAGAATGGCATCTACGCCACTTTTAGTGTCTTTGTTTATCCCAAGGTCTTCCCGCAGCCTGCCGGATCCAGGCCGTATCCAGATCTGATGAAGGCCCTTCGCCTGGACCCGATGACAACGCAGTGCTGAAGTGCCAACTAGTCTCTCCCTATGGAGGATCCCTTTCCCACTCTACAGATAAAGCGTCGTCGGGAAAACTCAATTTGCGTATCTACCCCGAATTGATAAAATAAAATAAAATTCTGAATCAAAACTATAAGGAAACACCAGTAATTTGTTTAGGCTTGGTTTGTAGGGAATAACAAACCTGCACACATATATTCAAACGCACATAACTATAGAACCAATTCTTAATGCGCATGTGAACGCCATCAGCGTTTCTCACAGGATCGCGTTTAAAGTTTGTGTAGAGAGAATGGTGTCTTCTTGGCGGCCCCTAATTTAATAACAAATGATCGTTGCAACGGAAGCGAATCAATCAAAACTAACTTTAGCTGTAAAATAACTTTATTAAAGAACCGCTATAAAGCCAAAACATTCTCTGTTACCTTAAATTATACATTTATCTCTGTAAAGCTGCTTTGAAACAATCTACATTGTTAAAAGCAGTGTTGCCAGATGTACGATAATTATCGTATTTGTACGATCCTATAATGTACGATAATTTCAGAACTGTGTGACACTTCAAATGATGGTCGTTGTAATCATAGGGCTTCTCATTGATCTAGCTGTGGATTCTACGTCTACCGGGGGAAGAACGTGTAGAGAGAGGGAGCGAGAGACCTTGCGTGTGTGTGCTAGTGTGCCTCACGAAGCGCATGTAAGGACCCAACCAATCAATTGTAAGTGCGGGCGGGCTTTTATCTATACTCCCGAACAAAATTAATCAGAACCGATTAAGCTGTATTTTGTACAGGTTTGACTCGTGTACGACAATTTTCTTCCAAATACGATAATTTTGAGCTTCTGGTACGATACTTGGACATTTCCAATCTCGCAACACTGGTTAAAAGCGCTATATAAATGAAGATGACTTGACTTGACTTGACTTGACTGTCTGCTATACAATTCTGTCCCTTTCTTGTAATTTTAATGCTTTGTTGCAATACAAATAATTAAAATAAGAATATGATACTACTACTGCTTATAATAAATAATAATAAACCTTTATATCAAAGAAATGTTTCTGACATTCACTTCTCACACCCTGTGGATCTGTCTAGAATACCATTATGTCCCTTTCTTGTAATTTTAATATCTGTGTGAGTTTGTAAAAAGTTTTCCAGATAGGTTTGATAGAAAAAAGCCAAAGGATACTGTTGTAGAAATAAAGTTCTTTTTATTTTTATTTACAAACACCTTCTCCTTCTCTCTCACATAAACACACCCTCACGAGCTTACACACACGCATACACACACGCACGCACGCACACACACACACACGCACTCGCACACACACACACACACAGTATATAACAGGTTGTGGACTATTTACAAACAAAAAAGCTTTAAGCTTACATAGTCTCATATGGGGTAAATGAACAAATTTAAAAAGCAAATGAACAAATTAGCTTCATGGAGGGTGAACAAATGACCCTAACGGAGGTGTACACACACACACACACACACACACACACACACACACACACACATGTAGCATTTTGAAATAAACAAATAATTTTTTTTTATCTGCCGTCTTCTTCTTCATCTCCTCCATCCACTGGTCAAGTGGCATAACAGCAGTCTGGGGACAGTAAATGTGGCCATAATACTGGCTGTGGCCAGGATCTTTGTTGCGGGGCTGGTGGCACAGACTGCACTTGTTTTTGTTTTGTCCACAGTGCGGACGTAGGGCCTCCGAGCAGGTGGTGGGGAGGGAATGGGGCCAGAAGGAGCAATCTGCCGGACGGCAGGAACTGGAGCTGGACACAAAAACACAAACGGGCCAAAGGCAGGACTGGGGTTGGGGATGACAGGTGAAGGAGCAGAAACAGGTGTTTGGACAATGGGGGCAAATGCAGGACTGGGGTTGGGGACAACAGGTAAAGGGGCAGAATCAGCAGGGAACAACTGCCTTGGCCGGAAAACTTTTGGAGGAGGGGGGTGCGGAGCTGTAACTGCAGACTTTCGCTTGTCCACTGCCTTTCCCAATGTGCTTTCAGGCAAGTGGTAGCGGTGTTGGGGACCAGGCTGTAGGGGTGCTGCAGTGGGGCGAATCTGTCCAGGGGGGAGAGGCCTAGCAGCAATAGGAATGGGGGCTAGCAAGTTCACACCCTGAAGCAGGATGGCACATTCTTGCCGCTTGTTGTGCCACTGAATTAAGGTTGTTTGATTCACCTCAAACAATTGCAGGGTGGTATTCTCCATCACAGTTCCATTGCCCAGGACCAGCTGCTGGATCTTGCTGTAGTCCCTCAGAATTAGAGTCCATCTTGTTACGGCATGATTTCCCAATTTTTTTGGGGCTCCTGTGAATATCACACAGTTTAACAAAGATAGACTCTACCAGGCGGCAACAGTCTGGCCACTGGGCAGGGGATCCTGTTGACCCAAGGACGCAACGGGTCATGCTGTCCACACCAGGCGTGAATTCAGGCTTGGTTTTTGAGCACCTGAAGCGTCCTGTTGTAAGACGCACCTGGTGCCGGGCAGCGTACGCCACTCTCTGCTGGTCATACGGAAGCAGGCTTTGCCATAGGGCAATGATGGTACTGGCCTGCTGGTGGCTCAGAGTTTGCCCAGTTTCCACCCTAAGCCCCACCAAGTAGCCTGCCAGGTTGTCCACTCTCTCTATCCCTGGTACACTGCGCTCATCCACAGCCTGGTAAAATATAAGAGTAAATCAATGTTAAAAAGATACAATATCACAGGCAGAAGAACAACACAACCATCACAATGTACTTGTCACAAAAAGTCTTACCAGCGGTTGCTCAGGCACTGGATGCACTGCTGGAGGAGCAGTGGCTGCAGCGACAGAGACAGTGAGAGTGGTCGGGAGAGGAAGGATGGAGGCGTAGGTGGTTGTGGCAGATGGACCAGAGGCGGCGTGGGTGGTCATGGTGGATGGACCAGAGGCGCCGTGGGTGGTCATGGTGGATGGACCAGAGGCGGCGTGGGTGGTCATGGCAGATGGACCAGAGGCGGCGTAGGTGGTCGTGGAGGATGGACCAGTCATGGCAGATGGACCAGAGGCGGCGTAGGTGGTCGTGGCAGAGGATGGACCAGAGGCGGCGTAGGTGGTCGTGGAGGATGGACCAGTCATGGCAGATGGACCAGAGGCAGCGTAGGTGGTCGTAGCAGAGGATGGACCAGAGGTGGCGTAGGTGGTCGTGGCAGAGGATGGACCAGCGGCGGCGTAGGTGGTCATGGCGGATGGACCAGTCATGGCAGATGGACCAGAGGCAGCGTAGGTGGTCATGGCGGATGGACCAGAGGCGGCGTAGGTGGTCGTGGCAGATGGACCAAGCACCAGGCACCCTGGTCATCCAGTTGAAAGACTGAAAAAAAGGGGGAAAAAAACATGTTTATGGAATTTAATTTATCTTTTTTACTTTGCTTTTTTATTAATCTATTTACTCTTTAGATTGTATTAATGGTATTTAGTTTGTTTCTATTTTTCTTTTCATTGCGCTATACAAATAAAGTTAATAGTGCTGTACAAATAATACTACTTGTACTGTTATTATTAAGAATAATTACCAGTTGTTGATTAGGTGCTGCTGTGGTGGTGTTAGCAGACCCAGTCTGGACAGAGGCAGGAGTGCTGGCTACGCTGTTCGTGGTGGGTGATGAGCCAGGGGACAGGTCCAGCACCTCAATAGTGGGATCCAGGTTAAGGTCCAAACTGACATCTCCGAATCCCTCATCCTCCAACTCCTCCTCCGTGCCCACATCCTCCAACATCTGTTCTGTCGCCTCAGAGTCAGGATCCACGTCCTGCATGGCCTGCCCTGTTTGACGGTACAGGTAATCTATACCTATGAGTTCACCTGGGACAGACAGGAGAACACAGTAGAGGGAAATCAGTTTTCAGAAAAATAATATAAATATTCTATTTTTATGCAATATAAAAAGCAATTTAAAGCTAAAACTCACCAGTGTAGACAGATGGTGGCTGAAAAGATGGTACAAGCTGTCTTCCAAGTACCTTAACACTGTGGGTGTTGACACAGTGCACCAGGTCCCCGGAGTAGCTTAACAGGGACGGAGGTGTGCCTGCCAGAGATGCCATTTTACGGTCCTGATTCCACCTGTTCAGGCCTTCCAGGAGGTACAGCTGGAAATTTAAGCTGTTGGCCCTTGTTCCTTTAGATAAGATCAATAACGTTACATTACTTTTTTTGTGCTATGCTATTTGAAAGACATTCATTGTGTCACCCTTAATATTTCTGATGAATAATGATTTATACTGACCTGGAATGAACCTGTTCAGGTGGAGATAAAAGGACTCCAGTGATGTGGAGCCCCTTGCGCATCTGTATTTTGGCAGCACAATACCATCTTTGGTGGTGGTGCCAGTCTGTTTGTAGAGCAGCACACCTGGTTCATCCTGAATGTACTTTACATGCCTCTTCTGGACCTGCCAGATGTGCTGCATCCTCTCCGTCCAAGAGAGGGACACCAAGGAGGTCTCGACCCTTTACCCCCATCAGCTCGCTGAGGAGGTGCTCGATCATCAGAATGGTCTGCTGCTCTCCTCTTGTCTGCCTTCGGCAGTGCAGGGCCAATTCCTCCTTGGTGATCCGTTGGTCCACCATAGTGTCGGTGATACCAGGGACACCTTCATGTTTCAGCTGCTCCCTCTTGGCCTGCCTCAGCAGAGACACATCCCCACTGTCCCATTCAAAAATGCAGCAAGAGATGCGTGCCATGAAAATGGGGTAAAGAGGATGTGCATCTTTAGTGCACCCAGCTGCCAGTCGCCGCATGAAGTGGTAGATGTCCAGCTTCACCACCAAGTCTGGCCACCCACCAAATCGCTGCTTGAGCTTGGTCTGCCCAGTGCCCTCCCGACAGCAGTCGCAGTCCACATAGAGGAGCTGAGGCGGAGCCACACCCGCATCAATGTACCTCCGGATGAGGTCAGCTGCCATTCGGTCCAGGGCTGGACCCTCCTGAGCTGTCAGAACACTAATGAGGATCTGGCCCACCTCATTGCTGACAGATGTTAGCCACAAAGCTGTCCCCTTTGCAAACCCCGACACCTTCTTTGTGATCTGTAATCACACAGAAAAGACAGTGAGTGATGCTAAATTATTTATATATGGAACATTACTTACATACTTATGGAAGTAAAATAATGTCAAATGTTTTTGAAATAAAAAGCCTGTTGAATTGCACTACTTGAAAAAAATAGGCATTGCATTAACCATGCTTGCATTTTAATGCATTGTATTTTTAGGGTTTGCATTTTTATGGGCTGAAATTCAACATGGTTGAATATTTAAGCTGTGAATATTTCAATTAAAAACATTTCAAACACATTTTCATTATTAAAAATTCAATAATCCATATTCACCTTTCATATTTCACTTCCAAAATATTCAAACTGTTTAAAAATACAACCTATAATATTCAACAGGCAATTTTCGGCCCATTTTATTTCGCTTTGCAAATTCGCTTCCACAAATTCAGTGGTTCAAATTCGACAGTAAATTCAACGGAACTGCAGGAAAAGCAGTAGATTACCGAGCATACTCTCCATCTGCTGTTAGTCAATCCCACCAGCAGGTGGTGCAAAAGCGCGTGTTGTTGACGAAGACCAGCAACAGTTTAGAACAAGCCATTCATTCATAAAATGAAAATGATTATCTGTGTCAGTATATATACGGAAAAGATTATAAAGATACAAAAGCTGTGTTTATGTTTCATTCAATAACTTCATTGTTTCTTTCCCTGTGTAGCCTACATGTCATCAGCTTTCTCTATATGAACAGGATTATAATCGGTTTCCCTCAATTCCTCATCATACTCAAGGATTACCCTTCTGTCGGGACAAAACGCTTAACGTAGCTTTATGGACTAATACAGTGATATAAAAGACCAAACTCGCACCTTATTGGGGATGTAGGCTGTAGGCTACTATATAGGCTACAGGCAAGCAGATGGACTCAGAATATGAACTTAACGCGCAAAGTTTCATGCAGAGCGTTTCGTGATATACTGGCACAAAATCAACACTTGATCAATTAATAGCCTACTAACACTTTCTCTTCTCTCTCTCTCTCTCTCTCTCTCTCTCTCTCTATATATATAGTATACGTGTTTGCATTAGCTTAAACTGGGAAGAGTCATAGCACTTGCATATTGTTGTCCTCCTATTGTTAGTTTTAACTGCAAATCGCTTTGGATAAAAGCGTCTGCTAAATAAATGACTATGTAGCCTAATAAATGTAAAATTGGCTTGACATTGGACATTCGCACATTTAGGGACCGTCTCCAAAGTTGCATACAACATTGGCATACACGTTTCTAACTTTAATAGCAAACTTAAATTTATTTGAATAAATATCAAAAATCCAAAGGGTGCGCATTATGCCTGACACTACATGAACACTTTACAGTTGGTTTTATGACTGTAAGTCGTTCTTTTCAAATGCTATTGAAGTTAGAAACGTGTATACCAAAGTCGTATACACTTTAGAGACGGTCCCTAAATGTGCGAATGTCCAAGGTCAAGCCAACTTTATGTCAGTCACTCACTGGGAAACGCTCAGCATTAAAGGGATACTCCACCGAAAAATGAAAATTCTGTCATCATATACTCACCCTCATGTTGTTTCAAACCTGTATGAATTTCTTTCTTCTGCTGAACAGAAAGGAAGATATTTAGAAGAATGTCAGTAACCAGACAGTTTTAGATACCATTGACTTCCATAGTAGGATACTATAGGTTGTATTTTTAAACAGTTTGAATATTTTGGAAGTGAAATATGAAAGGTGAATATGGATTATTGAATTTTTAATAATGAAAATGTGTTTGAAATGTTTTTAATTGAAATATTCACAGCTTAAATATTCAACCATGTTGAATTTCAGCCCATAAAAATGCAAGCCCTAAAAATACAATGCATTAAAATGCAAGCATGGTTAATGCAATGCCTATTTTTTTCAAGTAGTGCAATTCAACAGGTTTTTTTGTTTCAAAAACATTTGACATTATTTTACTTCCATACATACTACTGTACTACTACTAATGGTGTATTTTCAATTCTTTTGATTGAAATGTAAAAATAGTTACCTTTTTGGTGGAGTCCATCTTCAGGATGCAGCCATATGTGGATGTTATGCTGGCTTTAATGTGGTCAATCCTGCACAAGATATCTCGCCCATAAACAGCCAGCATCCACCTGTGGGAGGCGATAGTTTTGGGCTCAGGTGGCTCCTGAAACCTCACAGGGAGCAGGCTTGGCTGGGAGATGAAGTCTGAGCAGGCACCAAGGTATCGGCAAAGACGCTTCAGCCACTCCTCGCTGTGGTTCTCCCGCAGCTGCCTCACTAAGCGAGAGGGGCTGTTGCCCAGGGCCCTCTCCCTCAGGAACCTTATGACCCGCATGTCACAGGCATACCTGAATAAAACAAAGGGAAAGAGAGACAGAAAGACACAAACATTAAAACCAGCTCCTCTCAATTGTGTACTCAGTATACTCACTTTCGAGTTAGGATCAGCCTAAATTCCAGTCTGTGGGCTAAGTTCAGCTGGTCCAAGATGGTCTTGCTGGTGGAAATTAAGGCCGTTTTGCACCCACTGCACCAGAGAGTCTCCATGATCATCAGGTAGTACTGGTCCACATCCAGAACCTGACGGGCTCTCTTGTGTGCCCCATAGCCTGTGAGCTGTCTCCCACACACAGGACAGGACAGCCTGACCTTCCAGAGGTGGTATGGCATCCACAGTAGAATCCTGTGTGTAAAGAAGCGCTCTGGAGCGGGGCCTTGGTGATAGATCAGATCTGGCTCTGGTGGATCATACCACAGCTTCAGGTCAGTACGAAGCCGATGTTGCTTCCACAAAGCTGCTGAAATCCATTTCTGATCCTGTGGTGGTATGGTTTTCATCAGATTTGTGGGAAGCCATCCAGACTATGAACCTGGAGTGGTCACCCTATCCTCAGCAGGTTGAACAGAGGATCCAGCCACAGATAGAGCAGCAGAGGGAACACAGGTGGAGCTGATCACAGGGGTGAGAGGAGCAAAGGACGTCCCAGAGGAGGCAGCGGCTGACACTTCCTAATGTATTAAAAAAGGCAAACACATACAGTAGATATGATTACAAACCACTTATGAGGAATGTTTGTTCAAAATGTAGCATATTTATGTGATCAAACAATATTAGTGTGAAGAAAACTATTAAATTAAAGAGTTTCTCACAACTCTAGAAGCAGCTCCTGGAGCACAGGAAGCAGAGGTGGCTTCAGACACAGAAGAAGGAGGAAGAGACGGGGGGAGATGGTCTGAATATACAGCCTGGGACTGCGAGCAGGCGATGCAGACGCAGGAGAGGGAGGAATAGACAGGGGAGAGACGGTCTGTATATCCAGCCTGGGACTGCGAGCAGGAGATGGTGTCCTAGTTGCAGGGCTGGACAATGCAGAAGTGCATTAAGAGAACACAGTTTACAATATTGAATGAAATAATCTATCATTATCAGGTATTGCAGTAACAATGATTAGATAAACTCAGCATATCTTTATGGAATGAAATTTCATTTTTTTGACTATATACCTTGGTTGCATGTGTCCTTGCCACACCTAGGTTTGGCTTTAAAGCTGCACCATGGGCCCCACCATACCGTGGCTTTGTAAACTGACAAAAATAAATTAGTAACATTATGTGAAGCATTTTAAAATGCTATAACATATGATAACATAAATATCTGCAAAGACATGCATTTACCGATGCCAAAGTTAAAGTAGGCTTTAAAGGTGCCTTTCCAGATGTTGTTCCTGACTGCCCTGGTGTTACAGGTGGTGACGTGGATGGTGTGGATGACACAGGGGCCACAGGGGCCAAACTGGAAGGCTACAGTTTCACAGAAAAGGAAATTAAATTCAAAAATACACAATACACCATCAACACATCACAGTTTTATGAAACACTTCTTATACCTTTTTCGTATGGAAACCACAGTCACATGTCTGTGTCCCCCCAAGCAGAGACATTTGCCCCCGTGTTGCAGTGGACACTTCTCAATCTGTAACATATGACAGTGAATCATAACTATTTGCTCCCTCTATATATGACATAGCTTTCCTGTGTTTATATACATGCCCAAGTTTACCTTCTGATACAGGTCATGCCATTTCTTCTGGTGTGGTGCCGGTCTGTTTCCCTCCTCAGAAGGCCAGACCCCCTGTGTGGCAAATCTGCGCAGGCGGGCCATCCATTCACCCTCACTCATAGCCCTGTGCTTCTTGTGCTTGGAAGCCATCTTCCAATAAAAGATAGCGTGTGGCAAAATACAAAGTTTATGACTATTCAGTAGAACTGAGTAGTTAATCAATTTCATACACTTATTTCACATAGCACATATTTCATCTTAGTGTTTTTGGACAAGGTTATAGTTTGATATTTTGGGAGGAAGTGATATTGTGGTGTGTGGGTATAATAATATGCCATAACTCCATAAAAATCTGATTATTACATACCATTTCGATTACATAGGCTTACAATTAGCCCACATTATGATTATTATCGAATATAGCCCACTTAAACAACACAAGCCCCATATTACGTCATAAAACGTCATGTTAATGTTAATAAAGGCGCAGTTTTATGGTTAGCCTATGTATTGAATTACAGCTGAAATGAACAGACAAAATTATTTTACCTCAGGTAAAAACTGGCGCCCAAAACTGTAGGCTAATTAACGTTAACGTTATGCATAATTCAGCCATATAGCAGTACGAGGTAATCTATATGATAGGCTAGCTATTTTTAGCCAACTTAATATAAGCATAACAACGTAATAACATACATTATGCACGATAGTAATTATATTGATATAAACATGTAAAACTGTAAACATTCATTAAAAATAATGAAACTGGCCACTACCCTTGACCTCTACATAAATAAGACATTCTTCTCTGTAACGTTAGTACATGTAATACGTTAGCTAACTAGTGCTAGTCACTTAACTAAATATAACAACTTTGTCGGTTTCTTACCTCGATGTAGTAACGTGAAATCCAAAGTAAATCCAGTACTTTGACACCTGTAAAGTTTCTACTTTTTTTTTTCCAAACCGCTGGAAACCACTTAACCTCTGGCAATGCCCCGTCAGGTAGATGGAAAGTTTTTGGGAATGAAGGATAGTGATTGGTTGTCAACAAAGGCAAGGAGACGGAGATTTCGGAAATGGACTTTATTGATTGGCTGTAAGCTGTGAGGTAAAGATACACATACTGATACGTGATTGATGCATACGTATAAAAAAAAAAGTTGGAAATGGATCATAGTAATTGGAAGCTGTGAAACGGAGATGATGGGATTAGGCTTTATTGATTGGCTGTGAACATAGATGGAAAGATGCCAATAGTGATACGTGATTGGATGGCAATTGACAGTCTCTCGTTCTCCCGGCACCGCTAGCCGGGCAGCCGCGGTGACCTTCTACGTGCTGGTCGTGGTTTTTATCCGTGCCTAAATTGCGCCCGTCAAACGGAACCTCACATTTCGCAGAGGCTTGGCATAGCGTCTTGCGGGTAAAGTCAGGGTTAAGCCTAGAGGTAGGCTTAGAGTGTACTTTGTTTGTTTTAGCCATATCTGTTGTTGGGGGATACAATTTGACCCAGTAGAGCAGGCCAATAATATGCACAATCACAACCAGGAGCTAAAGTTCCGTTTCGGACTGTCGAGTGAGAGAGCGGTTACCGAAGGCAAACTTCTCCAAATATCCAAGGGCAAAAGTGAGCCATACAACAAAGAGTTGGAGGGACACAACCTCCAACCGGAACTTTACCTACAAAAACGCTAGTATATATAGGCCTATGCCAAATCGATTGACCTCATGCCTGAGAGCCTGGTTAAGGTTACAAGTTACTGGTGCGAACACAATCCGAATTCAAACAATATCGAAAGTTATTACAGATGCTCGATGGTGTTTTAAACATGAACATTCCATCTAGGCGCCACAGCAAACTTGAGCTGATGTAAACTTTCACATAACACCCGCTGTCTTCTTTGAACACAAGGCAACTGACCAAGCTGTATACGCTAAAAGGGGCCAAGAAAGGTCGTGTCATGCGTCCCAAATGACACGGATGCGCTAGTGGACACACGTGTGCTAAATTCTGGGGCTGTGTTGGTGGTTACATGGCAGCACGTCAACGAAAAACAGCCTTCGTCCCTGGGTGGGCTCGAACCACCAACCTTTCGGTTAACAGCCGAACGCGCTGACCGATTGTTAGAGGGGGGGAAGAAAGGGAAAAAAGAGGAAAAAAGAGAGAAAAGAAGGGAAAAGGAGAGGAAAAGAGAAGAAAGAGATTTTTTATGACTTTGTCCCCCCATCAGCAATATTTGTGAAAGTCTACATTTGTCATAAATTATCGCAAAAACTGTTTTTTGTATCTTCCTATACATTTATATGGGAGTAAAGCTGATCACAAGGTTGGTGGTTCGAATCCCACTGCTGCCAGAAATTAAGATTGCTGTGTTATGCTGTGAATTATGTTTCATTATTAAAAATCACATAACTGGTTTACACATTACATAAATTAGTTATTACATATAATTTAATATTGTACTAATGATATATAAATTATTCTAGATATATTATTTATAGTAAATTATAACATAGTTTTAATTATATTTCTGCTTCAGTTATTTTTTAAAAACTATTGTAAAAACGAATCAATTATTTTATTACTGAATGCATCCATTACAACGTTTTTTTCACGAGTGACTATAACTTGTAGTTGAATGATACTATAGTAAAGGAAAACAAAAAACAAGGAAAGAAGCATTTATGATCAAAAGACCAAACTTTCATTTTATTGTACAAAAGTTATTGTAAAAAGGGCAATAGAACAGGAAATTAAGAACTATATACAATGAGAAATATACACAAGGATAACTATATACAAGGAGAACTATATACAAGGAGAAGTATAAAAATAAATTATTTTCTTTTTTTTACATCCTCCAACCACTGCTCCTTTGGCACTGTCTCTACTGAGGGGCAGTATACAATGCCCTTGTACTGGCTGTGCCCAGTCTCTGCTGTTCTGAACTGCCCACATTTCTTGCACGTGTTGTGCTGCACTTTGCGGGTCAGTTTTCGAACTGGAGCTGGACCTGGAGGGGCAGGAGGGGCAGAGGAGAGGCTGACCCTGAGAGCCTGTGGAGCAGCAACCAGGACGGGTCCCTGTGAAGCGACTGGCGTCAACATCAGGAGTTGAGTGCCTGGGGGTGGAGCAGGAAAGAGTTGCCGCTGGGTTGGTGGTGTCTCAGCTGCTGGTGCCAAAACCACTGGGGCTGAAGGGATCTTCCTCTTCCTCTTCACCTGTGCCTGGCCCACGGTGCTACTGGGCAGGTGGTACTGGTGAGCCGGGCCTGGCTGGGGGGGCGCAGATGGGGGGCGCACATTGGCAGGGAGCAGAGGGTCAGCAGCCACAGACAAGCGGCTAGGCAGTTCCAGCCCCTGCATCACTACCGCATTGTCCTGTCTTTTCACCCTGCTGTTGTGCCACTGAACCAAGGTGGTGTGGCTCACGTCCACCAGCTGGATGGTGGTCTGCTGCATTACTGTTGCATTGCCCAGAATGCACCGCCTGATTTTTCTGTAGTCCTCCAGGATGAGGTCCCATCTGGACACTGTGCCAGTCCCCTTCTTCTTGGGACTCCGGTGTATGGCACAGAGCCTGACAAAAATAGTTTCAATCAGGCGAGAACAGTCTGGCCACTGGGCAAGTGGGGCAGTGGTGGTGAGTGCGTGCCTCTTCACACTCTCGACCCCTGGAGTGAACTCCTGCCTCTTCTTGGGGGACCTGAACCTCCCAGTATCCAGCCTGCTCTTGTGTCTGGACGAAAACACGACTCTCCGCTTGTCGTAGTCCAGCAGGTTCTGCCAAAGAGCAACAATATTGCTCACCTACGCAGAGAAGAGCAAATCATACAGAGCAAATGAGAAATACAAAACAAAACCAGTGTAAACATGTATGACAAGTCAAAGAGGGAAAGTAGAAAAAGTTGAATGATCCTGACCTGCTGGTTGGTGAGTGCCAGAGAGGGATGGTTCCTGAGCTCCACAAGACACTCCGCCAGGCTGTCGACTCTATCCAGGCCGGGCACACCAAAGTCATCCACAGCCTGAAAAAATAAAGATATGAGCAACAATATGAGGACAGTGAAGTAGGACAAAAGACAGAGACATATACACTGATCTATATAAATGCCAGGATTGATTATTGCATTCTAAAATGTCAGCAGACGGTGACAATAATTTACCTTCAGCAATGGTAATGTTTTCCCATTAAACGACTGGTAATGTTTTCACATTAAAATCAGATGCTTTCCTATTAATTCAATTGATTGTGAGGGAATGCTAGGGAATACCAATATGGCGGCACAGTGGCTTCAATTTTTATTACGTCATGAGCAATCCAGTCATTATATAGATCAGTGCACATTTAACAAAGTTACATACCACAGATGCATCAGGAGATGCTGAGGCACCTTGCTGCGGCATGGAGGAGGCAGCAGACTGGGTGGAGGAGGCAGCAGACTGGGTGGAGGAGGCAGCAGACTGGGTGGATGAGGCAGCAGGCCGGGTGGAGGAGGCAGCAGACTGGGTGGAGGAGGCGGCAGACTGGGTGGAGGAGGCAGCTGGCCGGGTGGAGGAGGCAGCAGACTGGGTGGAGGAGGCGGCAGACTGGGTGGAGGAGGCAGCAGACTGGGTGGAGGAGGAGGAGGCAGTAAGGGTTGAGGCAAAAGGCTGGTAGGAGGGACCAGCCAGGGCAGCAGCCATGGTGGATGAGGCAGCAGACTGGGTGGAGGAGGCAGCAGGCTGGATGAATGAGGCAGCAGGCCGGGTGGAGGAGGCAGACTGGGTGGAGGAAGCAGCAGACTGGGTGGAGGCAACAGGCTGGTAGGAGGGAACAGCCAGGGCAGCAGCCATGGTGGATGAGGCAGCAGGCTGAGAGAAGGTAGCAGGCGTGGAGGAGGAGAGAGACTCAGACGAAGGCATAAAGCAGGAGGAGACAGAGAAGCTTGGGTCATCCGTGAGACTTGACACAGTAATGTCATGTGTCTCGTCTTCCCCGAAGCCCTCGTCTTCTTCGTCCACACCTTCGTCCACATCCTCCAGCATGTTCTCTGTCTCCTCTGAGTCGGGGTTCACCACCAGGGGCTGTCCAGTCTGACTCAGGAGATAGCCAACACCAAGCAGCTCTCCTATGAAAAATAAAAAAAAGCACACACATACATGACTAATTATATTCAAAGCATTCTGTCAAGATAGAATGCAACTGTAATCAGACTCAGTGTATGGTTGGCTTTGTTAATGGGAATAATAAAATTATAGACTCAAATTAAAAACCCACAAATTAAATGTATAATGTAGCCAGATAAGGGTAAGACATACCAGTGTATTTGGCAGGTGCCCTGAAAGTTGGCACAAAAGCCCGGCCAAACACCTTCAGGCTGTTGGTGTTGACGCAGTGAGCCATATCCCCGGAGTAGGTGAGGAGGGATGCTGGCTTGCTGGTCACTGCCGCAGTCCCCCGATCCTGATTCCACCTGTTCAGGCCTTCCAGGAGGTAGAGCTGGAAATTCAGCGCATTGGCACTGGTTCCTTGAAGAAGAACAACACATTTATACCACTGTAAAAGGACTTGCTTTTCAAGTTGAATAATGCATAGCAGTTATGTAAGACATCATATATGTGAGACACCAACCTGGAATGAACCTGTTCAGGTGGCAATGAAAAGATTCCAGGGATGTGGACCCTCTGGCACACCGATACCGGGTCAGGACGACTCCCGCCTTTTTGGTGGTGCCCACCTCAGTATAGAGTGGCACTTCTGGCAAGTCCTGGATGAACTTGACATGGCGTTTCTGCACACGCCAAATGTGCTCCATGAGCACTTGGTCCAGGAGTGGCACACCCATAAGGTCCCTCCCATTGGCCCCGCCCAGCTCCTGCAGCAGCCTGTCAATGAGGCGTATGGTGTCCTCCTCACCGCGCGTCCTCCTGCGGCAGTAAAGGCTGAGGTCCCTCTTACTGATGCTCCTGTCCACCAGGAGGTCAGTAATAGCTGGCATACCCTCCTGCATCAGCTGCTGTTTTTTGGCCAGCCGCAACAGGTTGAGGTCCCCCGCATCCCACTCAAAAATGCAGGCGGACAGGCATCCCATGAACGTTGGGTAGAGGGGATGGACATCGGTGGTGCAGCCCACGGCCAGCCTTCGCATGAAGTGCCAGATGTCCAGCCTTATGTGGAGGTCTGGCCATTGCCCAAACCTGGACTGCAGCTTGCTGGTTGCCCCCTCACTCACGCAGCAGCCACAGTCCACATACAGCAGCACTGGGGGTAGAACGGCTGCCTGGCGGTATCGCTCCATCACACCAGCCACCATCCTGTCCAGTCCTGGCCCCTCCTGCACCGACAGGACACTGGTCAGTATCTGGCCGACCTCATTGCCAATGGAGCTCACCCAGAGTGCTGTCCCCCCGTCCATGGCCAGCCAGCTTCTTTGTGATCTGGAATTTACAAATGTAACGACACATTCAGAGATCTGAACTTCTGAAAAATCTCATTTGAGAATTGAGCCAAAGCGATTGAGAAAAAATGTCTATCTGACAGTATTTAAGAACATGTAAGCCTATTACAGAGTCAGATTATTTATTACCTTTTTGGTGGAATCCATCTTTAAGATGGTGCCAAAGGTCGACGTGATGCTGGCCTTGATGTGGTCTATACGGCAGAGGATGTCCCTGCCGTATACGGACAGCAGCCAACGACTGGTGGGGATGTCGATGGGCTCTGGAGGCTCCTGGCAGACCACCGGATAGAGGCTGGGTCGATCCACAAAGTCAGCACACTCCCCAAGATAGTGTGCCAACCGATTCAGCCATTCCTCCCCGTGGTTCTCTTTCAACTGCCTCACCAATCTGGCTGGACTGTTGCCCAGCGTCCGCTCCCGAAGCAGCCTAATGACACGGATGTCACAGGCATACCTGAAAACACATTGTTGCTGTGATTAGTTACATGTTAATTGAAGGGTAAATTCAGTGGTTTGAGTCTTCACATTCAACATCTTTTCTACACTGATTTACTCACTTGCGGGTCAGGATCAGCCGGAACATTTTCTGGTGAGGCAGGTCAAGATGGTCCCGGACAGTCTGACTCGTTGACAGGTAGTTCAGAGAACACACAGTGCACCTGAGTGTCTCTGTCACCATCAGGTAGTACCTGTCAATGTCCAGGACCTTCCGAGCCCTCTTGTGAACACCATAGCCCGTCAGGTTCTTGCCACAATCTGGGCAGGACACCCTCACCTTCCACAGGTGGTAGGGCATCCACACCATCAACCGATGGGTGAAGAACCAGTCAGGAGTTGGTGTCTGGTGGTAAATGAGGGCTGGGACAGGGGGCTCATACCACAGCTTCAAATCTGGCCGCAGCTTGCCAGAGTGAAATAAGGTGTTGGCAATCCACCTCTGGTCCTGCACAGGGATGGTCTTGCTCATTTCACCTGGCAACCAGAATGAAGCTGAGGCCCCAGCAGGGGCTGGCATGACTTCTCCAGTCTCCTCCTGTTTGGAAGACAATTTGTTTATTGAATAGTGTTTTTTAATTGCTTTGGTGCAATTCCCACAAGCAATTGGTACAAAACTCTTAGTACTAATAATACAACAGATAATCAAAAGTGTACAGGTGAGCTGGGCGCAGGTGTTTGGAGTTGTGCTAATCAGTTCCTGGTCTAGGTTTTTAAAAACGCTTCAGATGAGACCAGGGAGGAAGCCGCCGCCGCTGTTCCATCTCTCCCGCACCGTTTAGGACTTTGTTTTGGTTATTCATTACACCGCACTAAACTGATTGCTTACACTTTTATTTTTCAAAGCCAACTTCATTACTGACTGTATAAAATCTATTTAGTTAAATTCTCTTTATTTAATAAATCTATATATATTGCTATTCCGCGTGTGGTCTTTCCCTACTCTGTTGCTTGCTTTGAGCCAGGCTTGTAACACAAGTGTGATCAGTTTGGAGTTTTGGTAGGAGTTTTGGTAAGAGTTTTGAAAATGTATGCCTTACTTGTGAAGCAGTACCAAAATGAATTTAAAAAAAAGGAAATTGGTGCTGTTATACTCACAGAGGATGGAGCAGGACTGGGGGTCCTTACACAGGATGGTGAAGGGGTGGTGGTCCTCACAGAGGCCATAGATGGGGCCTTCTCAAAGGATGGAGAAGGGGTGGTGGTCCTCACGGAGGATGGAGGAGGAGACGGGCTGGGAAGAAAAGGGCTGGGGGTCCTTGAAAAGGATGGAGCAGGACTTCGGCTCTTCACAGAGAATGGAGAAGGGGTGGTGGTCCTCACAGAGGCCATAGATGGGGCCCTCTCAAAGGATGGAGAAGGGGTGGTGGTCCTCACAGAAGATGGAGGAGGAGAGGGGCTGGGAGGAGAAGGGCTGGGGGTCCTTGAAGAGGGTGGAGGAGAGGGGCTGGGGGTCCTCCGACCCACTAAATTAGGCTTTATTGAAGACGCCTGGGACCCACCAAACCGTGACTTAGTGAACTAAAAAGAGAAACAAAGTTAATTGTATGACAACCGCACTATACATTTTCAACACAAACATTTTAATTTAAATCTAGTGTTTACACATGTGTGATGGGTAGGTTTAGGGGTAAGGGTTGGTTTGGTGATAGAAAATATATTTAACCTGACATAAAGGCAATGGAAGTGTATGCAATATCCTCACTAATATAGTCAAACAAAAATGTGTGCGTGTAAAAATGTGAATGGCCTGACTGATCAGTCTGCAGGAGTATGCTATAATTATTTTGATGTTGGTGGGCCGTAGATCATATCAAACAAATACAAAATGAATCTAAGTAAACATTAATTACAGATTAAATACTCACCATTGACAAACTTGGAGGGGGCCTCAGGAATGTCCGTGGGGTAGGAGCCGTGTCTGAAGCCTCAGACTGTGGCGCAGCTGTGCCAGGAGCCGTGTCTGAAGCCTCAGACTGGGGAGGTGCAACAGAAGACTGAGTGGCAGTGGCAGCAGGCTGCTTATACAACACCAGAAGGGCATAAGATGTAGTGAAACAGCATAACAGTATTTTAACATATATGTGATGCGACATTAAATGTCACTTTCAAATACATCACCTTAGTGGTGTGGAATCCACAGTTGCAGGCCATGGACCCTCCAAAGAGGGTGGTCTGTCCGTGGACCTGCATGGGGCATTTCTCAATCTGAAAAGACAAGAACCAATATTTACTGAAATTTTTGCACCATTCATTGTCAGGTAACCTGCATACTACACACCATGTAATGAGATACAGGTAACTTTGCTTTACCTTCTGATAGAGGTCATACCACTTCCGCTGCCTTGGGGCTGGTCTATTTCCTCCTCCGGAAGGCCAAACCCCAGAGCTGGCAAAAGCCCTTAACCTCGCCATCCAATCGCCATCTCCCATGGCCTTGTGGCTCTTTGGCTTTGTACTCATCTAAACATAATAGGGAAATAATAGTAAACAAATACATTTTTGCAAGTACTGGACAACTACACTGATTATTGTTTTCATTCAATTATAATGATACAACTATATACAAAAAGAATTCAAACATGTAAAATGTAATGTGTTACATGTGTTTAATATGTAAGATTATAGGCAACTGGTGATAGTGTGACCACAGTTTATAAACAGAAACAGTTATACTATAGTAAAACCATGGTTATAATAAATGTGATGATTTTATCCACAACTATATGAGGTTTTATTTATTCAAGCCGACTAAATGGTGTCTAATATGTAAGATTAGAGGCAACTAGTGATGACGTGGCCCACAGTTTATAAATAGAAACACTTATACTATAGTAAAACCATGGTTAATATAAGGGATGACGTTATCTACAACTATAAGATGTTTTTTCATTCAAACCGAACTTCTGACTAGATGGTGGGGCTCGAACCCATGACCCTGAGATTAAGAGTCTCATGCTCTACCGACTGAGCTAGCCGGACAGCCGCGGTGACCTTCTACGGGCTGGTCGCGGTTTTTATCTGTGCCTAAATTGCGCCCGTCAAACGGAACCTCACATTTCGCAGAGCGTCTTGCGGGTAAAGTCAGGGTTAAGCCTAGAGGTAGGCTTAGAGTGTACTTTGTTTGTTTTAGCCATATCTGTTGTTGGGGGATACAATTTGACCCAGTAGAGCAGGCCAATAATATGCACAATCACAACCAGGAGCTAAAGTTCCGTTTCGGTCTGTCGAGTGAGAGAGCGGTTACCGAAGGCAAACTTCTCCAAATATCCAAGGGCAAAAGTGAGCCATACAACAAAGAGTTGGAGGGACACAACCTCCAACCGGAACTTTACCTACAAAAACGCTAGTACATATAGGCCTATGCCAAATCGATTGACCTCATGCCTGAGAGCCTGATAGGTTACAAGTTACTGGTGCGAACACAATCCGAATTCGATCAATATCGGATGTTATTACAGATGCTCGATGGTGTTTTAAACATGAACATTCCATCCAGGCGCCACAGCAAACTTGAGCTGATGTAAACTTTCACATAACACCCGCTGTCTTCTTTGAACACAAGGCAACTGACCAAGCTGTATACGCTAAAAGGGGCCAAGAAAGGTCGTGTCATGCGTCCCAAATGACACGGATGCGCTAGTGGACACACGTGTGCTAAATTCTGGGGCTGTGTTGGTGGTTACATAGCAGCACGTCAACGTAAAACAGCCTTCGTCCCTGGGTGGGCTTGAACCACCAACCTTTCGGTTAACAGCCGAACGCGCTGACCGATTGCGCCACAGAGACCTGCGGCGAGCCAGTCCGTGGGTAAGAGAAAAAAAAATCAGACTTGGACTTTTCCGGCAAATCACGGACTCGCTTTCCACGACGTGCTAGTTTGCACGCTGGAAACCGAGACCCCATTGGGAAGAGAGAGGACTAATAGATACGCCCAACGTGGGGCTCGAACCCACGACCCTGAGATTAAGAGTCTCATGCTCTACCGACTGAGCTAGCCAGGCAGCCGCTGTGACCTTCTACGGGCTGGTCGCGGTTTTTATCCGTGCCTAAATTGCGCCCGTCAAACGGAACCTCACATTTCGCAGAGCGTCTTGCGGGTAATGTCAGGGTTAAGCCTAGAGGTAGGCTTAGAGTGTACTTTGTTTGTTTTAGCCATATCTGTTGTTGGGGGATACAATTTGACCCAGTAGAGCAGGCCAATAATATGCACAATCACAACCAGGAGCTAAAGTTCCGTTTCGGTCTGTCGAGTGAGAGAGCGGTTACCGAAGGCAAACTTCTCCAAATATCCAAGGGCAAAAGTGAGCCATACAACAAAGAGTTGGAGGGACACAACCTCCAACCGGAACTTTACCTACAAAAACGCTAGTACATATAGGCCTATGCCAAATCGATTGACCTCATGCCTGAGAGCCTGATAGGTTACAAGTTACTGGTGCGAACACAATCCGAATTCGATCAATATCGGATGTTATTACAGATGCTCAATGGTATTTTAAACATGAACATTCCATCCAGGCGCCACAGCAAACTTGAGCTGATGTAAACTTTCACATAACACCCGCTGTCTTCTTTGAACACAAGGCAACTGACCAAGCTGTATACGCTAAAAGGGGCCAAGAAAGGTCATGTCATGCATCCCAAATGACACGGATGCACTAGTGGACACACGTCTGCTAAATTCTGGGGCTGTGTTGGTGGTTACATGGCAGCACGTCAACGAAAAACAGCCTTCGTCCCTGGGTGGGCTCGAACCACCAACCTTTCGGTTAACAGCCGAACGCGCTGACCGATTGCGCCACAGAGACCTGCGGCGAGCCAGTCTGTGGGTAAGAAAAAAAAAATCAGACTTGGACTTTTCCGGCAAATCACGGACTCGCTTTCCACGACGCGCTAGTTTGCACGCTGGAAACCGAGACCCCGTTGGGAAGAGAAAGGACTAATAGATACGCCCAACGTGGGGCTCGAACCCACGACCCTGAGATTAAGAGTCTCATGCTCTACCGACTGAGCTAGCCGGGCAGCTGCGGTGACCTTCTACGGGCTGGTCGCGGTTTTTATCCGTGCCTAAATTGCGCCCGTCAAACGGAACCTCACATTTCGCAGAGCGTCTTGCGGGTAATGTCAGGGTTAAGCCTAGAGGTAGGCTTAGAGTGTACTTTGTTTGTTTTAGCCATATCTGTTGTTGGGGGATACAATTTGACCCAGTAGAGCAGGCCAATAATATGCACAATCACAACCAGGAGCTAAAGTTCCGTTTCGGTCTGTCGAGTGAGAGAGCGGTTACCGAAGGCAAACTTCTCCAAATATCCAAGGGCAAAAGTGAGCCATACAACAAAGAGTTGGAGGGACACAACCTCCAACCGGAACTTTACCTACAAAAACGCTAGTACATATAGGCCTATGCCAAATCGATTGACCTCATGCCTGAGAGCCTGATAGGTTACAAGTTACTGGTGCGAACACAATCCGAATTCGATCAATATCGGATGTTATTACAGATGCTCAATGGTATTTTAAACATGAACATTCCATCCAGGCGCCACAGCAAACTTGAGCTGATGTAAACTTTCACATAACACCCGCTGTCTTCTTTGAACACAAGGCAACTGACCAAGCTGTATACGCTAAAAGGGGCCAAGAAAGGTCATGTCATGCGTCCCAAATGACACGGATGCACTAGTGGACACACGTCTGCTAAATTCTGGGGCTGTGTTGGTGGTTACATGGCAGCACGTCAACGAAAAACAGCCTTCGTCCCTGGGTGGGCTCGAACCACCAACCTTTCGGTTAACAGCCGAACGCGCTGACCGATTGCGCCACAGAGACCTGCGGCGAGCCAGTCTGTGGGTAAGAAAAAAAAATCAGACTTGGACTTTTCCGGCAAATCACGGACTCGCTTTCCACGACGCGCTAGTTTGCACGCTGGAAACCGAGACCCCGTTGGGAAGAGAAAGGACTAATAGATACGCCCAACGTGGGGCTCGAACCCACGACCCTGAGATTAAGAGTCTCATGCTCTACCGACTGAGCTAGCCGGGCAGCTGCGGTGACCTTCTACGGGCTGGTCGCGGTTTTTATCCGTGCCTAAATTGCGCCCGTCAAACGGAACCTCACATTTCGCAGAGCGTCTTGCGGGTAATGTCAGGGTTAAGCCTAGAGGTAGGCTTAGAGTGTACTTTGTTTGTTTTAGCCATATCTGTTGTTGGGGGATACAATTTGACCCAGTAGAGCAGGCCAATAATATGCACAATCACAACCAGGAGCTAAAGTTCCGTTTCGGTCTGTCGAGTGAGAGAGCGGTTACCGAAGGCAAACTTCTCCAAATATCCAAGGGCAAAAGTGAGCCATACAACAAAGAGTTGGAGGGACACAACCTCCAACCGGAACTTTACCTACAAAAACGCTAGTACATAAAGGCCTATGCCAAATCGATTGACCTCATGCCTGAGAGCCTGATAGGTTACAAGTTACTGGTGCGAACACAATCCGAATTCGATCAATATCGGATGTTATTACAGATGCTCGATGGTGTTTTAAACATGAACATTCCATCCAGGCGCCACAGCAAACTTGAACTGATTTAAACTTTCACATAACACCCGCTGTCTTCTTTGAACACAAGGCAACTGACCAAGCTGTATACGCTAAAAGGGGCCAAGAAAGGTCGTGTCATGCGTCCCAAATGACACGGATGCGCTAGTGGACACACGTGTGCTAAATTCTGGGGCTGTGTTGGTGGTTACATAGCAGCACGTCAACGTAAAACAGCCTTCGTCCCTGGGTGGGCTTGAACCACCAACCTTTCGGTTAACAGCCGAACGCGCTGACCGATTGCGCCACAGAGACCTGCGGCGAGCCAGTCCGTGGGTAAGAGAAAAAAAAATCAGACTTGGACTTTTCCGGCAAATCACGGACTCGCTTTCCACGACGTGCTAGTTTGCACGCTGGAAACCGAGACCCCATTGGGAAGAGAGAGGACTAATAGATACGCCCAACGTGGGGCTCGAACCCACGACCCTGAGATTAAGAGTCTCATGCTCTACCGACTGAGCTAGCCGGGCAGCCGCGGTGACCTTCTACGGGCTGGTCGCGGTTTTTATCCGTGCCTAAATTGCGCCCGTCAAACGGAACCTCACATTTCGCAGTGCGTCTTGCGGGTAATGTCAGGGTTAAGCCTAGAGGTAGGCTTAGAGTGTACTTTGTTTGTTTTAGCCATATCTGTTGTTGGGGGATACAATTTGACCCAGTAGAGCAGGCCAATAATATGCACAATCACAACCAGGAGCTAAAGTTCCGTTTCGGTCTGTCGAGTGAGAGAGCGGTTACCGAAGGCAAACTTCTCCAAATATCCAAGGGCAAAAGTGAGCCATACAACAAAGAGTTGGAGGGACACAACCTCCAACCGGAACTTTACCTACAAAAACGCTAGTACATATAGGCCTATGCCAAATCGATTGACCTCATGCCTGAGAGCCTGATAGGTTACAAGTTACTGGTGCGAACACAATCCGAATTCGATCAATATCGGATGTTATTACAGATGCTCAATGGTATTTTAAACATGAACATTCCATCCAGGCGCCACAGCAAACTTGAGCTGATGTAAACTTTCACATAACACCCGCTGTCTTCTTTGAACACAAGGCAACTGACCAAGCTGTATACGCTAAAAGGGGCCAAGAAAGGTCATGTCATGCGTCCCAAATGACACGGATGCACTAGTGGACACACGTCTGCTAAATTCTGGGGCTGTGTTGGTGGTTACATGGCAGCACGTCAACGAAAAACAGCCTTCGTCCCTGGGTGGGCTCGAACCACCAACCTTTCGGTTAACAGCCGAACGCGCTGACCGATTGCGCCACAGAGACCTGCGGCGAGCCAGTCTGTGGGTAAGAAAAAAAAAATCAGACTTGGACTTTTCCGGCAAATCACGGACTCGCTTTCCACGACGCGCTAGTTTGCACGCTGGAAACCGAGACCCCGTTGGGAAGAGAAAGGACTAATAGATACGCCCAACGTGGGGCTCGAACCCACGACCCTGAGATTAAGAGTCTCATGCTCTACCGACTGAGCTAGCCGGGCAGCTGCGGTGACCTTCTACGGGCTGGTCGCGGTTTTTATCCGTGCCTAAATTGCGCCCGTCAAACGGAACCTCACATTTCGCAGAGCGTCTTGCGGGTAATGTCAGGGTTAAGCCTAGAGGTAGGCTTAGAGTGTACTTTGTTTGTTTTAGCCATATCTGTTGTTGGGGGATACAATTTGACCCAGTAGAGCAGGCCAATAATATGCACAATCACAACCAGGAGCTAAAGTTCCGTTTCGGTCTGTCGAGTGAGAGAGCGGTTACCGAAGGCAAACTTCTCCAAATATCCAAGGGCAAAAGTGAGCCATACAACAAAGAGTTGGAGGGACACAACCTCCAACCGGAACTTTACCTACAAAAACGCTAGTACATAAAGGCCTATGCCAAATCGATTGACCTCATGCCTGAGAGCCTGATAGGTTACAAGTTACTGGTGCGAACACAATCCGAATTCGATCAATATCGGATGTTATTACAGATGCTCGATGGTGTTTTAAACATGAACATTCCATCCAGGCGCCACAGCAAACTTGAACTGATTTAAACTTTCACATAACACCCGCTGTCTTCTTTGAACACAAGGCAACTGACCAAGCTGTATACGCTAAAAGGGGCCAAGAAAGGTTGTGTCATGCGTCCCAAATGACACGGATGCGCTAGTGGACACACGTGTGCTAAATTCTGGGGCTGTGTTGGTGGTTACATGGCAGCACGTCAACAAAAAACAGCCTTCGTCCCTGGGTGGGCTCGAACCACCAACCTTTCGGTTAACAGCCGAACGCGCTGACCGATTGCGCCACAGAGACCTGCGGCGAGCCAGTCCGTGGGTAAGAAAAAAAAAATCAGACTTGGACTTTTCCGGCAAATCACGGACTCGCTTTCCACGACGCGCTAGTTTGCACGCTGGAAACCGAGACCCCGTTGGGAAGAGAGAGGACTAATAGATACGCCCAACGTGGGGCTCGAACCCACGACCCTGAGATTAAGAGTCTCATGCTCTACCGACTGAGCTAGCCGGGCAGCCGCGGTGACCTGCTATGGGCTGGTCGCGGTTTTTATCCGTGCCTAAATTGCGCCCGTCAAACGGAACCTCACATTTCGCAGAGCGTCTTGCGGGTAATGTCAGGGTTAAGCCTAGAGGTAGGCTTAGAGTGTACTTTGTTTGTTTTAGCCATATCTGTTGTTGGGGGATACAATTTGACCCAGTAGAGCAGGCCAATAATATGCACAATCACAACCAGGAGCTAAAGTTCCGTTTCGGTCTGTCGAGTGAGAGAGCGGTTACCGAAGGCAAACTTCTCCAAATATCCAAGGGCAAAAGTGAGCCATACAACAAAGAGTTGGAGGGACACAACCTCCAACCGGAACTTTACCTACAAAAACGCTAGTACATATAGGCCTATGCCAAATCGATTGACCTCATGCCTGAGAGCCTGATAGGTTACAAGTTACTGGTGCGAACACAATCCGAATTCGATCAATATCGGATGTTATTACAGATGCTCAATGGTATTTTAAACATGAACATTCCATCCAGGCGCCACAGCAAACTTGAGCTGATGTAAACTTTCACATAACACCCGCTGTCTTCTTTGAACACAAGGCAACTGACCAAGCTGTATACGCTAAAAGGGGCCAAGAAAGGTCATGTCATGCGTCCCAAATGACACGGATGCGCTAGTGGACACACGTGTGCTAAATTCTGGGGCTGTGTTGGTGGTTACATGGCAGCACGTCAACAAAAAACAGCCTTCGTCCCTGGGTGGGCTCGAACCACCAACCTTTCGGTTAACAGCCGAACGCGCTGACCGATTGCGCCACAGAGACCTGCGGCGAGCCAGTCCGTGGGTAAGAAAAAAAAAATCAGACTTGGACTTTTCCGGCAAATCACGGACTCGCTTTCCACGACGCGCTAGTTTGCACGCTGGAAACCGAGACCCCGTTGGGAAGAGAGAGGACTAATAGATACGCCCAACATGGGGCTCGAACCCACGACCCTGAGATTAAGAGTCTCATGCTCTACCGACTGAGCTAGCCGGGCAGCCGCGGTGACCTTCTACGGGCTGGTCGCGGTTTTTATCCGTGCCTAAATTGCGCCCGTCAAACGGAACCTCACATTTCGCAGAGCGTCTTGCGGGTAATGTCAGGGTTAAGCCTAGAGGTAGGCTTAGAGTGTACTTTGTTTGTTTTAGCCATATCTGTTGTTGGGGGATACAATTTGACCCAGTAGAGCAGGCCAATAATATGCACAATCACAACCAGGAGCTAAAGTTCCGTTTCGGTCTGTCGAGTGAGAGAGCGGTTACCGAAGGCAAACTTCTCCAAATATCCAAGGGCAAAAGTGAGCCATACAACAAAGAGTTGGAGGGACACAACCTCCAACCGGAACTTTACCTACAAAAACGCTAGTACATATAGGCCTATGCCAAATCGATTGACCTCATGCCTGAGACCCTGATAGGTTACAAGTTACTGGTGCGAACACAATCCGAATTCGATCAATATCGGATGTTATTACAGATGCTCGATGGTGTTTTAAACATGAACATTCCATCCAGGCGCCACCGCAAACTTGAGCTGATGTAAACGTTCACATAACACCCGCTGTCTTCTTTGAACACAAGGCCACTGACCAAGCTGTATACGCTAAAAGGGGCCAAGAAAGGTCGTGTCATGCGTCCCAAATGACACGGATGCGCTAGTGGACACACGTGTGCTAAATTCTGGGGCTGTGTTGGTGGTTACATGGCAGCACGTCAACGAAAAACAGCCTTCTTCCCTGGGTGGGCTCGAACCACCAACCTTTCGGTTAACAGCCGAACGCGCTGACCGATTGCGCCACAGAGACCTGCGGCGAGCCAGTCCGTGGGTAAGAGAAAAAAAAAATCAGACTTGGACTTTTCCGGCAAATCACGGACACACTGAGCTAGCCGGGCAGCTGCGGTGACCTTCTACGGGCTGGTCGCGGTTTTTATCCGTGCCTAAATTGCGCCCGTCAAACGGAACCTCACATTTCGCAGAGCGTCTTGCGGGTAATGTCAGGGTTAAGCCTAGAGGTAGGCTTAGAGTGTACTTTGTTTGTTTTAGCCATATCTGTTGTTGGGGGATACAATTTGACCCAGTAGAGCAGGCCAATAATATGCACAATCACAACCAGGAGCTAAAGTTCCGTTTCGGTCTGTCGAGTGAGAGAGCGGTTACCGAAGGCAAACTTCTCCAAATATCCAAGGGCAAAAGTGAGCCATACAACAAAGAGTTGGAGGGACACAACCTCCAACCGGAACTTTACCTACAAAAACGCTAGTACATATAGGCCTATGCCAAATCGATTGACCTCATGCCTGAGAGCCTGATAGGTTACAAGTTACTGGTGCGAACACAATCCGAATTCGATCAATATCGGATGTTATTACAGATGCTCGATGGTGTTTTAAACATGAACATTCCATCCAGGCGCCACCGCAAACTTGAGCTGATGTAAACATTCACATAACACCCGCTGTCTTCTTTGAACACAAGGCAACTGACCAAGCTGTATACGCTAAAAGGGGCCAAGAAAGGTCGTGTCATGCGTCCCAAATGACACGGATGCGCTAGTGGACACACGTGTGCTAAATTCTGGGGCTGTGTTGGTGGTTACATGGCAGCACGTCAACGAAAAACAGCCTTCGTCCCTGGGTGGGCTCGAACCACCAACCTTTCGGTTAACAGCCGAACGCGCTGACCGATTGCGCCACAGAGACCTGCGGCGAGCCAGTCCGTGGGTAAGAGAAAAAAAAATCAGACTTGGACTTTTCCGGCAAATCACGGACACACTGAGCTAGCCGGGCAGCTGCGGTGACCTTCTACGGGCTGGTCGCGGTTTTTATCCGTGCCTAAATTGCGCCCGTCAAACGGAACCTCACATTTCGCAGAGCGTCTTGCGGGTAATGTCAGGGTTAAGCCTAGAGGTAGGCTTAGAGTGTACTTTGTTTGTTTTAGCCATATCTGTTGTTGGGGGATACAATTTGACCCAGTAGAGCAGGCCAATAATATGCACAATCACAACCAGGAGCTAAAGTTCCGTTTCGGTCTGTCGAGTGAGAGAGCGGTTACCGAAGGCAAACTTCTCCAAATATCCAAGGGCAAAAGTGAGCCATACAACAAAGAGTTGGAGGGACACAACCTCCAACCGGAACTTTACCTACAAAAACGCTAGTACATATAGGCCTATGCCAAATCGATTGACCTCATGCCTGAGAGCCTGATAGGTTACAAGTTACTGGTGCGAACACAATCCGAATTCGATCAATATCGGATGTTATTACAGATGCTCGATGGTGTTTTAAACATGAACATTCCATCCAGGCGCCACCGCAAACTTGAGCTGATGTAAACATTCACATAACACCCGCTGTCTTCTTTGAACACAAGGCAACTGACCAAGCTGTATACGCTAAAAGGGGCCAAGAAAGGTCGTGTCATGCGTCCCAAATGACACGGATGCGCTAGTGGACACACGTGTGCTAAATTCTGGGGCTGTGTTGGTGGTTACATGGCAGCACGTCAACAAAAAACAGCCTTCGTCCCTGGGTGGGCTCGAACCACCAACCTTTCGGTTAACAGCCGAACGCGCTGACCGATTGCGCCACAGAGACCTGCGGCGAGCCAGTCCGTGGGTAAGAAAAAAAAAATCAGACTTGGACTTTTCCGGCAAATCACGGACTCGCTTTCCACGACGCGCTAGTTTGCACGCTGGAAACCGAGACCCCGTTGGGAAGAGAGAGGACTAATAGATACGCCCAACGTGGGGCTCGAACCCACGACCCTGAGATTAAGAGTCTCATGCTCTACCGACTGAGCTAGCCGGGCAGCCGCGGTGACCTTCTACGGGCTGGTCGCGGTTTTTATCCGTGCCTAAATTGCGCCCGTCAAACGGAACCTCACATTTCGCAGAGCGTCTTGCGGGTAATGTCAGGGTTAAGCCTAGAGGTAGGCTTAGAGTGTACTTTGTTTGTTTTAGCCATATCTGTTGTTGGGGGATACAATTTGACCCAGTAGAGCAGGCCAATAATATGCACAATCACAACCAGGAGCTAAAGTTCCGTTTCGGTCTGTCGAGTGAGAGAGCGGTTACCGAAGGCAAACTTCTCCAAATATCCAAGGGCAAAAGTGAGCCATACAACAAAGAGTTGGAGGGACACAACCTCCAACCGGAACTTTACCTACAAAAACGCTAGTACATATAGGCCTATGCCAAATCGATTGACCTCATGCCTGAGACCCTGATAGGTTACAAGTTACTGGTGCGAACACAATCCGAATTCGATCAATATCGGATGTTATTACAGATGCTCGATGGTGTTTTAAACATGAACATTCCATCCAGGCGCCACCGCAAACTTGAGCTGATGTAAACGTTCACATAACACCCGCTGTCTTCTTTGAACACAAGGCCACTGACCAAGCTGTATACGCTAAAAGGGGCCAAGAAAGGTCGTGTCATGCGTCCCAAATGACACGGATGCGCTAGTGGACACACGTGTGCTAAATTCTGGGGCTGTGTTGGTGGTTACATGGCAGCACGTCAACAAAAAACAGCCTTCGTCCCTGGGTGGGCTCGAACCACCAACCTTTCGGTTAACAGCCGAACGCGCTGACCGATTGCGCCACAGAGACCTGCGGCGAGCCAGTCCGTGGGTAAGAAAAAAAAAATCAGACTTGGACTTTTCCGGCAAATCACGGACTCGCTTTCCACGACGCGCTAGTTTGCACGCTGGAAACCGAGACCCCGTTGGGAAGAGAGAGGACTAATAGATACGCCCAACGTGGGGCTCGAACCCACGACCCTGAGATTAAGAGTCTCATGCTCTACCGACTGAGCTAGCCGGGCAGCCGCGGTGACCTGCTATGGGCTGGTCGCGGTTTTTATCCGTGCCTAAATTGCGCCCGTCAAACGGAACCTCACATTTCGCAGAGCGTCTTGCGGGTAATGTCAGGGTTAAGCCTAGAGGTAGGCTTAGAGTGTACTTTGTTTGTTTTAGCCATATCTGTTGTTGGGGGATACAATTTGACCCAGTAGAGCAGGCCAATAATATGCACAATCACAACCAGGAGCTAAAGTTCCGTTTCGGTCTGTCGAGTGAGAGAGCGGTTACCGAAGGCAAACTTCTCCAAATATCCAAGGGCAAAAGTGAGCCATACAACAAAGAGTTGGAGGGACACAACCTCCAACCGGAACTTTACCTACAAAAACGCTAGTACATATAGGCCTATGCCAAATCGATTGACCTCATGCCTGAGAGCCTGATAGGTTACAAGTTACTGGTGCGAACACAATCCGAATTCGATCAATATCGGATGTTATTACAGATGCTCAATGGTATTTTAAACATGAACATTCCATCCAGGCGCCACAGCAAACTTGAGCTGATGTAAACTTTCACATAACACCCGCTGTCTTCTTTGAACACAAGGCAACTGACCAAGCTGTATACGCTAAAAGGGGCCAAGAAAGGTCATGTCATGCGTCCCAAATGACACGGATGCACTAGTGGACACACGTCTGCTAAATTCTGGGGCTGTGTTGGTGGTTACATGGCAGCACGTCAACGAAAAACAGCCTTCGTCCCTGGGTGGGCTCGAACCACCAACCTTTCGGTTAACAGCCGAACGCGCTGACCGATTGCGCCACAGAGACCTGCGGCGAGCCAGTCTGTGGGTAAGAAAAAAAAAATCAGACTTGGACTTTTCCGGCAAATCACGGACTCGCTTTCCACGACGCGCTAGTTTGCACGCTGGAAACCGAGACCCCGTTGGGAAGAGAAAGGACTAATAGATACGCCCAACGTGGGGCTCGAACCCACGACCCTGAGATTAAGAGTCTCATGCTCTACCGACTGAGCTAGCCGGGCAGCTGCGGTGACCTTCTACGGGCTGGTCGCGGTTTTTATCCGTGCCTAAATTGCGCCCGTCAAACGGAACCTCACATTTCGCAGAGCGTCTTGCGGGTAATGTCAGGGTTAAGCCTAGAGGTAGGCTTAGAGTGTACTTTGTTTGTTTTAGCCATATCTGTTGTTGGGGGATACAATTTGACCCAGTAGAGCAGGCCAATAATATGCACAATCACAACCAGGAGCTAAAGTTCCGTTTCGGTCTGTCGAGTGAGAGAGCGGTTACCGAAGGCAAACTTCTCCAAATATCCAAGGGCAAAAGTGAGCCATACAACAAAGAGTTGGAGGGACACAACCTCCAACCGGAACTTTACCTACAAAAACGCTAGTACATATAGGCCTATGCCAAATCGATTGACCTCATGCCTGAGAGCCTGATAGGTTACAAGTTACTGGTGCGAACACAATCCGAATTCGATCAATATCGGATGTTATTACAGATGCTCGATGGTGTTTTAAACATGAACATTCCATCCAGGCGCCACCGCAAACTTGAGCTGATGTAAACATTCACATAACACCCGCTGTCTTCTTTGAACACAAGGCAACTGACCAAGCTGTATACGCTAAAAGGGGCCAAGAAAGGTCGTGTCATGCGTCCCAAATGACACGGATGCGCTAGTGGACACACGTGTGCTAAATTCTGGGGCTGTGTTGGTGGTTACATGGCAGCACGTCAACAAAAAACAGCCTTCGTCCCTGGGTGGGCTCGAACCACCAACCTTTCGGTTAACAGCCGAACGCGCTGACCGATTGCGCCACAGAGACCTGCGGCGAGCCAGTCCGTGGGTAAGAAAAAAAAAATCAGACTTGGACTTTTCCGGCAAATCACGGACTCGCTTTCCACGACGCGCTAGTTTGCACGCTGGAAACCGAGACCCCGTTGGGAAGAGAGAGGACTAATAGATACGCCCAACGTGGGGCTCGAACCCACGACCCTGAGATTAAGAGTCTCATGCTCTACCGACTGAGCTAGCCGGGCAGCCGCGGTGACCTTCTACGGGCTGGTCGCGGTTTTTATCCGTGCCTAAATTGCGCCCGTCAAACGGAACCTCACATTTCGCAGAGCGTCTTGCGGGTAATGTCAGGGTTAAGCCTAGAGGTAGGCTTAGAGTGTACTTTGTTTGTTTTAGCCATATCTGTTGTTGGGGGATACAATTTGACCCAGTAGAGCAGGCCAATAATATGCACAATCACAACCAGGAGCTAAAGTTCCGTTTCGGTCTGTCGAGTGAGAGAGCGGTTACCGAAGGCAAACTTCTCCAAATATCCAAGGGCAAAAGTGAGCCATACAACAAAGAGTTGGAGGGACACAACCTCCAACCGGAACTTTACCTACAAAAACGCTAGTACATATAGGCCTATGCCAAATCGATTGACCTCATGCCTGAGACCCTGATAGGTTACAAGTTACTGGTGCGAACACAATCCGAATTCGATCAATATCGGATGTTATTACAGATGCTCGATGGTGTTTTAAACATGAACATTCCATCCAGGCGCCACCGCAAACTTGAGCTGATGTAAACGTTCACATAACACCCGCTGTCTTCTTTGAACACAAGGCCACTGACCAAGCTGTATACGCTAAAAGGGGCCAAGAAAGGTCGTGTCATGCGTCCCAAATGACACGGATGCGCTAGTGGACACACGTGTGCTAAATTCTGGGGCTGTGTTGGTGGTTACATGGCAGCACGTCAACAAAAAACAGCCTTCGTCCCTGGGTGGGCTCGAACCACCAACCTTTCGGTTAACAGCCGAACGCGCTGACCGATTGCGCCACAGAGACCTGCGGCGAGCCAGTCCGTGGGTAAGAAAAAAAAAATCAGACTTGGACTTTTCCGGCAAATCACGGACTCGCTTTCCACGACGCGCTAGTTTGCACGCTGGAAACCGAGACCCCGTTGGGAAGAGAGAGGACTAATAGATACGCCCAACGTGGGGCTCGAACCCACGACCCTGAGATTAAGAGTCTCATGCTCTACCGACTGAGCTAGCCGGGCAGCCGCGGTGACCTGCTATGGGCTGGTCGCGGTTTTTATCCGTGCCTAAATTGCGCCCGTCAAACGGAACCTCACATTTCGCAGAGCGTCTTGCGGGTAATGTCAGGGTTAAGCCTAGAGGTAGGCTTAGAGTGTACTTTGTTTGTTTTAGCCATATCTGTTGTTGGGGGATACAATTTGACCCAGTAGAGCAGGCCAATAATATGCACAATCACAACCAGGAGCTAAAGTTCCGTTTCGGTCTGTCGAGTGAGAGAGCGGTTACCGAAGGCAAACTTCTCCAAATATCCAAGGGCAAAAGTGAGCCATACAACAAAGAGTTGGAGGGACACAACCTCCAACCGGAACTTTACCTACAAAAACGCTAGTACATATAGGCCTATGCCAAATCGATTGACCTCATGCCTGAGAGCCTGATAGGTTACAAGTTACTGGTGCGAACACAATCCGAATTCGATCAATATCGGATGTTATTACAGATGCTCAATGGTATTTTAAACATGAACATTCCATCCAGGCGCCACAGCAAACTTGAGCTGATGTAAACTTTCACATAACACCCGCTGTCTTCTTTGAACACAAGGCAACTGACCAAGCTGTATACGCTAAAAGGGGCCAAGAAAGGTCATGTCATGCGTCCCAAATGACACGGATGCACTAGTGGACACACGTCTGCTAAATTCTGGGGCTGTGTTGGTGGTTACATGGCAGCACGTCAACGAAAAACAGCCTTCGTCCCTGGGTGGGCTCGAACCACCAACCTTTCGGTTAACAGCCGAACGCGCTGACCGATTGCGCCACAGAGACCTGCGGCGAGCCAGTCTGTGGGTAAGAAAAAAAAAATCAGACTTGGACTTTTCCGGCAAATCACGGACTCGCTTTCCACGACGCGCTAGTTTGCACGCTGGAAACCGAGACCCCGTTGGGAAGAGAAAGGACTAATAGATACGCCCAACGTGGGGCTCGAACCCACGACCCTGAGATTAAGAGTCTCATGCTCTACCGACTGAGCTAGCCGGGCAGCTGCGGTGACCTTCTACGGGCTGGTCGCGGTTTTTATCCGTGCCTAAATTGCGCCCGTCAAACGGAACCTCACATTTCGCAGAGCGTCTTGCGGGTAATGTCAGGGTTAAGCCTAGAGGTAGGCTTAGAGTGTACTTTGTTTGTTTTAGCCATATCTGTTGTTGGGGGATACAATTTGACCCAGTAGAGCAGGCCAATAATATGCACAATCACAACCAGGAGCTAAAGTTCCGTTTCGGTCTGTCGAGTGAGAGAGCGGTTACCGAAGGCAAACTTCTCCAAATATCCAAGGGCAAAAGTGAGCCATACAACAAAGAGTTGGAGGGACACAACCTCCAACCGGAACTTTACCTACAAAAACGCTAGTACATATAGGCCTATGCCAAATCGATTGACCTCATGCCTGAGAGCCTGATAGGTTACAAGTTACTGGTGCGAACACAATCCGAATTCGATCAATATCGGATGTTATTACAGATGCTCGATGGTGTTTTAAACATGAACATTCCATCCAGGCGCCACCGCAAACTTGAGCTGATGTAAACATTCACATAACACCCGCTGTCTTCTTTGAACACAAGGCAACTGACCAAGCTGTATACGCTAAAAGGGGCCAAGAAAGGTCGTGTCATGCGTCCCAAATGACACGGATGCGCTAGTGGACACACGTGTGCTAAATTCTGGGGCTGTGTTGGTGGTTACATGGCAGCACGTCAACAAAAAACAGCCTTCGTCCCTGGGTGGGCTCGAACCACCAACCTTTCGGTTAACAGCCGAACGCGCTGACCGATTGCGCCACAGAGACCTGCGGCGAGCCAGTCCGTGGGTAAGAAAAAAAAAATCAGACTTGGACTTTTCCGGCAAATCACGGACTCGCTTTCCACGACGCGCTAGTTTGCACGCTGGAAACCGAGACCCCGTTGGGAAGAGAGAGGACTAATAGATACGCCCAACATGGGGCTCGAACCCACGACCCTGAGATTAAGAGTCTCATGCTCTACCGACTGAGCTAGCCGGGCAGCCGCGGTGACCTTCTACGGGCTGGTCGCGGTTTTTATCCGTGCCTAAATTGCGCCCGTCAAACGGAACCTCACATTTCGCAGAGCGTCTTGCGGGTAATGTCAGGGTTAAGCCTAGAGGTAGGCTTAGAGTGTACTTTGTTTGTTTTAGCCATATCTGTTGTTGGGGGATACAATTTGACCCAGTAGAGCAGGCCAATAATATGCACAATCACAACCAGGAGCTAAAGTTCCGTTTCGGTCTGTCGAGTGAGAGAGCGGTTACCGAAGGCAAACTTCTCCAAATATCCAAGGGCAAAAGTGAGCCATACAACAAAGAGTTGGAGGGACACAACCTCCAACCGGAACTTTACCTACAAAAACGCTAGTACATATAGGCCTATGCCAAATCGATTGACCTCATGCCTGAGAGCCTGATAGGTTACAAGTTACTGGTGCGAACACAATCCGAATTCGATCAATATCGGATGTTATTACAGATGCTCGATGGTGTTTTAAACATGAACATTCCATCCAGGCGCCACCGCAAACTTGAGCTGATGTAAACATTCACATAACACCCGCTGTCTTCTTTGAACACAAGGCAACTGACCAAGCTGTATACGCTAAAAGGGGCCAAGAAAGGTCGTGTCATGCGTCCCAAATGACACGGATGCGCTAGTGGACACACGTGTGCTAAATTCTGGGGCTGTGTTGGTGGTTACATGGCAGCACGTCAACAAAAAACAGCCTTCGTCCCTGGGTGGGCTCGAACCACCAACCTTTCGGTTAACAGCCGAACGCGCTGACCGATTGCGCCACAGAGACCTGCGGCGAGCCAGTCCGTGGGTAAGAAAAAAAAAATCAGACTTGGACTTTTCCGGCAAATCACGGACTCGCTTTCCACGACGCGCTAGTTTGCACGCTGGAAACCGAGACCCCGTTGGGAAGAGAGAGGACTAATAGATACGCCCAACGTGGGGCTCGAACCCACGACCCTGAGATTAAGAGTCTCATGCTCTACCGACTGAGCTAGCCGGGCAGCCGCGGTGACCTTGTACGGGCTGGTCGCGGTTTTTATCCGTGCCTAAATTGCGCCCGTCAAACGGAACCTCACATTTCGCAGAGCGTCTTGCGGGTAATGTCAGGGTTAAGCCTAGAGGTAGGCTTAGAGTGTACTTTGTTTGTTTTAGCCATATCTGTTGTTGGGGGATACAATTTGACCCAGTAGAGCAGGCCAATAATATGCACAATCACAACCAGGAGCTAAAGTTCCGTTTCGGTCTGTCGAGTGAGAGAGCGGTTACCGAAGGCAAACTTCTCCAAATATCCAAGGGCAAAAGTGAGCCATACAACAAAGAGTTGGAGGGACACAACCTCCAACCGGAACTTTACCTACAAAAACGCTAGTACATATAGGCCTATGCCAAATCGATTGACCTCATGCCTGAGACCCTGATAGGTTACAAGTTACTGGTGCGAACACAATCCGAATTCGATCAATATCGGATGTTATTACAGATGCTCGATGGTGTTTTAAACATGAACATTCCATCCAGGCGCCACCGCAAACTTGAGCTGATGTAAACGTTCACATAACACCCGCTGTCTTCTTTGAACACAAGGCCACTGACCAAGCTGTATACGCTAAAAGGGGCCAAGAAAGGTCGTGTCATGCGTCCCAAATGACACGGATGCGCTAGTGGACACACGTGTGCTAAATTCTGGGGCTGTGTTGGTGGTTACATGGCAGCACGTCAACGAAAAACAGCCTTCGTCCCTGGGTGGGCTCGAACCACAAACCTTTCGGTTAACAGCCGAACGCGCTGACCGATTGCGCCACAGAGACCTGCGGCGAGCCAGTCCGTGGGTAAGAGAAAAAAAAAATCAGACTTGGACTTTTCCGGCAAATCACGGACACACTGAGCTAGCCGGGCAGCTGCGGTGACCTTCTACGGGCTGGTCGCGGTTTTTATCCGTGCCTAAATTGCGCCCGTCAAACGGAACCTCACATTTCGCAGAGCGTCTTGCGGGTAATGTCAGGGTTAAGCCTAGAGGTAGGCTTAGAGTGTACTTTGTTTGTTTTAGCCATATCTGTTGTTGGGGGATACAATTTGACCCAGTAGAGCAGGCCAATAATATGCACAATCACAACCAGGAGCTAAAGTTCCGTTTCGGTCTGTCGAGTGAGAGAGCGGTTACCGAAGGCAAACTTCTCCAAATATCCAAGGGCAAAAGTGAGCCATACAACAAAGAGTTGGAGGGACACAACCTCCAACCGGAACTTTACCTACAAAAACGCTAGTACATATAGGCCTATGCCAAATCGATTGACCTCATGCCTGAGACCCTGATAGGTTACAAGTTACTGGTGCGAACACAATCCGAATTCGATCAATATCGGATGTTATTACAGATGCTCGATGGTGTTTTAAACATGAACATTCCATCCAGGCGCCACCGCAAACTTGAGCTGATGTAAACGTTCACATAACACCCGCTGTCTTCTTTGAACACAAGGCCACTGACCAAGCTGTATACGCTAAAAGGGGCCAAGAAAGGTCGTGTCATGCGTCCCAAATGACACGGATGCGCTAGTGGACACACGTGTGCTAAATTCTGGGGCTGTGTTGGTGGTTACATGGCAGCACGTCAACAAAAAACAGCCTTCGTCCCTGGGTGGGCTCGAACCACCAACCTTTCGGTTAACAGCCGAACGCGCTGACCGATTGCGCCACAGAGACCTGCGGCGAGCCAGTCCGTGGGTAAGAAAAAAAAAATCAGACTTGGACTTTTCCGGCAAATCACGGACTCGCTTTCCACGACGCGCTAGTTTGCACGCTGGAAACCGAGACCCCGTTGGGAAGAGAGAGCCAATAATATGCACAATCACAACCAGGAGCTAAAGTTCCGTTTCGGTCTGTCGAGTGAGAGAGCGGTTACCGAAGGCAAACTTCTCCAAATATCCAAGGGCAAAAGTGAGCCATACAACAAAGAGTTGGAGGGACACAACCTCCAACCGGAACTTTACCTACAAAAACGCTAGTACATATAGGCCTATGCCAAATCGATTGACCTCATGCCTGAGACCCTGATAGGTTACAAGTTACTGGTGCGAACACAATCTGAATTCGATCAATATCGGATGTTATTACAGATGCTCGATGGTGTTTTAAACATGAACATTCCATCCAGGCGCCACCGCAAACTTGAGCTGATGTAAACATTCACATAACACCCGCTGTCTTCTTTGAACACAAGGCCACTGACCAAGCTGTATACGCTAAAAGGGGCCAAGAAAGGTCGTGTCATGCGTCCCAAATGACACGGATGCGCTAGTGGACACACGTGTGCTAAATTCTGGGGCTGTGTTGGTGGTTACATGGCAGCACGTCAACAAAAAACAGCCTTCGTCCCTGGGTGGGCTCGAACCACCAACCTTTCGGTTAACAGCCGAACGCGCTGACCGATTGCGCCACAGAGACCTGCGGCGAGCCAGTCCGTGGGTAAGAAAAAAAAAATCAGACTTGGACTTTTCCGGCAAATCACGGACTCGCTTTCCACGACGCGCTAGTTTGCACGCTGGAAACCGAGACCCCGTTGGGAAGAGAGAGGACTAATAGATACGCCCAACGTGGGGCTCGAACCCACGACCCTGAGATTAAGAGTCTCATGCTCTACCGACTGAGCTAGCCGGGCAGCCGCGGTGACCTGCTATGGGCTGGTCGCGGTTTTTATCCGTGCCTAAATTGCGCCCGTCAAACGGAACCTCACATTTCGCAGAGCGTCTTGCGGGTAATGTCAGGGTTAAGCCTAGAGGTAGGCTTAGAGTGTACTTTGTTTGTTTTAGCCATATCTGTTGTTGGGGGATACAATTTGACCCAGTAGAGCAGGCCAATAATATGCACAATCACAACCAGGAGCTAAAGTTCCGTTTCGGTCTGTCGAGTGAGAGAGCGGTTACCGAAGGCAAACTTCTCCAAATATCCAAGGGCAAAAGTGAGCCATACAACAAAGAGTTGGAGGGACACAACCTCCAACCGGAACTTTACCTACAAAAACGCTAGTACATATAGGCCTATGCCAAATCGATTGACCTCATGCCTGAGAGCCTGATAGGTTACAAGTTACTGGTGCGAACACAATCCGAATTCGATCAATATCGGATGTTATTACAGATGCTCGATGGTGTTTTAAACATGAACATTCCATCCAGGCGCCACCGCAAACTTGAGCTGATGTAAACATTCACATAACACCCGCTGTCTTCTTTGAACACAAGGCAACTGACCAAGCTGTATACGCTAAAAGGGGCCAAGAAAGGTCGTGTCATGCGTCCCAAATGACACGGATGCGCTAGTGGACACACGTGTGCTAAATTCTGGGGCTGTGTTGGTGGTTACATGGCAGCACGTCAACAAAAAACAGCCTTCGTCCCTGGGTGGGCTCGAACCACCAACCTTTCGGTTAACAGCCGAACGCGCTGACCGATTGCGCCACAGAGACCTGCGGCGAGCCAGTCCGTGGGTAAGAAAAAAAAAATCAGACTTGGACTTTTCCGGCAAATCACGGACTCGCTTTCCACGACGCGCTAGTTTGCACGCTGGAAACCGAGACCCCGTTGGGAAGAGAGAGGACTAATAGATACGCCCAACGTGGGGCTCGAACCCACGACCCTGAGATTAAGAGTCTCATGCTCTACCGACTGAGCTAGCCGGGCAGCCGCGGTGACCTGCTATGGGCTGGTCGCGGTTTTTATCCGTGCCTAAATTGCGCCCGTCAAACGGAACCTCACATTTCGCAGAGCGTCTTGCGGGTAATGTCAGGGTTAAGCCTAGAGGTAGGCTTAGAGTGTACTTTGTTTGTTTTAGCCATATCTGTTGTTGGGGGATACAATTTGACCCAGTAGAGCAGGCCAATAATATGCACAATCACAACCAGGAGCTAAAGTTCCGTTTCGGTCTGTCGAGTGAGAGAGCGGTTACCGAAGGCAAACTTCTCCAAATATCCAAGGGCAAAAGTGAGCCATACAACAAAGAGTTGGAGGGACACAACCTCCAACCGGAACTTTACCTACAAAAACGCTAGTACATATAGGCCTATGCCAAATCGATTGACCTCATGCCTGAGAGCCTGATAGGTTACAAGTTACTGGTGCGAACACAATCCGAATTCGATCAATATCGGATGTTATTACAGATGCTCAATGGTATTTTAAACATGAACATTCCATCCAGGCGCCACAGCAAACTTGAGCTGATGTAAACTTTCACATAACACCCGCTGTCTTCTTTGAACACAAGGCAACTGACCAAGCTGTATACGCTAAAAGGGGCCAAGAAAGGTCATGTCATGCGTCCCAAATGACACGGATGCACTAGTGGACACACGTCTGCTAAATTCTGGGGCTGTGTTGGTGGTTACATGGCAGCACGTCAACAAAAAACAGCCTTCGTCCCTGGGTGGGCTCGAACCACCAACCTTTCGGTTAACAGCCGAACGCGCTGACCGATTGCGCCACAGAGACCTGCGGCGAGCCAGTCCGTGGGTAAGAAAAAAAAAATCAGACTTGGACTTTTCCGGCAAATCACGGACTCGCTTTCCACGACGCGCTAGTTTGCACGCTGGAAACCGAGACCCCGTTGGGAAGAGAGAGGACTAATAGATACGCCCAACGTGGGGCTCGAACCCACGACCCTGAGATTAAGAGTCTCATGCTCTACCGACTGAGCTAGCCGGGCAGCCGCGGTGACCTGCTATGGGCTGGTCGCGGTTTTTATCCGTGCCTAAATTGCGCCCGTCAAACGGAACCTCACATTTCGCAGAGCGTCTTGCGGGTAATGTCAGGGTTAAGCCTAGAGGTAGGCTTAGAGTGTACTTTGTTTGTTTTAGCCATATCTGTTGTTGGGGGATACAATTTGACCCAGTAGAGCAGGCCAATAATATGCACAATCACAACCAGGAGCTAAAGTTCCGTTTCGGTCTGTCGAGTGAGAGAGCGGTTACCGAAGGCAAACTTCTCCAAATATCCAAGGGCAAAAGTGAGCCATACAACAAAGAGTTGGAGGGACACAACCTCCAACCGGAACTTTACCTACAAAAACGCTAGTACATATAGGCCTATGCCAAATCGATTGACCTCATGCCTGAGAGCCTGATAGGTTACAAGTTACTGGTGCGAACACAATCCGAATTCGATCAATATCGGATGTTATTACAGATGCTCAATGGTATTTTAAACATGAACATTCCATCCAGGCGCCACAGCAAACTTGAGCTGATGTAAACTTTCACATAACACCCGCTGTCTTCTTTGAACACAAGGCAACTGACCAAGCTGTATACGCTAAAAGGGGCCAAGAAAGGTCATGTCATGCGTCCCAAATGACACGGATGCACTAGTGGACACACGTCTGCTAAATTCTGGGGCTGTGTTGGTGGTTACATGGCAGCACGTCAACAAAAAACAGCCTTCGTCCCTGGGTGGGCTCGAACCACCAACCTTTCGGTTAACAGCCGAACGCGCTGACCGATTGCGCCACAGAGACCTGCGGCGAGCCA